>NW_027590179.1:0-600000 GCF_964213995.1 Mustelus asterias
GTCTGTGTGTCTCTGTGTGTGTCTCTCTGTCTCTCTAACTATGTCTGTGTGTATGATGGATGTTAAGTCTCTCCCGATGACCCTGCTCTGTCTGTGTGTGTGTCTCTGTCTCTCTGACTGTGTCTGTGTGGGTGATGTTAACTCTCTCCCGGTGACCCCGCTCTGTTTGTGTGTGTGTCTCTGTCTCTCTGACTGTATCTGTGTGGGTGATGTTAACTCTCTCCCAGTGACCCCGCTCTGTTTGTGTGTGTGTGTCTCTGTCTCTCTGACTGTATCTGTGTGTGTGATGTTAATTCACCCAGTGACCCCGCTCTGTCTGTGTCTGTGTGCCTCTGTGCGTGCCTCTGTCTGTCTGTGTGGGTGATGTTAACTCTCTCCCGATGACCCCGCTCTGTCTGTGTCTGTGTGTCTCTGTGTGTGCCTCTGTCTGTGTCTGTGTGGGTGATGTTAACTCTCTCCCGATGACCCCGCTCTGTCTGCTGCTATTTCAGATGGAGTAGTCGAGGAGGAAGAGGTGAGGCCGGTGGGTCTGGGACTCATCCTTCACATCGAGACTGACCCCTACTCCGAGGGGCAGAAATGCCAGGAGCAGCAGAGCGTGTGAAAGCCCCCCTGACATCGCCTTCCAGAAGCTTCCTACTCGGTCCCGACCGAGAGGGCGAAAAAATAAAGGCAACCGTGCCTCGGCTCGACTGGCCCATCGAAGGCTGCAGAGAAACCTCCGTCTCCTCCGGACTCGACTATTCCACATCTCTCCCGGATATCACCGTCCATCATTCCTCCCTCAGAAACTTCACCTCATCCAGCACTCCGTGTCCCAGCGGGAAGCACATCCCTGGAATCCCCTCCAGGCCCACACAATCCTCAGAGATCTCTGCACTCCTCCAATCCCAGGTTCTCCAGTGTTCCCCTCCCCTCCCTCTGTCTCTCCCTCTCTCTGTCTCTCCCCCTCTGTCTGTCTCTCTCCCTCTCTGTCTCTCTCTGTCTCTCTCCCTCTCTCCGTCTCTCCCCCTCTCTCCATCTCCCCGTGTCTCCCCACCTCTCCCTCTCCCTGTGTCTCCCCTCTCCGTCTCCCCCCCCCTCTCTCTCCTCCTCCCTCTGTGTCTCTGTCTCCCTCTCTGTGTCTCTGTCTCCCTCTCTGTCTCTCTCTCTGTCTCCCTCCCTCTCTCTCTGTCTGTCTCCCTCTCTCTGTCTCCCTCCTTCTCGCTCTCTCTCTCTGTCTCTCTCCCTCTCTTTCTGTCTCCCTCCCTCTCTCTCTGTCTGTCTCCCTCTCTCTGTCTCCCTCTCTCTGTCTCCCTCCTTCTCGCTCTCTCTGTCTCCCTCCCTCTCTCTCTCTGTCTCCCTCCCCCTCTCTCTCTGTCTCCTTCCCTCTCTCTCTCTCTCTGTCTCCCTCCCCCCTCTCTCTCTGTCTCCTTCCCTCTCTCTCTCTTTCTCTGTCTCCCTCCCTCCCTCTCTCTGTCTCCCTCTCCCTCTCTGTCTCCCTCCCCCTCTCTCTCTCTCTGTCTCCTTCCCTCTCTCTCTCTCTCGCTGTCTCTCTCCCTCTCTCTCTGTCTCCCTCCCTCTGTCTATCTCCCTTGATGTGTCTTGCACGGCGGTACAGAAGTTAGCACTTTTGCCTCACAGTGCCAGGGACCCGGGTTCGATTCCCGGCTTGGGTCACTGTCTGTGCAGAGTCTGCACGTTCTCCCCATGTCTGCGTGGGTTTCCTCCGGTTGCTCCGGTTTTCTACTACAGTCTGAAAGACGTGCTGGTTACGGTGCATTGGGCCAAGCTAAATTCTCCCTCAGTGTACCCGAACAAGCACCAGAGTGTGGCAACTAGGGGATTTTCACAGTAACTTCATTGCAGTGTGAATGTCAGCCTACTTGTAACATGAATTAAAAAATAAACTTTAAACTTCTTTCTCTCTCTCTCTCTCTCCCTCACTCTCTAAAGTTTAAAGTTTATTTATTAGTGTCACAAGTAGGCTTACATTAACATTGCCATGAAGCTACTGTGAAAATCCCCTCGTTGCCACATTCTGGCACCTGTTCGGGTACACTGAGGGAGACTTCAGCATGGCCAATGCGCCTAACCAGCACGTCTTTCTCTCTCTCTCCCGGTCTCTCTCCCAGTCCCTCTTTCAGTCCCTCTCCTGGTCTCTCTCCCGGTCTCTGTCTCACTCCCTCTCTGTCTCCCTGTCTTCCTCCCTCTCTGTCTCTGTCTCCCTCTCTCTCTCATCCTCTCTCTCTCTCTCCCTCATTCTCCGTCTCCCTCTCTCTCTGTCTCCTGCTCTCTCTGTCTCCCGCTCTCTCTGTCTCCCTCTATATCTCTGTCTCCCTCTCTCTCTCCCTCTCTCTCTGTCTCCCTCTCTTTCTGTCTCCCTCTCTCTGTCTCCCTCCGTCTCTCTGTCTCCCTCCCTCTCTCTGTCTCCCTCTCTCTGTCTCCCTCTCTCTGTCTCCCTCTCTCCGTCTCCCTCTCTCCATCTCCCTCTCTCTCTCTCTGTCTCCCTCTCTCTGTCTCCCTCTATCTCTCTGTCTCCCTCTCTCTCCCTCTCTCTCCCTCTCTGTCTCCCTCCGTCTCTCTGTCTCCCTCCGTCTCTCTGTCTCCCTCTCTGTCTCCCTCCCTCTCTCTCCCTCTCTCTGTCTCCCTCTCTCTCCCTCCCTCTCTCTCCCTCCCTCTCCCTCCCTCCCTCTCTCTCCATCTCCCTCTCTCCGTCTCCCTCTCTCCGTCTCCTTCCCTCTCTCTCTCTCTGTCTCCCTCTCTCTGTCTGTCTCCAGTGATTGCTGAGATTCGGAACACAGGTCAAAGGTCCCCGATCATAAGCCAAAACTCCTGTCGAACCCACTCCCGGTGGTCTCACAAATACTATCTACAATACTCCAGATGTGGCTTCACCAATATTGTCCACAATACTCCAGATGTGGCCTCGCCAATGCTCTGAAGCATAACCTCCCTACTTCTGTAATCAATTCAGTCACAAGATTGTTGCTTTCGGAAAGGCTGCTCCACAAATGTACTTTTCTGATTGGTGCCATTTTAAATAAAAGTTGGAAGACATTCACTTACCTCGTTTGTCCTCCCTGTGATTGTTACTAACACTTAGGTTGCTCAAAGGAAGTATGGGCCACACGGGACCTCGGTAGTCTGGTATGCCCTCCTGTGCCATGAATGTCCCAGGATTTTGTAAAGGCCACCCAGCCTCGTGAGAATCCCTACAGAGCAGAAGGAGACCATTCAGCCCATCGAGTCTGCACCAACCACAATCCCACCCAGGCCCTATTCCTGTAACCCCACACATTTACTCTGCTAATCCTCCTGACACTAAGGGGCAATTTAGCATGGCCAATCCACCTAACTGGCACATCTTTGGACACTAAGGGGCAATTTAGCACGGCCAATCCACCTAACCGGCACATCTTTGGACACTAAGGGGAAATTTAGCATGGCCAATCCACCTAACCTGCACATCTTTGGACCGTGGCAGGAAACCAGAGCACCCAGAAGAATCCCACGCAGACACGGGGAGAACGTGTAGATTCCACACAGACAGTGACCCGAGCCAGGAATCGAGTCCCGGTCCCTGGAGTTGTGAGGCAGCAGTGCGAAGCACTGTGCCACCGTGTAGACCTCATGGATAATATCCCGCTTATCTTTTTACCATGGGCCTCTTTTTTCCGAACATAATTGTAACACCTTTGGGATTGATTCTGAAATCTCCAGCCAATTTCTTTTCCAGCTCCTTTTTAGCCGCCCTTTCGGATTTCTTGCTCTGCGCTGTTCTTTGTATCTGTCCCATTCTGTCCATTGATGTGCTGGTTAGGGGGATTGGCCATGCTAAATTGCCCCTTAGTGTCCGAAAGATGTGCAGGTTAGGTGGATTGGCCATGCAAAATTGTCCCATAGTATCCAAAGATATGCAGGCTGGGTGGATTGGCCATGGTAAATTGTCCCTTAGTGTCCAAAGGTGTGCAGATTGGGTGGATTGCCCATTGTAAATTGCCCCGTAGTGTCCAAAGATGTGTAGCTTAGTTGGATTGGCTATGCTTAGTATGCGGTGTTACGGGAATAGGTAACGGGCCTGGGTATGATGCTCTGTCAAGAGCAGACTCGATGGGCCGAATGGCCTCCTTCTGCACTGGAGGGATTTGATGGGAATAATCATTTTGAAGTGTCTGTACTGTTTGCTTTGACTAATCAAGTGTAGACCTGGCCTGAGAACCTGAATAGTACTGCGCTTTGGGAACCAATGCGCTTTGAAATGTTTGTCCCGTTCTTTGTCATACTTGACCAACACAATGCTTTTGAAAAGTGAAAATAAAACCTTCCAATACAACGTTCGGCTGTTCGACCAGGTCGGGTCTCGCAGTCCATGGTGCATAGTAACATAGAAACATAGGAGCAGGAGGAGGCCATTTGGCCCTTCGAGCCTGCTCCGCCATTCATCACGATCATGGCTGATCATCCAACTCAATCGCCTAATCCTGCTTTTTCCCCAAGTGCTCTATCCAGCCGCTTCTTGAATACATTCAATGTTTGGCATCAACTTTGGCATCCTGTGGTAATGAATTCCATTTGCTCACCACTCTTTGGGTGAAGAAATGTCTTCTCATTTCCGTCCGAAATGGTGTATCCTGAATCCTCAGTCTGTAATTCCTGGTTCTGGACTCCCCCACTATCGGGAACATCCTCCCTGCATCTACCCTGTCTAGTCCTGTTAGAATTTTATAAGTCTCTATGAGATCCCCATTCATTCGTCTGAACTCCAGCGAAAACAATCCTAACCTAGTTGATCTCTCCTCATACATCAGTCCCACCATCCCTGGAATCAGCCTGGTAAACCTTCACTGTCTGCAGAGCCTGCACATTCTCCCTACCCCCCCTGGTGTCTGTGTGGGTTTCCTCCGGGTGCTCCAGTTTCCTCTCACAGTCTGAAAGACGTGCTGATTAGGTGCATTGGCCATGCTAAATTCTCCCTCAGTGTACCCGAACAGGCACCGGAGTGTGGTGACTAGGTGATTTTCACAGTAACTTCATTGCAGTGTTAATGTAAACCTACAGTCCAAAGATGTGCGGGTTAGGTTAATTGGCCAGGTTAAAAAAATTGCTCCTTAGAGTCCTGGGATGCGTAGGTTAGAGGGATTAGTGGGTAAAATATGTGGAGGTAGGGCCTGGGTGGGATTGTGGTCAGTGCAGACTCGATGGGCCGAATGGCCTCCTTCTGCACTGTAGGGTTTCTATGATTTCTATGATTTCTACTTGTGACACTAATAAATAAACTTTAACTACTGGTGCTCCTCTTTTTCAATTATTCAATCAGGGGACATGGGCATTGCTGGCTGGCCAGCATTTATTGCCCATGCCCATATTGAGGTCATGAATAAGGTTTCAAGGTCACAGGGGTGTACCGGCAGGCAGGAAGGTGGTTTGAAGTGTGTATACTTCTACACCAGGAGCATCCGGAATAAGGTGGGTGAACTTGCAGCATGGGTTGGTACCTGGGACTTCGATGTTGTGGCCATTTCGGAGACATGGATAGAGCAGGGACAGGAATGGTTGTTACACGTTCTGGGGTTTAGATGTTTCAGTAAGATCAGGGAAGGTGGTAAAAGAGAGGGAGGTGTGGTATTGTTAGTCAAGGACAGTATTACGGTGGCAGAAAGGACGTTTGATTAGGACTCGTCTACTGAGGTAGTTTGGGCTGAGGTTAGAAACAGAAAAGGAGAGGACACCCTGATGGGAGTTTTCTATAGGTCTCCGAAAAGTTCCAGAGATGTAGAGGAAAAGATTGCAAAGATGATTCTGGATAGGAGCGAAAGTAGCAGGGTAGTTGTTATGGGGGACTTTAACTTTACAAATATTGACTGGAAAAGGTATAGTTTGAGTAATTTAGATGGGTCAGTTTTTGTCCAATGTGTGCAGGAGGGTTTCCTGACACAGTATGTAGATGGGCCAACAAGAGGTGAGACCACATTGGATTTGGTACTGGGTAATGAACCAGGCCAGGTGTTAGATTTGGAGGTAGGTGAGCACTTTGGTGATAGTGACCACAATTCGGTTACGTTTACTTTAGCGATGGAAAGGGATAGGTATATACTGCAGGCCAAGGGTTATAGCTGAGGGAAAGGAAATTATGATGTGATTAGGTGTGATTTAGGATGCATAGGATGTGGAAGGAAACTGCAGGGGATGGGCACAATTGAAATGTGGAGCTTGTTCAAGGAATGGCAACTGCGTGTCCTTGATAAGTATGTACCTGTCAGGCAGGGAGGAAGTGATCGAGCGTGGGAACCATGGTTTACTAAAGAAGTTGAATCTCTTGTGAAGAGGAAGAAGGAGACTTATGTAAAGATGAGACATGAAGGCTCAGTTAGGGCACTTGAGAGTTACAAGTTAGCCAGGAAGGACCTAAAGAGAGAGCTCAGAAGAGCCAGGAGGGGACATGAGAAGTCTTTGGCAGGTAGGATCAAGGAAAACCCTAAAGCTTTCTATCGGTATGTCAGGAATAAAAGAATGACTAGGGTAAGATTAGGGCCAGTCAAGGACAGTAGTGGGAAGTTGTGCGTGGGGTCCGAAGAGATAGGAGAGGTGCTAAATGAATATTTTTCGTCAGTATTCACTCAGGAAAAAGACAATGTTGTCGAGGAGAATACTGAGATACAGGCTATTGGACTAGACGGGATTGAGGTTCATAAGGAGGAGGTGTTAGCAATTCTGGAAAGTGTGAAAATAGATAAGTCCCCTGGGCCGGATGGGATTTATCCTAGGATTCTCTGGGAGGCGAGGGAGGAGATTGCAGAGCCTTTGGCTTTGAGCTTGATGTCGTCATTGCCTACAGGAAAAATGCCAGAGGACTGGAGGATAGCAAATGTTGTCCCCTTGTTCAAGAAGGGGAGTAGGGACAACCCTCATAATTATAGACCGGTGAGCCTTACTTCTGTTGTGGGCAAAGTTTTGGAAAGGATTATAAGAGATAGGATTTATAATCATCTAGAAAGGAATAATTTGATTAGGGATAGTCAGCACGGTTTTGTGAAGGGTAGGTCGTGCCTCACAAATCTTATTGAGTTCTTTGAGAAAGTGACCAAAGAGGTGGATAAGGGTAAAGCAGTTGATGTGGTGTATATGGATTTCAGTAAAGCGTTTGATAAGGTTCCCCATGGTAAGCTATTGCAGAAGATACGGAGACATGGGATTGAGGCTGATTTTGGATCAGGAATTGGCAAGCTGTAAGAAGACAGAGGGTGGTGGTTGATGGGAAATGTTCATCCTGGAGTTCAGTTACTAGTGGTGAACTGCAAGGATCTGTTTTGGGGCCACTGCTGTTTGTCATTTTTATAAGTGACCTGGATGAGGGCGTAGAAGGATGGGTTAGTAAATTTGCGGATGACACTAAAGTCGGTGGAGTTGTGGACAGTGCGGAAGGATGTTGCAGGTTACAGAGGGACATAGATAAGCTGCAGAGCTGGGCTGAGAGGTGGCAAATGGAGTTTAACGTGGAAAAGTGTGAGGTGATTCACTTTGGAAGGAGTAACTGGAATACAGGGTACTGGGCTAATGGTAAGATACTTGGTAGTGTGGATGAGCAGAGAGATCTCGGTGTCCATGTGCATAGATCCCTGAAAGTTGGCACCCAGGTTGACAGGGTTGTTAAGAAGGCGTATGGTGTGTTAGCTTTTATTGGTAGAGGGATTGAGTTTCGGAGCCATGAGGTCATGTTGCAGCTGTACAAAACTCTGGTGTGGCCGCACTTGGAGTATTGCGTACAGTTCTGGTCGCCGCATTATAGGAAGGATGTGGAAGCATTGGAAAGGGTGCAGAGGAGATTTACCAGGATGTTGCCTGGTATGGTGGGAAGGTCTTATGAGGAAAGGTTGAAGGACTTGAGGCTGTTTTCGTTAGAGAGAAGAAGGTTAAGAAGTGACTTAATAGAGGCATATAAGATGATCAGAGGATTAGATAGGGTGGACAGTGAGAGTCTTTTTCCTCGGATGGTGATGGCTAACACAAGGGGACATAGCTTTAAATTGAGGGGTGATAGATATAGGACAGATGTCAGAGGTAGGTTCTTTACTCAGAGAGTAGTAAGGGCGTGGAATGCCCTGCCTGCAACAGTAGTGGACTCGCCAACATTAAGGGCATTTAAATGGTCATTGGATAAACATATGGATGATATTGGAATAGTGTAGATTAGAGGGGCTTTAGATTGGTTTCACTGGTCGGTGCAACATCGAGGGCCGAAGGGCCTGTACTGCACTGTAATGTTCTTTGTTCTATGTTCAAGGTTCCAATGTCTTAACCAAATGGCAAGAAAGAACACTTTAAATGGTGAATTCAGAAAGTTTATTAATCATTAAAAATGTAACAAGTCAGAAAGATAAAAAACAGAGTGTCGATTAACAGTGAATAGAGAAAGTTTAACATTAACAATTGAACAGACTTCTCTCCATCCCTCTCAGACCAGGACATGAAGTGACCGCTCCAAAAACGTGGATAACTTGTAAAACCAACAGCTCTCAACACCTCTCTGTAAACATCTCTCCCTCCACCTCTCTCTACCAAATTGCGTTCTCAAGATCACTTTTTTATACTTTAAAAATGTCAAAAGTCCATCTGAGCCAATTCCCATAAATCTTCAATTATAAACTAAAATAGACATGAGTTTTCAGGCGATTTAAAAACAAATGAACTGTCTGCTGAAAGGGTTAACTTTTCTACAGAGCCTAAAGAGGTAGGGAGTGAGCAGAAAAAACTTGGCACACAATTACATCACTTTACACAAGATTAAAACAAAACAAATGATTTTAAACTTCATCTATTAATTTTTTTGTTATATTCCTCAACCTATTTTATTTGATCAGTTTTTGTTAGGGATGGGTAACTTCTGTTCTTTATAAACTGATTCACTCATTTTGTTTATTCTACATGGGCTCAGAGAATCAGAACCCAGACTTTATCATCCTTATCCTTTTTCTCCCTTTGCCACCACTCCCTCTGTTTTGCGGGAGGGTCGTGGGGATTCCAATCAGAACTAATCATTTTATCATAAAAGTGAAATACTGCGGATGCTGGAATCTGAAACAAAAACAGAAAATGCTGGAAAATCTCAGCAGGTCTGACAGCATCTGTGGAGAGAGAATAGAGTCTGCATGACACTTCATAAGAGCTCTTACAAAGTGTCTTCCAGACTCAAAACGTTGGCTCTATTCTCTAATCATTTTATCTATAAGTTTCTTGTTCTTAGTTTCCAAATGGCAGGTAAGAGATCTGTCCGGTCCCCACTCGAGCTCTGATTATTCGCTGGCCATGCTTGGGTAAGATTATAACCATCAGAATCTACTCTCAGAGGTCCATTTTTCAGTCCAGTGCTACTTGTTTGGAGTATACCATCACTTCACCGACTATCGGGTCACAAGTCTCTCACAGTTCTTGTCACAAATGTATGATAAAATAATTTAAACAATGCCTGAGAAGGCTTCTTAATTTCTTAGTCAGCTTCCTATCACCGTTTGTTGATTGGTCAGACCCCTTTTTACAGATTCAGGAATCTCAGCCGCTGAACACCAGCCGGTCCTGGAATAAGTTTAATTCTAACCCATTCTGAGTAAATATTCTCACCAGGTCCTCTGTTGGAGCCCTGCTAAGCAGCTTTAATGGTTCGTGATTGCAGAAACTGAGCAGTCACAGGAATGTGGTCAAGATAGTCCAGTCCCATAATGCCTCACATTCAATCTGCAGTCCTTCAATTATAACAGAATATGTGGCTGTATGTAGCTGCCTCGGCCGTGGTCAACCCCAACACTGCCTTCTTAAACTGTTACAATGCCTGAGGTGTAGGTACACCCACTGTGCTGTTAGGAGGGATTTCCAGCTACACATTCCAGACTTTCACTAGACTGTAGGTGGATACCAGATTGATATATTCCATTCAACCACTCCCAAGGTGAGTTATTACAATTTCTTTATTGTCCAGGACAATATATTCACAATATCTTTAAAACAGAATTTAAACATTCCCATTTGATTTCAGGTATTAACATATTCTGTTAGTTTGTTCTTTATTGTCGATGTCAGGCTGGGGTTGTTCTCCTTGGAGCAAAGGAGGTTGAGGGGAGATTTGATAGAGGTGGACAAGATTCTGACAGGTTTAGATAAGGTGGACAAAGAAAAGCTGTTCCCATTAGCTGATTGGACAAGGACGAGGGGGACACAGATTTATGGTTTTGGGTCAGAGATGCGGGGGGGGATGTGAGGAAGAATATTTTGATGCAGCGAATGGTAATGATCTGGAACTCGCTGCCTTAGATGGGCATTTAGGCGGTGTTTCAAATATAAATGCTGACTAAACATGTCTTAACTTCCTCACACCCTGTCACTCTGTGATCCTTGTGAAAGTTGAAACCAGGTATTCACAACAAGACTCAAAGAGCATCAGCCCACTGGAGGCAAAGTTGTGAGACCGGCCAGTCCAGCAGAAAGAAACCCTCCGACCCTCCCCATTGACCAACTGTGAGAATGAACAAAATGCAGTCCTGGGTGTAACTGAGAGCAGAAACAATGACAGCAGAATCCAACCACTGTCATCACTCGTGAATTGGTTGGTGTCTCAGCAGGGCGGATGAAGCTCTGAAACTCTTCCCACACTGAGAGCAGATGAATGGCCTCCCCCAGTGTGAACTCGCTGGTGTCTCCGCAGGGTGGATGACTGAGTGAATCCCTTCCCACAATGAGAGCAGGTGAATGGTTTCTCCCCAGTGTGAACTCGCTGGTGTGTCTGCAGGTTGGATAAGTCAGTGAATCCCTTCCCACATTGAGAGCAGGTGAATGGCCTCTCCCCAGTGTGAACTCGCTGGTGTGTTTGCAGGTGGGATAATTGAGTGAATCCCTTTAGACACTGAGAGCAGGTGAACAGCTTCTCCCCAGTGTGAACTCGCTGGTGTCTCCGCAGGGCGGATGACTGAGTGAATCCCTCCCCACACTGAGAGCAGGTGAATGGTCTCTCCCCAGTGTGAATTCGCTGGTGTCCCCGCAGGCTGGATAAGTCAGTGAATCCCTTCCCACACACAGAGCAGGTGAATGGCCTCTCCCCAGTGTGAACTCGCTGGTGCGTTTGCAGGTGGGATGTCTGAGTGAATCTCTTCCCACACTGAGAGCAGGTGAATGGTCTCTCCCCAGTGTGAACTCGCTGATGAGTCTGCAGGCTGGATAACCGAGTGAATCCCTCCCCACACTGAGAGCAGGTGAACGGCCTCTCCCCAGTGTGAACTCGCTGGTGCGTCCGCAGATTCGATAACTGACTGAATCCCTTGCCACACACACAGCAAGTGAATGGTCTCTCCCCAGTGTGACTGCGTCGATGAGCTTCCAGCTGAGATGGGGAAATGAATCCCTTCCCACAGTCCCCACATTTCCACGGTTTCTCCATGGTGCAGGTGTCCTTGTGACTCTCCAGGTTAAACAATCAGTTAAATCTCACACAGAACACGGGTACAGTCTCTCCCCGCTGTGAATGCTGCAATGTATTTTCAGGCTGTGTAACTGGTTAAAGCTCTTTCCACACTCAGTGCACTGGAACACTCTCACTCAGGTGTGTGTGTGTCTCGGTGCTTTTCAAGTCACACAAATGATTAAAGTTTTTGAAGCACAGAACAGAGAAACATTTCTCCTTCGAGAATCAAAGGTCGAAATATTCAGGTCCCGATGAATTGAGTGAGGATGTCAGATGTTGATGTGACGTTTGGTTTGAAATTTGTCTGTAAATCCTCCCCTTCCAATATCCTGTAAAAAGAATTTACAAAAGTGATCAGTGTCAGTACAGGATAGAAATTCAGAACAATTCTAGTTTCTCTGGAACATTCTTTCCTCTCTCATTCCCCAAAGCTGTGAACTCCATCCCACACACTCTCCCTCCATTCTCACTCTGCTGTATCTCATATTCACCCTCCCAATTCTCCTGAAGATGCTGGTTGAGGGTGATTGACAGATCCATAGACCACAGAACATAGAGCAATACAGCGCAGTACAGGCCCTTCGGCCCTTTATTCCCCGTGATGAATTCTCCCATTTCTAAAATTTTGTCAATCATTTTCTCTTTATATATCTGTAGAAATTTTTACAGTCAGTTTTTATGTTCCTGCAAGCTTACTTTCATACACCATTTTTCCCTGGGAGTGGGTGAAGCTGTTTAAAACCTGTTGCTCAGTTTGCGATGCTTTCCGGTCACGAGGACCCGGTTGGGAGCAGAAAACGCTGAAGCCCCGCCCACTCACTGTTGCGTCACCAAGACACCAGCGCATGCGCTCTGCTCCCTGCCGAATCAAGATGGCGGCTGTTAACCTGAGCCTCGTCTCGGGAAAAAGACCTGAAGCTACAAACACGGGACCTGCGGATTACTATGAGAGGTTTGAGACCTTCACCAGATATTTAGAAACCCTCTCCGTCCATCTGCCGGTTCCAATCCTCCCTCCATGTATCCGCATCCTTACCGGTTGCTGATGAGACAGAGGAATGTATCTCCTTGCCATCATCCACGCTGCACATGCGCCAAACGCTGCCTGACTGCGCATGCGCACCTCTCTCCCGTGCTGTGGATAGGGACCATTCCCGACCGCGAGGAATGTTGGGTAAAGCGCACGCCATCGAAACTCCTCATATGTGAACAGTGAGCTTTTTCTGCTGCGATGTGAAAATTAGGGATACGGGTGCAGTCAATAACATTAGGAATCAAATTATACTGTAACCTATGCGGCACGGTAGCACAGTGGTTAGCACTGCTGCTTCACAGCTCCACGGTCCTGGGTTCGAATCCCTGCTCGGGTCACTGTCTGTGTGGAGTTTGCACATTCTCCTCGTGTCTGCGTGGGTTTCTTCCCACAGTCTAAAGATGTGCAGGTTAGGATGATTGGCCATTCTAAAAATTGCCCTTTAGTGTCCTGAGATGTGTAGGTTAGAGGGATTAGCGGGTAAAATATGTAGGGATATGGGGGTAGGGCCTGGGTGGGATTGTGGTCGGTGCAGACTCGATGGGCCAAATGGCCTCTTTCTGCACTGTAGGATTTCTATGATTTCTAAGTACTCAAGGTATTCATTATCCAACAGAAAGTAGGGGAATGGAAATTCTCAACCGAAGTTTCTGAAATTGATACATAATGAGGGGGAAGTCGAACTGTATCTTTAATGAACATGAACACGCAAAAATGGAACTTGACAACTTTTAAACAGCTCGCCCTCTTGACACAGAAATATCATAATGGGAAATGTGTGTGATGGATAGAGCGGTTTCTGGGGCACAGGGGATTGTGGGATCCATGGCCCCATTAAACAGCAGCTATTGGTATGTGTTTTATTAGAGGAGCGTCAGTGACTGCAAACATTAACTCTGTTTCTGTCTCCATAGATGCTGTCTAACCTGATGAATATTTCCAACGTTTTCTCTTTTCATTTCAGATTTCCAGCAGCTGCAGTGTTTTGATTTTGTTTATTTGAAGGCGTTGCTCATGGAACCGACTCTAGAAACAAATGGACCATTTAAAGCTGTGTTTCAAGCAAGGAAAAAGTAGCTCTGTCAGGGATTTTCATCAAATTTACATTTAGAAAGATTTCAAATTTTTCAGTGTGTGGGAAGGGATTCAGTCGTTCATCCACACTGCTGAGGCACCAGCGAGTTCACAACTGGAACATGGACATTACTAGAATTACCAGCAATTGGCTAAACCTCCTTTGACAGCACCTTCCAAAACTACAAACCTCTCCTCAACATGGATAAGGGCAGTCTGTGCATGGAGACCCCATAACCTGCATTTACTCTTCAGAATCACGCACTATTCTGACTTGGTAGAAGGTCTGCCTTCACAATCACTCGGCCAAAATCCTAAAACTTATTTCCGAGCAACACAGTACAGTGGCACAGGGTGGCACAGCGGTCAGCACTGCTGTTTCACAGCACCAGGGACCCGGGGTTCGATTCCAGCTTTGGGTGACTGTCTGTGTGGAGTTTGCATGTTCTCTCTGTGACTGCATGAGTTTCCTTCAGGTGCTCCGGTTTCCTCCCACACCCCAAAGGTGTACAGGTTAGGTGGACTGGCCATGCTAAATTGCCCCTTAAATGCAGGAGGATACAGGTTACCTCAGGATTACAAGTTGTTTTGAGATTTGAGATTGAAAACAACATTTGGTGGTGATAGTTTTCCTGCATCCTTTGAGTTGGTGAAGGTTGTGGTTTGGCAGGTTCTGTCAAAGTTCTTGTCCAGTTGTAGATGTATAAAGTCCTTACCATTCATTCCCTCCCTGTTTCATCTCTATCTTTCTCCTCCCATTAAGGTTGAATTCTTGTGTAGATCTGGACTGGGTGGCAGGTTTCCTGAATTGAAGGACATTAGCAAACCATTTGAGTTTTTAATCACAATCCAGCAGCTTTCGTGGTCACTTTTTCCTTGTTCCGGCTCCACAAATTACCGGATTCATTCAGCTCAATTTCACAACCTGCCTTTGTGTTTATCACTGTTTTTTTCTCCTCTTTTAAATTAATTTGCAGCCTCAAGAAATCCATGAGCCATGTACATATTCAGTGTGAGAGATTGCAACCCCTGAAGGAGCTGCTTCTCCACTTTTAGTTACAATTCTGTTCTGCCCCACGCTCCTGTTCGTTAACTGCCCAGTGTGGAGGAGACTGGGGAGGTCAGAGGATCTTTTCCTGGACCTGCTCTTGGGGCTGGTTAATTTGTAGTTCAGCAGAGGGTAACTTGGCTGTGGGCCCCTCTTCTGTGGTTTCACAGTAACTTCATTACAGTGTTACTGTCAGCCTTACTTGTGACTAATAAAAATAAACTTTAACTTTCTTGTCTGTGCTCGTGTGGTCCTGGAGAGGGAGCAGACAGTGTCGACTGGAACACTCGATATCTTCCACAACTCAGGGGACAGAGTGTCTCACAAACACTGGAAACAAAGTTCTGGTTTAGTTCAGATGGAAGTTCGATTGGATCACAAGATTTGGGGAAACAAGATTTGAAATAATATTCGATGGAAACTAGAATTGTTTGTTGTGAATTTCTGTCCTGTGCTGACAGTGATACTGACTCTGTCAATGTCTTTTACAAGGTCCACAAGGGCGATGAATTGCAGATGGGAAATGGAAACCAAACATTACATCAAGATCTGACAGAGTCACTCAATTCATCAGAACCTGAATATCATCGACCTTTAAATGTGGAAGGAGAAATGTTTGTCTGTTCTGGCGGTGGGGAACAATTTCAAACATCAGTGTGACTGGAAAAGCACCGAGACACAGACCTGAGTGAGAGTGAACTGACTGGAAAGAGCTTTAACCAGTTACACAGCCTGAAAGAAACATCACACAATTCACAGCAGAGAACAATAACACCATAAGAATTAGGATCAGAATTAGGCCATTGGACTCATCGAGTCTGCTCCTCCATTCAATGAGATCACGGCTGATATGATATGACAATCCAATTTTCTGCCTTGTCCCATAACCCTTAATAGCCTTACTTCGAAGCAATACACATGTTGTGTGTGGACAAGGCTTGAACATATAAGAACACCTGCACCATGGAGAAACCATGGAAATGTGGGGATTGTGGGAAGGGATTCAGTTACCCATCGCTGCTGGAAATGCATCGGCGCAGTCACACTGGGGAAAGACCATTCACCTGCTCCATGTGCGGGAAAGGATTCATTCAGTCATCCCACCTGCTGACCCACCAGCAAGTTCACATTGAAGAGAGGCTTTTTAACCACTCTGACGGTGATCACAACTCTAAAAGCCCTGAGGACCTGGTCATGCACCAATCTATTCACACCGAGAAACAGTTCTGCTGCTCTTACTGTGGGAAGTTATTTAAGCGATCACAGAATCTCATTGAACACAAACGCACTCATACTGGGGAAAGGCCGTTCATCTGCTCTGTGTGTGGGAAGGGATTCACACGATCATCTCACCTCGCTACACACCGACTGGTTCACACTGATAACAGACCTTTCAAATGTACTGAATGTGAGAAGAGTTATAAAACCACAAGTGATCTGCTGATACACCAGCGAGTTCACAATGAGGAGAGGCCATTCAGATGTACAGTGTGTGGGAAGGGATTCACTCTGTTATCCAGCCTCCAGAAACACCAGCGAGTTCACACTGGGGAGAGGTCATTCACCTGCTCCTTGTGTGGAAAAGGATTCATTTATTTAACCAGCCTCAGATCACACCAACTCGTTCACTCAGATAAGAAACCTTTCAAATGTTCTGAATGTGAGAAGAGCTTTAAGACCTCGAGTATTCTGCTGAGACACCAACAAGTTCACTCCGGGGAGAGACCGTTCACCTGCTCTGACTGTGGAAAGGGATTCACTCGCTCATCCAACCTGCAAACACACCAGCACATTCACACCGGGGAGAAACCGTTCACTTGCTCTGAGTGTGGGAAGGGATTTTCTCACTCATCCCACCTGCTGAGACACCAACACACTCACAATGGAGAGAGACCGTTCACCTTCTCTGAGTGTGAGATGGGATTCACTCAGTCAACCCATCTTCTAACTCACCAGCAAATTGGCAGGTGTCTGGAGGAATTGGATTCTGCTGTTATTCACATCCAGGACTGAACAATGTTCATTCTGACAGTTGGGGTGTGTTTTCACTGATGTTTGTGATCACTATAACTGGGCTGGAGTTTATTACTGTGGATAAATGTCAAATTAACTAATATTGTTTAAGACACAAAGCTGGGACCTTCATTTCTCCAGGATAAGAAAAGATTAATCAATGTCTTGTTACCAATTGCTGCATTTTTGTGGCCTTTTCTCCTTTCTAACTCTTGATTATTTCAGTTTTCACACCTTCAGTTATTCTCCTGGGCAAGTCCCAGCTCCCCACACCTTCCAGAGTATCTTTCCTGGCCTTGGAATCCATGGAAGGCATCAGCAACACATCCGCGATCACCAAACACAAATCACAGTTGTTTGCACTGATCCACTTCTTTCCCCAGTCATTCAGGATGGTGATGTTTGTGGAGCTTTCTCTCTCTGTGATTTGTTTAATTGTCCCCCACCATTCACGACTGGATGTGGGGGGACTGCAGCTTTGATCTGATCCGTTGTTTGTGGGATCGCTTGGCCCTGCCTGGAACATGCTGCTTCTGCTGTTCAGCATGCTTATAGTCTCATGTTAGAGTAACCAGGTTGGAATCTCAGTTTTAGGGTGCCCAGTGCTGCTCCTGACTTGTTCTCCTACACTCCATGTTGAACTAAGGAAGGTGATGACTGGTGGTATTATTGCTGAACTATTAATCCAGAAACTCAGCTAATGATTTGGGGACCGGGTTTCGAATCCTGCCACATCAGTTGGTGGAATTTGAATTCAATGAAAAAAATCTGGAATTAAGAATTTATTGATGACCATAAAACCATTGTTGATTATCGTAAAAAACCCATCTGGTTCACTAATGCCCTTTAGGGAAGGAAATCTGCTATCCTTACCCGGTCTGGCCTACATGTGACTCCCTCTGAAATGGCTTCGCAAGTCACTCAGTTCAAGGGCAACAAGGGCTGGGCCATAAATGCTGGCCATCCAACAATGCCCATTTCCCACGAATGAATAAAAAGGATTTCAAGTTGAGGACTCCCAGGATGACTCACTTGCACTGTCCACCTCTGTGCTGCTCCCTCTAGTCATGATGTGGAGATGCCGGCGTTGGACTGGGGTAAACACAGTAAGAAGTTTAACAACACCAGGTTAAAGTCCAACAGGTTTATTTGGTAGCAAAAGCCACACAAGCTTTCGAAGCTCTAAGCCCCTTCTTCAGGTGAAGAAGGGGCTTAGAGCTTCGAAAGCTTGTGTGGCTTTTGCTACCAAATAAACCTGATGGACTTTAACCTGGTGTTGTTAAACTTCTTACTGCTCCCTCTACTCAGGTCTGAACTGCTGGTAGGACAGCACATTTTGGCAGGAAGGATAAAAGGGAAGCAGATTATCTAAATGGTGAGAGATTGTAGAGCTCTGAGATGCAGAGGGATCTGGGTGTTCTAGAGATTGAATAAACTGGGATTGTTCTCCCTGGAAAGACGGAGGCTGAGGCGCGACCTGATAGATGTTTATATAATTATGAGGGGTGTGGATAGGGTGAACACTTGGGACCTTTTTCCCAGGGCAGAAATGACAATTACAAGGCGGCACAAGTTCAAGATAAGGGGGAAAGGTTCAGTGGAGATGTGCGGGGGAAGTCTTTTTACACAGAGGGTGGTGGGGGCCTGGAATGCAGTGCCAAGTGCGGTGGTTGAGGCAGACACGTTAGTGACATTTAAGACTTATCTGGATAGACACATGAACAGGCGGGAATAGTGGGATATAAGTGGTTGGTCTCGATAGGACAATGTGATCAGCGTTGGCCGAAGGGCCTGTTCCTGTTCCTGTGCTGTTCTTTGTTCTTTGCATGAATCACAAAAAGCTCGTAAGCAGGTAAAGCAAGTAATTAGGAAAGCTATCATTTGTGAGGGGAATTGATTACATAAATATGGAGGTTATGCTTCAGTTATCCAGAGCACCAGTGAGACCACATCTGGAGTACGGTGTACAGTATTGGTCATCTTGTTTAAGCAAGGATGTAAATACATTGGAAGCAGTCGATTGACCAGAATAATGCTAGAAATGTGTGGATTATGGGTAAAGCTTGGACAGGCTAGGTTTGTGTCTGCTGGAGTTTAGAAGAGTAAGATAAATTTGATCGAAACATAGAAGATCCTGAAGGTTCTTGACAGGTTGATGTGGAGAGGATGTTTCCTCTTCTGTGAGAATCTCGAGCTCGGGGTCCCTGTTTAAAAATAAGGGTTCACACATTTAAAACGGAGATGAAGTGAAATATTTTCTTTCAGAGGGTCGTGATCCTCTGGAACGCCTCTGAAAAGGCGGTGGAAGCAGAGTCTTTGAAGATTTTTAAGGCAGATGTAGATAGATTCTTGGCAAGCAAGTGGGTGATAGATTATTGGGGGTAGGCAGGATGCAGAATTAAGGTTACTATCAGATCAGCCCTGATCTGATTAAATGGTGGAGCAGACTCGAGGGACCAAATAGCCGAATCCTGCTCCTTGTTCCTGTGAGACATTGGCAGTAAGATATGATTCAAAGTATGACTGTGTCAGCCTGTTGCTTGACTGGACTGTTTGACTGTAGGAATAGTCATATTTAATAGTTTGTAGCTTAGTTATGTGTAATCATCAAGTAATTGAAGCTTATTAATCAATTAACCTGCTGTGATATTCTGCTTAATTATAATATATTAGTATCATGTAACTGGCTTTGTCTGTAACTGCATCCTTATTTGATAAATGAAATACATCACATGACCCGAGGCCGGTGTAAACCTACACTTTTATACTTTAATTACAGAGTCCTGTGGATCCCATCAACTCTGGATAGGCTGAGGTCTGGAACTGTTAACTCCTCAGCCATTGACAATAACAGTTATACTTGAGTTAGAGGCCATATTGTGTGAAGAAACCAGCTGTGAAGTTTCAAACCTTCAGCACTGTGTCATAAATTAATGTATCCTTTTAACTTGTAATATCTTAAAAGAAGCAGTGACTTTCCTTCACACTATATAACCATCATTGGTTTGAAAAATTAAAGGTTTCAGTTTAGTTTTCATCACACAGTAGTAATTCTGACTCATTCGTTTTGAACATTTATCAATTGAATGTATCATACTGTATTTGTGTTTCCTGCTCTCTCACCTTTTACACACTGATTTGATGCCACTTTCTTTGGATTTTAGATCCGAAGTAACTTTGTAATTTCTGTATTAGTTTAAGGCTGTGTGTCACTTTGTGTCCTTTTAATTAACTGTGTTCCAAGCTCTGGCAACCACTACAAAAACCAGCAAGCACTTTCTTTAACCAAAATATACTGATAGTCACTGCCCCAATGAGAACTCCACAGGATTTCTACACATCAATTAGACATTTGAGACAATGAACCCAAATGTTAACCATTGGGATTTGACACCATAAACTTGCTTATCTCAAATAAGTGACAAAGAAGATATCTTTAGGCCCCCCCCCGTTATCTCAGTACGAAGCCATAAAATTTAATAAAATGACAGGAAAGGTTATAACGTGGGGCAGACTCCGAAAGTAACTGATACATTAGAGGGCCAGCCAGGAGGTTGCAGGAAATGATCGGTAGGTGACCATCACCATGAAGAAACCAATCAGAAACTGATTCCACACCACCGACATCAATCAGGGACATCTTTCTCGTGTCCAACCAAATAAACAAAATCAGCTTAACTTCGGGACAACTCAAAAGGGGCAGCTCCCTAAAAGGAGGGGAACCGCCCGAAACAAAAAACAAAGCGGAAAGGAAACTTAAAACATCAAATTAAAATGTGATTAAAGGGGTCAATAATACACCCCAGTCCCTGCAGTGCCCAGCGGGCATGGAAGGCTTCAGTGGTGCCTTCGGACACTGCATGCTCCCTTTCCAGGGACACCTGGCCACGAATATAGCTGCACTAGAGGGGGCAGAGAGTCAGGTTGAAGACCCCTTCGATCGCCCGTAGATGGAATTAAATGCATCAGAGACTGATCATGTGAACCAGAGTTCAGGAACACCATTGATCATGTACAAGGGGCTGTGTCCAGAAAAAGTTAATAAGTATCAGCTTTCAGCTGCCTGGTTCACAGCTCAGAGAAGCTGAGTAGGAAGAAGATAGACAACAGTCTATCTGTATTATGTCACCCAGTGGCAGCATGTAGATGAGAAACAGGAGGGGCAAAGGATAAACACTTGGGGGACACCTAGTGCAGGGGCTTTGGAGAGGAAAGAGAGGTTGGAGATGGGGTAGCAGTTGGCAAAGAACAAAACAGCACAGGAACAGGCCCTTCGGCCCTCCAAGCCCGCGCCGCTCCCCGGTCCAGGATTGAATCCTGAGTCCAGGATCCCCGCCCAATTTTCCAGCCTATCTACATCCTAATATCCTATCCACCGAGCTGTCCCTCACAGCTACGATGCTTTGTTCATCACAACCTATTAACTCACCCCCACCCCCCCATTCCAGACCATGTGATCTCCAGGGAGAGGCGAAAACCCAGAGTGAAAACCCCAGGGCCAATATGGGGAAAAAAAATCTGGGAAATTCCTCTCCGACCCCCTGTGGCGATCGAAACGAGTCCAGGAGATCACACTGGCCCTGATCAGAAAATGCTTCCCAACCCTATTCATTTCCACCATCTGAATTCCCTGCCCCCGAGACAGGTTCCCAACTATCCGCAGTCTCACTCTGTACTGGCACCAGCAAGATGATCATAGAATGAAGCCTTGAAACGAGAAACAAAGAACAATTAGCCCGCGCCGCTCCCTGGTCCAAACTAGACCACTCTTTTGTATCCCTCCATTCCCACTCCGTTCATATAGCTGTCTAGATAAGTCTTAAATGTTCCCAGTGTGTCCGCCTCCACCACCTTGCCCGGCAACACATTCCAGGCCCCCACGACCCTCTGTGTAAAATATGTCCTTCTGATATCTGTGTTAAACCTCCCCCCCTTCACCTTGAACCTATGACCCCTCGTGAACGTCACCACCGACCCGGGGAAAAGCTTCCCACCGTTCACCCTATCTATGCCTTTCATAATTTTATACACCTCTATTAAGTCTCCCCTCATCCTCCGTCTTTCCAAGGAGAACAACCCCAGTTTCCCCAATCTCTCCTCATAACCAAGCCCCTCCATACCAGGCAACATCCTGGTAAACCTCCTCTGTACTCTCTCCAAAGCCTCCACGTCCTTCTGGTAGTGTGGCGACCAGAACTGGACGCAGTATTCCAAATGCGGCCGAACCAACGTTCTATACATCTGCAACATCAGACCCCAACTCTTATACTCTATGCCCCGTCCTATAAAGGCAAGCATGCCATATGCCTTCTTCACCACCTTCTCCACCTGTGAGATTGTGGGATTGAGTGTTTTTTTAGGATTGGTGATGACAGTGGATTTGAAAGTGAGAGGGACAGTGTGAGAGAAAAGAGAGAACCGTCAACAATATCACCTAATGTGGGGAAGTTGGATGATCAGCAGTTTAAGGAGAATAGGGTTAATGGAGCACAAGGTGGGTCTCATGGACAAGATGCAGAGGGCATGAAGGGAGATAGGAGAGAAACTGGAGAAAGCTGTAAGTTCTGGGCTTGAGCAAGGTGGAACTTTAGACATGGTTTGTCCCGGTGGGCTAGTGGAAGGGAGGGAAGCAGCAGAGGCAGCTGATCAGATTGTCCCAATCTTACAAAGAAGCTCCATGAGCTCCTCACACTTGGAGGTGAGGATGGAAGAGACAGGGGAGCATGAGAACCCTTCAAAAGGAAATAACATATGTTAAAGGTGTTAAAAGATTAAACACTGTTAACACAAAGCTAATTTATTGAAATTACTTGTGAATTCGCTGGTGTCTCAGCAGGTTGGATGACTGAGTGAATCTCTTCCCACACTTGGGGCAGGTGAATGACCTCTCCCTGGTGTGAACTCGCTGGTGTGTCAGCAGGGAGGATGACTGAGTGAATCCCTTCCCACACTGGGAGCAGGTGAATGGTTTCTCCCCAGTGTGAACTCGCTGGTGTACAGTGAGGTCAGATGATGTCTTGAACCCAGTGTCACAGTGAGAGCACCTGAATGGTTTCTCGTCAGTGTGAACACGTTGATGGCGCATCTGTTCCCCAGAACCTTTAAAGCACTTCTCACAGTCTGGGCATTTAAAAGGTCTCTCCTCAGTGTGAACTCGTTGATGGTGGAACAGTTGCCGGGAACTTTTGTAGCACTTCCTACAGTCTGGACATTGAAATGGTCTCTTCTCGTTGTGAACACTCTGGTGATTCAGCAAAGTGGATAATTGAGTGAATCCCTTCCCACACTCAGAACAGGTGAAAGGTCTCTCCCCAGTGTGAATTCGCTGGTGTGTCCGCAGGTTAGATGACCGACTGAACCCATGCCCACACACAGAGCAGGTGAATGGCCTCTCCCCGGTGTGAGTACGCTGGTGTTCAGTGAGTTGAGATGATTGTTTGAACCCAGTCCCACAATGAGAGCATCTGAATGGCCTCTCGTCACTGTGAGCACGTTGATGGAGTATCAGGTCCCGGGAACTTTTATAGCACTTCCCACAGTCTGGACATTTAAATGGTCTCTCGTCAGTGTGAACTCGCTGGTGCGCCATCAAGTCAGGGGACCGAGCGAATCCTTTCCCACACTCTGAGCAAGTGAATGGTCTCTTCCCAGTGTGAACTCGCTGGTGTCTCAGCAGGTTGCCTGACTGAGCGAATCCCTTCCCACAGTCGGAGCAATTGAAAGGTCTCTCTCCAGTGTGAACTCGCTGGTGTTGCAGCAGGCTGGATGAGCGAGAGAATCCCTTCCCACGCTTGGAGCAAGTGAATGACCTCTCCCTGGTGTGTCTGGGCTGATGAGTTTCCAGTTCCGATGGGGATCTGAATCCCTCCCCACATTCCCACCGTTTCTCCCCACTGTGAACGGTGCCTTTTCCTTCCATGTTCAAAACTCACAAATATTCAGCTGACAATAAATTGGGTGACTCCATCTGATCCTGATGGGATGTTTGGTTTGAGTTTTCTGATTGGAAATCCTCCACTTCAGATAATCTGAAATTGATTTTAAACAGAAAAAAGGGGATGAGAAAGAACTCACAAAAGGCAGGTTGTGAAATTGAGCTGAATTAATCTGGTTATTTATGGGGCTGGCACAAGGAAAAAGTGACCATGAAACCTGTTTGATCCTTTGTCAGAAGTGAAATGGTCACTACTGTCCTTCAGGGAAGAAAGCCTGCCTCTGGTCTGAGTCTACACAAGGTTCTGGCCTCTGCAACAACACAAGAAATAGGAGCAGGAGGAGGCCATTCGGCCTGTCGAAGCTGCTCTGCCTTTCAACCACATGTCATCATCATATTCAATGATGTAGCACCCTGGGCCCGAGAAATCTATGTTACAAGAGAGACAGAGAGAGAGACAGAGAGAAAGCAGCAAGAGACAGGGGCAAATGGGAGGCATTCTCTCGACCGAGAACTGAACCACAATCTCCTAATCCCTCAACCTCCACCACCTGGATGGACCAGGGCAGCAAGAGTATGTGGACACCATCACCTGCAAGTTCCCCTCCAAGCTTCATATATCCGAACTTGTCTGACATCCAAGGTTGGATGAGCAGAAATGTCCCCCATTTAAAGATTAAAGTTAAAGCGAAAGTTTATTTATTAGTCACAAGTAAGGCTTTCATGAACGCTACAATGAAGTTACTGTGAAATTCCCCGAGTCGCCACACTCCGGCGCCTGTTTGGGTAGTTAACTAACACGTCTTTCAGACTGTGGGAGGAAACCGGAGAACTCAGAGGAAACCCACGCAGGCACGGGGGAGAACATGCAAGCTCCACGCAGACAGACAGTGACCCAAGCCGGGAATCGAACCCGGGTCCCTGACGCTGTGAGGTGGCAGTGCTAACCACTGTGCCGCCCATGGCACATATATTGATGAATGCTGATCTACAAACAAATGCTCACTGAAATACAATGCTTCATTTTAAGATGCACCAAGATTGTAAATTTCTTATCCTTGTTTTCCTCCATGGTTGCAATCATCCTAATCTCTGTAATCTCCTCCAGGCCCACACCCTCCGAGATCTCTGCACTCATCTAATTTTGACCACTTGAGCATTCCCGATTTTAATCGTTCCATCATTACTGATTTTGCCTATTTCAGAAGCTCTGGAATTTCCTCCTTAAACCTCTCTGATTCGCCACCTCACTTTTCTCAGTTAAGATTCTCTTTAAAACCTAATATCTCGTCATGTGGCTCAATGTCAATTGTTATTTCATAACATTTCTCTGAAATGTCTTTAAAAGTTTAATTCTATTTATGCACAATATAAATACAAATAATGGTCACTGCCCTGGATATATATCATTGTTCTGCCTCATCAGTAAGAAACTGGAAGTGACAGAGTGAAGCAGGCGAATAGAGATTCTCACTTGGAGATAATCAAAATTGTTGCCCCCAACAAAGGTGGCGGCGATACACACATTCTGCTGCTACTGCCCCGAACAAAGATGGAGCCGCGCATGCGCTCTGCTGCTAATGCCTGGATAAAGATAGCGGCCGCTGAACCCAGCTCTGTGAGAAAGCTGCGGCCCCTGCTGCAGGGAGGGGGCAACGGTTCACGGGAAACGGTGGGAGATTTTTCCGTATTTGCGGTTCATGTAACGTGTTTACGTTACGTATCCAGTCACTCACCTGATCCGTGGTTCTCTTCGTCTCGCCATTCTCTCCGTTACGGATGGCAGATCCAAGGAACAAAAGCTTGTCTCCGTCGCCATTAACTAGACTGCGCATGCTTCACTCACAGCCAAGCCCCGCCCCCTCATTCACTCTGATTGGTTGGAGGACCAGCTTATTCACACTGAGGAGAAGACTGCATTCACTGTGGAAAGAGGTTCAGGTCCTCAGGCAACCTCACTGCGCACCAGCAAATTCACACCAGGGAGAAGCCGTACACCTGCTCCGTGTGTGGGGAGGAATTTGCCCAGTTATCCAGCCTCCAGTACCCCAGGAAGTTCACACTCAGGAGAGGCCATTCAACTGCAGTGCCTGTGGGAAGAATTTCAGATCTTCATCCAACCTCATTGAACACCAGCGAGCTCACACGGGGGAGAGGCCATTTATCTGCTCTATATGTGGGAAGGGATTCACAAAGTCCTCCAACTTGATGGTACACCAGTGAATTCATACCAGGGATAGGCCATTTATCTGCTGTGTGTGGGGGAAGGGATTCACGGAGGCAGCTAAAGAGCGGAGACATCAGCGAGTTCAAAAGTGACTGAAGGGATTGAATTCTGCTGTTGTTAGTGCTGCTGTTTATCACATTCAGGATTGATAATCTGACAATATCTGATTTGATTTTGCTGATGTTAACAAACCCTGTGGCTGGAGTTTAATATTCTGGAAATGTCACTGATTTTCGGGGCTGCAATGTCCCTTTTTAAACGCACATTCTGTGATCTTTCTCCTAAATTCAAGAATTCAGGAACTGGTTTACAATAAAATTATAAACTTTTACTTCAATCCTAAATTGATACAAAATCCAGAAGTCAATGTTTAAAAGGGTCCATTAATTAACATCTCCAATTAGAAAGTGTTGATTAATCCTTGCTGACAATTACTGATTTACACGTTCTTCACAGTGACATTCCCATTCTGAAATGAAATTATCAAGGAAAATTGAACAAAATAGTGAAATATTTTACAGACACATCAATTAAAATTTTAACAATCAACATTGATATTGATGCAACTGGAAAGTCGCTGAGTTCAATAATTTCTGACACAGCAGCAGCAACATTTGGTAAAGGTGGAACACACAACAAACCAAAAGAGAAAATGTTGGAAAATGTCAGCAGGTCTGGCAGCATCTGTAAGGAGAGAAAAGAGCTGACGTTTCGGGTCCAGATGACCCCACACACAACAAAGACTGGTTTGAGATCCATTCAGCAGGGATGACGTGTCATTGAAGCAAAAAGCAAAGTCTACTTGATGGTACAACATAAACCCAACAGCTGGAACACTGTGTCACTTGAAAATAGCCAGGAAAAATGTGTAAAAACAGCGCGATACTGTGCCAATAATCACTGGACCAGCTGATATCAAGAAATTCAAAAACTGACAATGCTGAAAAATCTCGGCCGGTCTGATAGCTTCTGTGGAGAGAGAATAGAGCCAACGTTTCCAGCCTGGATGACCCAGCTAGAAGAGAAGTGAACAATTGGTATTGAATCTAAAATGCTGCCAGCTGCTGCGCTGAGAAAAATAAAATGTTCTAATTACTGAGTGAAAAATGTACTTGTACCATATTTTACATTTAGTCTTGCTGGAAGCTCAAGGGTTTGTATTGCTGATTCTGATCATTCGAGTAGCGTCTTGATTACATATCGATGATATGTAATCAAGAAATTAAAACAAGCTCGTGGTTTAGGAATTACTGGGTTAATCAGAAATCATTTGTGAGAAGTGAATAAGGATGGGGAAATCAGGAAACAATTGCCACTTAATCAGTCTTAAATGTATTGAATTTATAGGACAGTGTCGACTGTTTATCCCAACCAAAAGCGTCTCTCCAGCACAGACCTGAAACAAGACAAACTTGGTAGGGTGGGGTGATCATGGCCTATATGTAAACTCACTACATAAAGGTTAAACAGGATGTCGCAGCAAGCAATGAACCACAAAGTGACTGAAGAGACTTCCAATGGGCTGACGAATGGCAGATGGAGTTTAATTTAGATAAATGTGAAGTGATGCATTTTGATAGATCAAAACAGGGCAGGACTTACTCAGTTAATGGTTGGGCATTGGGGAGAGTTATAGAACAAAGAGATCTAGGGGTACAGGTTCATAGCTCCTTGAAAGTGGAGTCACAGGTGGACAGAGTGGTGAAGAAGGCATTCGGCATGCTTGGTTTCATTGGTCAGAACATTGAATACAGGAGTTGAGACATCTTATTGAAGTTGTATAAGACATTGGTAAGGCCACACTTGGAATACTGTGTACAGTTCTGGTCACCCTATTATAGAAAGGATATTATTAAACTAGGAAGAGTGCAGAAAAGATTTAGTAGGATGCTACTGAGATTTGATGGTTTGAGATATAAGGAGAGGCTGGATAAACTGTGACTTTTTTCTCTGGAGCGAAGGAGGCTGAGGGGTGATCTTATAGAGGTCTATAAAATAATGAGGGGCACAGATCAGCTCGATAGTCGATATTTTTTCCCAAAGGTAGGGGAGTCTAAAACTAGAGGGCATAGGTTTAAAGTGAGAGAGGAGAGATACAAGAGGGTCCAGAGGGGCAATTTTTTCACAGAGGGTGGTAAGCATCTGGAACAAGCTGCCAGATTAGTAGTAGAGGCGGGTACAATTTTGTGTTTTAAAAAGTGGTTACATGGGTAAGATGGGTATAGAGGGATGTGGGCCAAATGCGGGCAATTGGGACTGGCTTTGTGGTTAAAAAAAGGGGCGACATGAACAAGTTGGGCCAAAGGGCCTGTTTCCATGCTGTAAACCTCTCTGACTCGAATGGAAATAGCAGGGAATTCACTGAACATCTGTCCCTTGCAAATGATAATTAAATAAATGATTGACATAAACACCAACACGAGCCACCACACCACCACCCCGCGCCCCCCCCTCCCCCGCCGCCACAGAAATAAGCTACATAAATGGAATTTTGTGTGGGGAAATCACTTCAAACAACAAAGAGCTTTTCAAAGTGGCTAAAGGTGACTGAGACAGGAGATCGGCATCCTTCTGATCCGGGATCAGTAAACCATTCCGAGGAGAATATCACCTCCAGACACGGAGATCAGTATCCCCCTGATCCGGGATCAGTAAACCCTTCCGAGGAGAATATCACCTCCAGCGATTAGCGGAGATCAGTATTTCCTTCAACCGGGATCTTACCTATTACAGGTTTTATGTCTTTTATGTATCATATCTAAACTGTTGCTTCTTAATAACTGAGTGAAAAATCACCGATGACTTCTTTCCATTTTTCAAATGCTCAGGCCAGCATTTATTGCCCCTTCCTCATTACTCTGTGAAGGTGGTGGTGAGCTGCCTTCTTCAATCACTGCAATCCCTGTGGTACAGGTACACGGTGCTGTTAGGGAGGGAGCTTTTAAACCTCTTCTCACAGTCCAAGCATTTAAACAGTCTCTTCTCATTGTGAACAAGTTGATATTTACTGAGATACAATGACTGAGTGAATCCCTTCCCACACATGGAGCAGGTAAACTGCCTCTGCTCAGTGTTGTGCTTGTGTTGCAGCAGATCCATTGCACTTTTAAATCTCGTCACAATCAGAACATCAAAACCATTTATTTTTCGGTCTGAACAAGTTGATGTGAAATAAAGCTGCTGAACTGATTGAATCCCCTGTCACACACGGAGCAGGTGAACATGCTCCCTCAGTGGGAGTGCACTGGTGTTTTAGCAGGCTGGATGACAGTGAATCCCTTCCCACACTCAAATCAGAGGAATGGCCTCCCACCAGTGTGAACCCTCAGGTGATCAGTGATTTGGGATGAAGTAGTGAATCAGTTCCCAGATGAAGAGCAGCTGAACAGCCCCTCTCAGTGGGAGTGGTTTGGTGTCTCTGCAGATTCCCTGCACTTTTAAAGCTCTTTCCACAGTCAGAGCATTTAAACAGTCTCTTATCAGTGTGAACAAGCTGATGGTTGCTGAGCTGTGATGACTGAGTGAATCCCTTCCCACACACAGAGCAAGCAAACGGCCTCTCCCCTGTGTGAAGAGGCTGGTGTTTCATCAGTTCATTTCTGCTTTTAAACCTCTTCCCACAGTCAGAACATTTACAGGGTCTCTCATCGGAGTGAACAATTTTGTGTCTTCTGAGGTAGGATAAACATGTGAATCCCTTGCCACATAGGGAGCAGGTGAAAGGTTTCTCCCCAGTGTGAAGACTCTGGTGTTCACTGAGGTGAGATGTTGTAGTGAATCTCTTCCCACACTCAGCGCAGGTGAATGGTCTCTCTCCAGTGTGGATGCGCTGGTGTCGAAGAAGATGGGATGATTTAACAAATCCTTTCCCACAAAAGGAGCAAACAAACGGTCTCTCCCCAGTGTGAACACGCTTGTGTTCAGTGAGGGTGGAATACTGCCTGAAATGTTTCCCACACTGAGAGCAGCTGAATGGTCTCTCCCCAGTGTGAACACGCTTGTGTTCAGTGAGGTGGGAAGCACAAGTGAATCCCTTCCCACACATGGAGCAGGTGAAGGGTTTCTCCCCAGTGTGAACACGTAGGTGTTCAGTGAGGTGAGATACTTGCCTGAAGTTCTTCCCACATTGAGAGCAATTGAATGGTCTCTCGCCAGTGTGAACCCGTTGATGGTGAATTAAACCCTCAGAACTCTTAAAACTATTCCCACAGTCAGAGCATTTAAACGGTCTGTCCTCAGTGTGAACTCGCTGGTGTGACACCAGGCTAAATGACTGAGCGAATCCTTTACCACACATACAGCAGATGAATGGTCTCTCCCCAGTGTGACTGCGTCGATGAATTTCCAGCTGAGATGGGGTTTTACAAACTTTTCCACAGTCTTCACATTTCCACTGTTTCTCCATGGTGCTGGTGTCTTTGTGTCTCTCCAGGTTGGATGATCTGTTAAATCCTTGTCCACACAGAACACGTGTACGGTTTCACCTGACAGTGAATGGTGTGATGTTTTTCAGGCTGCGTAACTGGGTAAAGCTCTTTCCACAGTCAGTTCACTGGAACAGTCTCACTCCAGTGTGTGCATGTGTCTCGATGCTTCTCCAGTCACACTGATGTTTGAAATCTTTTCCCACAGGCAGAACAAACATTTTTCCTTCCACATTCAAAGGCTAATTGAGTTTAGGTGCTGATAAATCGAATGATTGTAAAATATTCGTATGAAATTTGATTTGAGTTTCCAGTCTGTAAATCTTCCCCTTCAAATATCCTGCAAAAGAAGATAACAAAACTACTGTCAGTCCAGGATAGAAATTCTGAACAGACAATTCTAGTTTCTCTGGAACATTTTTTCCGCTTGTTCCCCAAACCTGTAAATCCCCGTTCCACACACTCTCCCTCCTCCCTGGGCTGAAATCCAAACCCATCTCATCATCTCCAACATTCTTTTCCTCCATTCCCAGTTTTCTCCCTCCCTCCCTCTCCTCTGTCTGGATTCAGTTCTGATCAATGACATGTCATTGATGAAGACGAACATCTCGTCAAGACCATCCCCACACCCCCACTTCTTGCCTTCAAACAACCGCACAACCTCAAACAGACCATTGTCCGCAGCAAACTAACCAGCCTTCAGGAGAACAGCGACCACGACACCACACAACCCTGCCACAGCAACCTCTGCAAGACGTGCCGGATCATCGACACGGATGCCATCGTCTCACGTGAGAACACCATCTCCCTGATACACGGTACCTACTCTTGCAACTCGGCCAACATTGTCTACCTGATACGCTGCAGGAAAGGATGCCCCGAGGCATAGTACATTGGGAAAACCATGCAGACGCTACGACAACGGCTGAATGAACACCGCTCGACAATCACCAGGCAAGACCGTTCATTTCCTGTTGGGGAACACTTCAGCGGTCATGGGCATTCAGCCTCTGATCTTCGGGTAAGCGTTCTCCAAGGCGGCCTTCACGACACACAACAGCGCAGAGTCGCTGAGCAGAACTGAGAGCCAAGTTCCGCACACATGAGGGCGACCTAAACCGGGATGTTGGGTTCATGTCACACTATCGGTAACCCCCACAGCTTGCCTCCTGGACTTGCAGAATCTCACTGGCTGTCCTGTCTGGAGACAATACTCATTTCATTAACCTGTGCCTAATGCTCCCTCCACTCACACTGTCTGTATCTTTAAGACCTGATTCGCTGTAAAGATTCGCATTCTAATCAGTATTCTGTAACTTGATTTTCTGTCTCTGATTGCCCTGTTTGAGAGCAGATATCCACTCAATCGGACAAAGGAGCAGCGCTCCGAAAGCTAATGGCATTTGCTGCCAAATAAACCTGTTGGACTTTAACCTGGTGTTGTTAAAACTCTTACTGTGGATTCAGTTCTCCAGCTGCTGTCTGCAGACTGACAATAAAACCAATGGGTCTTATTGGGGGTGTTGGGGCCTCCAGCGGGTGTTTGTGAATCCTCCCCGCCCACCTCCCAGGGTTTCCTTCCTTCCCAGAGATCAGAGTCCTCATTGATTTGAGGCCAAAGTGTAACCTCTTATTTATTGTCCCCCTCCCCCATCCTCTGATGTGAACCATCCTCCAGTGGCTGAGCCAGGATGGGGCCGTTAACCTGGGCCTGTTCCCGGGAGGGAGGGAGGGAGAAGCCCCGCAGCTGCAAACCAGGGAGCTGACAATGATTCTGAAGGGTTTGCGGATCCACAAAGTGTTTCCAAATCCTCCCAGCCACCGCCTAACGCTGACTCCGCTTCTCCGGGACAAACAAGCGCCAAGGCCAGCAATGACACTGCGCATGCTCCATATCACAATGCCCAGGGGACTGATTGACGGCAGCTCCGAACCAATAGGAAGAGGGGGCGGGGCTGGGGGACCGAGCGGGAGCGGCTGGTCCTCCAAGCAATCGGAGTGAATGAGGGGCGGGACCTGAAACATGCGCAGCTCCGGACCAATCGGAAGAGTTCCCTGTTCCACGCATGGGAGAAGTGCGCATGCGCGGTAAGCAAAGGCGTTTGCCCTTTTTTTTTAGGTCAAACCAAACCAAGGAAACAAACTCAGATTAAATCAGGACAAAGTAAAAGGGGCAGCTCCCCAAAAAGGAGGGGGAACAGCCCGAACAGAAATCAAAGTACAAAGGAAACTTAAAAACATAAAATGAGAAATACGATGTTGTCCAGAGGATGAAGTTTGAGTCTGTGTGTGAAGTTTGAGTCTGTGGTGAAGTTTGAGTCTGTGGTGAAGTTTGAGTCTGTGGTGAAGTTTGAGTCTGTGGTGAAGTTTGAGTCTGTGGTGAAGTTTGAGTCTGTGTGTGAAGTTTGAGTCTGTGGTGAAGTTTGAGTCTGTGTGTGAAGTTTGAGTCTGTGTGTGATGTTTGAGTCTGTGGTGAAGTTTGAGTCTGTGTGAAGTTTGAGTCTGTGGTGAAGTTTGAGTCTGTGGTGAAGTTGGAGTCTGTGGTGAAGTTTGAGTCTGTGGTGAAGTTTGAGTCTGTGGTGAAGTTTGAGTCTGTGTGTGAAGTTTGAGTCTGTGTGTGAAGTTTGAGTCTGTGTGTGAAGTTTGAGTCTGTGGTGAAGTTTGAGTCTGTGTGTGAAGTTTGAGTCTGTGTGTGAAGTTTGAGTCTGTGTGGTGAAGTTTGAGTCTGTGTGTGAAGTTTGAGTCTGTGGTGAAGTTTGAGTCTGTGTGTGAAGTTTGAGTCTGTGTGTGAAGTTTGAGTCTGTGGTGAAGTTTGAGTCTGTGGTGAAGTTTGAGTCTGTGGTGAAGTTTGAGTCTGTGTGTGAAGTTTGAGTCTGTGTGTGAAGTTTGAGTCTGTGGTGAAGTTTGAGTCTGTGGTGACGTTTGAGTCTGTGTGTGAAGTTTGAGTCTGTGTGTGATGTTTGAGTCTGTGGTGAAGTTTGAGTCTGTGTGAAGTTTGAGTCTGTGGTGAAGTTTGAGTCTGTGGTGAAGTTGGAGTCTGTGGTGAAGTTTGAGTCTGTGGTGAAGTTTGAGTCTGTGGTGAAGTTTGAGTCTGTGTGTGAAGTTTGAGTCTGTGGTGAAGCTACAAACAGAAGCTGTTCTGTTTCAAATCAAACTGCGGGACTTGGAAGAAAATGATGGGAAGAGATTTTGCAAAGTCCCCTCCCCCACTCCCTCAGCTGGCAGCCCAGCACGCAGGCGCAGAGAGCGCTGCTGAGCCGAGCTGTCCGGAGCAGGCGCAGAGAGCGCTGCTGAGCCGAGCTGTCCAGAGCAGGCGCAGAGAGCGCTGCTGAGCCGAGCTGTCCGGAGCAGGCGCAGAGTGCGCTGCTGAGCAGAGCTGTCCGGAGCAGGCGCAGTGCGGTTGCCGCCAGCGGTCCGCTCTCGATCTCTTTTTGGAGCCGCAGCCGCCGCACAGAGAGAGGGGGGAGGGGGGAGATCACCGAGCGGCTTCTCGCTCTGGCCGGAGCCGTCAGCCGGTTGCCTGGAAACCGTGGCTCGATGTGGTGCAGGGGGAGGGGAACAATGGGTGGGGGCGGGGCTCCCGGGTCCGCGAGCCGGGCCTGCGCCATGGTACCCCGAAACGTCACTGCGGAGCCGAGTAATTCCTATTGGCTGATTCAGGCAGCGCTCTATTGTGACGTCTCAATGCGGAAGTTGGCCACTGAGCTTCAGATTAAACCTTCCACTTGGATTTGAAAAGACTTCGGCCATCAGTGAGTGGAAAAGCAGCAACACACTGCCACACCCCAGTGAGTGTGTTCCAGTGCACTGACTAAAGAGCTTTAACCAGTTACACAGCCTGAATAAATATCACACCATTCACAGCAGGGGAAGACTCTACCCGTGTTCTGTGTGTGGACAAGGCGTCAACTGATTGGCCACCCAAGGGAGAGGCAAGGACACCTGCACCATGGAGAAACCATGGAAATGTGCGGACTGTGGGAAGAGATACAGAGCCCCCTCTCTGCTGGATGCTCATCGGCGCAGCCACACTGGGGAGAGGCCATTCATCTGCTTTCAGTGTGGGGAGGGATTCGCTCTGTTGCCCAGCCTGCAGTCACACAAGCGAGTTCACACCGGAGAGAGACCGTTCACCTGCTCTCAGTGTGGAAAGGGATTCACTGTGTTATCCACGTTGCAGAGACACCAGCGAATTCACACTGGGGAGAGGCTGTTTATCTGCTCTCGGTGTAGGAAGGGATTCAACCAGTTATCCAATCTATGGACACACATGCGAATTCATACTGGGGAGAGGCCATTCATCTGCTCTCGTTGTGGGAAGAGATTCACTCGGTCATCCGACCTGCGGACACATCAGCACGTTCACACCGGGGAGAGGCCATTCACCTGCTCTCAGTGTGGGAAGAGATTCACTCGGTCATCCGACCTGCAGAGACACCAGCGAGTTCACACTGGGGAGAGGCTGTTCACCTGCTCTCAGTGTGGGAAGAGATTCACTCGGTCATTCGACCTGCGGAGACACCAGCAAGTTCACACAGGGGAGAGGCCATTTACCTGCGCTCAGTGTGGGAAGGGTTTCAGTCACTTATACACCCAGCAGAAACACCAGCGAGTTCACACTGGAGAGAGGCCGTTCACCTGCTCTCAGTGTGGAAAGAGATTCACTCAGTCATCCCACCTGCGGAGACACCAGCAAGTTCACACAGGGGAGAGGCCATTTACCTGTTCTCAGTGTGGGAAGGGTTTCAGTCAGTTATCCAACCTGCAGAGACACCAGCAAATTCACATGGGGAGAGACCATTCACCTGCTCTGAGTGTGGGACGGAATTCACTCAGTTATCCCACCTGTTGAGACATCAGTGAAGTTACACTGGGGAGAAACTGTCCACCTGCTCAGTGTATAAAAAGTGTTCAGAATTTCATCACGGCTGCTGAGGCACCAACAAGTTCACAGGGGTTGGATTCTGCTGTTATTGTTTCTGCTCTCAATTACATCCAGGACTGCATTTTGTTCATTCTCACAGTTGGTCAATGGGGAGGGTCGGAGGGTTTCTTTCTGCTGGACTGGCCGGTCTCACAACTTTCCCTCCAGTGGGCTGATGCTCTTTGAGTCTTGTTGTGAATACCTGGTTTCAAATTTCACAAGGATCACAGAGTGACCGGGTGTGAGGAAATTCAGAGATATTTAGTCAGCATTTCTGTTTGAAACTCCCCCAAATGCTCATCCAATTTCCTTTGTAATTGTTTATTGTCTCCACTTCCTCCACCCTCATAGGCAGCGAGTTCCAGGTCATTACCATTCGCTGCATCAACATTTTCTTCCTCACATCCCTCCCTACATCTCTCACCTGAAACTTTAAATCTGTGTCCCCCTTGTCCTTGTCCCTTCAGCTAATGGGAAGAGCTTTTCTTTGTCCACCTTATCTAAACCTGTCAGAATCTTGTCCACCTCTATCAAATCTCCCCTCAACCTCCTTTGCTCCAAGGGAAACAACCCCAGTCTGACATTGACAATAAAGAACAAACTAACAGAATATGTTAGAACCTGAAACCAAATGGGAATGTTTAATTCCTGTTTTGATGATATTGTGAATATATTGTCCTGGACAATAAAGGAATTGGAATAACTCACCTTGGGAGTGGTTGAATGGAATATGTCAATGTGGTATCCATCTGCAGTCCAGTGAAAGTCTGGAATATGTAGCTGGAAATCCCTCCCTAACAGCACTGTGGGCTTACTTACACCTCAGGCATTGTAACAGTTCAGGAAGGCAGTGTTGAGGTTGACCATGGTCGAGGCAGCTACATACAGCCACATATTCTGTTATAATTGAAGGACTGCAGATTGAATGTGAGGCATTATGGGACTGGACTATCTTGACCACATTCCTGTGACTGCTCAGTTTCTGCAATCACGGACCATTAAAGCTGCTTAGTGCCCAACAGAGGACCTGGTGAGAATATTTACTCAGAATGAGTTAGAATTAAACTTATTCCAGGACCGGCTGGTGTTCAGTGGCTGAGATACCCGAATCTGTGAAGAGAAGGTCTGACCAATCAACAAACAGTGGGAGATAGTTGGTTAAGAAGTTAAAAAGCATTCTCAGGCATTGTTTAAATTATTTTATCCCAAATTTGTGATAAGAACTTTGAGGGACTTGTGACCCGTTAGTCGGTGAAGTAACGGTATACTCCAAATAGCACTGGACTGAAAAGCAGACCTCTGAGTAGATTCTAATGGTTATAAACTGACTCAAGCATGGCCAGTGAAAAAATCAGAGCTCGAGTGAGGACTGGACAGGTCTCTTACCTGCTAATTGGAAACTAAGAACAAGAAACGTATCGATAAAATTATTAGAGAATACAGCCAACGTTTCGAGTCTGGAAGACACTTCATAACCGCTCTTATGAAGGGTCATCCATACTTTAAACATTGACTCTATTCTGTCTCCACAGATACTGTCAGACAGGCACCTCCAGTCACTGAAAGATGCCCTCATAAGAACAGGATATGGCGCTAGACTCATTGATCAACAGTTCCAACGTGCCACAGCGAAAAACTGCACCGACCTCCTCAGAAGACAAACACGGGACACAGTGGACAGAGTACCCTTCGTTGTCCAGTACTTCCCCGGAGCGGAGAAGCTACGGCATCTCCTCCGGAGCCTTCAACATGTCATTGATGAAGACGAACACCTCGCCAAGGCCATCCCCACACCCCCACTTCTTGCCTTCAAACAACCGCACAACCTCAAACAGACCATTGTCAGCAGCAAACTACCCAGCCTTCAGGAGAACAGTGACCAAGACACCACACAACCCTGCCACAGCAACCTCTGCAAGACGTGCCGGATCATCGACACAGATGCCATCATCTCACGTGAGAACACCATCCACCAGGTACACGGTACATACTCTTGCAACTCGGCCAACGTTGTCTACCTGATACGCTGCAAGAAAGGATGTCCCGAGGCATGGTACATTGGGGAAACTATGCAGACGCTGCGACAACGGATGAATGAACACCGCTCGACAATCACCAGGCAAGACTGTTCTCTTCCTGTTGGGGAGCACTTCAGCGGTCACGGGCATTCGGCCTCTGATATTCGGGTAAGCGTTCTCCAAGGCGGCCTTCGCGACACACAACAGAGCAGAGTTGCTGAGCAGAAACTGATAGCCAAGTTCCGCACACACGAGGATGGCCTCAACCGGGATATTGGGTTCATGTCACACTATTTGTAACTCCCACAGTTGCGTGGACCTGCAGAGTTTCACTGGCTGTCTTGTCTGGAGACAATACACATCTTTTTAGCCTGTCTTGATGCTCTCTCCACTCCCATTGTTTTGTTTCTTAAAGACTTGATTAGTTGTAAGTATTCGCATTCCAACCATTATTCATGTAAATTGAGTCTGTGTCTTTATGAGCTCTATTTGTGAACAGAATTCCCACTCACCTGAAGAAGGGGCTTGGAGCTTCGAAAGCTTGTGTGGCTTTTGCTACCAAATAAACCTGTTGGACTTTAACCTGGTGTTGTTAAACTTCTTACTGTGTTTACCCCAGTCCAACGCCGGCATCTCCATATCGTAAATTCCTTTCACAGATATCAGGAGGTGAGGAGTTATAGACAGAAAGTTCAAACTAAATGTCACGTCAAGATCTGACACAGTCACTCAATTTATTGGGACCTGAATATCATCGACCTTTGAATCTAGAAAAGCAATGTTTCTCTGTTCTGTTTGCTTAAGGAGATTTTAAACATCACTGTGACTGGAAAAGCACCAACACACACACACACACACACACACACACACACCCGAGTGAGAGTGTTCCAGTGCACTGACGGTGGAAAGAGCTTTAACCAGTTACACAGGCTGAAACAACATTGCACCGTTACAGTGGAGAGAGATCGTACACGCGTTCTGTGTGTGGACAAGGATTCAACTGATCATCAAACCTGGAGAGTCACAAGGACACCCGCATCATGGAGAAACTGTGGAAGTGTGACGATTGTGGACAAGGATTCATGTTGCCCTGTGATTTGGAAATTCATCGACGCAGTCACACTCGAGAGAGACCATTCATTTGCTCAGTCTGTGGGAAGGGATACATTAAGTTCTCCCACCTGCTGAGTCACAATCTCACTCACACCGATGAGAAACCCTTTAATTGCTCTGACTGTGGGAGCGGATTCAAAAACTGTGGAGAACTGGTGTCCCACCAGCGCATTCACACTGAGGAGAGACCGTTCAGCTGCTCTCACTGCACAATGAAATTTAAATGGTCATCCACACTGCGGAGACACCAGCGAGTTCACACTGGGGAGAGACCATTCACCTGCTCCATGTGTGGGAAGGGATTCGCTCGGTCCTCCGAACTGCGGACACACCAAAGAATTCACACCGGGGAGAGACCGTTCACCTGCAATGTGTGGGGGAAGGGATGCATGCGGACATCCGCGCTGCAGATACACAAATTCACTCACACCAGTGAGAGACCCTTTAAATGCTCTGACTGTGGGTTTGGCTTCAAAAGCTCTGGAGTACTGGTGTCCCACCAGCGCATTCACACTGGGGAGAGACCGTTCAGCTGTTCTCACTGCTCAAAGAGATTTAAATGGTCAACCAGCCTGTGGAAACACCAGCGAGTTCACACCGGGGAGAGGCTGTTCTCCTGCGGTGTGTGTGGGAAGGGATTCACTCAGTCCTCCAAACTGCGGCTACACCAACGTATTCACACTGGGGAGAGACCGTTCATCTGCTCTGTGTGTGGGAAGGGATTCAGTCAGTTATCCGCCCTGCTGACACACCAGCGAGTTCACACCGAGCAGAGACCATTCGCCTGCACCAATTGTGGGAAGAGATTCACTCAGTCATCCACCCTGCTGACACACCAGCGAGTTCACAGTGGGGAGAGACCGTTCACCTGCTCCGAGTGTGGGAACAGATTCACTCGGTTATCCAGCCTGCAGAGACACAAAGTCACTCACTCCCAGGAAAGACCCTTTAAATGCTCTGACTGTGGGAGTGGCTTCAAAATGTCTGAGCATCTGATAGACCATCAGCGCATTCACACTGGGGAGAGACCGTTCAGCTGCTCTCACTGCACAAAGAGGTTTGGAAGGGCATGCACACTGAGGAGACACCAGCGAGTTCACACTGGGAGAGACCATTCACCTGCTCTGTGTGTGCGGAAGGATTCTCTCGATACCCCAGCTGCTGAGACACAATGTCCCTCACACCCAGGAGAGACCCTTTAACTGCTCTGACTGTGGGAATGGTTTCAAAAGCTCTCAGGAACTGATGATCCACCAGTCCATTCACAGCTGCTGTGTGTGGGAAGAAATTCACCAGTTCATCCCTCCTGCTGAGACACCAGCGAGTTCACAAGTGATGACAGGGGTTGGATTCTGCTGTTATTGCTGCTGTTAATCACATCCAGGACTGAACCATGTCCATTCTGACAGTTGGTGAAGTGGGAGGGTCGGAGGGTTCCTTTCTGCTGGACTGGCTGGTCTCACAATTTTACTTCCAGTGGGTTGATGCTCTTTGAGCCTGGGAGAGCACATTTCACTGAAATGATCCACACAAACTGATGAAGAACATTTATTTTATCCTGGAGAGTAAATAGTGTTTTTCCTACCACTACAGGTAGATCTACAGTAAGTACATTTGTCTCTGTCCCATTGAGTCTACAGCACAGGGCCAGGCCAGTCGGCTCAATTGGTCTGTGTCAGTATTTATGCCCCACATGAGCCTCCACCCACCCCTCTTCATCTCCCCCCATCAGCATGTCCTTCTATTCCTTTCTCCCTCATATATGTATCTAGCTTCCCCTTCAATGTATTCATGCTGTTCACCTCAACCACTCGCTGTGGTAGTGAGTTCCACATTCTCACCACTCGCTGGGTAAAGAGATTTCTCACTGAAATCCCGATTGGATTATTGAACCCCTTCATAATCTTAAAGACTTCCATCAGGTCACCCTTCAGTCTTCTCTTTTCTAGAGAAAAGCAGCCCGAGCCTTTCCTGAGGGTTAAATGCTCTCAGTTCTGGGATTATTCTTGTGAATCTTTGTTGCTCCTTCTCCAGTGCCTCTATTTCCTTTTTCTAAATGGAGATCACAAATGTTGACAATGCTCCCAGTGTAGCCGAACCCTGATTCTAAACAAGTTGAACAGAACCTCCCTGCTGTTCAATTCTATCCCTCTAGAATGGAACCCTATACATGGGCCCCACACTTTAGGAAAGATGTGAAGTCCTGAGAGAGGGTGCAGAGGAGATTTACAAGAATGACTCCAGGGATGAGGGACTTCAGTGAGTTCGAGAGACTGGAACAGCTGAAATTTCTTTCTTTAGATCAGACAGGCATGAGGATTGGGAATGGGGCCATTCATCCCATTGAGTCCATGCTGGCTCTCTGTAGATCAAACTGTTGCCCTGTTCTCTCTCCGTGTCCCTGCGGATTTATTTCCCTGAAATGCCCGTCCAATTTCCTTTTGGAAACATTCCATTATCTCTGCTTCAGCCGCTCGTAGGAAGTGAGTTCCAGATATTTACCACTGCAAATGCAAACGAGGAGCAGAGAGCACAAAAGGAGGCTGTGTGACCCATTGTGCCCCTGCTGCCTCTTCAAACATTCTCAGCAACAAGGTCAAGGAAGACATGTTAAATTCGAACATGTGACTGGAGCGTTATTTTAAAAATTAATGTTGGATTCACCTCCATGCTTGTGGAAGCTGCATAGCCAGCAGGAATTGTATAAACTAAGAATTTCTTCTTTGAATTTGATCAGTTGGAAGACATTATATTCTGTCAAATCTGGCTCAAGAATAAGGTTGATTGCTCAGTTTAAGTAGAAAGAAAGCTATTGGCTTGCAGCAAGTGTCTTTTCGAACCAGTATATCTTGTATTAACCTGATTCAGTTGTGGGACATGGGCGTCGCTGGCTGGTCAACATTTGTTGCCCATCCCTAGATGCCCTTGTTCAGAGGGCAGTTGAGAGTCAACCACATTCTATGAACCAAATGTGTTATATTTAGAACAAAGAACAAAGAAAATTACAGCACAGGAACAGGCCCTTCGGCCCTCCAAGCCTGCACCGACCATGCTGCCTGACTTAACGAATACCCCATACCCTTCCGGGGACCATATCCCTCTATTCCCATCCTATTCATGTATTTGTCAAGATGCCCCTTAAAAGTCACTACCGTATCCGCTTCCACTACCTCCCCCGGCAACGGGTTCCAGGCACCCACTACTCTCTGTAAAAAATCTGCCTCGTACATCTCCTTTAAACCTTGCCCCTCACACCTTAAACCTGTGCCCCCTAGTAATTGACTCTTCCACCCTGGGAAAAAGCATCTGACTATCCACTCTGTCCATGCCTCTCATAATCTTGTGGACTTCGATCAGGTCACCCCTCAACCTCCGTCATTCCAGTGAGAACAAACCAAGTTTCTCCAACCTCTCCCCATAGCTAATGCCCTCCGTACCAGGCAACATCCTGGTAAATCTTTTCTGTACCCTCTCCAAAGCCTCCACATCCTTCTGGTAGTGTGGCGACCAGAATTGAACACGATATTCCAAGTGCGGCCGAACTAAGCTTCTCTGAAGCTGCAACACGACTTGCCAATTTTTAAACTCAATGCCCCAGTCAATGAAGGCAAGCATGCCGTATGCCTTCTTGACTACCTTCTCCACCTGCATTGCCACTTTCAGTGACCTGTGTATCTGTACACCCAGATCCCTTTGCCTATCAATACTCTTAAGGGTTCTGCCATTTACTGTATATTTCCTATCTGTATTAGACCTTCCAAAATGCATTACCTCACATTTGTTCAGATTAAACTCATCTGCCAGCTCTCCGCCCAAGTCTCCAACCAATCTATATCCTCTGATGGTCCTCATCACTATCTGCAAATCCAGCAACCTTTGTGTCGTCCGCAAACTTTCGAATCAAACCAGTTACATTTTCCTCCAAATCATTTATATATATATATATATAAAACAGCAAAGATCCCAGCACTGATCCCCGAGGAATGCCACTTGTCACAGCCCTCCATTCAGAAGCACACCCTTCCACTGCTACCCTCTGTCTTCTTTGACCGAGCCAGTTTTGCATCCACCTTGCCAGCTCACCTCTGATCCCATGCGACTTCTCTTTCTGCACCAGTCTGCCATGAGGGACCTTGTCTAAGGCCATGTAGACACCATCCACTGCTCTACCCTTATCAATCATCTTCGTCACTTCCTCGAAAAACTCGACCAAGTCCGTGAGACACGACCTCCCCTTCACAAAACCATGTTGCCTCTCACTAATACATCCACTTAATTCCAAGTGGGAATAAATCCTGTCTCGAAGAATCCTCTCCAATAATTTCCCTATTACTGATGTAAGGCTCACCGGCCTGTAATTACCTGGATTATTCTTGCTACCTTTCTTAAACAAAGGAGCAACATTGGCTATTCTCCAATCCTCTGGGACCTCCCCTGTATGATGTGGAGATGCCGGCGTTGGACTGGGGTAAACACAGTAAGAAGTTTAACAACACCAGGTTCCTCTGTCTCCACACATAGATTCCCTCCCCTATCCTTAGGTCATTACCTGGAAGCCGCTGCCTCAGAGGGTTGTGGAAGTGCAAATGATCCATGATTAATCTTCAAGCCGACAGCCACGTTAAAGTTTTACATTTGGCCATAAATGAGCAGACTGATGATGTGTGTAATGCACTGTATTACCTGGTTACAGATACATGAAGAATGTGAGGAGGATTTTTATTTAGGCAGCGAGTGTTAACCTGGAAGTTAAAAATTGAAGCTCAAAATGAACATGGAAAGGGGGAGAAAAGAAAGTGTTTTACTCACAGATGTTATAGACAGGAGGAAATTTGAGTCTGTCTGAAGCTCAATCTTCATTCAGAGAGAAGCAGCAGCAGCTTTGCTGGGCAGGAATGAGCTCATTGTCCACTTCCGCAGTCAGAAAACGCGGGAGCTTTGATTGGCTGGAGGACCAGACTCCTTCCGGTCCTCCAGGTCTTTCCATTGGTCAACACCTCAGCATGAGGATCAGGGGTTGGGCTTTCTCCCGCACATGCGCAGCTTCCTCTCGCCTTTGAACATGCGCAGTCCTGGGCCGGGGGAGCCGGGGAGATCACGGAGCAGCTTCTCACTCTGGCCGGAGCCGCCAGCCGGTTGCCTGGAAACCTTGGCTGGAGGAGGTGGAAGGGGGAGGGGAACAATGGTTGGGGGCGGGGCTCCCGGGTCCGCGCGGCGGAGATCCCACCCCCTGACCTTGGGGGAGTGGACAGAGTAAAACTTCCTCCTGCCTTAAAAGAGGCAACATCTGTGAGTAAAACACTTTCTTTTCTCCCCCTTTCCATTTCTTTTCTCATTCTGGGGGAAATTGGGGACTTGCAGCAACTGAAGGTAAAGGAAGTGAATCCAGTCTGTACATTCCACACATTGTTACTCCAGTCAGATAAACATATATCTGTCTGGCAGCCTGCATGGAGATTTCCAGCTCTCTGTGTCCAGGACAGGAGTAAGAAGTCTTACAACACCAGGTTAAAGTCCAACAGGTTTATTCGGTAGCAAAAGCCACGAGCTTTCGGAGCGCTCGCTGCTCCTTCATCAGGTGAGTGGGATTTCAGTTCACAAACAGGGCATATAAAGACACAAATTCAATTTACAAGATAATGGTTGGAATACGAATCTTTACAGGTAATCAAGTCTTAAAGGTCCAGACAATGTGAGTGGAGAGAGGGTTAAGCACAGGTTAAAGAGATGTGTATTGTCTCCAGCCAGGACAGTTAGTGAGATTTTGCAAGCCCAGGCAAGTCGTGGGGGTTACAGATAGTGTGACATGAACCCAAGATCCCGGTTGAGGTGGTCCTCACGTGTGTGGAACTTGGCTATCAGTTTCTGCTCAGTGACTCTGCGCTGTCGTGTGTCATGAAGGCCGCCTTGGAGAACGCTTACCCGAAGATCAGAGACTGAATGCCTGAGACTGCTGAAGTGCTCCCCAACAGGAAGAGAACAGTCTTGCCTGGTGATTGTCGAGCAGTGTTCATTCATCCGTAGTCGTAGCGTCTGCATGGTCTCGCCAATGTACCGTGCCTCGGGACATCCTTTCCTGCAGCGTATCAGGTAGACAATGTTGGCCAAGTTGCAAGTGTATGTACCGTGTACCTGGTGGATGGTGTTCTCACGTGAGATGATGGCATCCGTGTCGATGATCTGGCACGGCTTGCAGAGGTTGCTGTGGCAGGGTTGTGTGGTGTCGTGGTCACTGTTCTCCTGAAGGCTGGGTAGTTTGCTGCGGACAAGCTACAGGACAGGAAGAAAATGCAGGACAGGAAGCAGTGAGCATGGATCTGTCAATCAGCCTCAATCAGCACCTTCAGGAGAATTGGGAGGGTGAATATTAGATACAGCTGAGTGAGAATGGAGGGAGAGTGTGTGGGATGGAGATTCACAGCTTTTGGGGAATGAGAGAAGAAACATAGAGAAAGTAGAATTGCCGATTCTGAATTTCTATCCTGTACTGACAGTGATTATTTTTGTAAACTCCTTTCACAGGATACCAGAAGGTGGAGGATTTACGGACAGAAATCTCAAACCAAACATTAAGTCAAGATCTGACAGAATCACTCGATTCATTGGGATCTGAATGTTATCGGCCTTTAAATCCTGATGGAGAAATGTTTCTCTCTTCTGTCTACTTCTGAAGACTTTAAACATCAGTGTGACTGGGAAGTTACTGAGGCACACACATATCCGAGTGAGAGTGTTCCATTGCACTGACTGTGGAAAAATTCAACTGATTGTTTAACCTGGAGAATCTCAAGGACACCATGGAGAAACCATGGAAATGTGGGGACTGTGGGAAGGGATTCAGGTTCCCATTTCAGCTGGAAATTCATCGACGCAGTCACACTGGGGAGAGACCGTTCACCTGCTCTGTGTGTGGGAAGGGATTCACTCAGTTATCCAGGCTGCGCGCACACAATCTCACTCACACCCGGGAGAGACCCTTTAAATGCCCTGACTGTGGGAGTGGTTTCAAAAGCACTGCAGAACTTGTAACCCACCAGCGCATTCACACTGGGGAGAGACCATTCAACTGCTCTCACTGCTCAAAGGGATTTAAAAGGTTATACACTCTGCAGAGACACCAGCGAGTTCACACTGGGGAGAGACCATTCACCTGCTCTGTGTGTGGGAAAGGATTTGCACAGTCATCCAGCCTGCTGAGTCACAATATAACCCACACCAATGAGAGACCCTTTAAATGCTCTGACTGTGGGAGCAGCTTCAAACGTGCTGCGGATCTGAGGGACCACCGGCGCAATCACACTGAGGAGAGTCCGTTCAGCTGTTCTCACTGCACTAAAAAATTTAGAACATCATCCACACTGCGGAAACATGAACGAGTTCACACCGGGGAGACACCTTTCACCTGCACCATGTGTGGGAAGGGATTCACTCAGTTAAGCCATCTCTGGAGACACCAGCGAGTTCACACGGGGGAAAGGCCATTTACCTGCACTGTGTGTGGGCAGGGGTTCACTCAGTTAAACAATCTCCTGAGACACCAGCGAGTTCACACTGGGGAGAGGCCATTCACCTGCACCATATGTGGGCAGGGATTCACTCAGTCATCCGACCTGCGAATACACCAGCGAATTCACACTGGGGAGAGACCATTCATCTGCTCTGTGTGTGGGAAAGAATTCAATGATTCATCCACCCTGCGGGCACACCAACATATTCACACCGGGGAGAGGCCATTCAAATGCTCTCTGTGTGGGAAGGGATACGTTCACTCTTCTGACCTGCAGACACACCAGCGAATTCACACTGGGGAGAAACCGTTCAGTTGCTCTCACTGCACAAAGAGGTTTAATAGGTCATCCGACCTGCTGGCACACCAGCGAGTTCATACTGGGGAGAGACCATTCAGTTGTTCTCATTGCACAAAGAGGTTTCATCGGTCATCTGACCTGCTGAAACACCAGCCAGTTCACACTGGGGAGAAACCGTTCACCTGCTCCATGTGTGGGAAGGGATTCACTCAGTCATCCAGCCTACGGGTACACCAGCGGGTTCACACCAGGGAGTGACTGCTCACCTGCTCTCTGTGTGGGAAGGGATTCACTCAGTCATCCAGCCTACGGGTACACCAGCGGGTTCACACCAGGGAGTGACTGCTCACCTGCTCTGTGTGTGGGAAGGGATTCACTCAGTCAGCAAACTTGGTGAGAGACAGCAAGTTCACAAATGATTATAGTTCTGGGATTATTCTTGTGAATCTTTATTGCGCCTTTTCCGTTGTCTCTATTTCCTTTTCTAAATGGAGATCACAAATGTTGACAGTACTCCCAGTGTAGTCTTGTGATGAAAATATAGACTGGTTGGTGAAATGTAGATAACAGGTAGAATTGATATCTAATGAGGACTTTATACTTTAGAATTGAATACAGGGCTCATTGTTACTAACGGGTAAAGAAGGGTTAAAACCCTTACCCAGAACCCTTTTCACACACACGTGGACATCTCTGAATCTGACACACACCAAATGGAACGTTACACAAGGGGCTGGAATTCACTGGAATTTCTCAACAACCTTTCAATAGAAATGTCCTGGTACAGACTGTGACAAAGGACACAACAGACAGCAAGAACCAGGAGGAACCTTTATCCCAGGGAATGTTAATGATCTTGTTCAGGACACCAGTGCCAGGCTTGTATCTACCTTTATGAGCACATAAAACAGTCCAAAGATGTGTGGGTTAGGTGGATTGGCCGTGCCAAATTGACCCTAGTGTTAGGGGATTAGCAGAGTAAATGTGTAGGATTACGGGAATAGGGCTTTGGTGGGATTGTGGTCAGTACAGACTCGATGGACCAAATGGCCTCCTTCTGCACTGTAGGGATCCTATGATTCTGTGAATACTATTAGACATGTTTCAGATGGTGATTATCTGTGTTAGTCTGCATTTATAAACCCATTAAATTCTGTTGTGGACTGAACAATATCTGCACAGTGTCAAAATACAAACATTTCTTTCCTCTCATTGCATCCTAAACTACAACAGTTCTGATTTCCTGAAACATTTCAGGCTGAGGTCAGAGTGAAGATAATTTAGCTGCAACATCGAGGTTCAGATAATGTTCAGCAACAAACTGCAACCATGCAGATGTCCCTCACCCGAAATGAGAAAGTTTGATTAATGTTCCTGCCCGGTTTCAAACGTTCGCGTGTTGGGCGAGCGTGATAACCAGTACACTACAGAAACAACTAACTGCACCCGGGAGCCAATCGGCCTGTCTGCAATGTTCAACTCTCCTGTGTTGCTGCAGGGTCTGATGGTTCGACTGAGAACCCCTGTCACTTAATACAAGAAGACAACCGTTAATTTCCACCTAATGTCTCAACCTATCGTGAACTTCAAAATTTAAAAGCGTTCATCCAACAAATGTCTAAGGGAGCAATGATTTCTGCTCAATCATTAATGCATCATTCTCACCTTCGAATAATTTCAGCCAATTTTACCCAGTACTTGTTTCATTGAATCACAGAATTCCTACAGTGCAGAAAAGACCATTCTGCCCATCGAGTCTGCACCGACCCTCTGACAGAGGCCCCTCCACCATCCTATCGCATAACACCACACTTTTCTCATGGCTAATCTTGCTCACCTGAGGGGCAATTTAGCTCGGCCAATCCACCGAACCTGTGCATCAGTATTCAACATTTAAAATCAATACATTTATTTAACAGATATGTCCTCATTCTGAACTGAACATCTCTGAATATGCAACATTGAATTGCAAATATGACTGACCAACAAAAGAAATCACGTCATTGGGTAATACACATCCCATGGTGCTTATTTGAGATTGGTCACAGTAAGCTTTTAACCAAAGTAAAATATCTTTTAGAAACATAGAAAAACTACAGCACAATACTGGCCCTTCAGCCCACAAAGTTGTGCCGAACATGTCCCTACCTTAGCGATTACTAGGCTTACCTATAACCCTCTATCTTACTAAGTTCCATGTACTTATCTAAAAGTCTCTTAAAAGACCCTATCGAATCCGCCTCCACCACCGTTGCTGGCAGCCCATTCCACGCACCCACCAGCCTCTGAGTGAAAAACTTACCCCTGACATCTCCTCTGTACCTACTCCCCAGCACCTTAAACCTGTGTCCTCTTGTGGCAACCATTTCAGCCCTGGGAAAAAGCCTCTGACTATCCACTCGATCAATACCTCTCAACATCTTATACACCTCTATCAGGTCACCCCTCATCCTTTGTCTCTCCAAGGAGAAAAGGCCGAGCTCACTCAAGCTATCCTCATAAGACATGCTCCCCAACCCAGGCAACATCCTTGTAAATCTCCTCTGCACCCTTTCTATGGCTTCCACATCCTTCCTGTAATGAGGTGACCAGAACTGAGCACAGTACTCCAAGTGTGGTCTGACCAGGGTCCTATATAGCTGCAACATTATCTCACGACTCCTAAGCTCAATTCCTCGATTGATGAAGGCCAGTACACCATCCGCCTTCTTAACCACAGCCTCAACCTGCACAGCTGCTTTGAGCGTCCTATGAACTCGGACCCCAAGATCCTTCTGATCTTCCTCTCTGCCAAGAGTCCTACCATTAACATTATATTCCGCCATCCTATTTGACCTGCCAAAATGAACCACCTCACAACTTATCTGGGTTGAACTCCATCTGCCACTTCTCTGCCCAGTCTTGCATCCTATCAATGTCTCGCTGCAACTTCTGACATCCCTCCACACTATCCACAACACCTCCAACCTTTGTGTCATCAGCAAACTTACCAACCCATCCCTCCACTTCCTCATCCAGGTCATTTATAAAAATCACAAAGAGTAAGGGTCCCAGAACCGATCCCTGGGGCACTCCACTGGTGACTGACCTCCATGCAGAATATGACCCATCTATAACCACTCTTTGCCTTCTGTGGGCAAGCCAGTTCTGGATCCACAAAACAATGTCCCCTTGGATCCCATGCCCCCTCACTTTCGCACTTTTAAGGGAAGAGATTTAACAATGATCTGTTCGTTATACTTGAAATCACTTTATTCTGGGTGTGAAACATTCTGGCGCCTAAATCCCGTTCATCTATAGGAAAGTCTAGCAGAACTGCACTGAGTCTCGATTTCCTCATCTGCCTGAATGGTTTTTCCGATTTCCTTATTATGATGAATGATTTTAAAAAGATGGTTTTGCACATTGTGCGCCATTTCCTCCAGTTCAGTTGAATTCTGTTCCTACATCTTATTGTCTTGACCTTCAACTTCTTCAACAAAAGTTGACTATTTAACATTAAATTCTACAGAATATTTTCATTCAATGAGTTTAAGATAATTCATTGAAAAACTAACAATTTCTCATTAAATTGTACAAAACATTTTAATGGGTTTAAGTTACTTTTTAAAAGTTGGGAATTTTCCATATTAATACTATCGAAAATTTACTTCTCAAAATGGTGAAAGTAGTTTCTAAAAAGGTGACCAATACTTGTCAAATTCTGTAGAAGAATTTCTGTTAAACATGTTGGTGGATTCTGTCCAATCGATTATACAATGGAACCATTGGGTGTATTTCAGATTGATTGATTTCCCTGTCAAAACACTAATATCAACAAGAACAAAGAAAATTACAGCACAGGAACAGGCCCTTCGTCTCTCCAAGACTGCACCGACCATGCTGACTGACTGAACTAAAACCCCCTACCCTTCCGGGGACCATATCCCTCTATTCTCATCCTATTCATATATTTGCCAGATGCCCCTTAAAAGTCACTATTGTATCTGCTTCCACTACTTCCCCCGGCAGCAAGTTCCAGGCACTCACCACCCTCTGTGTAAAAAAACTTGCCTCGAACATCTTCAAACCTTGCCCCTCACACCTGTCAAATATCTTCTCCTGGGAACTCTGATTTGGAGCTAAGCAGACTCAATTTTAATTTCAAGCATTTAAAATGGAAATTACCTGATGTTTAAGGGAAAGTACAAAGTTGATAATGCCTGGAATCAAACAGAAATGTTCGGTTTCTGTTTAAAGGTACTATGAGAATATTTGATGATTTATTTGACTCGAAAGATTCTCCAGAACTCCTGAAAGTGTAGTTTAAAGCAATCCATACATTTGGGTGTTTATGAGCATTTGAGTGAAAGGGAAGTCTAGATGAGATGAATGAGGTGGCAGTTTTCTCTTGGAGATATTTATTTCTTTGTCTATGAACAATTTGAGAGAACTGACTTTCATAATCTGGCCACCACCTGACACAGGAGGAATTAAGCAATGATACTGAGATGAAGAACCCCTTTAATCTGACTTTTGACTTTCTTCTGAAGATTCTGACAGAATTGTTGAATGGTGCATCCTTTATAAGACAGTGAAATCCAGGATGATGATTGGTAAAATACACAGCACAATCCCAAAAGACCTGATAAGCCTTCCACAAATGCAAGACAATGGGCGGCACGGTAGCACAGTGGTTAGCACTGCTGCTTCACAGCTCCAGGGTCCCGGGTTCGATTCCCGGCTCGGGTCACTGTCTGTGTGGAGTTTGCACATTCTCCTCGTGTCTGCGTGGGTTTCTCCGGGTGCTCCGGTTTCCTCCCACAGTCCAAAGATGTGCGGGTTAGGTTGATTGGCCAGGTTAAAAATTGCCCCTTCGAGTCCTGGGATGCGTAGGTTAGAGGGATTAGCGGGTAAATATGTGGGGGTAGGGCCTGGGTGGGATTGTGGTCAGTGCAGACTCGATGGGCCGAATGGCCTCCTTCTGCACTGTAGGATTTCTATGATTTGTGGGAGATGGCAGAGAGATTCCAACAAGCCTGACAAAAGAACACTGTCTGGTTTAAAATAGAATGAGAGACAACATTTAACAGGGAGGGAAATGTATGAAGATGGCTTATGAATGTGAGACTCCAACAGAGGATTAAAGATGGAATTGGAACAGTGATGTGAGATTACAGAAGTGGTTTGTAAATTGTGAATGAACTAACACCCAAGAGTACACTATGCAGCTGCACTGAAGAAAGGAGTGTGGCATGGTGGCACAGTGGTTAGCATTGCTGCCTCACAGCGCCAAGGACCCGGGTTCAATTCCGGCCTCGGGTCACTCTCTGTGAGGAGTTTACACATTTTCTCCATCTCTGTGTGGGTTTCCTCTGAATCCTCCAGTTTCCTCCCAAAGTCCAAAAATGTGTGGGTTAGTTTGATTGGCCACAGTAAATTGCCCCTTAGTGTCAGGGGGACTAGCTGGGTAAATACTTGGGGTTATGGGGATAGGGCCTGGATGGGATTGTGGCCTGTGCAGACTCGATGGGCCGCATGGCTTCCTTCTGCACTATAATGATTCTATGATTCAAATGGGACTTGTTCAGCTACTTGACCAACAGCGCGACATAAAATGGTTAATATGGCCTGAAGAGTGAGAAATCATTTTGAAATGATCAAGGCACTGACACAGACTCCAGAGAAACTGACTGGAAGAACAGATTAAATGGAATTTTCGATTAGGTCAAATGAAGGCGAGGGAGAAATTATACTTAATCAGAATTAATTACAAGATGGATACAGGTAAAGGGACAGCTTGAGAATTTTTTCAGTCTATGAAATTTGTATGGGAATTATATGTTATCACTGCTTTTATATCCGATTATACCACTTCAATTATATCTAAACATTAGTTATGAGAAGAAGATTGTAAAGGGAAAAGAAATTGGCTACCTTGGGCTAGGTCAATGAACAAAAGGGGGAAAATGCCAGAGTGAATGAATAGATTCAGTAAAAGGGGTGATAGATGTTACACCCCTACATTCGAGTAAAATCACATGTTAATCAAATGCTCTACATCAAGGTTCTAATATCAGCAAGGTTGTTTACTTGTTTGAGGAACAAAAAGTTTCTGGATTACAGACAAGCCTTGGGTGAAGTTTTAATAATAAACCTACATAGGAATTTTTGAACAATGTTCTGTGTTCTGACTAACAGTATAACATTGATATCTGTATTGCAGCTGAGAGCTGTGTTAGAATGCTCAGTGGGATTGGTGAGTGAACTTGGGCTTTGCAGGTTGGACTCTGGTTGTGGAGGTACTGAGTGCCCCTGGGGCAGGATTTTGGGAAATCGCCTTTGGTTCAGGACCCCGAGGAAGATTCACATTTAACAGGGGTGGTCGCCCAATTGAAGTGATAAAAGTCACTTTTGTAGTTCATCAGTGTACCTTTTCTTAAAATAAACTTTCAAATCATTTGCTATTTCAGAGGCTTTCCTTGATAGTTAAGTCCCTTTCAAATTAATGCAGTTAGAGGGTCAATTTGGAACTGAGTAACTAGGCACTTGCAACCAAATCAAATTGAGTCTAAATATTATTAGCATGTCCTTTTAAAACTGACAGAAGAGCTCTAGAAAGTTCAAGAAAGATTCACAAGGATGTTAGCAGAGCTGAGTGCGTTTAAGTCAAAGGATAGATTGAACAGGCTGGGGATAATTTCTCCAGGAAAGAGAAGGCTGACTTGATAGAGACTTTAATGGGTATGATAGGGTTGACATCATCAAGTCATCACTGTGATTTCAGGACAGAAATCCAGAACTGACAATTCTTGTTGTCACAGAAAATCCATCTTCATCTCAAACTATAAATCTCTGTCCCCCACAGACTCCCTCCTTCCTAAAGTAAAGTTTATTTATTAGTCACAAGTAAGGCTTACATTAACACTGCAATGAAGTTACTGTGAAATTCTCCTAATCGCCACATTCCAGCGCTGTTCGGGTCAATGCACCTAACCAGCACGTCTTTCAGACTGTGGGAGGAAACTGGAGCACCTGGAGGAAACTCATGCAGGCCTATTGATATGATTGATTGTAACACTAATTCATCCTACAATCCTCCTCCTTTTTCCCCAATTCTCCTCCCTGAAGGTGCTGACTCTCGGTTTCAGTTTCACACTCACCTATTACCCTCCCCAATACGTCACCCAGGTGTCTAAATCTTTCCACCTGAAGTTAACAAACTGTTTTGTAAAGGGGACATCGCAATCCAAACCAGTGACTCCCCACATGTACTTTGTGTCAGGGTGGGGTCACTGCGCCCCCCACTCCCACTTTCCATCACAGTCCCAGGAGTTTAGAGACTGGGCTTCGGATGAGTAATGGCGGCCGCAGCTCCCACAATCGCCCACGATGGAGAAACCACTCTATCCACCACGCGGGCGGGCCACATTGGACTGCGCATGTCCAGAGGAGAGGGGAAGCTGCGCATGTGCAAAGAGAGCGCACCCCCCCTGACCTTCATGCTGAAGTGTTGACCAATGGAAAGAGTTGGAGGACCGGAAGGACTCTGGTCCTCCAGTCAATCAGAGCGCGGGCTTTGTGTGAATGAACATCGAGATGCAGTCAGACAAAATCTTCCTGCTGTCTCTAATATCTGTGAGTAAAACACTTTATTTTCTCCCCCTTTCAATTTATTTTCTCATTCTGGGGGAAATTGGGGACTTGCAGCAACTGAAGGGAAAGGAAGTGAATCCAGTCTGTACATTCCACACATTGTTAGTCCAGTCAGATAGACCTATATCTGTCTGGCCGCCTGCATGGAGATTTCCAGCTCTCTCTGTCCAGGACAGGAAGCAGTGAGCATGGATCTGTCAATCAGCCTCAATCAGCACCTTCAGGAGAATTGGGAGGGTGAATATTAGATACAGCAGAGTGAGAATGGAGGGAGAGTGTGTGGGATGGAGATCCACAGCTTTTGGGAAATGAGGGAGGAAAGAATGTTCTATAGAAACTAGAATTGTCTGTTCTGAATTTCTATCTTGTATTGACAGTGATTACTTTAATAAATTCCTTTTACAGATTATCAGAAGGTGAGGATTTACAGACAGAATCTCAAATCAAATGACACACAAATATCTGACAGTCATTCAATTCATCACGTCCTGAACATCATCAGCCTTTGTATCTGGAAGGAGCAATATTTCTCTGTTCTTTTTGCTTCTGGAGATTTTAAACATCAGCGTGACTGGGAATTTACCAAGTCTCACGCACACACCCGAGTGAGAGTGTTCCAGTGCACTGAGTGTGGAAAGAGCTTTAACCAGTGACACAGTCTGAAAAAAACATTGCGGCATTCACAGCGGGGAGAGACTGTACCTGTGAGAGGTTCTGTGTGAGATTTAACTGATTGTTTAACCTGGAGAGTCACAAGGACCCCCGCACCATGGAGAAACCGTGGAAATGTGGGGACTGTGGGAAGGGATTCAGGTTCCCATCTGAGCTGGAAACTCATCGACGCATTCACACTGGGGAGAGACCATTCACCTGCTGTGTGTGTGGGAAGGGATTCTATGATTCATCCAACCTGCAAACACACCAACGAATTCACACGGGGAAGAGACCATTCACCTGTTCTGATTGTGGTACCAGATTTACTCAGTTATGTCATCTGCAGACACACCAGCAAATTCACACTGCGGAGAGACCGTTTACCTGTCCTGTGTGTGGGAAGGGATTCACTGACTTATCCAGCCTGCGGATACACCAGCGAGTACATTCCGGGGAGAGGCCATTCAACTGTCCTGTGTGTGGGAAAGGATTCACTTGGTTATCCAGCATGCGCAGACACAGAGTCACTCACAGCAATGAGAGACCCTATAAATGCTCTGAATGTGGGAGCGACTTCAAAAGCTCTCAGGTTCTGATGTCCCACCAGCGCATTCACACTGAGGAGAGACCGTTCAGTTGCTCTCACTGCGCAAAGAGATTTAGAATGTCATCCTATCTGCGGGTACACCAGCGAGTTCACACTGGGGAGAAACAATTCACTTGCTCTGCCTGTGGAAAGGGATTCACTCAGTTAACCAATCTGCAGAGACACCAGCGAGTTCATACTGGGGAGAGGCCATTCACCTGCACCGTGTGTGGGAACGGGTTCACTCAGTCATCCCACCTGCAGACACACCAGCGAGTTCACAAGTGATCACAGGCGTTGAATTCTGCTGTTATTGCTGCTGTTAATCACATCCAGGACTGGGCTCATTAACAGAAAGTGAGTCCCTCTAAGGTAATTGACAAAGGAGCCAGAGGGGGAGATTAGATTTTATTTTTGACTCAGCGATGTTAGAAAATGGGGTTCAGGGAGTCAATTAACCCTTTCTCCCCTTTTCCCAAACTCTGAAATGATTCCCAGTGATAACCCTTATTGGTGACAGTGGTTAGATTTTATTCAGTATCAATAAGAGCTGACACAGGCTAATGTCTGAGCAGTCGTATCAAAGTGCAGCAGCATTACCATTACACTCTGGGTAGAAGCAGCATCTCCACGGAAATGCTCTCTGCTCTGCCCCAGATGCCATGGCACCAGTCAATGCAATATGTAAAACCTCGACTAATCTCTGTGCTCGGGGAATCCCTTCTTATACTTTTTTACATCACAAAGTCTATGGAGACTGATTTAACCCAATCATTGCCGAGCCAACATTTGAACGGACCAATTACAAAACCAAATGGTGCAAAGGGACAAGAGGGACATGAGTCCCTGGAAGGTGTTGAAGATAATTTTCTGCAGCAGTGTGTTTCTGCTCCAATGAGAGGGCAAGCACTGCTGGACCTGGTTCTGGGGAATGAGTTGGCCCAAGTGGATCAAATATCAGTGGGAGAGCATTGAGGGAAGAGTGACCATTGTATCATAATGTTCAGGTTGGCCATGGAAAAGGACAAGGAACGATCCAGAACGGGGATCATTAATCGAGGGAAAGCCTCACCTTCGATGGGATAAGAATGGATCTGAGTCGAGTGAGTTGGAATCAAATGTTGGCAGAAAAGCCGCTGGCTGAACAATGGGCCACCTTTTAAGGAAAATCTATTGCGGGCAATGTCAGGGTATATTCCCTTAAAGGTGAAGGTTGGAGAACTAAATCCAGGGAACCAAATCGTCAAACCTGGAGAGTCACAAGGCCGTCCATACCTTGACAATATGGTGGAAATGTGGGGATTGTGGGAAAGGATTCTATGCCCCCTGTGAACTGGAAACCCATCGACCCAGGCACAGCAGAAAGAGGCGTCCATCTGCTCTGTGTGTGGGAAGGGATTCATTGATTCATCCACTCTGCAGCAACACCAGCGAGTTCACACTGGGGAGAGGCCATTCAACTGCTCTGTGTGGGGGAAGAGATTCATTGATTCATCCACTCTGCAGCGACACCAGCGAGTTCACACTGGGGAGAGGCCATTCACCTGCTCTGTGTGGGGGAAGAGATTCAGTAATTCCTCCATTCTGCTGATATACCAGCAAGTTCACACTGGGGAGAGGCCGTTCACTTGTTCTGAGTGTGGGAAGGGACTCAATGACTCATCAACCCTGCTGATACACCAGCGCATTCACACGGGAGAGAGGCCATTCCCCTACTCTGAGTGTAGGAAGGGATTCACTCAGTTATCCAATCTGCTGAGACACCAGCGCACTCACACCGATGGGAAAACCTTTAAATGCTCTGATTGTGGGAGTTGCTTCAGAAACTCTGCCGACCTGAAGATCCACCAGTGCATTCACACTGAGGAGAGACCGTTCTGCTGCTCTCGCTGCACAAGGAGGTTTCGAACGTCGTCCAAGCGACTGAGCCATTGGCGAGTTCACACTGGGGAGAGGCCTTTCACCCACCCTGTGTGTGAACATATAGAACAGTACAGCACAGAACAGGCCTTTGGGCCCACGATGTTGTGCCGAGCTTTATCCGAAACCAAGATCAAGCTATCCCACTCCCTATCATCCTGGTGTGCTCCATGTGCCTATCTAATAACCACTTAAATGTTCCTAAAGTGTCTGACTCCACTATCACTGCAGGCAGTCCATTCCACACCCCAACCACTCTCTGCGTAAAGAACCTACCTCTGATATCCTTCCTGTATCTCCCACCACGAACCCTATAGTTATGCCCCCTTGTAATAGCTCCATCCACCCGAGGAAATAGTCTTTGAATGTTCACTCTATCTATCCCCTTCATCATTTTATAAACCTCTATTAAGTCTCCCCCTCAGCCTCTTCCGCTCCAGAGAGAACAGCCCCACCTCCCTCAACCTTTCCTCATAAGACCTACCCTCCAAACCAGGCAGCATCCTGGTAAATTTCCTCTGCACTCTTTCCAGCGCTTCCACATCCTTCTTATAGTGAGCTGACCAGAACTGCACACAATATTCCAAATGTGGTCTCACCAAGGTCCGTGCGGCATAACCCCACGGCTCTTAAACTCCAACCCCCTGTTAATAAAAGCTAATGTGTGGATGGGATTCACTTGGTCATCGGAGCTGCTGGGACACCAGAGCAGTCACACTGATTGGAGCCTTTCTTGATGCTCTGACTGTGGGTGTTAATTGTATCGATTAAGGTGAACTACATGGAGGTTATTGATTGGATCTATAAAGGGACAGTTAGTGACGGTGCCTGGAGTTAGGAGGTATACACCTGTAATGTTTCACTCTGAATAAATCTACACCAAATAAAGATTGACTCCACCCTAAGGCTGTCAGGATTATCACATCATTGCAGCGCAGGTTTCTTTCCTCAACTCCAGTAGATGTTCCGACAGTTTCAGGATCCACTTCTTGTTGGGAAGCAGCATCTCAGTAAGTTTCCCTTTGGATCATCGGTTATCCTCACCTGCTCTGTTGCGGGGTAATTTGAGATGGCCAATTATGTTTTAACTGAAACAATGTAAAACTCACAAGGCAGGTATCTCTGTATAAAGATGTAACATTTATTTTTAAAAGACAAACAAACAAACAAGCAGCTGCCCGGAGACCATCAAACGGTTAAGTAGCTCCAGAGCGGCAAAAACCACTCCGATAGTTCTGACATGTACAATCAAAAACAGATCAATTATAGATTTTCTTATCAATAATTCCTGCCTTGTATTGGCTTAAAATCAATTACATTTCGTATACACACATCAATATAAATCTCTATCAAGTACCCCAGCCAACCACATTCTGCCAGTCAGCATAATGATATCTCATTTATCCATTCAATGCCAGGTGCTAACACCCATCTTGGCTGAACCCATTCCTGTTGCTAAGTAACTATAACTGCTCATCATAGAGGTCAAAGTGAATGTTCCCACCGGCTCATTGCCAAACTGAATAGGCACGTGTTCCTGCGTCCAGGTACATATCTATTCTATGTCCAGACAATGAATATCTCTTTTCATAAAGGTTCAATGTGTGTTCCCTCATAAGAAACTTTCTGATATAAATTCTGCAAACTGAAGGGATCCCAGGCCTTTGGCTCTGAACTTTTAGCTGAAACCATCAGACTTTGCAGCATCTTTGCTTTTGGGTGATGTGAGCAATACTTAGAACATTTTCAAAATACATTAAAAAATATCAGCATATGTTGTCACATTGTAATTGTTTAATCTTCTTACTGCATACACATAGGTGTGGTCTATTCCCCTGTTAGCTATCAACTAGTTTCAAGAATCATTCTGCGGGACTTGGATAGAGTGGACGTGGAGAGGATGTTTCCAAGAGTGGGAGAGACTAGAACTCGAGGGCACAATCTCAGAGTGAAGGGACGCCCCTTTAAAACTAAGATGAGAAGGAATTTCTTCAGTCAGAGTGGTGAATCTGTGGAATTCATTGCCACATAGGGCTGTGGAGGCCGGGTCATTGAGTGTCTTTAAGACAGAGATAGATAGGTTCTTGATCAATAAGGAGATCAAGGGCTACAGGGAGAAGGTAGGAGAATGGGGATGAGAATCATATCAGCCGTGATTGAATGGTGGAGCAGACTCGATGGGGCAAACGGCCTATTTCAGCTCCTATATCTTATGGTCTTATTTAACTCTTTATTACTATTCTGTCTGAAAATCTTATGAGCTGGTTAGGAATCCCCCTCTACCCGCTCCCGGTGAGGAGGCCGGATGTGGATTATTACCAAAAGTCTGATTGTCGGTGGGGGGTCTGGTGGGTGGAAGCAGAACCTGGAGTTGGGCAGTGGGTGTTACCGTACTGGCATTGAGGCTCCTGGGTGGTCACACTGTGTTCCCCTTCTCCATGGGATGCCACCTGCGTGGGTTCATGGTGGGCACTGGAAATTTCCAGCGTACAGTTTAGTGTGATGTTACATCCCCCTCCCTACAGGGTGTGGGCGGACAACATTCCTCCCTTTCTCCCGACACCCCACAAACAAGATTCCCGGAGAGAGGGATCCACTCTGAGTTACAGTCAGTACATTGAATCAATGCAGTAGATTGTGTGGACATAAAAGATTCTCCAGCTCTCCATTCACCTGGATCCACCTTGTGGATAAATGTTATGAAGTATTATTTCTCCCGAGCCTTCAATTGTCCCAGTCCAAAATTCCTTTAAGTTTTAGTCCATCTTCATTGTCTTAAAGTCCATTTGTCTATGGAGTTTGTGTCAGTGCCTTGATCATTTCAAAATGTTTTCTTACTCTTCAGGCCATGTTAACCATTGCACGCCGTGTATTCTGAGGGAGTCTGCATCAGTGTCCTGTACACCCTATCCAACTGGTAACTACTGTGAGGAGGCTGAGGGTCCACTTCCACCTCTTTCCTGTGCTATTTCTCATCTCTACCCAGTCTGATCCTTCGTGTTGCTATTTCAAGCTAAGGACATCTCTCACGACTGTACTAATATCATCCTTCATTAACAGAGCTACCCCACCTCCTTTTCCAAGCTTCTTATCTTTTCAAAGTGTCAAATACTCTGCAATATTTAGTTCCCAGCCTTGGTCACTCTGTACCCATTGTTAGGATACCAGGCCGGAACTCCAAGTTATATTAGGAAGCCAGACTAGACACCAACATTTATCTTTTTGGGAAAAATGTGAGGAGAGGAGACTTTGCTCCAGGAGTGATGAGAAAATAGAGATTTTTAAAATATTAAAATAAACTTTATTCACAACTGTTTAAATACAACACTAACAACGTAAACAATTGACCGCTGAACAATACTTAAAATGAAAGGAAACAATTTAATTTCTAACTTAGCAACATCCATTCAGAGGTTCAAATCCCAATTTAAATACAGTTAACAAGCACAGATCATAGAGTCATACAGGTTTACAGCATGGAAACAGTGTCTTCAGCTCAACTTGTCCATGGCGCCCTTATCTTTTTAACCATCAAGCTAGTCCTAATTGCCCACGTTTGGCCCATATCTCTCTATACCCACCTTACGCATGTAACTGTCTAAACGTTTTTTAAAAGTCAAAATTGTGCCTGCCTCTACTACTACCTCTGGCAGCTTGTTCCAGACACTCATCACCTTCTGTGTGAAAAAATTGCCCCTCTGGACCCTTTTTATCTCCCCTCCCACCTTAAACCTATGCCCTCTAGTTTTAGACTCCCCTACCTTTGGGAAAAGATATTGACTATCGAGCTGATCTATGCCCCTCATTATTTTATAGACTTCCATAAGATCACCCCAAAGCCTCCTACGCTCCAGAGAAAAATGTCCCAGTCTATCCAACCTCTCCTTATAACTCAAACCACCAAGTCCCGGTAGCATCCTAGTAAATCTTTTCTGCACTCTTTCGAGTTTAGTAATATCCTATCTATAATAGGTTGATCTGAACTGTACACAGTATTCAAAGTGTGGTCTTACCAATGTCTTCGACAACTTCAGTAAGACGTCCCAACTCCTGTACTCAATGTTCTGACCAATGAAACCAAGCATGCCAAATACCTTCTACATGCAGACAATCATAGATTCATAGAAACCCTACAGTACAGAAAGAGGCCATTTGGCCCATCGAGTCTGCACCGACCACAATCCCACCCAGGCCCTACCCCCATACCCCTGCATATTTTACCCACTAATCCCTCTAACCTACGCATCTCAGGACACTAAGGGCAATTTTAGCATAGCCAATCAACCTAACTCGCACATCTTTGGACTGTGGGAGGAAACCGGAGCACCCGGAGGAAACCCACACAGACACGAGGAGAATGTGCAAACTCCACACAGACAGTGACCCAAGCCGGAAATCGAACCCTGGTCCCTGTAGCTGTGAAGCAGCAGTGCTAACCACTCTGCTACCGTGCCGCAACTAGGGATGGGTAATAAATGCTGGCCAGTCAGCGACGCCCATGTCCCACGAATGAATAAAATAAATCACAGAATTGTTTTGATTCAAAGTTGAGACCTCATCCACACACACAACACGAGTAGAGTCTCTCCCGCTGTGAATGCTGTAATATTTTTTCAGGCTGTATAACTAGTTAAAGCTCTTTCCACAGTCAGTGCACTGGAACACTCTCATTCGAGTATGTGTGTGTCTCGGTGATTTGCCACTCACATTGATGTTTAAAACTTTCTGAAGCAGATGGTACAGAGAAACATTTCTTCTTCTGGATTCAAAGGCCGATGATAATCAGATCCTGATGAGTTGAGTGAGGACGGGACGTTTGGTTTGAGATTTCTGTCTGTAAATCCTCATCACCTGATATCCTGTAAAAGAAGTTTATAAAAGTCATCACTCAGTACAAGATAGAAATTCAGAACAGATAATTCTAGTTTCTACGGAACATTCTTTCCCCTCTCATTCCACAAAGGCTGTAAATCTCCATCCCACACACTCTCCCTCCATTCTCACTCTGCTGTATCTAATATTTATCCTTCCAATTTTGCTGAAGGTGCTGAATCAGGCTGATTGACATATCCATGCTCACTGCTTCCTGTCAATCTTTTCAGTAAAACAATTAAACTAAATCAAATGAACTGAGGGACAAATAAACATTCTGCTCATCTTTTTTGGCAAAACAATTAAACATGAAATAAATCACTAACTATTCTGTTAATCTTTTTGGCAAAACAAGTAAACCAAATTAAATTAAATGAGGGATAGATCAAAAGGGCAGACCTCAAAAAGAAGGTAATCACCTGTCCTGGACACAGAGAACTGAAAATCTCCATGCAGGCTGCCAGACAGATATATGTCTATCTGACTGGACTAAAAATGTGTGGAACATACCGACTGAATTCACTTCCTTTCCCTTCAGTTGCTGCAAGTCCCCAATTTCCCCCAGAATGAGAAAAGAAATGGAAAGGGGGAAACATTGATTTCCTCCCAGATGTTGTCCAGAGGAGGGGGTTTCACTCTGAAGCTCATTGGACAACTTCCGCATTGTGACGCCACGATAGAGCCGAGCCTGAATCAGCCAATAGACATCGGCCTGCTCCGCCACGACGTCCTGGGGTTCCAGTCCGCAGGCTCGGGCGAGCGGACGCGGGAACCCCGCCCCCACCCATTGTTCCCCTCCCCCTGCACCTCCTCGAGCCAAGGTTTCCAAGGCAACTGGCTGGCGGCTCCGGCCAGAGCGAGAAGCCGCTCGGTGATCTCGCCCCCCCCCGGCCCAGGACGGCGCAGGTCCAAGGGAGAGGGGCAGCTGCGCATGTGCGGAGGGCTGCCCGCCCCTTCCCACCAGCACGCAGAGGTATTGACCAATGGGAAGAGTTGGAGGACCGGAAGTACCTTTCTCCTGCAGCCAACCAGAGCCCCCCCATTGTCTGAATGCGGAAACCAGACAATGAGCTTGTTCACCCGGAAAGCTGCTGCTGCTGTTCTCGCCGAATGAAGATTGAGCTATAGACAGACTCAAACTTCCTTCTGTCTCCCACATCTGTGAGTAAAACACTTTCTTTTATCCCCCTTTCCATTTCTTTTCTCATTCTGGGGGAAATTGGGGACTTGCAGCAACTGAAGGGAAAGGAAGTGAATCCAGGGAGGCTGCAGACTCTGGAAAGGTTGGCCCAGGTCTCTCTCTCTCTCTTAAAGACATTGACATCCTTTGCTCCCTCAGTTTGACACATTGATTTGTCTGGCTAAAAGGATGGTCTCTTTCCTAATGTTCACAATTAAAGGGCTGGTTTCCCCAGGGGATGGCTGACATTTAATAGAACAATAAATTAATATAGGACAGAGATATGCTTAGTGTTGTTATATTGTAGATTTAGTATATTATTTATGGTTCTGTAACAAAGTACATTTATTATTATTTCTCATCTTGTAATGTAACACTGAAGCTATGTTATATATTTCCACTCATCGAGTCATTACAGCGCAGAAGGAGTCCATTCAGTAACTCGAGTCCATCCCGACTCTTTGTAGAACAATCCAGTCAGTCCCATTCCCTTTCTATATTCCCTTTCCCCTGCAACTTTATTTCCTTCATGTGCCCATCTAATTTCTGATATATATTAAAGGGGACAGTAAACTAATATAGGACAGAGAAATGTCTGATGTTGGTTTTTTTTTATTCATCCTTGGGACACGGGCATTGCCGGCTGGGCCAGCATTTATTGCCCATTCCTAATTGCCCTTGAACTGAATGGCTCGCTGGCCCATTTCGGAGGATGGTTGAGAGTCAACCACATTGCTGTGGCTCTGGAGTCACATGTAGGCCAGACTGGGTAAGGACGGCAGATTTCCTTCCCTTAAATTCAAATTCCACCATCTGCCGTGGCAGGATTCGAACCTGAGTCCCCAGAGCATTAGCTAAGTTTCTGGATTAATAGTCTAGCGATAATACCACAAGGCTATCAGCTCCCCTGTTGTTAGATGGTACAGATTAGATATATTATTTATAGCTCTGTAATAAAATACACTTATTATATCTGGCTGTGTAATTTTGGACTGCAGCTATATTATATATTTCCAACAATCTCTTCCCTCAGAGAATTGTTAGTATCTAGATTTCTCTTCCATAGGGACCAGTGGAGGGATTGAATATATTCAAGGATGAGTTAGACAGTTTTCGAATGACAAGGGAGTCAATAATTATTGGGAACAGGCTGGAAAATGGAGAGAAAGCTCAGATGAGGAAGGATTTCTTCACTCAAGGATGTGGTGATGTTTTGGATTCTCTACCCCAGAGGACTATAGAGCCTCAGTCATCAAGATTTTTCAAGAGAGGGATTGATAGGTTTCCAGATATTGAAGATATCGATGGATATGGGGGACAGTGTGGGGAAAATAATGCAGAGGTAGATCAACCAATAATCTCAATGAATGGTTGAGCAGACTCGATGGGCCGAATGCTGACTGCAGCTCCTATTTGTTCTGATTTCTGTGCTGGACAGGAAGCAGTGAGCATGGATCTGTCAATCAGCCTCAATCAGCACCTTCAGGAGAATTGGGAGGGTGAATATTAGATACAGCAGAGTGAGAATGGAGGGAGAGTGTGTGGGATGGAGATTCACGGCTTTTGGGGAATGGGAGAGGAAAGAATGTTCATTAGAATCATAGAATTGCTGCATCTTATCAACCGTCCCTGAGCTTTCACAATGAATCCCACTTCTGAGGACACCCTTATCTCTGACTTGTCTGTACTGCTGGCAGTCTCACAAAGCAGCTGCCTGTGTGCTGATACGGGAGGCCCTGCTCGGCAAGTTTAATGCTCCATGACTGTGTCTTTAATGAATGCTCCATAGAAACTAGAAATGTAGATTTGAATTTCGATCGTATTCTGAATTGCGATGTTTTTTCTAAATTGACTTACAGGATATTAGACAAGGAGAAATCAGACAGAAATCTCCAACATCACATCGAGATCTGACAGAGTGACTCGACTTCTTGGGACCTGAATATCATCGGCCTTTGAATCGAGCAGGAGAAATGTTTGTTTGGCCTCTTGGCTTCAAAAGATTGTAAACATCACTGTGACTAGAAATGCACTGAGATACACACACCCGAGTGAGAGTGTTCCAGTGCACTGAGTGTGGAAAGAGCTTTAACCAGTTACACAGCCTGAAAATACATCGCAGCATTCACAGTGGGGAGAGACTGTACCCGTGTTCTGTGTGAGATTTAACTGATTGTTTAACCTGGAGAGTCACAAGGACACCCGCACCATGGAGAAACCATGGAAATGTGGAGACTGTGGGAAGGGATTCAGGTTCCCATCTGAGCTGGAAATTCATCAACGCAGTCACACTGGGGAGAGACCATTCACCTGCTCTGTGTGTGGGATGGGATTCATTCATTTATGCAGCCTGCAGAAACACAAGGTCACTCATACCCAGGAGAGACCTTTTAAATGCTCTGACTGTGGGAGTGGATTCAAACGTTCTCGAGAACTGATGTCCCACCAGCGCATTCACAGTGAGGAGAGACCGTTCAGCTGCTCTCACTGCTCAAAGAGATTTAGAACTTCATCCAACCTGCAGAGACACCAGCGAGTTCACACTGGGGAGAGACCATTCACCTGCTCGGTGTGTGGGAAGGAATTCACTCAGTCATTCCACCTGCACACACACAATCTCACTCACACCAATGAGAGACCCTTTAAATGCTCTGACTGTGGGAGTGGATTCAAAAGCTCTCAGGATCTGGTGTCCCACCAGCGCATTCACACTGAGGAGAGACCGTTCAGCTGCTCTCACTGCTCAAAGAGATTTAAAACGTCATCCAACCTGCGGATACATCAGCGAGTTCACACCGGGGAGAGACCATTCCCCTGCTCTGTGTGTGGGAAGCGATTCACTACTTCATCCAGCTTGCTGAGACACAAAGCCACTCACTCCAAGGAGAGACCCTTTAAATGCTCTGCCTGAGAGGCCGGCTTCAGAAGCTCTCAGGAACTGATGATCCCCGAGCACATTCACACCGGGGAGAAGCCGTTCAGCTGCTCTCGCTGTTCAAGGAGGTTTAGAATATCATCAACACTGCTGAAACACCAGTGAGTTCACACCGGGGAGAAACCATTCACCTGCTCGGTGTGTGAGAAAGGATTTACTCAGTTATCCAGCCTGCTCAGACACAACATCATCACACCCAGGAGAGACCCTTTAAATGTGGGCGTGGCTTCAAAAGCTCTCGGGAACTAATGTCCCACCAGTGAGTTCACACCAGGCAGAGGCTGGTCACCTGCTCTGACTGGGAAGGGATTCACTCAGTCAGCAAACTTGGTGAAACACCAGTGAGTTCACAAGTGATTACAGTTCTGGGATTATTCTTGTGAATCTTTCTTGCCCCTTCTCCAGTGCCTCTATTTCCTTTTTCTAAATGGAGATCACTAATAGAACGTAGAACAGTACAGCACAGGAACAGACCCTTCAGCCCACCATGTTGTGTCGAACATGATGCCAAATTAAACTATTCCTTTCTGCCTGCCCTTGGTCCATATTCCTCTATTTCTTACGTATTCATGTGCTTATTTAAAACCCCCTTAAACACCCCTATCGTATCTGCCTCCACCACCACTCCTAGCAGCGCATTCCAGACACCTACCACTCTCTGTGTAAAAAACCTTACCTCTCACATCTCCTTTGAACTTTCCCCGTCTCACCTTCAGTGCATGCTCCCTGGTATTAGACATATCAACTCTGGGGGAAAAGATTCTATGTCTCTCATTTTATAGACTGCTATCAGGTCTCCCCTCACCCTCCACCGCTATCGAGAAAACAACCCTCGTTTGTCAGTCGCTCACACCCTCCAATCCAGGCAGCATCCTGGGAAACCTCTTCTGCACCCTCATCAAAGCCTCTCCATCCTTTCTGTAATGTGGCGACCAGAATTGAACGCAATATTCTAAGTGCGGCCCAAACAAAGTTTTATAAAGCTGCAACATGGCATGCTGACTCTTGTACTCAATAAAGGCAAGCATGCCATATGCCTTCTTTACCGACTAAATATTTGTGTGGTTAATTTCAGGGAGCTCTGGACTTGAACCCCAAGATCCCCCTGTACATTAACTGTATACTTATCTTTAATATTTGATCTCCCAAAGTGCAGCACCTCACACTTGCCCGGATTAAAATCCATCTGCCATTTCTCCGCTCATATCTGCAGCTGATCTACATCCCACTGTATCCTTTGACAGCCTTCTGCACTATCTACAACTCCATCTAGCTTTGTGTCGTCTGCCAGCTTACTAACCCACCCATCCACGTTTTCATCCAAGTCATTTATATATATCACAAATAGCGCAGGTCCCAGTACGGATCCCTGCAGAACACCACTAGTCATGGACCTCCAGTCAGAAAAACACCCTCCACCGCTATTCTCTGACTTCTATGGGCAAGTCAATTCTGAATCCAAGTGGCCAAGTCACCGTGAACCCCATGCATCTTAATCTTCTGGATGAGCCGACCATGAGGGACCTTGTCGAAAGCCTCACTAAAATCCATGTTCACAACATCCACTGCTCTACCCTCATCGATCACCTTCGTCACCCCCTCGATAAAATCAATCAAGTCAGTAAGATGTTGACGGTGCTCCCACTGCAGTCCTGTGATGAAAATATAGACTGGTTGGTGAAATGTAGATAACAGGTAGAATTGATATCTAATGAGGACTTTATACTTTAGAATTGAATACAGGGCTCATTGTTACTAACGGGGAAAGAAGGGTTAAAACCCTTACCCAGAACCCTTTTCACACACACGTGGACATCTCTGAATCTGACACACACCAAATGGAACGTTACACAAGGGACTGGAATTCACTGGAATTTCTTAACAACCTTTCAATAGAAATGTCCTGGTACAGACTGTGACAAAGGACACAACAGACAGCAAGAACCAGGAGGAACCGTTAACCCAGAGAATGTTAATAACCTTGTTCAGGACACCGGTGCCAAGCACAGGAGGATCCCAGGAAAAACAGAACATTTAATTTCTGTCTGTTTCACAATTCTAAATGACTGATTCTTTAACAAAGGAATGTTTAAAAACGGCATTGTGATATTCCAAGGTCAGTGTGTCTGGGAAAGGGGCACACTGATGTGTTTTTATTTTAAACAGGAGGATCCATTGAAAAGCAGCTCTGGACGATACGAGCACCTCCTGACCTCCTTTCAATTCATTTCAAATCACCCATCACTTTCCGTGGAATATTCTTTATTCTTTCCTGGGATGTGGACACTGCTGGCAAAGCCCCAGCACACGTTGCTCATCTCCTAATTGCCCCTGAACGGAGTGACTTGCTCAGCCATTTCAGAGGGACAGTTAAGAGTCACCCACATCGCTGTGTGGGTCTGGATTCACATGTAGGCCAGACCGGGTAAGGATGGCAGATTTACTTCCCTAATAGGGAGCATTAATAGGGTGAACTGGACAGGTTTTTACAACAATCTATGAAAGTTTCATGGTCACCGTTTCTGACACTAACTTTATATAATTCCAGATTGATTCACTGAATTCAAATCCCACCAGCTGCCTGTCCCCAGATCCTTTGCTGGTTCTCTGCATTACTCGGCCAGCGACATTCCCACCACCTCCCCCTGAATGGAATATTCCACACAACCCCTTCGTTAAACGGGAAGGAGAAAAGAGAGAGGCTTTGACCTTTGGATGACCTCATCACCAACTACAGAAACCTTACAGCTGACCATTCTGTAAAAATTTTAAAACTTTATTTTTATAAAACACAGAGTAAGAAACAGGTGAAAAGTAACGATGGACGTTGTGACTGACATCAGAAACATTGATTGACCGGATAAACACTCACTGCATCATAGAGCGATCCTCAACCATTGAAGAATTGACCCACAATAAGGAATGAGAGAGCCTTATAAAAAGGGGCAGGAGTTTACACAGAGAGGTGACACCCACAGCTGCTCAGGATGATGGAATTCAGTTCAGGAAGGGGATAAAGTGAGAAGCTTTTGTGATTCAAGGCAGAAGTATTGAACAATCTGGAATCAGTGCTTCTCGAGTTTGCTGACCAGCCGAACACTTCAATTAATCTCATCATAAAAACCCCCAGTGTAAATAACATGGATTTGACTGACAAATGTTGAAGTGTTGGTTTAGAGCCACAAGTTTCAACTTCCCATTTGAGCCTGGGGTACCTTTTTGTCTCTCTATTGCTCGTGTCAATGACAGCCAGGCGACGGAGCTGAGGGCAGCATTTAGCTGAGAATAATGGGGCCTGCGCCCCAGTTGGGAAACTGCCCTGGGCGTCGCACTAATAGAGAGACAGGAAGGTGCTGGAGAACTGACTGGGAAATGGGCCTCCAACCAATCAGGGCACCGGAGGAGGTGACCAGGGCTGATGGTGACCCCCCAGGGTTCAGTGTCCCTGTGTCCAAAGCGGGGTGTCACAGGAACAGGGGACAGAGGAGCTGAAGAAACACGATTTGTGTCCAGAACATTGTGAACATCCCTTTACTCTGGTTGTCTTTGATCCTCAAGTCATTTTCTGTTTGTTTTAACCATGTTCTGTTTCATTAATAAACTTTTATCAGTAAAAATATTTGATTGTTCTGGACATTTCCTGATGAGATTGATGCACTTTAGGGAAAGCGGGTGAGAGGGGTTGGCAGGCTCTTTAACAGAAAGTGAGTCCCTCTAAGGTAATTGGCAAAGGAGCCAGAGGGGGAGATGGGATTTTATTTTTGACACAGCGATGTTAGAAAATGGGGTTCAGGGAGTCAATTAACCCTTTCTCCCCTTTTCCCAAACTCTGAAATGATTCCCAGTGATAACCCTTATTGGTGACAGTGGTTAGATTTTATTCAGGATCAATAAGAGCTGACACAGGCTAATGTCTGAGCAGTCGTATCAAAGTGCAGCAGCATTACCATTACACTCTGGGTAGAAGAAGCATCTCCACAGAAATGCTCCCTGCTCTGCCCCAGATGCCATGGCACCAGTCAATGCAATATGTAAAACCTCGACAAATCTCTGTGCTCGGGGAATCCCTTCTTATACTTTTTTACATCACAAAGACTATGGAGACTGATTTTACCCAATCATTGCCCGGCTAACATTTGAACGGACCAATTACAAAACGTGTCATTGAACCATCTGTACCCGCACAAGCCACGTCAAACTCTCAAACAATTGTCTTCCCACGCTCCGTCCCTGGTACAGGGAGTCAGCATTCCCATGCCAAGCAGTGAAAACATGGTGGCCTTGACACCCAGGTGTCATCCAGGATTCAAGGCACTCCTGTTTTCTCTGTCCTCTGGGAGCTGTTTATCTCCCTGCTCCCACACAGCAAGTCGTCTGTTCTCAGCTCTGCTGGATTTCTGTTGAAGTTTGGCCCCTTTTACACCTTTCAGATCAATAAAACATTTGGTTAATGACCCAAACCACAATTTCCCATCCTGTCACCTGTCAACCATCCTTACCCAGAGTGTAATCACAACAGGAATAAAAACAGGAGAAGTGTAACAATCAAATTCAAAATCAATGCACAGCCAGTCACAGAATTTAACCTAATGTTCACTAATTAGCAAGAAAACCCAAAGTTGGGGGTCCCCCAGGATTCTTACAGTCCACACCTTGAGGGGGGAGAACTCTCTCTCTGATCCCTCACTCAATTTCACTCTGTTATTTTCCAGTTCTGTTCTGGCCCTGCCTGGGGTAACATCTAATCGATCTTTCCTACTACTGAAGGAGCACCGTGAGTTCTAGGTTACTTGTACATAAGGACAGATGCTTCAAGCAACAGATCAAGCATGGATGTAAAAGATTCTCCAGCTCTCTCTTTACCCCTGTCCAAATTGTGGACAGTTCTTATTCAGTATTATTTCTTCCAAGCCCTTAATTGTCCCAATCTATAATATTATCCATTTTACTTTAACTTTCCTCACTTTGTGTCCATGTGCAGTGTGTTTAATTGGATCCTGATTGTTTTGAACTCAGTTTCTCTCTGGAGTGTGTGTCAGTGCCTTGATGATGTCACAATGTTGTCTCAATCCCCTGGCCACATTCACCATTTCATCTCCTGCTGTGTCTCAAGTAGCTGTGTGTGTTTGGGACCCGCTCTTCACTCCATCTCACCATGAATTTAGGCTTGCTATTTTTCACATGTAACAAATCACATCTGTACACTCACTCCGGTATCCCAAAATCATGTCACACATTCTTAACTTTCAGATGTGTTGATGAAAAGATCAATGTATCTGTCTTTCTTATCTCCTCCTGTTATAGTGCTGATATTTCATATAATGGCTGGGCTTTCAAATGTGGATTTCTTTTTAACAGAGTTCATGGACAATGATAAAAGTTCCAAGAGAAAGTGATCCACCTCTTCATCCCATCTCACGTTTTAGAGGTGTTGATGGAAAGGAGGTCATTGATATTGTGAAATATCATAAGAATAAAAAATCTACCAATTCAGACAATACTGAGATGTCAATCATTAAGCAGGTTATTGATTGTGGAGTAAAACCATTGACATATTTGCAACCGGTCTTTTCAAACTGGGCTATTTCCCTGTAAAATGAAAATATACTAAGTTACTCCATGGTTTAAAGCTGGTGGTAAACATAGAAGAAACCCTACAGTGCAGAAAGAGGCCATTCGGCCCATCGAGTCTGCACCGACCACAATCCCACCCAGGCCCTACCCCCATATCCCTACACATTTACCCACTAATCCCTCTAACCTACGCATCTCAGGACACTAAGGGGCAATTTTAGCATGGCCAATAAACCTAACCCGCACATCTTTGGACTGTGGGAGGAAACCCATGCAGACACGAGGAGAATGTGCAAACTCCACACAGACAGTGACGCAAGCCGGGAATCGAACCCAGGTCCCTGGAGCTGTGAAGCAGCAGTGCTAACCACTGTGCTACCCTGCTGCCCCAAACAACAACTCCCAACGTGGGGCTCGAACCCACGACCCTGAGATTAAGAGTCTCACGTTCTACCGACTGAACTAGCCGGGCATATTATACTACATGATTATACTAATTTCAGGAGAGTGTGTTCACTTTTCTCATTTTGCAGAGAAAAGAGAAGTCATTTGCTAAATGGTCTGATAATTCCATTGCTCAATGTAACTCACTGTGTAATAGTCAGACCAAGTCGGTCTATCTCACTATCACTGATGGAATTTGTGGAGAAAATGACGAATGCTGTGGACAAAAAGACAATTTCCAATAGAGGTTTTTACTGATCTTACACAGATTTTGATACAATTGACCATGGAATATTACTTAAAACACTGGAAACAAGGGATTAGGGGAGTAGTGAATAAGTGGCTCAGAAGTTATTTGGAAAATCTCAACAATTTGTAACAGTCGATGATGTGAATCAGATTTTGTGAATATTCTGTGTGGAGTTTCACAGGGATCTGTTTTGGGCCTTAAATTGTTTATTTTATATATTAATGACATTTGGAATGTATCAAAGTTATTACAATTAGTTTTGTTTGCAGATGATGCCAATATGTTTTATTCTGGGTGGGATCTTCAAGAGCTTATTGAAATTGTTAGTGCTGAATTGGAGAAAATAAAAATATTGTTTGTCAAAAATGAATTGTGACCGACTCTGAGTGGAACGAAGTTTATGTTATTTGGTGAAGTAAATCCCTTGGTTAATATAATAAACAATGTCAACATTTACAAAAATAGAAGAGGGGTCAGACCCCTCTGATGAAGGGTCATCTAGACTCGAACCGTTGGCTCTATTCTCTCCCCACAGACAATGTCAACATTTATTTATTCATGGGATGTGGGTGTCACTGGGACAGCATTTATTGCCCATTCCTAATTGTCCTTGAACTGAGAGGGCAATTAAAGGTAACCATGTTGCTGTGGATCTGGAGTTACATGTTGGTCAGACCAGATAAGGTTGGCAGATTTGCTTCCCTAAAGGACATCAATAAACCAGATGGGCATTTATGACAATCGACAATAATTTCTAATCATCATTAGACATTTAATCCCAGATTTTCATCTAATTTATATTTCACCAGTTGCCACAATAGGATTCGAACCTGGGTCCCCAGAGCATTACCCTGAGTCTCTGGGCCACTCGTCCTGTGACACTGCCACTACACCATCGCCTCCCCAATATGGAAATATAGTTCTGGGTGTTCTCCTAGACCATATATTTTGTTGGGAACCGCATATACAATATATTAAAACAAAATAATCAAAGAGTATTGAAATTCTGAGTAAAACTAAATTTATCATGGAAGCCCTACAGTGCAGAAGGAGGCCATTCGGCCCATCGAGTCTGCACCGACCACAATTCCACCCAGACCCTACCCCCATATCCCTACATATTTACCCGCTAATCCCTCAAACCTACACATCTCAGGACCCTAAGGGGCAATTTTTAGCATGGCCAATCAACCTAACCCGCACATCTTTGGACTGTGGGAGGAAACCGGAGCACCGGGAGGAAACCCACGCAGACACGAGGAGAATGTGCAAACTCCACACAGACAGTGACCCGAGCCGGGAATCGAACCCGGGACCCTGGAGCTGTGAAGCAGCAGTGCTAACCACTGTGCTACCGTGCCGCCCATATTGGATCTGCAGTCATTGCATATTTTGTATTGTTCATTTGAAATGATTCTTCAGAGGTTTGGGGAAACGTTATAAAGCATGAATATTTGGGCGACATGGCGGCACTGTGGTTAGCAGTGCTGCCTCTCAGTGCCAGGGACCCAGGTTTGATTCCTGGCTTGGGTCACTGTGTGGAGTCAGCACGTTCTCCCTGCGCCTGCGTGGATTTCCTCCGGGTGCTCCGGTTTCCTCCTACTGTCCGAAAGACGTGCTGGTTAGGTGCATTGGCCATGCTAAATTCTCCCTCAGTGTAGCTGAACAGGTGCCGGAGTGTGGTGACTGGGGGATTTTCATTAACTTCATTTCAGTGTTAATGTAAGTCTACTTGTGACACTAATAAATAAACATCAAACTTTAACTTTATTAATCCGATCTACATGTTACAGAAAAAAGCCAAATGAATAGTAATAAAGTGAATTTTCAAGAACTTAGCAACAAATTGTTTATAAAATGTCCAGGTTTTAAAGTTTAGGAAGTCAGTTGAACTGAAAACTGCAATGATTTTGGATGAAGCAAAAAATGAATCTTTGCCTGAAAATTTGCAAAGAAACTGTTGACTTTAAGGGATGATGATCATGAATTAAATAGAAAAAAACAAGTTTAAAAAATGTTATGTTTGTACAACTTTGAAGTCTGTGTATATTTCAGTTTGTGGATGAATCTTTGGAATGCTTTGGGTGAAGATTTGAAAATATGTGTAAATACAGCTTTAAAACAATGTATAAGCTTCAAATGTTAGTTTATATAAAGTCATGGAATTAAATAATGGTATTATCTATGAGTTTAATAGAAATACTATTTGAATAATCACAATAATTAGAAAATTATGTGACTGGGAAATGGGAATGATGAAGTATTTGATCTGTATTTGTGAAAAGGAGTTGAGATTTATAAGTTTATACTTTTTCCTAGTCCTTTTTGATCAGGTGTTTATTTTATTTATGGGCAGTGCAATATAGTATCTTAGTGCGGCACGGTGGCACAGTGGTTAGCACTGCTGCCTCACGGCACCAGGGACCCATGGCCAGTTCCCGGCTTGGGTGACTGTCTGTGCAGAGTCTGCATGTTCTCCCCGTGTCTGCGTGGGTTTCATCCAGGTGCTCCGGTTTCCTCCCATAGTCCAAAGGACGTGCTGGTAAGGCACATTGGCCATGCTAAATTCTCCCTCAGTCTCCCCAAACAGGCGCTGGGTTGTGGCAACTAAAGGACTTTCACAGTAACTTCATTGCAGTGTTAATGTAAGCCTGTTTGTCACACTAGTAAATAAATATACTATTATAGTGTCATGTTCAAAATAAAAAAATCAGTTCAGTGTAACATAGGTAAGGGGCCCATTAAATACTCCCACAAGAGACCTCACACCTTTACCATTTCTTATCTTGACCCAAACCGATCCTTCATCCTGATCTTTCAGGCTAAGGTGGTAGCTCTGTACTGAACTAATGTCATCGTTAATTAATGGGAGAGATCCTATCACCTTTTCCTAGCTTCCTGCCATTCCATTATGTCAAATACCCTTCAATATTTAGATCCCAGCCTAGGTCACCTTTCAACTAAGTCTCTGTAATGTCTATCAGGACACACACATTTATCTCTATCCGCCCTGACAATTCATCCTTTTTGTTATAAATGCTGTGTGCATTTTCAGAGATTCAATAATCTAATAGGGATTTAATGTGAAACCTCTTTACCAGCGAGTGGTGAGACTGTAGAACTCACTATTACAGCGAGTGGTTGAGGTGAACAGCATGAATACATTGAAGGGGAAGCTGGATACATACCTGAGGGAGAAAGGAATAGAAGGATATGCTGATGGGGGGAGATGACGAGGGGGAGGCTCATGTGGAGCATAAATACTGACACAGACCAATTGAGCCAACTGGCCTGGCCCTGTGCTGTAGACTCAATGGAACAGAGACAAATGTATTTATTTTAGATCTACCTGTAGCGTTAGGAAAAACACTATTTACTATCCAGAATAAAATAAATATCTTTCATCAGCTTTTGTGGATCATTTCAGTGGAAATGTGCTCTCCCAGGCTCAAAGAACATCAGCCCACTGGAAGCAAAGTCATGAGACCGGCCAGTCCAGCAGAAAGAAACCGTCCGACCCTCCCACTTCACCTACTGTCAGAATGAACGTGGTTCAGTTCTGGGTGTGATTAATAGCAGCAATAACAGCAGAATCCAATGCTTGTAATCGTTTGTGAATTCGCTGGTGTCTCAGCAGGTGGGATGATCGTGTGAATCCCTTTCCACATTCATTGCAGGCAAACAGCCTCTCCCCAGTGTGAAGTCGCTGGTGCGTCAGCAGGTTAGATAATCGATTGAATCCCTTCTGACACACAAAGCAGTTAAATGGCCTCTCCCCAGTGTGAACTCGCTGGTGTGAAATAAAGTTGGACGAATCACTGAATCCCTTGCCACACACTGAGCAGGTGAACGGCCTCTCCCCGGTGTGGACTCGCTGGTGTGTCTGCAGACTGGATGCCTGACTAAATCCCTTTCCACACAGAAAGCAGGTGAATGGCCTCTCCCCAGTGTGAGTTCGCTGGTGTGAAAATAGGTTGGATGAATCACTGAATCCTTTACCACACTCAAAGCAGGTGAAGGAAGCCTCCCCAGTGTGAAGTTGCTGGTGTCTCAGCAGGTTGGCGGAGTTACTGAATCCCTTCTCACACACACAGCAGGGAAATGGCCTCTCTCCGGTGTGAACTCGCTGGTGTGAATACAGGTTGGATGACTGAGCAAATCCTTTACCACACATGGAGCAGATAAATGGCCTCTCCCCAGTGTGAACTCTCTGGTGTGTCTGCAGTGTGGATGAATCGCTGAATCCCTTCTCACACACGGGGCAAGTGAATGGCCTCTCTCCATTGTGAACTCGCTGGTGTATCAGCAAGTGCGATGACTGAGTGAATCCCTTCCCACAATCAGAGCAGGTGAATGGCTTCTCCCCGGTGTGAACTCGCTGGTGTGTCAGCAAGATCGATAACCGAGTGAATCCTTTCCCACAATTGGAGCAGGTGAATGGCCTCTCCCCGGTGTGACTGCGTCGATGAATTTCCAGCACTGATGGGGAACGGAATGACTTTTCACAGTCCTCACATTTCCATGCTTTTTCCATGGTCTGAGTGTCTTTCTGTCTCTCCTGCAGTTTTCACAATATGTGCACTGGAACACCGTCACTCGGGTTGCACGGGCCTCGATGCTTTTCTGTTCACACCAATGGTTCACCCAACTCAAGCAGATAAACGTTTCTTCTTCCAGATTCAAACCGATGACATTCAGCTCCCATGAATTGAGTGAATGTTAGATCTTGACATTTCTATCAGCAAATCATCTCCTTCTAATATCCTGTAAAAAGAATTTACAAAAGTCATCACTGTCAGAACAAGATAGAAATTCAGATCAGACAATTCTAGTTCCTGTGGAACACTGCAAAGGATGTCAATGTCTTTAAGAGAGAGAGAAACCTGGGCCAACCTTTCCAGAGTCTGCAGCCTCCCTGGATTCACTTTCTTTCCCTTCAGTTGCTGCAAGTCCCCAATTTCCCCCAGAATGAGAAAAGAAATGGAAAGGGGGAAACATTGATTTCCTCCCAGATGTTGCCCAGAGGAGGGAGTTTGAGTCTGAATCTGAATCAATCGAGCTTCCGCATTGTGACGTCACAATGGAGCCCTGCCTGAATCAGCCAACAGGAATCAGTCTCTTCCACAATGACGTCATGGGGTGCCAGTGCGCAGGCCCGGGCGCGCGGACACGGAAGTCCCGCCCCCACCCATTGTTCCCCTCCCCCTGCACCTCCTCCAGCCAAGGTTTCCAGGCAACCGGCTGGCGGCTCCGGCCAGAGCGAGAAGCCTCTTGGTGATCACCCCCTCCCCCTGGCCTGGGACTGCGCATGTCCAGTGGAGAGGCGACACTGCGCATGAGCGGGGCAGCCCGCCTTCTGACCTTCGTGCTGAGGTGTTGACCAATGGGAAAAGACCGGAAGGACTCTGGTCCTTCAGCCAATCGGGCTTTGTGATACTCAGATTGAGGTGCACAACAGACTGAAACTTCCTCCTGTCTCTACCATTTGTGAGTGAAACACTTTCTTTCATCCCCCTTTCCATTTCTTTTCTCATTCTGGGGGTAATTGGGGACTTGCAGCAACTGAAGGGAGAGGAAGTGAATCCAGGGAGGCTGCAGATTCTGGAAAGGTTGCCCCAGGTCTCTCTCTCTTCAAGACATTGACATCCTTTCGCTCTCTCAGTCTGACACATTTATTTGTCTGGGTAAAAGGATGGTCTCTTTCCCAATGTTCACAATTAAAGAGATGGTTTCTCCAGGATAGGCTGACATTTAAATTAAGATAGGACAGAGATACGTCTAGTCTTGTAATATGGTACAGATTAGATATATTATTTGTAATAAAATACATTAATTATTTCTAATCTTGTATTACCCTACTGTAGCTACAATATGCATTTCCAGTCAGCGTCATTACGACACAAGGTGTCCATTCAGTAACTTGAGCCTATGCTAACACTCTGTAGGACAATCCAGTCACTCCCATTCCTTCTCTACATCCCCATTCCCCCTACAGGTTATTTCCTTCAAGTGCCCCTCCAATTTCATTCTGAAATTATTCACCACCTCTGCTTCCATCAAGCTGGTAGGCAGAGAGTTTCAGGTCAGCAACACTAGCTGTCGAAATAAAATACTCCCTCACAGCCCTATGTATCTCTAATCATGTAACAGAGTACTGTATAATTATACATCATAGTGTTATTGGGTATGTATTAAATACAGCAGAATGTGAATAGAGAGTGTGTGGTCCAGATATTTAGGGCCTTCGATAAATGAGAGAGGAATGAATGTTCCTTCGCAATTAAAATTCTGTTCTGAATTTCTATCCTGTACTGTCACTGATTACGTTTGTAAACTCTTTTACAATATATTAGGGGAGGAGATATCGCAGACAGAACTCTCAAAGCAGATAGCACATCAGGATCTGACAGAGTCATGGCATCAAGGTTGGTAAGTCGCCGGGACCGGATGGGATGTACCCCAGGTTACTGTGGGAGGCGAGGGAGGAGATTGCGGAGCCTTTGGCGATGATCTTTGCATCGTCGATGGAGACGGGAGAGGTTCCGGAGGATTGGAGGATTGCGGATGTGGTCCCTATATTCAAGAAAGGGAACAGGGACAGCCCGGGAAATTACCGACCGGTGAGTCTAACCTCAGTGGTTGGTAAGTTGATGGAGAGGATCCTGAGAGACAGGATTTATGATCATCTAGAGAAGTTTAGTATGATCAAAAGTAGTCAGCACGGCTTTGTCAGGGGCAGGTCGTGCCTTACGAGCCTGGTTGAGTTCTTTGAAAATGTGACCAAGCACATTGACGAAGGAAGAGCGGTGGATGTGGTCTATATGGACTTCAGCAAAGCGTTCGATAAGGTCCCCCATGCAAGACTTCTTGAGAAAGTGAGAGGGCATGGGATCCAAGGGGCTGTTGCCTTGTGGATCCAGAACTGGCTTGCCTGCAGAAGGCAGAGAGTGGCTGTGGAGGGGTCTTTCTCTGCATGGAGGTCAGTGACCAGTGGAGTGCCCCAGGGATCTGTTCTGGGACCCTTGCTGTTTGTCATTTTCATAAATGACCTGGATGAGGAAGTGGAGGGATGGGTTGGTAAGTTTGCTGACGACACCAAGGTAGGTGGTGTTGTGGATAGTTTGGAGGGATGTCAGAAGTTGCAGCGAGACATAGATAGAATGCAAGACTGGGCGGAGAAGTGGCAGATGGACTTCAACCCGGATAAGTGTGTAGTGATCCATTTTGGCAGATCCAATGGGATGGAGCAGCAGTATAAAATGAAGGGTACCATTCTTAGCAGTGTAGAGGATCAGAAGGACCTTGGGGTCCGGGTCCATAGGACTCTTAAATCGGCCTCGCAGGTGGAGGATGCGGTCAAGAAGGCGTATGGCGTACTAGCCTTCATTAATCGAGGGATTGAGTTTAGGAGTCGGGAGATAATGCTGCAGCTTTATAGGACCCTGGTTAGACCCCACCTGGAGTACTGCGCGCAGTTCTGGTCACCTCATTACAGGAAAGATGTTGAAGCCATTGAAAGGGTGCAGAGGAGATTTACAAGGATGTTGCCTGGATTGGGGGGCATGCCTTATGAGGATAGGTTGAGGGAGCTTGGTCTCTTCTCCCTGGAGAGACGAAGGATGAGAGGTGACCTGATAGAGGTTTACAAGATGTTGAGGGGTCTGGATAGGGTGGACTCTCAGAGGCTATTTCCAAGGGCTGAAATGGTTGCTACGAGAGGACACAGGTTTAAGGTGCTGGGGGGTAGGTACAGGGGGGATGTCAGGGGTAAGTTTTTCACTCAGAGGGTGGTGGGTGAGTGGAATCGGCTGACGTCGGTGGTGGTGGAGGCAAACTCGTTGGGGTCTTTTAAGAGACTTCTGGATGAGTACATGGGATTTAATGGGATTGAGGGCTATAGATAGGCCTAGAGGTGGGGATGTGATCGGCGCAACTTGTGGGCCGAAGGGCCTGTTTGTGCTGTGGCTTTCTATGTTCTATGTTCTATGTTCATCGGGAGCTGAATATCATCAATCTTGAATCTAAAAGGAGAAATGTTTGTCCTTTTTGTCTGCTGTGAGAGATTTTAATATCAGTGTGACTGGAACAGTACAGAGAATGACACCTGAGTGAGAGTGTACAATGCAGTGACTGTGAAAGGAGCTTTAATCAGTTACATTGGCTGAAGCAACATCACACCATTCACAGCAGGGAGAGACTGCACACTGGTTGTATGTGTGAACGAGGCTTCAACTGATTGTCAAACCTGGAGAGACACAAGGACATTGACACCATGGAGAAACCATGGAAATGTGGGGATTGTGGGAAAAGTTTTCGTTGCCCGAGTCACCTGGAAATTCATCGACGTTGTCACACAGGGGAAAGGCCATTCACCTGCCCTGTTTGTGGGAAGGGATTCAGTAATGCATCCATTTTACAGACACACCAGCGAATTCACACTGGAGAGAGACCATTTGTCTGTCCTAATTGCGGGAAGGGATTCACCCAGTTATCCCACCTGCAGTCACACCAGCGAATTCACACTGGGGAGCGACCATTCACTTGCTCTGTGTGTGGGAAGGAATTCAGTAATTCATCCATCCTGCGGACGCACAAACGAGTTCACACTGGGGAGAAGCCATTCTCCTGTTCTGAATGTGAGAAGCAATTCAGTCATTCATCTGACCTCAGGAAACACGAGCGAGTTCATGCCGGGCTGAGGCCGTTCATCTGCTCCCAATGCAGGAAGCGATTCAGTGATTCATCTGACCTGAGGAGACACCAGCGAGTTCACACTGGGGAGAGGCCATTCACCTGCTCTCAGTGTGGGAGGGGATTCACTCAATTATCGAACATGCGGACACACCAGCGAGTTCACAAGTGATTACAGGTGTTGGATTCTGCTGTTAATCACACTCAGGACAGAACCATGTTCATTCTGACAGTTTGGGAAGTGGGAGGGTCGGAGGGTTTCTTTCTGCTGGACTGGCTGGTCTCACAACTTTGCTTCCAGTGGGCTAAATTTCTTTGAGCCTAAGAGAGTACATTTCCATTGAAAGGATTCACAAATGGTATTGAAAAACATTTATTTTATCCTAGGTAGTAAATAATGATTTTCCCATCACTACAGGTAGATCTAAAGTAAATACAGAAAGAACTGGAAAAACACAACAGGTCTGGCAGCATCCGTGGAGAGAGAAACAGAGTTAACGTTTCATGTCCAAAGTAACTCTACTTCAGAACTAAAGAGAGGGAGAAATGTGATGGGTTTGATGCTGCTGAGAAAGGAGGGAGGGGCAGGTAGAACAAAAGGGAAAGTCAGGGATTGGTTAGAGGTCGGATGAGAATAAATGACAAAAACATCCTGGAACAAAAGGCAAAGGGAGAGGTAATGGTTGTGGTAAAGGAACTGTTTGGGAGAATGAACTCAGAAGAATCATTCAACACTTAAGCCTGATTGAATCGACAAACAGCTAATTGAGTATTTATTCTGGGGATGAAGGGGATGACATATGAGGAGAGATTAAGCAGTTTGGACTATACTCACTGGAGTTTAGAAGGATGACCGGGATCTAATCGAAGGACATAAAATGTTAAAAGCGATTGATAAAGGAAATGTAGAGCAAATGTTTCCTCTTATGGGACAATCTAGAACAAGAGGTCACAGGTACAGGTTGCGAGACTGTAGATTTAAAACTGAGATGAGGAGATTCTCAGAGAGTGGTGAATTTGTGGAACTTGCTGCCACATAGCGAGGTGGTGTCTGAATCATTGAATTGTTTCAAGAGGGAGGGAGAGATATTTCTGATAAAAAGAAAGGGAAAGAGGGATATGGGGAACAGGTGGGGAAGTGGATTTGAGACCAGGGAGAGATCAGCCATGATCTGATTGAATGGCGGAGCAGGCTCGAAGAGCTGAATTTACCGACTTCTGCTCCTAATTTCAATGTTCCTGTGAGTTACGCCAGCGGGGAGAAACCACAGGGGCTGATCATGAGCAACTCCACCCAACACAGAATATCATCAATTCCTGTACAGTTACTCAGCCCATCCCAGCTGGACACAATCCAATCAGAATGGTGATAGATTACACACATTACATATAGGTCCAATGGAATGAGTAACTAGGCTGCGTGATCAACTCGGGGACAGTTCTGGACCATCCCAAGACATTTACGTGGTACCTTATCAACCGTCCCTGAGCCTTCACAACGAATCTCTTCTCAGAACGTTCTTATCTCTGACTTGTCTGTGCTGCTGGCAGTCTCACAAAGCAGCTGCCTGTGTGCTGATACGAAAGGCCCTGCTGGACAAGTTTAATGGTCCATAACTGTCTTTAATGACTGAATAGCTATAGGAATGTGGTCAGGTCAGCTAGTTCGCTGATCCATGATGTTTCTCAAACCATTATACTACATTTTGATGAGTATGATATATTGCTGGTATGAAATGGAATATCTATATATCTAATATGTATTGCCGGTGCCTTTGCCTTGGGCCCACCTCAATAATCCCCCCTTTGAGTAATGGACTAGCCCTAGTCCCATTAACCAACACCATTAGTTTACCATTAGCCTCCCCTCTTGTTCAATTGCCCAGTCTACGGGCATGACCGATTTCTAATCTGTTTCTCGAGGGTGCTAATCACCCACTGGCATCATCTCCCATCGTCCCCGATTCTGTGCAACACCAGTTCAATGACTGGCCTTCTGAGGTGTCAATTACTTGTGGGACCCTCTCTCTCATTGAAGTTTGTTTCTGTTACTTCTTGCTAAGTTTAGAGAGCCCCTTGATATCTCCCCTGCCCATTTGTTCAGGATGGGGAAACATGCTGTCTTTGTTTTGGACGAGTTATTTGAAATTACTCCTCTCTGGTTCTTTGGAATGAGTTACTTTACTTTCCTTATAACCTTAAAATACATATCAATGCCTTAAAGTGATTGATCTGCTTGATAGAACACAGTACATTCAACTAACAGCTATTTCAGTTGGCTGGACAGCTGGTTTGTGATGCAGAGAAACGGCAACAGCGCAGTTTCAATTCCCATATCGGCTCAGGTTGTTCATAAAGGCCCCACCTTCTCAATGGTGTCCCTCACCTGGGGTGTGGTGATCCTCAGGTTAAATCACCACCAGTCAGCACACCCCTCAAGGGGCATAGCAGCCTCATCTGGGACTATAGCAATTTTACTTCACTTTTTATTAAAATTTAAAGAAACTAAAGAGTTACAAAAGCTAATTACAGAATTTCATTCTAAACTTACTACATTAAAGATGGTTGCAGTGTGAAATAAAGTGACTTTTCTTGAACATCACAAGTTAAACTGCACTAAATTTAATGCACAAGGCTGAACATTTTAATATTTGTATTACTTAATACAACAGACTTTGAATTTCGAGAACAGAACTGATCATTTTAATTGTGAGAAAGGTAGACAGTTTGTACCAGTAATTGTTTAACCGTGACATCTCGCATTGCTGCCTTAAGGCCATGTGTTCTTTCTCCCTTGTCAATTTAAGTGTGGTGCTAACTCCAAGTCATGTGATGAACTTAAGCCCCAGAATTCAGTATAAAATCATATTGAGGTGACACACGTAGATTGTGTGTAAACTAAACTAGAATTAATCATTTAAAATTGGTTACTTGAGGTTGAGATTGCCTGGGCATTTGTGCCCCACATAAAACCTCTACTGCTGTGTGTCAAATATGTCACATTGTGTTTTCTCCTTTAAATGTGGGTACTGGACTAACTGAACAAACACCATTGTAACTATCACGATTTTCCAATCCTGCTGTCTTTGCCCTCTTTTTAGGTCAAACCAAATAAACAAACTCAAATTAAGTCAGGACAAAGTAAAAGGGGCAGCTCCCCAAAAAGGAGGGGGAACAGCCTCAACTCTCCATTTCGGGTCCTGTTTTTGCTAAAACAATGGCTGGTATCCATTTCTCACTTGTGGCATAATGACATGCTCAACAATCTCCTTGTTGAAATGAGCATTGTTTTGCCTTCACGTCACAATTTTGGACTGCTGTTGACGCTCTAATTTCTGAAGTTTCCAGAGATAATAAACATCGTCCTCAACTTTCTCTTTAAGAGTAGTAATGCAGGTGAACTTTGAGTAGTCGCATAAGTAGTGTTTCTAAAAGATGACAAAAAGATGTTCACATGATGTGATAGCAAACCTTGCTCTCTTGAAGCATTTGGGCAGCACGGTAGCACAATGTTAGCACTGCTGCTTCACAAAGGTAGCCGCTTCAACCCTGCTGCCCCTACAAACATGGCGTCCATGCCTGCCCGCTATTGCACATGGCCCCTTAAAAGATGGTGGCCGCACATGCGCACTGATAGACATTGCCACCGACAGAATGGCATCAGTCAGCCCAGGCCCAACACGACGAGTTGCGCCTCCAATTTGGTACCAACAGGCCGCCCGGGAAGTTATTTACCAGGGTTTGGGTTTGAACAACATGTTTACGAAGCCTCTCCACCCGCCACATTCATCGCTCTCTGCGCGCCGCTCTCTACCTTCAACTGATCTCGGATCCGAGTTAAAACTGTCCGTCCACCGCCATTACCTACACTGCGCATGCTTCAGACCCCTCCCCTGGGTTCGATTCCCGGCTTGGGTCACTGTCTGTGTGGAGTTTGCACATTCTCCTCGTGTCTGCGTGGGTTTCCTCCGGGTGCTCCGGTTTCCTCCCACAGTCCAAAGATGTGCGGGTTAGGTTGATTGGCCATGCTAAAATTGCCCCTTAGTGTCCTGGGATGCTTAGGTTAGAGGGATCAGCGGGTACATATGTAGGGATATGGGGGTAGGGCCTGGGTGGGATTGTGGTCGGTGCAGACTCGATGGGCCAAATGGCCTCTTTCTGTACTGTAGGGTTTCTATGATTTCTATGATAAAGAATGTTTCAAGAATTGTTCAAATCTTTCAGCTAATCCATGGGTTTATGGATGATATGTGGATTTTATATGCTCAATACCAACTTGTCGTGTTGGGCCTGGGCTGACTGATGCCATTCTGTCGGCAGCAATGTTAATCAGTGCGCATGTGCGGCCAGCATCTTTTAAGGGGCCATGTGCAATAGCGCGCAGGCACGGACGCATTGTTTGTTGGGGGCAGCAGGGTCGAAGTGGCTACCTTTGTGACGTTTGGGACCTGAACCCACTGCAGTCCATGTTGTGCAGGTACATCCACCCTGCTGGTGGGGAGGGAATTGCAGGATTTTGTCCCAGCGACTGCGAAGGAACGGCGATATATTTCCAAGTTAGGATGGTGAGTGGCTTGGAGAGGAGCTTGCAGCTGGTGGTGTTCCCATGTCTCAGCTACCCTGGTCCTTTTAGACGGAAGTGGTTGTGTGTTTGGAAGATGCTGAGGTGAATTTCTGGAGTGCATCTTGTAGCTAGTACGCACTGCTGCTTCTGAGCGTCAGTGGTCAGAGCTTGTTCCCCATTGTTCAGAATGGAGACAACCTGTCCATCAAACTGCATCAACCCTCTGAGTCCCAATGTCTTATTGATCCGACAGAGCGGTGGCATAGAAGGAAAGAAAAGGAAGCAAATCCTGCTCTCCGGATCCCACTCCCTCATGAGACATCCGAGTCCCATAGAATTCCTACAGAGCAGAAGGAGGTCATTTGGCCTTTCGAGTTTGCAATGACTCTCTGACAGAGCATCTTACTCCTGCTCTAACCCCGTAACCCCACACGTATACCCCACCAATCCCCCTAACCTGCACATCTTTGGACACTAAGGGGCAATTTAGAATGGCGAATCCACCTAACCGCACATCTTTGGGCTGTGTGTTTATAGATCAGCAGTCACATGAAGACCCATGGCAGAAACTCACAACCCTAAGAAGACACGGGTGACGCAGTGGCAGAATGGTTAGTATTACTGCCTCACAGCACCAGGGACCCGGGTTTGATTCCAGTCTTGGGTGACTTAAGTTAAATTTATTTATTAGTGCCACAATAGGCTTACATTAACACTGCAATGAAGTTACTGTGAAAATCTGTGACATTTACACGTTCTCCTCGTCGCAACATAAATGTGTTCACACTGCGTGGGTTTCCTCCGGGTGCTCCGAATTCCCCCCCACAGTCCAAAGATGTGCAGGTTAGGTGGATTGACCATGATAAATTTCCCCTTAATGTCCCAAGATGTGGAGATAAGGGGGCTTAGTTAAGATAAATATGTGAGGCTATGGGGATAGGCTGGGCAAGAGGGCCTGGGTAAAGTACTCTGTCAGAGAGTTGGTGTAGACCCGATGGGTCGAATGGCCTCTTCCTGCACTGTAGGAATTCTATGATGATAGATGTCATCTTCAAATCGAGGGACTGTTGACGATGACAAGCAAAGTGCAACCGGGAGTTAGTGTGGATATCCTGGCCGTGGGAGATTCTATTAAAATCCTGGATTATTTGTACAAATATAAAATCCCTCTCCTCTGTTTCTGCTCCCAAATCCTCTCTCACGCTCTTCCTCTCATAGAGGACAGAGTCTTGTGCAGACCCAGACCAGGTGGCAGCTTCCCTTCCCTGAATGACATTAGTGAATCAGTTGGGTTTTTATGACAATTCAGCAGCTTTCATAGTCACTTATTCCTCGTGCCGACCCCACAAAATACCAGATTCATTCAGCGCAATTTTACAATCTGCCTTTGTGTTTTTGTGGGTTCTCTCTCGCTTATTTTTTTCTTTTTTAAATCAATTTTATAGGGTCTTCAAAGGGGAAGGTTTGTATTCGGGAAACAAGAAACCAAACATCACATCAGGATCCGACAAAGTTTCCCAAGTTATTGTAACTGAATATCATCGAGTATTGAACATGGAAGGAAAAAGCACCGTTCAGAGTGGGGAGAAACCGTACACCTGTTCTGTGTGTGGACGAGGCTTCAGTCGATCCTCAGGCTTGTCGCAACATAAATGTCTTCACACTGGGAAGAAACCATGGAAACCTAGGGATTGTGAGGAGTCATTTCGTTACCCATCTCAGCTGGAAATTCATCAACACACACACACTGGGGAGAAACCATTGACTTGCTCCGAGTGTGGGAAGGGATTCAGTGATTTATCCAGCCTGCTGAGACACCGGCGAGTTCACACTGGGGAGAGGCCATTCAGCTGTACTGTGTGTGGGAAAGGATTCAATGATTTATCCAACCTGTTGAAGCACCAGCGAACTCACGCTTTGGAGAAACCATTCACCTGCCCCAAGTGTGGGAAAGGATTCACTGATTCATCCAACATGTTGAGACATCAGCGAGTTCAAGCAGACAAGAGACCATTTAAATGTCAGGAGTGTGGGAAGGGCTTTAAAGGTTCTGAGGATCTGATTGGCCATCAGCGAGTTCACTCTGACGAGAGACTGTTCAGGTGCTCCAGCTGTGGGACTGGGTTCAGGCAGTCATCTGAACTCACTGTACACCAGCGCACTCACACCAAGAAAAGACCATTCACCTGCTCCGAATGTGGAAAGGGATTCACTCGGTCATCCTACCTGCTGAGACACCAGCATCTTCATGTGTAACTACAGTGACTGGATTTTGCTGTTAATCACATCCAGGACTGAACCGTGTTCATTGGGGTCTGTTTCTGCTCCTATTTCTAAACTCAAGCCCAGATACAGGGGCTAATATTTTTGCTTTGAAAAAATAGTTTGTGTAAAGTACACTGTGCTGAATCTTTTTAATAGCTGTTACAAATTAGTTCCTTTTGAAATTCTCACCCTCTCCCCTGTCTCCTCCATCCTCACCTCCAACAACAAGTGAGGAGTTTTTTGTCACAAAGATTGAGACAATCTGATCAGCTGCCCCTGCTGCTCCCCTCCCTTCCATTAGCCCACCAGGTCCAGCTGTCCTTAACCAAGTCTGGAACTCGCATCTTTCTCCAGTTTCCCTCCCAACTCTCTCTTATGCCCTGTTAGAACTCAGCTGGTCCATGACACCCCCCCCCCCCCCCCCTTATGTTCTACTGACCTTATTCCCACTAAGCTGCTGACCATTCGCCTGCTCCATATTAACCGCTACTGTTTATAGTTCTTGTTCTCTTCTGGTTCTGTCCTTCTCACCTTTCAATTCATTGTCACCACGCATTCTGAACAAACAACCTTTGACCTCCTCTTCAGCTTCCTTTTCCTCTCCAAAGCCACTGAACTTGGTGTCCCCCAAGGATCTATTCTTGGACTTGCCTATTTCTCATCTACATGCTGCCATTCCGTGACATTATGCAAAAGCACGGTGTTAGTTTTCCCATGTACACTGACAACACCCAGCTCTACCTCACCCCCATCCCTCTCCATTCCTCCACTGTTACTAAATTATCAAACTGCTTATCCCACATCCAGTACTGGATGAACAGAAATTTTCTCCAATTAAAAATTGGAAAGATCAAAATCATTGTCTTCAGTCACTATTACAAATTCCGTTCCCTAACTACTGAGTCCATCCCTCTTCCTGGGAATTGTTTGAGGCTGAACCACACTCTTCACAATCTCCGTGTCAGATATTTCCATCTCCATAACATCACCTGTCTCCACCCACCCCTTCCCACACACGGAGCAGGTGAATGGCCTCTCCCCAGTGTGAACCCGCCGGTGTAACGCTAAATTGTATGACTGAATGAATCGTTTCCCGCATACAGGGCAACTGGGCCTCTCCCCAGTGTGAACACACTGATGTAATGCTAAGTTGGATGACAGTGAAATCCTTCCCACACATGGAGCAGTTGAAAGGTCTCTCCCCAGTGTGGGTGCGTCGATGTGTTTCCAGTTTGGATGGGCAAGTGAATGCTTTCCCACAGACCCCACATATCCACGGTTTCTCCGTGGTGTCGGTGTCATCATGTCTCTCCATGTTGATGATCAGTTGAAGCCTCGTCCACACACACAACACGTGTACAGTCTCTCCCCGCTGTGAATGATGTGATGTAGTTTCAGGCTGTGTAACTGGTTAAAGCTCTTTCCACAGTCAGCTCACTGAAACACTCCCACTCAGGTGTGTGTGTGTCTTGGTGATTTTCCAATCCCATTGATTTATGAAATCTTTTCCCACAGACAGAAGAGACAAACATTTTTCCTTCCACATTCAAAGACCAATGATATTCAGCTCCTGATGAATCGAATCACTCTCAGATTTTGACATGATGTTTGTTCTGACTTTTCTGTCTGGAACTCCTCTCCCTCTCACCCCCTGTAAAAGGAGTTTACAGAAGTTATCAGTATAAATAGAGGATAGAAATTCAGAGCAGACAATTCTAGTTTCTGTGGAAGCTTTCAAGGGAACATAGGAATTAGGAGCAGAAGTCGGTAAACTCAGCTCTTCGAGCCTGTTCCACCATTCAATCAGATCATGGCTGATCTCTCCCTGGTCTCAAATCCACCTCCCCACCTGTTTATACTCCAGATTCTTTACAATAAATACCAACATCCCATTTGCCTTTTTTATGACATGCTGCACCTGCAGACTGACTTTGTGATTCATGAACATAGACACCCAGATCCCTCTGCCTGGACACATTTTGAATCTGCTTTCCATTTAGATAATTAGCCTTTCCATTTTTTTCTGTCAGTGGATAACCTCACACTTATCCACACTAAACTCCATCTGCCAAACTTTCACCCATTCTCCTAACGTATCTATATCCATCCGTGGAATCTTTATATCCTCTTCACTGACTGCTTTCCCACCTATTTTAGTATCATTTTGCTATGTTACACTCTGTCCCTGCTTGCAGATCATTTATATAGATTGTAAAGAGTTGAGGTCTGAGGACTGATCCCTGCAGCACCCCATTAGTTACATTTTGCCAGCCAGAGAAGGACCCATTTATCCCGACCCTCTGCTTTCTGTCAGTCAGCCAATCCTCAATCCAATCCAGTACCATACCCCCAATCCCCTGCGATCTCAACTTCTGGATTAGTCTTTCATGTAGCACCTTGTCAAACGACTTCTGGAAGTCTATGTATACCACATCCACAGGTTCCCCACTATCCACCTTGCTGGTTCTGTCCTCAAAGAATTCAAGCAAGCTTGTCAAACATGACTTACCCTGAATAAAACCATGCTGACAATAATGGATTGAGCTTTGCCATTCCAAATAATAACATAAGAAATAGGAGCAGGAGTAGGCCATCTCGCCCCTCGAGCCTGCCCCGCCATTCAATAAGATCATGGCTGATCTGATAGTGGTTTAGTTCCACTTACCCACCCGCTCCCCATAACCCTTAATTCCCTTATTGATCAGAGATCTATCTACCTGTGACTTCAACATATTTAACGAGGTAGCCTCCACTGCTTCAATGGGCAGAGAATTCCAGAGATTCACTACCCTCTGAGAGAAGAAGTTCCTCCTCAACTCTGTTCTAAACTGACTCCCCCTTATTTTGAGGCTGTGTCCTCTAGTTCTTGTTTCCTTTCTAAGTGGAAGGAATCTCTCTGCCTCTACCCTATCCAGCCCCTTCATTATCTTATATGTCTCTATAAGATCTCCCCTCAGCCTTCTAAACTCCAATGAGTACAGGCCCAATCTACTCAATCTCTCCTCATAAGCTAACTTCCTCATCTCCGGTATCAACCTGGTGAACCTTCTCTGTACTCCCTCCAAGGCCAATACATCCTTCCGCAAATAAGGGGACCAAAATTGCACACAGTACTCTAGTTGCGGCCTCACCAGTACCTTGTACAATTGCAGCAAGACCTCCCTGCTTTTATACTCCATCCCTCTTGCGATAAAGGCCAACATTCCATTTGTCTTCTTGATCACCTGCTGCACCTGCAAACTGAGTTTTTGCGATTCATGCACAAGGACCCCCAGGTCCCTCTGCACAGTAGCATGTTGTAATTTTCTACCATTTAAATAATAGTCCATTTTACTATTATTCCTTCCAAAGCGGATAACCTCACACTTGTCAACGTTATACTCCATCTGCCAGATCCTCGCCCACTCACTTAGCCTATCCAAATCTCTCTGCAGACTTTCCACATCCTCCACGCAATTCGCTTTCCCACTCATCTTTGTGTCATCCACAAACTTTGTTACCCTACACTCGGTCCTCTCCTCCAGATCGTCTATGTATATGGTAAATAGTTGAGGCCCCAGCACCGATCCCTGCGGCACGCCACTGGTCACCAACTGCCAACCAGAAAAGCACCCATTTATTCCAACTCTCTGCTTCCTATTAGATAGCCAATCCCCAATCCACGCCAACACCTTACCCCTAACTCCGTGTACCCCAGTCTTCTTCAGCAACCTTTTGTGAGGCACCTTATCGAACGCCTTCTGGAAATTCAAAAACACCACATCCACCGGTTCCCCTCTGTCAACTGCACTCGTTACATCTTCATAAAAATCCAGTAAATTCGTCAAACACGACTTTCCCTTCATGAATCCATGCTGCGTCTGCTTGATCGAACCATTTTTTTCCAGGTGTCTGCTATTTCTTCTTTAATGATGGATTCCAGCAATTTCCCAACTACAGACGTTAAGCTAACCGGCCTGTAGTTACCCGCCTTTTGTCTACCTCCTTTTTAAAACAGTGGCGTCACATTAGCTGTTTTCCAATCAGCCGGCACTTCCCCAGAGTCCAGCGAATTTTGATAAATTACAACCAATGCATCCGCTATTACTTCTGCCATTTCTTTCAGTACCCTGGGATGCATTCCATCCGGGCCCAGGGACTTGTCTACCTTTAGTCCCATTAGCCTACCAAACACTACCTCTTTAGTAATAGTAATCGTTTTAAGGACCTCGCCCCCTACAGTCCCACGACCGTCAATTTTCGGTAAGCTATTTGTGTCCTCTACCGTGAAGACCGACACAAAAAACTTGTTTAAGGCTTCGGCCATTTCCTCGTTTCCCATTATTAAATCCCCCTTCTCGTCTTCTCAGGGTCCAACATTTACTTTAGCTACTCTTTTCCTTTTTATATATTTGTAAAAACTTTTACTATCAGTTTTTATATTTTGTGCCAGTTTAGTTTCATAATCTATCTTTCCTTTCTTTATTGCTTTCTTAGTAGTTCTTTGTTGTTTTTTAAAGCTTTCCCAATCTTCTAGTTCCCCACTAGTTTTGGCCACTCTGTACGCATCGGTTTTTAATTTAATACTCTCCTTTATTTCCTTAGTTATCCACGGCTGGTTATCCTTTTTCTTACATTCCTTCTCCTTCATCTCCTCCTTAACGATTGATTCCAGCAACCTCCTCACTGCAGAGGGCAAGTGAACTTGCCTTTGGTTTCCTACTTCTTTTCCCTCTCCCTTTTTGAATAAGGGATTACATTAGCATGTTTCCAATCCACCGGGACCTCACCAGAATCCAAGGAATTTTGAAATATCACAACTAATGCATCCACTATTTCTGCTGCCACCTCCTTTAATACCTAAGGGTGCAGGTTATCAGGTCCCAGAGACTTATCTGCCTTTAATCCTTTTAGTTATTGTACCAAGTTCCTCTACATTAACGACAATTTTTGGAAATTCTTCATGATTCTCTACCATGAAGACAGAGGCAAAATATTGGTTTAGTGTCTCTGCCATCTCTGCGTTCCCCATCATCAGTATTGTCCTCTAAAGGACCAACATTTACTTTAGCTATTCTCTTCCTCTTTGTATACTTATAGTTCCCCCATATATACTTCCCCAGATCTGTAACTGTGTCCCACACACTCCTCTCCCTCTCTGCTCATTGCTCCAGATTCAGTCTGATTCTCTCTCCTCCTGTCCTTAAACTGGTGACTCAGGCTGTGGGTCCATTCCTTCACTCTCATCCCAACAAATTATGCAGCTCACAACAACAAATCAACTTTAATGACTTTATAACTGATTTTAAATACCCGGAAATGATCACTTTTTCCCAGATGGGCCTTTGCTCCAGGTTGTGATTCCACAACAATGAAAAGAGAGGCTCCGCTGGGTGGCTGGAGGACCGAGAGGGAGCATCTGGAGGACCAAGCGGGAGTGGCTGGTCCTCCAACCAATCGGAGTGAATGAGGGGCGGGGCTGGAAAGGAGCAGCTGGTCCTCCAACCAATTGGAGTGAATGAGGGGCGGGGCTGGAGGACCGAGAGGGAGCGGAGTGCCCCCTCCAGTCCTGCTCCAGACTCTGGAATCTTGTGCCTTCATTCACTTGTTAGAATCATCGAATCCTACAGTGCAGAAGGAGGCCATTCAGCCCATCGAGTCTGCACTGACCACAATCCCACCCAGGCCCTATTCCCATAACCGCATGCATTTACCCTAGCTAGTCCCCCTGACACTAAGGGGCAATTTAGCACAGCCAATCCACCTAACCAGCACATCTTTAGGCTGTGGGAGGAAACCGGAGCACCCGGGGGAAACCTACACAGACACGGGGAGAATGTGCAAACTCCACACAGACAGTCACTCAAGCCCGGAATCGAACCTGGGCCCCTGGTGATGAGGCAACAGTGCTAACCACTGTGCCACCATGCCACTTGTCAAGTGTCTTGGATCGCAACCTTTCTTTTAATCAAAGTGTTTATTGTCCCTAACTGGATCCCCCCTCACATCCCGGGGTCTGGTCAAGGATTGTAACAATAAGGGGGTGAAAATTTATCGGGGTAGGTGGGTATATGGAGTTGAGGTTACAATCAGATCAGACATTAGCTTATTGAATGGTAGACCAGACGCAAGGGGCCAAATGGCCGACTCCTCCGGCGCAACTTGTGAGTCGAAGAGCCTGTTTGTGCTGTAGTTTTTCTATGTTCTATGCATGTATGTTCACTAATGTCGTTCAGGGAAGGAAATCTGCCATCCTTACCTGGTCTGGCCTACATGTGACACCAAAGCCACAGCAATGTGGTTGATTCTTAAATGCCCACCAAGGGCAACTAGGGATGGGCAATAAATGCTGTCCAGCCAACGATGACCATGTCCCACAAATGAATAAAAAAATGTTGCAATGAGAGCCATGCAGTTGGTATCAATGTATTTATATTGTTTTTTCTTATTTAAGGGGGGGGGAGGGGGGGGTGTTTAAAATTTCAGATTTATTCTGTAAGCAACCAGTGTGTCTGGAAAACATTTCGCTTCAGGTGTAAAAGCAAATTAGAACAGAAAGTCCAGTGGTTAGTTCAGAGCTTCCTTCTCCCCAGGTCTGTTCTAACAAACTGTGTCCATCTGAGTTACATTTATACAAACTCACTCACTCAGGAAGTGATCAGATCTCACTGAACTACAACAACAACTTATATTTATGTAGAACTTTTCACTTAATAAAATATCCTAAGCAGTTTCATAGGAACAAAAGGATATATTGGGTCAGATGATCCAAAGAGATTGGTTATAAGGAGAGTCTTTAGGGAGGAAAGAGAAGTGGAAAGGTGGAGAGGTTTAGGGAGGAAATTCCAGAGCTCAGGGTCCAGGCAGCTGAAGGCACGGCCACCAACGGTGGGGTGATTTAAATCAGGGGTGAAGGACATCCGGGAAAGGACATCCGGGAACGGTGCTCCATGTGTGTGGCCCCATAGCCCAGGCTCAAGGCTCTAATCTGAACTTTGGGACGGAGTTTGACCGTCCCTGGTCTCAGAGAAAAACAGTTCCGCCGATAAACATCTTGTAAGATCCGTGTTTATTGATACTATAAAAAGTTGGGACTCGTCCAGTCCTCCTGTGGACTGGATGGGGATTGATTTTAACAGATTTAAACTCCTCTGGATTTCAATGTTAAAACTTGAATATGTTTTGGTTAAAAATGAAAATAAATATTGGAAAAGTGAACAGAACAAAAATGGGGAAACAGACACAATCCCCTTCATGTTCACTGAACATTCCTTCACCCACTCATCCACCCAGTGGCTCCCAGCCGGATCGACAATCAGCACAAAGCCAGAGAGAGGGGGAGCTGGTCCTCGGGATGTAACAATGGACAAGGGCTGGAAGTTTACAGTTTATGGTCATGACCTGCTTGGAGGCAAGTCAGAGCCGTGCTTGAAGCTCCATGGAGGCAGACACTTTCTCCATGATAGACAGTCTCTGGAACCTCCACCAGCCCCACAACCCTCCGAGCTCCCTGCCCTCCTCCAATTAGGGAAGAAGGTGACACAGTGGTAATGTCGTTGATTGGATTCATTATTGTCACCTGTATTGGGATACTGTGAAAAGTATTGTTTCTTGCACAACATACAGACAAAAAACATACTGTTCATAGAGTACATCAGGGAGAAGGAAAGGAGACAGTGCAGAAAATAGTGTTAAAGTCATAGCTAGGGTGTAGAGAAAAGCTTAATGCAAAGTAGGTCCATTCAAGAGTCTGATAGCAGCAGAGAAGAAGGTGTTCTTGAGTCGGTTGGTCGGTGATCTCAGACTTGAGTGCTTTCTATGGTGCATCTGTAAAAGCTAATGAGAGTCGTAGCAGACATAGAACAAAGAACAATACAGCACAGGAACAGGCCCTTCGGCCCTCCAAGCCCGTGCTGCTCCCTGGTCCAAACTAGACCATTCTTTTGTATCCCTCCATTCCCACTCCGTTCATGTGGCTATCTAGATAAGTCTTAAACGTTCCCAGTGTGTCCGCCTCTACCACCTTGCCTGGCAGCGCATTCCAGGCCCCCACCACCCTCTGTGTAAAATACATGCCAAATTTTCTTAGCCTCCTGAGAAAGCAGAGGTGTTGGTGGCCTTTCTTAACTATAGTGTTGGCGTGGAGGGACCAGGACAGGTTGTTGGTGATCTGGACACCTCAAATCATGAAGCTCTCAACCATTTCCACTTCTGGAACAGACATCCAGAAGTCCAGCCCAATGCTCTGGGGACATGGGTTCAAATCCCCAATTCAATTAATGAACCTGGAATTCTAAAGCTAGTCTCAGTAATGATGTCCATGTTAGTTATCATCGATTGTTGTAAAACTTTACCAATGTCCTTTAGGGAAGGAAATCTGCCATCCTTATCTGGTCTGGCTTACGTGTGACTCTGGACTCACAGCAATGTGGTTGGGTCGAGGGCCGAGCAAGTCACTCAGTTCAGGGACAATAAGGGATGGGTAACAAGTTCTGGCCTTTCCAGTGATGCCCACATCCCAGGAGACAATAAAATAAAATGTTCTGACCCTCTTCAGCTCCCCCAACCGGCTTCACTCCACCTGCACTTTCACCTGCTGAGGTCCTAAAGGATGGAAATCCCTCACTAAACCTGCTCCTTACCTTTTCAACCCAGCTTCTTACCGTATGTGAAGGGTCTCGGTACATTCTAACCTGTTACTGGGTAAATACCAATTGTTGTCACCGCTTTTCATCTGAAAACTCAGGAATGCCACAAAAACATTTGGAAACTTCAGATCAGAGACATTTCAGACTGGAATAGTCACTTGTGGTCAGGAACAGCTCGCAGTTTTATATCAATCTGATTTCAGAGCATGCTTTGTAAACAATCACTATCTAATAATCTTCATCAAATGTAAAAAAGTTCCTTGAAAATTAACAGAACAGCACTCTCTGTCCCTCCCTCTCTCCCTCACAAGGCTTCATTCTATGATCATCTTGCTGGTGCCAGTACAGAGCGAGACTGCGGATAGTTGGGAACCTGTCTCGGGGGCAGGGAATTCATATGGTGTTCGTGGAAGTGGAAATGACTAGGGTTGGGAAGCATTTCCCGATCAGGGCCATTGTGATCTCCTGGACTCGTTTCGATCGCCTCAGGGGGTCGGAGAGGAATTTCCCAGATTTTTTTTTCCCCATATTGGCCCTGGGGTTTTTCACTCTGGGTTTTCGCCTCTCCCTGGATATCACATGGTCTGGAATGGGGGGGTGGGGGTGAGTTAATAGGTTGTAATGAACAAAGCATCGTAGCTGTGAGGGACAGCTCGGTGGATAGGATATTGGTATGTAGATAGGCTGGAAAATTGGACGGGGATCCTGGATTCACGATTCAATCCTGGACCGGGGAGCGGCGCGGGCTTGGAGGGCCGAAGGGCCTGTTCCTGTGCTGTATTGTTCTTTGTTCTTATGAAGAAAGCTTCCACAGCAGCTTGCTGGGTGACAAACCCAGAATGGACCTGTTTTCTCTATCCAGATAAGGAGCTCTGATCCATGGAAGAGAGCGGCTGAACACATTTCTTTCACACCTCAGGATTAACCCACATGTTCAGTCCTCAATGTGATTAACAGCAGCAAAAGCAGTTGAATCCAACCCCTGCAGACACTCATGAAGTTGCTGGTGTCTGAGCATTTGCTGTAAGTCAGTGAATACATTCCCACACTCGGAACAGGTGAACAGTCTCTCTCCAGTGTGAACTTGCTCGTGTATCATTAGATCGCTGCTACTTTTAATGTTCCGCTCATAATCAAAATATTTATAATGTTTTATATCAGAGTGAATCCGCTGATGTTTCAACAGGTTGTATGACTGAGTGAATCCCTTCCCACACACAGAGCAGGTGAACGGTCTCTCCCCAGTGTGAACCCGCTGGTGCATCACGAGACTTTTGCTGCTTTTGAAGCTCTGCTCACAGTCAAAACATTGAAAAGGTTTTACATCGATGTGAATTTGCTGGTGTTTCAGTAGGTGGTATGATTGAATGAAGTTCTTCCCACACACAGAGCAGGTGTATGGTCTCTCTCCAGTGTGAATTCGCTGGTGTACAGTGAGTTCTGATGATCGCCTGAACCCAGTCCCACAGTGAGAACATCTAAATGGTCTCTCGTCAGTGTGAACACGTTGATGACACGTCACTTCACTGGAGGTTTTGAAGCACTTCCCGCAGTCTGGACATTTAAACGGTCTCTTGTCAGTGTGAACTCGCTGGTGTTTCTGCAGGTTGGATGTAGCAGTGAATCGCTTCCCACACAAGGAGCAGGTGAATGGCTTCTCCTCACTGTGAATGTGTTGGTGCCTCAGCAGATACTTTTTGCTTTTAAATGTTTTCTCACAGTCAGAACATTTGAAAGGTGTCTGATCAGTGTGAACATACTGGTGTGTCAGCAGGCTGGATGACTGAGTGAATCCCTTCCCACAGGTGGAGCAGGTGAACGGCCTCTCCCCAGTGTGAGCGCGTCGATGCATTTCCAGTTCAGAAGGGTAACTGTATCCTTTCCCACAATCCCCACATTTCCATGGTTTCTCCATGGTGCCGGTGTCCTTGTGTCGCTCCAGGTTGGACACTCAGTTGAATCCTCGTCCACACACAGAACCTGTGCACGGTTTCTCCTTGCTGTGAATGGTGTGATATTTTTTCAGGCTGTGTAACTGGTTAAAGCTCTTTCCATTGTCAGTTCACAGAAATACTCTCTCAGGTATTTGTGTGTGTCTCAGTGCTTTTCCAGTCACACTGATGTTTGAAATCTTTTCCCACAGACAGAACAAACATTTCTCCTTCCACATTCAAAGGGCAATGATATTCAGACCCTGATGAATCGAGTGACTCTGTCAGATCTCAATGTGATGTCTGTTTCTGTCTGTAATTCCTCCTTTCCAATATTCTGTAAAACAGTTTACAAAAGTCATCAGTCAGTCCAGGATAGAAATTTTGAACAATTTTAGTTTCTCTGGAACATTTTTTCCTCTCTTGCTTGCCTTCATTGGCCAGGGCATCAAGTATAAAAGTTAGCAAGATGTGTTACAGCTGTATAAAACTTTAGTTAGGCCACATTTGGAGTATTACATGCAGTTCTGGTCGCCACACTACCCGAAGGACGTGGATGCTTTGGAGAGAGTATAAAGAAGGTTTACCAGATGTTGCCCAGTCTAGAGGGTTTAAGGTATGAAAAGAGGTTGGATAAACCTGGATTGTTTTCACTGGAAAGACGGAGACTGAGGGGTGACCTGATAGAAATCTACAAAATTATGAGTTGCATAAATAGGGTGGATAGTCAGAGGCTTTTTCCCAGGGTGGAAGGGTTGACTACGAGAGGGCACAGGTTCAAGGTGAGGTGGGGAAAGTTTTTCACACAGAGGGTTGTGGGTGCCTGGAACATGCTGCCAATGGAGGTTGTGGAAGCAGGCACGTTAGCAACGTTCAAGGCGTATGTTGATAGACACACAAATGGGAGACAAACAGAGGGATAGAATCCATATAGGGACAATAAGTAGTGGGTGTAAATTAGGAATCAGCACAGGCTCGGTGGGCCAAAGGGCCTGTTCCTGTGCTGCATTGTTCTTTGTTCTCCTAAATCTGTAAATCCCCGTCCCACACACTCTCCCTCCTCCCTGGGCTGAAGTCCAAACCCTTCTCCACTATTTCTTTCCTCCACTCCCAGTTTTCTCCCTCCCTCTCCTCTGTCTGGGTTCAGTTCTCCAGCTCCTGTCTGCAGACTGACAATAAAACCAATGGGTCTTATTGGGAGGTTTGGAACCTCCTGCACTCACCCGCCTGAGTCCAGATTCACAGCCACACCGCGCATGCTCCAGCTCACAATGGGCTGGGGAGTGATTGACGGGCAGGTCCGGACCAATAGGAAGAGGGTCAACCGGGTCCCGGATTGAATCAGGTCACCGGCCGCCATCTTGGGAGAGGAAGGCGTGTCTGTTGTTCAGGGAGCGGAGCGCGGGGACGGCCATCTTGGTAAGGGAGGGGGTGAGTGGGCGGGGTTCCTCCCCGTTGCCTGGGCCCGGGGTTACCCGGGCAACCGGCGGGCGCCGCCATCTTGAGGTGGTGGTTGTCCATCCGGGTGTTTAGTGAAGGGATGGACAATGAGCTGGAGCTGAGTTTGGAAAGTGTTCAGAGGAAGGTGTGAAATCAGATTGACAGCCAGATCTGTGTGAGAACTAGAAACTCACATTCAGTATGTTTCTCAAAGCTCACCACAATGCTGCAAACACTCAGCTCATCAACAACAATCCTCTGGCATTGCAAATGTTAACTCTGTTTCTCTCTCTCCACAGAAGCTGCCAAAACCTGCTGAGGATTTCCACAACTTCCTGTTTTCAGTTCCCATTTCCAGAACTTTCTGTTTTTGGTTCCCATTTCCAGCTTCTCCGGTCTTTCACTGCGATTATTATAGAATTCCTACAGTGCAGAGGAGGCCATTTGGCCCATCGAGCCTGCACCGAACAACAATCCCACCCAGGCCCTATCACTGCAACCTCACCTATTTACCCTGCTAATCCCCCTGAGGGTACTAATAGGTCAATTTAGCATGGCCAATCCACCTAGCCTGCACATCTTTGAACTGTGGGAGGAAACTGGAGCACCCGGAGGAAACCCATGCAGACACGGGGAGAACGTGCAGACTCTGCACAGACAGTGACCCAAACCGGGAATCAAACCCAGGTCCCTGGCGCTGTGAGGCAGCAGTGATAACCACTACTGTTTTTTTGTTTTTAAAGTTAAACTTTATTTATTAATCACAAGTAAGGCTTACGTTAACACTGCAATGAAGTTACTGTGAAATCCCCCGAGTCGCCACACTCGGGTACCTGTACAGGTCAATGCACCTAACCAGCATGTCTTTCAGACTGTGGGAGGAAACCGGCGCACCCGGAGGAAACCTACACCGACAAGGGGAGAACATACAAACTCCACATGAGGCAGCAGTGCTAACCACTGTGTGCCGTGTCGCCACTGTGCCGTTTTTTAAAGTTCAGAGTAAAATAATTGTCACAATTTAAATATACAAATCAGTGATATTTATTTCTTTAACTGAGACTGGGCTGTTCAGGAGGAATGTCAGGAATCACTTCACGGAAAATAGAAATCTGGAATTCTGATCAGATTCAGTCAACAGAAAATTTAAAAACTGAGATTGTAAGAAGGTTGTGAGATGAGAGTGTTAAGGATTATGGAATCAAGGGAGATGGATGGATTTAACAAACAGATCAGGCAAGTCATTCTCAAACCCAAGAGACTCCCAATGAAATAGGAAGTCAGGGCAGATCGGGAAGGTGGGGCTCTTTTGGTGTCATGCCCAAGGTACTCAGGTGACCGGGTGCCACTTGAGGGAGGAAGCTGGCGAGTCTTGTCCAACCAACAGGGTACATGTGTGGCCGTGTTAGTGAAGGAGCATTGGGTTGGCGGGGCATCAGGGAGCAGTGACCAGGAGAGAAAATGATTGATTTTATTCTTATTCTGCAAACAGCAGCTGGAGATCTGAACACAGCCAGTGCGGCTGATCGAGTGAATCCCTTCCCACACTCGGAACAGGTGAATGGCCGGTGAGTTCACAGCGGAGAGCGGCCATTCACCTGCTCTGAGTGTGGGAAAAGATTTACTTGTTCATCTCATCTATTGAAACACCAGCACACTCACACGTTGGAGAGACCATTCACCTGCTCCTTGTGTGGGAAGGGATTCACTCAATCTTCTAACCTGCTGACACATCAGCAAATTCACAAGTGAGTGCAGAGGTTGGAGTTCTCTTTATTGCTGCTGTTGATCACATTGAGGACTAAATGTCTGGGTTAAACCTGAGGTGGGTAAGAAATGTGTCCCAGCTGCTCTCTTCCATGGTTCAGAGCTCTGAGACATGGAACAGAGGCTCCTTTATAACTGTGTTTAGAGTCAGGAAGAACAACAGTGAACGCTGGAAACATGCTGTCAGATCAGAGATTGGTGTAAAACTGGGATCTGTTCCTGACTGAGAGTGAAACAGCAGGTTTAAGTTTCCTGTCTGGAACTGATTGTGGTAATTATGGTAATCACAGAATCCCTACAGTGCAGAAGGAGACCATTTGGCCCATCGAGTCTGCAGCGACTCTCTGTCAGAGCATCGTCCCCAGACACACCCCTCCCACGCTAGCCCCATAACCCCACGCATTTACCCACTTCTCCTCCCAACCTTAACATCTTGGGACATCTATGGGGCAATTTAGCATTGGTCAATCTGCCTAACCTGTACATCTTTGCACTGCGGGAGGCAACCAGGGAGCATTTACATGGAGATGCTGCTTCTACCCAGAGTGTAATGGTAATGCTGCTGCACTTTGATACGACTGCTCAGACATCAGACTGTGTCAGCTCTTATTGATACTGAATAAAATCTAACCACTGTCACCAATAAGGGTTATCACTGGCAATCATTTCAGAGTTTGGGGAAAGAGAATAAAGGGTTAATGGACACCCCGAATCCCAATTCTATAGATTAAAAGGATGTTCACAATGCTCTGGGTCCAAGTGGTTTCTCTTCAGCTCCTCTGCACCCTGTTACTGACACTTTGGGCACATGGACTGAACCCCAGGGATCCCATCACCATCTGCCCCAATCGCCCCGTCTCCTGCCCCGATTGGCTGGAGGCCCATTTCCCAGTCAGTCCTCCAGCACATTCCTGTCTCTCTATCAGTGCAACGTCCAGGGCAGCTTCCCAATTGAGGCTCAGGCCCCATTATTCTCAGCTAAATTCAGCTCTCAACTCCGTCACCTGGCTGTCACTAACATGAGCAACAGAGACAGAAAGGTGCCCCAGGCTGAAGTGGGAACTTGAAACTTGTGGCTCCAAACAAACTCTTCAACATTTGTGCATTCAATACCTGTTTTTGTATGAGGTTGTTATTTTGACATTGAGGCACTGGAGGTGAAGAATAACTTTCCCTTTCTAACTTTGAATTAGAACCATAGAACCATAGAAAATTACAGTTCAGAAACAGGCCTTTTGGCCCTTCTTGTCTGTGCTGAACCATTTTTTACCTAGTTCCACTGACCTGCACTTGGACCATATCCCTCCACACCCCTCTCATCCATGAACCCGTCTAAGTTTTTCTTAAATGTTAAAAGTGACCCCGCATTTACCACTTTATCCGGCAGCTCATTCCACACTCCCACCACTCTCTGCGTGAAGAAGCCCCCCCTAATATTCCCTTTAAAATTTTATCCTTTCACCCTTAACCCATGCCCTCTGGTTTTTTTCTCCCCTAGCCTCAGCGGAAAAAGCCTGCTTGCATTCACTCTATCTATACCCATCAAAATCTTATACACCTCTATCAAATCTCCCCTCAATCTTCTACGCTCCAGGGAATAAAGTCCCAACCTATTCAATCTCTCTCTGTAACTCAGCTTCTCAAGTCCCGGCAACATCCTTGTGAACCTGTCTATTGTCTATTGTATCAGCCACGGAGCAGTGGATCCACACGCTTCCACAAGAAACTGCAAAGGGTGGTGAACGTACCCAGTCTATCACACAAACCAGCCTCCCATCCATTGCCTGTGTCTACACTTCCAGCTGCTTTGGAAAAACAGCCAGCATAATCAAGGACCCTACACAGCCCAGACATTCTCCCTTCCACCTTCTTCCACTGGGAAAAGGATACAAAAGTCTGAGGACACATACCAACTGACTTCCCTGCTGCCATCAGACTTTTGAATGGACCTACCTCATATTAAGTTGATCTTTCTCTACATTCTAGCACTACATTCTGCACTCTCTCCTTTCCTTCTCTATGAACGGTATGCTTTGTATAGCATGCAAGAAATAATACTTTTCACTGTATACTAATAATGTGATGATAATAAATCAAATCTTCACTCTGAATCAGAAGATTGTTCTTTCCAATCCCAGTCCATTGACCTGAGGCCAACATTCAAAGTGCCAGCACTGAGGGAGTGCTGCATTATTAGAGCTGCTGCCTTTAGGATGAGATGTCAACCCAAGTACCCCATCTGCCCCTTCAAGGACATAGACGTTGCCATGGGTATGATTTTGAAGAAGAGCAGGGGGGCTATCCCCAGAGTCCTGACCAATATTTATCAATCAACATCGCTACAAACAGGTCATCTGCTCATGATCATGTTGCTGCTTTTGGGATCTTGCTGTGTACACCTTAGCTGCCACATTTCCTGCATTACAACAATGACCACACTTCAAAGCTGCTTCATTGGTTGGAAAGCGCATTGGGACATCCTGTGGTCCTGAACGATGCTAAATGCAAGTTTTTAAATTTCAGATTTGTGTTCCCTGATCTTGATATCTGAATTTTAATTGATTTCAGCCACCCCCAACTTGCCATTTAACAAATTCACCTTGGATCGAAGAATATTTTAACCAATTAAGGCAACAGCAGGAATCTACGGTGGGTAAATTTTAAAAATAAGTTTATTCGACAAGAAATGTTTACTTCAAACATTTACAGCTTGATGTGGGTGATCAGTCTGTCGAAGGTTAACCCTCTCTGGCTCCTTCTTTGACAGGAATTCTTGTGGATTTCAACCTCAGAAGCCTGGTTCCTTCTTTGACAATAATTTACCTGGAACTCGACCCTGTGAATATTCAGTACTTGGCTGGCAGGGAAGATGTTGGGAATCTCTACTTTTATCCCCAAAGTGACCATTACCTGACATCAGAGTTGGGCTGATTGTGACATGACACTTGGTCAATTTGGTTACCAGATTAATTTAACCGGATCCCCAATTACTGACACCACCTTCTCTCATCATCTTAGACAGGAATACAATTGCACAGTTTCATACTAACCCTTTATCTGATTCTATACAATCAGGTGTTCAGACAATTTCAAATTCTGAGACAAATCAGAGCTTGAAGGTCTCTCTTACCAGTACATTTATCATCATTGCACATTCTTCACATACACAGCAATTCAGATGATATGTTTTTACAGCAAATAAAACTCAGCCTTTTACTATAAGACTACTTGTGACACTAATAGATAAACAAAAAAATGACATTCTTCATTGATTTATTAACCGTAACTCAATTAAATCTCACTACTTCTCCAGTTATTTGTTACTGAATGCAAGCTAATTAATGCAGTAATCTTTAATTAATAAACTTGGTTACTACAAGATAGACTGGCTCAAAAAGACAGTTTGTCGAAAGATAACAGCTTTCTTCCTTACTAATCCTGACCAGACTGAACAATGAACCTTATTCTTTAGTTGGACTTTGGCAGAATATGATATCCTGTAGTTTATCAAAATTATAAAATAATTTCTTTCTTTAAACAATTTCTGCCGGCTCTGCGGTTTCTGGAAACATTTCAGGTTATTCAGTGTTAATATTTTAAAATAAAGATCTAGCCTTTATATAATTGTCTATTACACTGAGTCACTGATGATAGCTTATTCAAGGTTAATTACTGAATAACCATATGTTACATATAAAATCAATTTGTAGCTAATAAAGCCAGTGACAGAAGGTGAACAGACTGTTAGAAGCCACATGTTTTGAGTTTAAAATGGTTTCCTTGACCTTGTTACTTATAGCAGTGAATGTGATATGAAAGCGATTGAATTTTAAAACTAAATTTGATGACTCAGGCCCTGCAATTTCCTCCATTACAACAGTCACTACAATTCACAGAACTTCATTCACTGTATAATGCTTCAGGACAAAGGCATAGATAGAGAAACAAGGTGGTGAAAGGTTATCGGGGGAGGTGGGAATGTGGAGTTGAGGTTTCAATTAGATCAGCCATGATCGTGTTGAATGGCAGAACAGGCTCCTGATTCACATGTTCATCTGACACCCGGTGGTTGTGAGAGGTGCTATAGAAATGCAATTTTTTTTTGTTTCCCCACAATGTTGGATAATTACACTCAGTCCCTGCATCAAAATCATTGTTAAAGGTTGAGTCTAAATTTGACACATTTTGAATGCTGGGGTGGTTTTCTCCAAAGAGAAGACGAAGAAGTGATCTGATGGAAGTCTTTAAGATTATGAAGGGGTTCAATAATCCAATAGGGATTTCAGTGAGAAACTTCTTTACCCAGTGAGTGGTGAGAATGTGGAACTCACTACCACAGCCAGTGGTGAGAATGTGGAACTCACTACCACAGCGAGTGGTGAGAATGTGGAACTCACTACCACAGCGAGTGGTGAGAATGTGGAACTCACTACCACAGCGAGTGGTGAGACTGTGGAACTCACTACCACAGCGAGTGGTGAGACTGTGGAACTCACTATCACAGCGAGTGGTGAGACTGTGGAACTCACTATCACAGCGAGTGGTGAGACTGTGGAACTCACTATCACAGCGAGTGGTGAGACTGTGGAACTCACTATCACAGCGAGTGGTGAGAATGTGGAACTCACTACCACAGCGAGTGATTGAGATGAACAGCATGAATACATTGAAGGGGAAGCTCGATACATACATGAGGGAGAAAGGAATAGAAGGATATGCTGATGGGGGGAGATGAAGAGGGGTGGGTGGAAACTTATGTGGAGCATAAATAGTGATGTAGACTGATTGAGCCGACTGGCCTGGCCCTGTGCTGTAGACTCAATGGAACAGAGACAAATGTATTTTAGATCTACCTGGAGTGCTATTAAAAGCACTATTTACTATCCAAGATAAAATAAATGTCCTTCATCAGCTTTTGTGGATCATTTCAGTAGAAATGTGCTCTCCCAGGCTCAAAGTGCATCAACCCACTGGAATCAACATTGAGAGACCAGCCAGTCCAGCAGAAAGAAACTTCACCAAAATGGTTCAGTCCTGGACATGATGAACAGCAGCAATAACAGCAGAATCCAACCCCTGTCATCATTTGTGAACTTGCTGGTGTCTCAGCAGCTGTGATGACCGAGTGAATCCCTTCCCGCACACAGAGCAGGTAAATGGTTTCTTCCCAGTGTGAACTCGTTGGTGTGCCCACAGGTTGGATGAATTACTGAATCCCTTCCCACACTGAGAGCAGGTGAATGGTCTCTCTCCGGTGTGAACTCGCTGGTGTGTCTGCAGGTGGGATGACTGAGTAAATGCTTTCCAACAATCAGAGCAAGTGAATGGTCTCTCCCCAGTGTGCACTCGTCGGTGTTTCTGCAGATTGGATGCATCTGGGAATCCCTTCCCACAATCGGGGCAGGTGAACGGTCTCTCCCCAGTGTGAACTCGCTGGTGTATCAACAGATGCGATGAATCAGTGAATCGCCTCCCACATTCGGGGCAGGTGAATGGCCTCTCCCCAGTGTGAATTCGCTGGTGCATCAACAGATGGGATGAGCGACTAAATCCCTTCCCACAGATAGAGCAGGTGAATGGTTTCTCTCCAGTGTGAACTCGTTGGTGCATCAGCAGACTGAATGAATCACTGAATCTCATCCCACACATTGAGCAGGGGAATGGTCTCTCTCTGGTATGAACCCTCTGGTGCATCAGCAGGTTGGATGAATCAGTAAATCCCTTCCCACACTCGGAGCAGGCGAACGGCCTCTCCCCAGTGTGAACTCGCTGGTGCCTCAGCAGGTTGGATGAATCACTGAATGCCTTCCCACACTCAGAGCAGCTGAATGGTCTCTCCCCAGTGTGAATGCGCTCGTGTGACTGGAGGTGGGATAACTGAGTGAATTCCTTCCCGCACTCCGAGCAGGTGAACCGCCTCTCCCTGGTGTGAACTCGCTGGTGCATCAACAGGTTGGATGAATCACTGAATCCCTTTCCACAATCGGAGCAGGTGAATGGCCTCTCCCCAGTGTGAACTCGCTTGTGTGTCTGCAGGTGGGATGAACTTGTGAATCCTTTCCCACACTCAGGGCAGGTGAATGGCCTCTCCCCTGTGTGAACTCGTTTGTGTGTCTGCAGGGAGGATGAATGAGCGAATCCCTTCCCACACTCCAAGCAAGGGAACGGCCTCTCCCCAGTGTGACTGCGTTGATGAGTTTCCAGCTGATATGGGAAATTGAATCCTTTACCACAGTGTCCACATTTCCATGGTTTCTCCATGGTGTAGGTGTCCATGTGTCTCTCCCAGTTTGACAGTCAGTTGAAGCCTTGTCCATACATAAAAAACCTGAATAGTGACTAGTGATGTCTTTTCAAGCTGTGTAACTGGTTGAAGCTTTATTCCACAGTCAGTGCACAGGAACACCCACTCATGTCTGTGTCTCCACGTTTTCCAATCACACTTATGGTTGAAATCTCTTGAAGCAGACAGAACAGAGAAATATTTCTCTTTATAGATTCCAAAGGCTGATGTTGTTCAGGTCCCGATTTATCAAGTTAATCTGGCAGATCACCACAAGTATTTGTTTTGAGAAGTCCAATTCTGATATTCTGTAAAATGAGTTCCAAAATTCATCACTGTCAGTGCAACTTAGAAATTCAGAAAAGACAATTCTAGTTTTTATAGAAAATTCTTTACTTTCTCCCGCCATTCTTACCCTGCATCTAATACACATCATAGAACAACACTCGACATATCCCTGTCCTATATTAATTTACTGTCTCCTTAATATCAGCTATCTCCTGGGGATCCACCCCTTTAATTGTGACCATTACGAATATAGACCATCCTTTTAGCCAGACAAATAAATGTATTAAGCTGAGGGAGCTAAAGAATGTTAATGTCTTTAAAAGAGAAAGACTTGGGGCAACCTTACCAGAGTCTGCAGCCTCCCTGGATTCACTTCCTTTCCCTTCAGTTGCTGCAAGTCCCCAAAATCCCCCAGAATGAGAAAAGAAATGGAAAGGGGGAGAAAAGAAAGTGTTTCACTCACAGAGGTTGGAGAGACAGAAGAACGTTTCTGTCTGCATGAAGCTCAATCTGCATTGTCACAAAGACAGCATTCTGATTGGCTGGAGGACCAGAGGGCTTCCGGTCCTCCAACTATTCTCATTGGTGAATGTCTCACGCGACATAATGGTGGGTGGGACCTCCTCCGTACATGCGCACCTTCCCTCTCCCCTGGACATGCGCATTCGGGGTCGCTTGCTTGCGTGGCGAATAGAGCGGTTTCCCCAGCGCCGTGGATTGTGGGTATGCGGCTGCCATTATTCAGCCGGTCTCCAAACTCCTGGGACTGGGGTGAAAATTCGTGGGTTTGGGTTTGGGTTTGGTACCTGTGGGTTATAACTGGATTTGATTGTGACGCCCCTTTCGCAAAAGAGTTTGTTAAATACAGCTGTAAAGATTTGGACAGTGGCACAGTGGTTAGCACCGCTGCCTCACAGCGCCAGGGACCCAGGTTCAATTCCGGCCTTGGGTGACTGTCTGTGGGGAGTTTGTACATTCTCTCTGTATCTGTGTGAGTGGCTGGGCTTACCCGTCTTGCCAGCGGTTGACATGAGCTGGCCATGTCAATGATGAACCTCATGCAGGAGGACACCAAGGCAGCCTCATGCAGGAGGACACCAAGGGCAGCCTCAAGGCTGGTTTGGCCCTTCTGGTTCCCCTCTCCCCCTGCTCCAATGGCACAGACATTTGGAAATATGTAACCAATGTCCAACTCCTCAGTGCCAAAAGATATTGCTGATTTTTAAAATTACTGCCTCTGAAAACTGGCATGGTTTGCAGAGATTAACAATTTAATGCACTTAACTGGACAGACTGGAAAATGCCCACATCTTTTCTCTGTCTAGTTAATCCACTCGAATGATCATCTGATGAGTCAGCTGACACTGTCCCATGCAGGGAGCCTTTTAAAGTGCTGGCCGTGACCTTGTTCTGGGTCACTGCCTGCAGTCTACAACACTAGACATCCCACTCTCCAACACTCATTGAGCAAAATGAAGGTCTACAACCCGCCCTTGCTGCTAATTGGTGACAATGAATGTATTATCAGGCACGAAGTGATGGCGGCACAGAAGTCGGAATGCTGCTGAATTCCGGATGTGGAATGCGCTGTCATAGAAACGAGAAGCAGGAGTAGGCCATTTGGCCCTTCAAACCTGCTCCACCATTCATTATAATCATGGCTAATCATCAAATTCAATGGGCTGATCATCGAATTCAATATCCTGATCCCACATAACTGCATTGTTCAGCTGTTGGAAGTTACCTCAAAACTGATTGCAAACGTTTATGTTTCTGATGTAAATCACCATTTAAAGTCAATAAGGCTGAGTGTAATTATTGAGCTCTGATGGGGGGTCATCTAGACTCAAAATGTTGGCTCTATTCTCTCTCCACAGATGCTGTCAGACCTGCTGAGATCCCAGCATTTTCTGTTTTTGTTTCAGATTCCAGCAGCCACAGTAATTTGCTTTTATCTTAAGAGATTATTCCTCAAATTGAAATTGACAAAATAAATTGATATGAGTGGCTGATTTGAACATCCAAAGGGAAAGTTTAAGGGAATAATCACATTGTCAGAACAAAAAGAAACTAACAACTAACAGCCAGGTGGTTCCCCAGTGTCAAAAACGATTTCTTTTTCACAATAATATTTCTACTTGAATTTGGGTTAATTTCGGAAAAAAAGTCAGAGAAAATTTGTGTTATTTTTAGGAAATAAAAGACCATCTAAAACAAAGATCTTGATAATGCCTGAAATCAAATATGATTATAATATATGAAATATGATATGGGGAAGTTTAGGAGTGAGAGGAGGAGAAATTTCTTCATGCAGAGAGTGGTGAACTTGTGGAATTCGCCAGCACAGAAGGCTGTGGAGGCCAAAACATTAGAAATATATCTGTTTACCTTCTGAGATATATTCAGACTCTAAAAGCCTCAAGGAGTTTGGGGAGATCAGTGGAGAATAATGTTGAGATAGGGGATCAGTCATGATCATCTTGAATTGCAGAACAGGATCGAAGGGCCAAATGACCTATCCTGCTCCTATTTTCTATGTTTCTGGAAGTCAACAAAACAAGATTCTCATCAGGACTGTTGTTAAAAATGGAAACGAGGAATTACACATCTTCAGCCTGATCAACCAACATAAATTATAAAAGTCTGTTCTGTTAAGTATATTTTTCCATTCTATATTGACAAGTATTTTTCTTTTAAATAAGCTTCCTTCAATTGATTATATAAGATTCCTGAGATAGAATCCCTACAGTGCTGAAGGAGGCCATTTGGCCCATGGAACCTGCACCAACAACAATCCCACCCAGGCCTAACCTCATAACCCATTTACTCTGCTAATCCCCCTGACACTAAAGGTCAATGTAGAATAGCCAATCAACCTAACCCACACATCTTTGGAGTGTGAGGAAACCAGAGCACCTGGAGGAAACCCACACAGACATGGGGAGAACGTCTTATCCAGTGGTTAAAAGTCTTGTTTAAAGTAAAATAACAAAGAACAAAAGAACAAAGAACAGTACAGCACAGGAAACAGGCCCTTCGGCCCTCCAAGCCTGTGCCGCTCCTTGGTCCAACTAGACCAATCGTTTGTATCCCTCCATTCCCAGGCTGCTCATGTGACTATCCAGGTAAGTCTTAAACGATGTCAGCGTGCCTGCCTCCACCACCCTACTTGGCAGCGCATTCCAGGCCCCCACCACCCTCTGTGTAAAAAACGTCCCTCTGATGTCTGAGTTATACTTCGCCCCTCTCAGCTTGAGCCCGTGACCCCTCGTGATCGTCACCTCCGACCTGGGAAAAAGCTTCCCACTGTTCACCCTATCTATACCCTTCATAATCTTGTATACCTCTATTAGATCTCCCCTCATTCTCCGTCTTTCCAAGGAGAACAACCCCAGTCTACCCAATCTCTCCTCATAGCTAAGACCCTCCATACCAGGCAACATCCTGGTAAACCTTCTCTGCACTCTCTCCAATGCCTCCACGTCCTTCTGGTAGTGCGGCGACCAGAACTGGACGCAGTACTCCAAATGCGGCCTAACCAGCGTTCTATACAGCTGCATCATCAGACTCCAGCTTTTATACTCTATACCCCGTCCTATAAAGGCAAGCATACCATATGCCTTCTTCACCACCTTCTCCACCTGTGTTGCCACCTTCAAGGATTTGTGGACTTGCACACCTAGGTCCCTCTGTGTTTCTATACTCCTGATGACTCTGCCATTTATTGCATAACTCCTCCCTACATTATTTCTTCCAAAATGCATCACTTCGCATTTATCCGGATTAAATTCCATCTGCCACCTCTCCGCCCAATTTTCCAGCCTATCTATATCCTGCTGTATTGTCCGACAATGCTCTTCGCTATCCGCAATTCCAGCCATCTTTGTGTCATCCGCAAACTTGCTGATTACACCAGTTACACCTTCTTCCAAATCATTTATATATATCACAAATAGCAGAGGTCCCATTACAGAGCCCTGCGGAACACCACTGGTCACAGACCTCCAGCCGGAAAAAGACCCTTCGACCACTACCCTCTGTCTCCTATGGCCAAGCCAGTTCTCCACCCATCGAGCCACTTCTCCTTGTATCCCATGAGCCTTAACCTTCTTAACCAACCTGCCATGTGGGACTTTGTCAAATGCCTTACTGAAATCCATATAGACGACATCCACGGCCCTTCCTTCGTCAACCATTTTGGTCACTTCTTCAAAAAACACCACCAGGTTAGTGAGGCACGACCTCCCTCTTACAAAACCATGCTGTCTGTCACTAATGAGATTGTTCCGTTCTAAATGCGCATACATCCTGTCTCTAAGAATCCTCTCCAACAACTTCCCTACCACGGACGTCAAGCTCACCGGCCTATAATTTCCTGGGTTATCCCTGCTACCCTTCTTAAACAACGGGACCACATTCGCTATCCTCCAATCCTCAGGGACCTCACCCGTGTCCAAAGAAGCGACAAAGATTTCCGTCAGAGGCCCAGCAATTTCCTCTCTCGTCTCCCTGAGCAGTCGAGGATAGATGCCATCAGGCCCTGGGGCTTTGTCAGTTTTAATGTTCCCTAAAAAACCTAACACTTCCTCTCTCGTAATGGAGATTTTCTCTAACGGGTCAACACCTCCCTCCGAGACACTCCCGGTTAACACGCCCCTCTCCTTCGTGAATACCGATGCAAAGTATTCATTTAGGATCTCCCCTATTCCCTTGGGTTCTAAGCATAATTCCCCTCCTTTGTCCCTGAGAGGTCCGATTTTCTCCCTGACAACTCTTTTGTTCCTAACGTATGAATAGAATGCCTTAGGATTCTCCTTAATCCTGCCTGCCAAGAACATCTCGTGCCCTCTTTTTGCCCTTCTAACTCCCCGTTTGAGATCTTTCCTACTCTCTCTGTATTCCTCCAGAGCTCCATCTGTTTTCAGTTGCCTGGACTTAACGTACGCCTCCCTTTTCATTTTAATCAGATCCTCAATTTCCCTGGTTATCCACGGCTCTCGAATCCTACCTTTCCTATCTTTCCTTTTTACAGGCACATGCCTATCCTGCAGCCTTATCAATAGTTCCTTAAAAGACTCCCACATGCCAGACGCGGACTTACCCTCGAACATCCCCCCCCAATCAACATCCACCAATTCCTGCCTAATCCGGCTATAGTCAGCCTTCCCCCAATTTAGCACCCTGCCCGTAGGACAGCACTCATCCTTGTCCATTACTATCCTAAAGTTAACAGAGTTGTGGTCACTATTTGCCACATGTTCCCCTACCGAAACTTTGACGACCTGACCGGGCTCATTTCCCAGAACTAGGTCCAGTATAGCCCCCTCTCTAGTCGGGCTATCTACATACTGTTCCAAAGAACCTTCCAGTACGCATTTTACAAATTCCTCCCCGTCCGGTCCCCCAGCTCTAAGCACTTTCCAGTCTGTGCCAGGGAAATTAAAGTCCCCCACTACAACAACCCTATTTTTTCTGCACCTATCCAGAATCTCCTGACATATCCTTTCCTCCACTTCCCGTGGGCTGTTGGGTGGTCTGTAGTACACCCCCAGCATAGTGACTGCACCCTTCCTGTTTCTGAGTTCCACCCACAGCGACTCAGTACATGACCCCTCTAAGTTGTCTCCCCTCTGCACCGCGGTAATATGCTCCTTAACTAATATCGCTACTCCCCCACCTTTTTTAGCCCCTCCTCTGTCTCGCCTAAAACACTGATACCCCGGAATATTCAGCTGCCAGTCCTGTCCTTCTTTTAACCAAGTTTCCGTCACCGCAACCACATCCAAATTCCGCACAAGCATTAAGGCCCTAAGTTCGTCTGTTTTACCCGTTACACTCCTCGCATTGAAGCAGATGCACTCCAGACCTCCAGGCCCAGTCAGGTCCTCCTCCTCCAGAGTGCTCCTCTTCTTAGCTAGCCTTGCCCTGGCCCCCAGCTCGACCCCAGCCTCAGTATTTACTGACCTCCTGTTTTGTTCCCCACCCCCCTGCCACACTAGTTTAAATCCTGCCGAAACACTCGAGCAAAACTCCCAGCCAGGATATTTGCTCCCTTCCAGTTAAGGTGTAACCCATCCTTTCTGTACAGTTGCCATCCTGACTTGAAGATTTCCCAGTTATCTATGAATTTAAAACCCTCCCTCTTGCACCAGTCCTTTAGCCACGCGTTCAACTGTAGAATCTCCCTGTTCCGAGCCTCACTTGCACTAGGCACCGGGAGCAGTCCAGAGATTGCTACACTGGAGGTCTTACTTTTTAGCCTAGCACCCAACTCCCTGAATTTCTCTCGTATGACCCCCCTGCTCTTCCTACCTACATCATTTCCCCCAATGTGTACAATCACATCCGTTTGACTACCTTCCTTTTTAAATATGCTTCCTACCCTCTCGGTGACATCCAGTACCCCGGCACCAGGGAGGCAGACTACCATCCTGGATTCTCGTTCAGTCCCACAGAAGCGCCTGTCCGTGCCTCTAACTATTGCGTCCCCCACAACTATCGCTCTCCTAAACCCCTTCTTTCCCTTCCGGACCCCTGAGCCTGTCTCCGTGGAGGCGATCTGGTCCTCGTGGCTTACCCCTGGAGGGTCATCCCCCTCCACAGAATCCAAAACAATATACCTATTGTGGAGGGGGACAACCACAGGGGATCCCTCCACAGACTGCTCACTCCCTTCCCTTCTCCCATCTGTTGCCCATCCCTTTCTCTTATGGGAGACTGCCACTGGGGTGCTTTCTGGCACATCACCCTTCTGACTATTACCCCTCCTAACCGTGACCCACGTGTCTTCCTTCCGAGACCCTGGTGTCACTACCTGACTATAACTTTTATCTATGACTCTCTCATTTTCCCTAACTAAACTGAGTTCATCGAGCCTCAGCTCCCTTACACGATCCTTCAGGAGATGCAGTTCCACACATCTGGCACAGATATGGACTTCCGGGAGGCAAGTTGTCTCCAGGAACTCCCACATCCCACACCGAATGCAGTATACTGGCCTCCCACTCATACCAGCCATGTCCTTTTTAGTTTTGGGGATAAAACAAAAAGGGGGTGTAACCAAAGAAAAACAAACAAACAACCTTCCTCGCCGAAGCCCTGTGAGCCAAAGCCCTTTTAGCTCTACTCTGTCCCCTGCTCACTCCGCTGCCCGCTAACGACGCTGCCCGCTCAAAGGTGCGGCCTACTTTTAAACCCTCCAAAACCTTCCCAGGCTGCTGCTGGGCCTATTTCCTGTTTAGAAAAAAAAACCTCCGATTTTTTTCACTAATTTAACTGAAAAATAATTAAATAAATTAGTGCACAAACAAGCTCCCTTACCCTCAGCCTGCTCCTGTGGAACAATGAGGGAGTTGTTTACAGGCATCGGTGAATTGGGCTGATTGCAGACAGAATGAGCAGGACAGTGAGAGAGAGCTGTGTCTGCACTGGCGCAGAGACAGGAATCCGATTGGAGGGTTGAAACATGGAGTTCCAGGATTTGGGAGGTGACAAGGACGTTCCAGGGGAAAAGACGATTAGAGATTGGGGCGGGAGTTTACAAGGATATTGGGAGTTAAGGGTTGGTTTCATTGGGGGAGGGTGCTGGTGATGATGGCAGAACTGAAGGACAAAGGAATACCTGAAGGGAGAGAACCATGAACGATATCAGTGAAAATAGGGAAGTTGGGTGAGGAGCAGTTTAGTGGGAATAAGGTCGAGGGAGGAGGTGGGATTGCTGGAAAGATATACTCTGAGAGGATACAAGGAGAGATAGGAGAGAATTGAAACAAAGGATCAAATTCAGGGCTACAGCAAAGGGGGGTCATTAGAAAGAGTTTGGCTCGGTGGGCTAGGGGAAGGGAGGGAAGCAGTTGAGGCAGCTGATTACATTGTCTAAATCTTAATGACAAAGAAGCTCCATGAGCTCCTCACACTGGAGGTGAAGATGGAGGAGACAGAGGAAAGAGACCTTCAAAGGATCCAAATTGTGTTTGAGATATTAAAAAAGCTCAACACTCTTCATGTCGAACACAAACTGAATTTATTTTACATAACAATGTATAACTTAACATTTATAACTATGCTTTGTTTATTAACAGCAATACTGTGATAACTTTCCACACAAATATGAACATACAAATTAGGAGCAGGAGTAGGCCACTCGGCCCCTCTAGCCTGCTCCACCACTCAATAAGACCCTGGTTGATCTGATTGTAACCTCAAATCCACATTCCTTTTACCCCCTGTTAATCAAGAATCTATCCAGCTCTGCCTTCAAAATATTCAAAGACACTGCTTCCAATGCTTTTTGAGGAAGACCCAGAGACTCGCTGCCCTCTAAGAGAAAACATTTATTTCTCATCTTTGTGTCAACTGAGCAACATTTTATTTTTCAATAATGTATTCAATAATAAGTATTAGATTCGCTCACATGAGAAATCATCCTCTTTAATTCGATCCTGTCAAAATACCTCAGGAACTGAAAAAGATTTCAATCAAATTGCCTCTTACTCTTTTAAGCTCCAGCAGATACAAGCTCAGGCTACTCAGTCTTTCCTCATAAGACAATCTCCCATTTCTGGTATAGTCTAGTAGACCTTCTCTGAACTGCTTCTAACACATTTACATTCTTCTTTAAATAAGGAGACAAATACTTTAATCATATTCCAAATCGCCAGTGTTCTGTAAAGCAGAAGCATAAGCTCTGTTTTGTATTCAATTCCCCTCACAATGAACAATAACATTATGTTAACTTTCCCAATTACTTGCTGTACACTTCTACTAGCCTTTTGTGACTCATGAACCAGGACACTCAGAATCCTCTGACGGGGAACTGAATTTCTCCTCACAGTCTCCACATTTACACGGTTTCTCCCTAATGTGACTGTGGATGTGAATGGTGCTGTTTCCTTCCATGTTCAAAATTCTCTGCTGTTAAGGTTACGATAAATTGTGCAGCTCCATCCAATCCTGATCTGATATTCTGTGTGAGTATCCTGACCCCAAATCCTCCTTCTAAGCCAATTATATTAACACCTATAACAGAGCTGGAGTTATTTTTCAATTCAGCAGAAACGGACCCAAATGAACATGGTTCAGTCTGAATATGATTAACTGCAAAATCCAATCACAATAGTTACTTGTGAATTTGCTGGTGTTTTCGCAGCCTGGATGAAGTAATGTATCCCTTCCCACACTGGGAGCAAGTGAATGGCCTCTCCCCAGTGTGAGTTCGCTGGTGATTTAGCAGTGTGCATGAGGTAATAAATCCCTTTCCACACACAGAGCAGGTGAATGGCCTCTCCCCAGTATGAATTCGCTGGTGTTTCAGCAGCATGGCTGAGGTAGTGAATCCCTTCCCACACTGGGAGCAGGTGAATGGCCTCTCCCCAGTGTGAACTCGTTGATGATTTAGCAGCGTGGATGACTGAGTGAATCCCTTCCCACACTGAGAGCAGATGAATGGCCTTTCCTCAGTATGAATTCGCTCGTGTATCGCTAGGTTGGATGACTGATTGAATTCCTTCCTACACACAGAACATGTGAACGGTCTCTCCCCTGTGTGAATTCGCTGGTGTTTCAGCAGATGGGATGAGGTAGTGAATCCCTTCCCACATTGAGAGCAGGTGAACGGTCTCTCCCCTGTGTGAATGCGTCGATGAGTTTCCAGGTGGGATGGGTAATCAAATCCCTTCCCACAATCCTCACATTTCCAAGCCATCTCCCTGTTGCGATTGCAATTATGTTCCGAAAGGCCAGATGATTGGGTGAAGTCTTGTCCACACACACAGAACACGTGTACAGTTTCTCTCCACTGTGAATGGTGCTTTTTCCTTCTATATTCAAAATACAATGATATTCAGGTTACAATAAATTGGTCGACTCAATCAGGTCTGAGATCACATTTGATTTCTGTTTACCAACTGCAAATCCCCCTCTCCTAAAATGCTGTGAAATTGATTTAGAACAGAAAAAAACTCATTTTCTTCTCATGCAACTGGCAAACATTATTTTATCTATGGAAAGAGACATAAAGTTAAAAGGCAAAAGCGATCGAAGGATATGGGGGTTTGGGCTATTATCATAATGAACAGAAGAGCAGGCTTGAAGGGCCAAATGGCCTACTCCTGATCCTATTTTCTATGTTTCGATGGAACTCAATGTCTATGAGGATGGTGGAACAGGAGACAAATGGTTTCAAAATGAGATTGGATTGGCACACAAAGGAAATGAACATGCTGCACTAATGGAGATATAGAGGGGAATGGGGCTGAGTGATCGCTTTGCAGAAAGTTGACATGGACTCAAGTTCCTTCTGAAGTGTGGAGTCTATGACTGGAAATGTATAACATCGCTGCAGTACCAGATTACAAGAATGGAAATAATAAATACATTATTTTACTGAAATATAAATATTAGACCTAATACGTACTATAAAACAACACTGGATATATCTCTTCTTGTGGCGTCCCAAGCCAACTGATAACTCTAAAATAAACACATTTCCAGACAATTCCAAGGATAAAATGAGTGAGGTTTCACTTTTTAAAATGTTTCATTGTAAAAGTCAAAATAAAAGCAACATAAATGAATCAGGCATTGACAGACAAATAGCATTTGAATAGATGGGATACTTTTTACTTCAATAAAACCAGTCTCCACAAAATCACCAGCAATTCCTCCCTTAGAATTCATGGCAGTAATTTAATTTACTACAACTCTCTGTATTTCCCAGAGAGAAAAAACACAGGAGAATGGCACTCAGTCAAAATGCTCATTTGAAGAGTCGGGTACAGATATAATGTTCTAAATGGCCCGTATATATTTATACATTTGCATATTTAATGGATAATAAATGTGTGTAATATACAGCTCTCTGTTATGTGATTGGCGAGATAGGGATCAGTGAGGAAGAACTTTGTTTAGGCCCTGGAACTTGCTGCTGATGAGAGTGGTGCAACAAGAGATGATCAGTGATTTCAAAATGAAATTTGATGAACACTTGAAGGAAATAAACTTTCAGGGAAATGGGGATATCGAGGAGGTATGGAATTGACTGACTTTCTCTACAGAGGGTTGGTATTGACTTGAGTTGCCAAATAGATTCATTTTGTGCCACAATGACTCTGTGGCTGGAAATATAAAACAGCAACGCTGCTATATATTTCAAGACAAAAAATAATTATAATGAACTTCAGAGAATCATAAATGATTTTGTGTGTGCCATATGACCATACTATCTCTGTCCTCAGTTGATTTACTCTTCCTTTAAACGTCATCCATCTCTTGGGAAAACGTTATAATTGTGAACATTAGATAGGAGGCCATCCTATTAACCAGACAAATAAATGTGTCAAACTGAGAGCTAAAGGATGTCTTTGAGAGAAAAAGGAAAACTTCCCCCTCTGGCCAACATCTGTGAGTAAAACACTTTCTTTCTCCCCCTGGGAAATACAGAGAGTTGTGGGACTCTGTAACTGGAATTAGAGCCAAATATACTGAGGGGGAAATGTTTGTGATTTTGTGGAATCTGTTTTTATTGTTTGAGCTATTTAATGACAAAGTTATCATGCGCATTCAAATACAATTTGAATGTCATTGCATGATTCAGCAATGTTCAAAGAATCCCTAAAGTACAGGAGGTCATTTGGCCCATCGAGCCTGCACTGACATCAATCCCACCCAGGCCCTAATCCTTCAACTCCACGTACTACCCTGCTAATCCTCCTGATACTAAGGGCAATTTAGCATGGCCAATCCACCTAACCCTCAGATCTTTGGAGTGTGGGAGGAAACCAGAACACCCTGAGGAAACCCACACAGACACAGGGAGAATGTGCAAACTCTACACAAGGCCAAATTTGTACCCGGGTCCCTGGTGCTGTGAGGCAGCAGTGCTAAACACTGTGCCACTATGTTGCCCGTTTGATAATTTTAATTAGATTGTTACAGAAAAAGTTTTTAAAATGTGAAATGTTGTCCTTCGGTTTATTCCATTGAGTTTCTCTGGGAATTTATTTGCTTTAAGGTAATTGGTCTCCACAAAGATCATACCAACAGGGATACATCTAGTGTTATCCTTTGGTACATTAGTATAATATTTCTGTCATTTGTTCTTATTTCTGGTCTGGTACTTTGGAACTATAGCTATATTCTATATTTCCAGCATTAGATCCATGATGGCAGATGAGTCAATTAGTCAACTGGAATCCATGCTAACTCATTATAGGACAATCCAGTTAATCCCATTCCCACTATGTATCTCCGTAGCCCTGCAAATTTATTTCCTTCAAGTTCCATCCAATCTTGTTTTGAAATAATTAATTATCTCTGCTTCCACCACCCTCATTGGCAGCCAGTGCCAGGTCGAGATCGCTCACTGCCTGAGGAGTGGTCTTCCTCATAACCCTGTATCTGGAAATTACACTGACATTTAGTCCAATAAATATATATACATGTGAGCAGCTGGCATGAAGATGGTGTGTGTGTCCTGGACAGGAAGCAGTGAGCAGGGATCTGTTGATCAACATGAATGAGCACCTTCAGGAGAATTGGGAGGATATATATTAGAAATAGCAGAATGAGAAAGGAGAGAGTGTGTGGGATGGAGATTTACAACTTTGGGAGAAGGAGCGAGGAAAGAATATTCCATAGAAACTAGAATTGTCTGTTTTGAACTTCTATCCTGCACTGATAGTGATGCTTTTTGTCAAGCCTTTTAAAGTATATCAGAAAAGGGAGGATTTACAGAGTGAAATCCCAACAAACATCACATCCAAGATCTGATAGTCACTCAATTATTGGTACCTCAATTTCGTCTGCATCTGAAACTTCTTCAAATAGTTTAAACATCAGTGTGACTGGAGAGAACACACGCGCGCACGCACACACACTTTCTATGTCATCCTTGATGAAGACCGACACACATTTGTTTAATAATAAATAAGAACAGGAAATGCTGGAGAAATTCAGCAGGTCTGGCAGCATGTGTGGAGAGAGGAGTACGGTTAATATTTTGAGGCCATACGACCTTCTACAGAACTGTTTCTTTTCTCAGCCATTTCCTCATTCGCCATTATCAATTCTGTGGTAACAAACACACATTTTTTCTTTCTTTTTCATGCATCATGTTTTTACAGTCAGTTTTTATGCTTTTTACCAGTTCTTTCTCATTGTTTTCTTTTTCTTTATCAGTTCCTTTGTGCCAAATTCTAAAAAGATCCAAATCCTCTGGCTTAATACTTTTCTGATCACTTTGTGAGCCTCTTCCTTTGATTAATGCAAATATTTACTTCTCTCGATAACCACAGTTGCAATCACTATTCCTGCAGGACTTTTGTCTTTAAAGGAATGCACACTTGTTATAAATCATGTATTAATTCCTGAAATGTTAGGTATTGCCTATCTTCTATCATATCTTTTAATGTAGCTTCCCATCTACCTAAGCTAACTTTCCCCTCAAATCTTTGAACTTTCCTTCTATGAGGAACACTCAAAAGAACCTATTAAACACCACAGCCCATCTCCATGGCAACATGGCATGCTTTGGGGTGTTCCAAATAGAAATGCAAAGTAAATATCTTTGACCTCCCAAACATCCTTTCATTCTATGATTCAGATGAAATATCAAACTAGAATTTTGCAACAAGGCTCTAAGAGTATCAAACCATTGGAAGCAAAGTTCCGAGACCAGCCAGTCCACCAGAAAGAAACATTCTGACACTCCCACTTTGCCACCTGTCAGAATGAACATGGCTGAGTCCCAGAAGTGATTAATAGCAGGAACAATGGCAGAATCCATTCTCTGTAATCACTTGTGAACTCGCTGGTGTGTCTGCAGATGGGATAACTGAATGAATCCCTTTCCACACAAGGAGCAGATGAATGGCCTCTCCCCAGTGTGAACCCGTTGATGTGTCAGCAAGTTAGATGATTGAGTGAATCCCTTCCCACACTCAGTGCAGGTGAACGGCCTCTCCCCAGTGTGAACTCGCTGGTGCATCTGCAGGGTGAACGATTCAATGAATCCCTTCCCACATTCAGAGCAGGTGAATGGCCTCTCTCCACTGTGAACTCGCTGGTCTGCCAGCAGATGGGACAACGGAATGAATCTCCTGCCACACTCAGAGCAGTTGAATGGTCTCTCCCCAGCGTTAACACGCTGATGTGTCTGCAGGCTGCATAAGCGACTGAATCCCTTTCCACACTCAAAGCAGGCGAATGGCCTCTCTCCAGTGTGAAGTCGCTGGTGTGTCAACAGATTCCATGAGTGAGTGAATCCCTTCCCACACACAAAGCAGGTGAACAGCTTCTCTCCACTGTGAACTCGCTGGTGCAACCGCAGGTTGTTTAAATGCAAAGCAGCCAGCATAATCAAGGACCCCACACACCCTGGACCTAAGGTCATGCACCAACTGACTCAAAAACAGCTTCTTCCCTACTGCCATCTGACTCTTGAATGGACTTACCTTGCATTAAGGTCATTCTCCGCACCCTAGCTATGACTGTAACATTACATTCTGCACTCCTTTCCTACGTATGGTATGCTTTGCCTGTATAGTGCGCAAGAAACAATACTTTTCACTTTATAGTAACACACGTGACAAGAATAAATAAAAAATCAACAGTCTCCAGACTCTCCACTCTTCATCCACAGTTTCAGCCACTCTCCCCTTGTGTTCACCTGCATTTTTCCAGACTCTGCGTTTCATCATGTTTTCCAGATATCTCCCCCACCCCAGATTGTTCACCTGCAGTTTCCAGGCTCCCCAGGCATGTGCTCACTTACAGTTTCCTGCCACCCCACCCCACCCACATTCACCCAGTGTTTAGGCCCCCTTCTGAACCTGTGTTCACCCACAGTTTCCAGCTCCCCACGCCGGCTTACCCACAGTTAGCAGGCCCCACACAATGCTCAATTTGTCAGCAACAGCACCACACTATGCATGCTCAGAGCACAGGCCGATTCCATACCTGTGCACTGGGTACCTAGAATCATGCATAGGGACTTTATGGGGTGCTCTGGGTAACTAATGCAGCATTGACAGAGTGAATTTCAGATAGATCATTAATGTTTTAGCATTCCAATTGAGATCAGGAAGAGAGCAGACAGAGACTCAATATGAAAAATCATCACGATCTGTTCAGGATAGAATTCAGATGAGAGACATTTCTCTTGGTTTGAGTTTTGCAGATAGAAATTAATTCCTTTCCTCTGCTGGCAGGGAGCACTGCGCATGCGCACTGTTGCAACCTCATGCGATCAAGAGGCAGCCTTGACCCCAGGTCTGTCATCAAAAAACTCGCAGCTTCTCTTCCTGAAAACACGGAACCGATAGCTTCTTATTCGGATCGTGAATCCTCCAGAAGGTGTTAATGGAACCTCCCAGTCCACTCACCGGCTCTGTTCCTCTCCTGTCCGGGCCTCATGTCTCCCTGCGGATTCCACACCACTGTCTGCATCCGCACTGCGCATGCTCCAGTCACAGCCCCGCACAGAGCCTGCGCAGCGGGCTCCGGCAGAGGTTAGGGCCCCGCCCCTCATTCACTCCTATTGGTTGGAAGACCAGCCGCTCCAGCTCGGTCCTCCAGCCCCGCCCCTCATTCACTCCGATTGGTTGGAGGACCAGCCGCTCCAGCTCGGTCCTCCAGCCCCGCCTCTCATTCACTCCGATTGGTTGGAGGACCAGCCGCTCCCGCTCGGTCCTCCAGCCCCGCCCCCTCACATTGTTCCGGAATCTCACTCTGCCGCTTCCGCCTTCACCCCCAGCAGCAACTTCAACCAAAGACCCAACTGGGAAAAGGTGAATATTTCCGCATGTTTAAAATCAGTCATAAAATCATTAAATATGATTTGTTGTTGTGAGCTGCATTATTTGTGAGAATGAGAGTGACGGAGTGGGATTGATCCACAGCCTGAGTCACCAGTTTAAGGACAGGAGGAGAGAGAATCTGGAGAGGACAAAAGAATCAGGAGACTGCAGTGAGCATGGATCTGTCAATCAGCCTCAATCAGCACCTTCAGGAGAATTGGGAGGGTGAATATTAGATACAGCAGAGTGAGAATGGAGGGAGAGTGTGTGGGATGGAGATTCACAGCTTTTGGGGAATGAGAGAGAAAGAATGTTCCATAGAAACGAGAATTGTCTGTTCTGAATTTCTGTCCTGTACTGACACTGATGACTTTTGTAAACTCATTTTACAGGATATTAAAAGAGGAATCACAGACCGAAATCTCAAACGTCACATCAGATCTGACAGAGTCATATTCCTTGGGAGCTGAATATCATCGGCCTTTGAATCCAGAAGGACAAATGATTGTCCGGTCTGTCGATTTGAAAGGATTTCAAATGTCAGTGTGACTGGAAAAGGACCAACACGCTGCCACGCTCGGGTGAGGGTGTTAAAGAGCTTTAACCAGTTACACAGCCTGAATAAAGATCACACCATTAACAGCGGGGAGAGACTGCACTCGTGTTGTGTGTGTGTTAACGAGGCTTCAACTGATTGTCCACCAAAGAGAGAGGCAAGGACACATGCACCATGGAGAAACCATGGAAATGTGGGGACTGTGGGAAGAGATACAGATCCCCATCAGAGCTGGAAGTTCATCGGCGCAGTCACACTGGAGCGAGGCCATTCGCCTGTTCTCAGTGTGGGAAGGGATTCAGTGAAATATCCCACCTGCGGACACACCAGCGAGTTCACACTGGGGAGAGGCCGTTCACCTGCTCTCTGTGGGAAGGGATTCAGTCAGTTATCCAGCCTGCAGACACACCAGCGAGTTCACACTGGGGAGAGGCCGTTCACTTGCTCTCAGTGTGGGAAAGGATTCAGTCAATTATCCAACTTGCAGACACACCAACGAGTTCACACTGGGGAGAGACCGTTCACTTGCTCTCAGTGTGGGAAGGGATTCAGTCAGTTATCCAACCTGCGCAAACACCAGCGAGTTTGCACTGGGGAAAGGCCATTCACCTGCTCTCAGTGTGAGAAGGAATTCACTCATTTATCCAGCCTGCAGACACACCAGCGAGTTCACACTGGGGAGAGGCCATTCACCTGCCCTCAGTATGGGGAGGGATTCACTCAATCATCCAACCTGCAGACACACCAGCGAGTTCACACTGGGGAGAAACCATTCACTTGCTCTCAGTGTGGGAAGGGAGTCACTCAGTTATCGAGTCTGCGGACACACCTGCGAGTTCACACTGGGGAGAGACCATTCACCTGCTCTCAGTGTGGGAAGGGATTCAGTGATTCATCCAGCCTGCGGAGACATGAGCGAGTTCACACTGGGGAGAGGCCGTTCACCTGCTCTCAGTGTGGGAAGGAATTCACTCAGTTATCCAATCTGCGGACACACGAGCGTATTCACACTGGGGAGAAACCGTTCACCTGCTCTCAGTGTGGGAAGGGATTCACTGACTTATCCAACCTGTGCACACACCAGCGAGTTCACACTGGGGAGAGGCCGTTCACCTGCTCTCAGTGTGGAAAGGGTTTCAGAGTTTCAGCCCAGCTGCTGAGACACCAACAAGTTCACGAGTGATTCCAGGGGTTGGATTCTGCTGTTATTGTTTCTGCTCTCAATTACATCCAGGACTGCATTTTATTCATTCTCACAGTTAGTCAATGGGGAGGGTCGGAGGGTTTCTTTCTGCTGGACTGGCCGGTCTCACGACATTGCCTCCAGTGGGCTGATGCTCTTTGAGTCTTGTTGCAAATACCTGGTTTCAAATTTCACAAGGATCACAGAGTGACCGGGTGTGAGGAAGTTCAGAGATATTTAGTCAGCATTTCTGTTTGAAACCTCCCCAAATGACCATCCAATTTCCTTTGTAATTGTTTATTGTCTCCATTTCCTCCACCCTCGTAGGCAGCGAGTTCCAGGTCATCACCATTCACTGCATCAAAATATTCTTCCTCACATCCCCCCCTACATCTCTGACCCAAAACCATAAATCTGTGACCTCCTCGTCCTTGTCCCATCAGCCAATGGGAACGGATTTTCTTTGTCCACTTTATCTAAACCTGTCAGAATCTTGTCAGGAATGTGTAGCTGGAAATCCCTCCCTAACAGCACTGTGGGTGTACCTACACCTCAGGCATTGTAGCAGTTCAGGAAGGCAGTGTTGGGGTTGACCATGGCCGAGGCAGCTACATACAGCCACATATTCTGTTATAATTGAAGGACAGCAGATTGAATGTGAGGCATTATGGGACTGGACTATCTTGACCACATTCCTGTGACTGCTCAGTTTCTGCAATCACGAACCATTAAAGCTGCTTAGCAGGGCCCCGACAGAGGACCTTGTGAGAATATTTACACAGAACGAGTTAGAATGAAACTTATTCCATAGGTTTGGGCGGCATGGTGGCACAGTGGTTAGCACTGCTGCCTCACAGCGCCAGGGACCCGGGTTCGATTCCTGGCTCGGGTCACTGTCTGTGTGGAGTCTGCACATTCTCCCCGTGTCCCTGTCTCCTCCCAAAGTCCAAAGATGTGTGGGTTAGGTGGATTGGCCATGCTAAATTGCCCCTTAGTGTCAGGGGGACTAGCTAGGGTAAATGCATGGGGGATAGGGCCTGGGTGTGATTGTGATCGGTGCAGACTCGATGGGCCAAATGGCCTCCTCTGCACTGTAGGATTCTATGAATCTATGAATAACCAGCTGATATTCAGTGGCTGAGATATCCAAATCTGTAAAAAGGGGGTCTGACCAATCAACAAACGGTGGTAGGTAGTAGATTAAGAAGCGTTCTCAGGCATTAAATTATTTTATCATAAATTTGTGATAAGAACTGTGAAGGTCTTGTGACCCGGTAGTCGGTGAGGTGACGGTACACTCCAAGTAGCACTGGACTGAAAAGTGGATCTCTAAGAGTGGATTCTAATGGTTATAATCTTACCCAAGCATGGCCAGTGAAAAATTCAGAGCTCGAGTGGGCACCAGACAGATTTCTTACCTGTCTTTTGGAAACTAAGAACAAGAAACTTATCGATAAAATGATTTGAGAATAGAGCCAACATTTTGAGTCGAGATGACACTTCATAGGAGCTCTGATAAAGGGTCATCCAGACTTGAAACTTGGCTCTATTCTCTCCCTACAGATGCTGTCAGATCTGCTGGGATTTTCCAGCATTTTCTGTTTTTGTTTTACTTTTATAATAAATGATTCGGTCTGATTGGAATCCCCACGATCCTCCTGCAAAACAGAGAGAAAGTGGTGACAAAAGGAGAAAAAGGATATGGATGATAAAGTCTGGGTTCTGATTCTCCGAGCCCGTGTAGAATTAACAAAATGAGTGAACCAGTTTATAAAGAATAGAAATTACCCATCCCTAACAAAAACTGATCAAATTAAAATAGGTTGAGGAATATAACAAAAAAATTAATAGATGAAGTTTAAAATCAAGTTTCTTTTGTTGTTAGAGAGGGGATTTTTTACAGTAACTTCATTGCAGTGTTAATGTAAGCTTACTTGAGATTAATTATAAACTTTAAGTTTTTTAAAGTTATTTTGTCAGAGGGGTTCAGAATACCTTGAGATTAAAAACTAATAAAAGCTATTGAAACAGGGTGGACTGACTTAGACTAACATAGAATAAGGACGACAACGTGCCTTATTTATATTATACAAAGGTACTGTCTGCATAGAGATACATATAACCACTGGTAGAGAATTTAAATATGTACTTTTTGGACTAAAATGTACACCTTGGCCAAACTGCAGACTGCCCGAAAGCATAATGGGATAAAAGCTGAGTGAGACAGGCCACATTCTGTCAGAACAGTGAAGCCACAGAGCACAGTTTTTATCAGCATGAGTTATAAAAGTAAACGCTTCCCAGACACTAGAATGAATAGAATTATTCATTTTTTACTGATAAGGGATGGCTCAGCAGACAGTGGAAAGGAACTTTTGAACCCTCTAAGCTATGTAATAGAAGTTGCTGAGAGTCAGTTAGAAAGCAACCTTTGAACCCTATGGACCTACGTAAGTGAAAGTTTGCTAGTAACAGTGGGCAGGAACTTTCAGATTCTACAGACCAATGAATTCCCATTCTTCCAGAAGATAGGATGTTATTGGCCAAGGTAAATATTGTGCACGAACATGATTGGAGCATCCAGTTAGGATGACAGAGTGGGTGGGTGAAACGAACTTTCAAAATAGTATAACTACGCGGCCAATGTATTGTAACTTTAGAAAGGAGTTGGACTGCCCAGCTGCCTTTCTCCCAGCGTGTGTTGGTCAATAAATAATGTCTTTAACCCGTATACTGTCTTTTGCAAATCATTGTATTAGCCGAGTTCAGCTCAATACTTCGCCTCTGAGAAAAACCCTCATCATATGTAAAGTGAAGTAATTGTGGGCCAAGTCAGAGGGTAAAATGCAATTGGCTGAAGTATATGACGTGTTGAAAATGATTGGTTTACACCTGATGAAAGGCAGGAGAATTGATATGAAGAATGTATTATTGAGCCATCCTAAGCATTGTATGTCTGTTATTGGAGAGATCAGGATGCTTCTCTTCTCGAGAGGGATTAACACCGTCCAATAATTTCTCCCTTCAATCAAATAAAAGATAAGTCTTTAAACTGGGACACTGGCTTTCATGAGTCTTTGTATTGTCTGAAGATTTTGGCAATACCTGGTCTCCAGCGGTAATGTACCCAGTGTGTTGGGGGAAATGAACTCAGAAGAATCATTCAATACTCAAGCCTGATTCAATCAACAAACAGTTTATTGAGTTACGCCAGGGGGAAGAAGCCACAGGGGCTGACCATGTGTAACTCCACCCAACACAGAATATCATCAATTCTTATCCAGCTGGACACAATCCAATCAGAATGGTTATAGATTACATATATTATGTATGTGTCCAATGAAATTAGTATCTGGGCATTCGGGGCTTTGTGATCATGCAAAACAGATTATGGCTAGGTGCGGAGGTCACAGGGTAGTTGTCATGGGTGACTTTAACTTTCCAAATACTGATTGGAACTTTTTAGGTTGAATAGTTCAGATGGGGCAGTTTTTGTACAGTGTGTGCAAGAGAGTTTCCTGACACAATATGTGGATAGGCCGACAAGACGTGGGGCCACATTGGATTTGGGTCTGGGAAATGAACCGGGCCAAGTGTTTAGCTTTGGTTGTGGGAGAGCACTTTGGAGATAGCGACCACAATTCGGTGTCTTTCGTTATTGCAATGGAGAGGGATAGGGCCATACGGCAGGGCAAGGTTTACAATTGGGGGAGGGGTAATTATGATGCGATTAGGGAGCATGAGATGGGAACAGAAACTGTCAGGGAAAGGCTCAAATGAAAAGTGGAGCTTGTTCAAGGAACAAATTCTGCGTGTCCTTGATAGGTATGTCCCTGCCAGGCAGAGAGGAAATGGCCGAGTGAGGGAACCATGGTTCACAAAAGAGGTTGAATGCCTTGTCAAGAGGAAGAAGGAAGTGTATGTTAGGATGAGAAAACAAGGTTCAGTTGGGTCCATTGAGGGTTACAAGTTAGCAAGGAATGAGCTGAAAAAAGGGCTTAGGAGAGTTGGAGGGTGCATGGGAAGTCCTTGGCGGGTCGGATCAAGGAAAACCCCAAGGCTTTTTACTCTTATGTGAGGAATAAAAGGGTGAGGTTAGGGCCGGTCAAGGACAGTAGTAGGAACTTGTGCATGGAGTCAGAACAGATAGGAGAGGCGATGAATGAATACTTTTCTTCAGTGTTCATCAAGGAGAGGGGCCTTTTTGAGGATGAGAGTGTGATACAGGCTGATAGGCTGGAGGAGGCAGATGTTCTGAGGGAATATGTATTAGCAATTTTGAAAAAACCTGAAGGTTGATAAGTCCCCTGGGCTAGATGAGATATATCCTAGGATTCTTTGGGAGGCAAGGGATGAGATTGCAGAGCCTTTGGCTTTGATCTTTGGGTCCTCGCTGTCCACAGGGATAGTGCCAGAGGACTAGAGAGTGGCGAATGTTGTTCCTCTGTTCAAGAAAGGAAATAGGAATGATCTTGGTAATTATAGGCCAGTTAGTCTTACTTCGGTGGTTGGTAAGTTAATGGAAAAGGTCCTGAGGGATAGGATTTACGACCATTTAGAAAGATGCAGCTCAATCCGGGATAGTCAACACGGGAAGGGTAAGTCTTGCCTCACAAATTTGATTGAATTTTTTGAGGAGGTAACTAAGTGTGTAGATGAAGGTAGAGCAGTTGATGTCATATACATGGATTTTAGTAAGGCGTTTGATAAGGTCCCCCATGGTCGGCTCATGAAGAAAGTAAGGAGATGTGGGATAGAGGGAAATTTTGCCGATTGGATAAGTAACTGGCTATCTCATAGAAGACAGAGGGTGGTGGTGGATGGAAAATTTTCAGACTGGAGACCAGTTACCAGCAGTGTACCAGAAGGATCAGTGCTGGGTCTTCTACTATTTGTGATTTTTATAAATGACTTGGAGGAGGGGGCTGAAGGGTGGATCAGTAAATTTGCGGATGACACCAAGATTGGTGGAGTAGTGGATGAGTAGGAGGGCTGTTGTGGGCTGCAAAGAGACATTGATAGGATGCAGAGGTGGGCCGAAAAAATGGCAGATGGAGTTTAACCCTGATAAGTGCGAGGTGATTCATTTGGTAGGACAAATTTGAATGCGGATTACAGGGTCAAAGGTAGGGTTCTGAGGAATGTCGAGGAACAGAGAGATCTTGGGGTTCATATCCACAGATCTCTAAAGGTTGCCACTCAAGTGGATAGAGCCGTGAAGAAGGCCTATAGTGTGTTAGCGTTTATTAACAGGGGGTTTGAGTTTAAGAGCCGTGAGGTTATGCTGCAACTGTACAGGACCTTGGTGAGACCACATTTGGAATATTGTGTGCCGTTCTGGTCACCTCACTATAAGAAGGATGTGGAAGCACTGGAAAGAGTGCAAAGGAGATTTACCAGGATGCTGCCTGGTTTGGAGGGTAGGTCTTTAGGTTGATCTTTCCCCGAATTAAGCTGAAAAATGATGCAGATAGTTTGACGTCTGTCTAATGCACAAGTACTGAGTGCCCAGTGCAAGAGGATAATTGATAGATACCGTTTTAAATACACAGGGAAAAAGTAATCACCCAACTCAGAATTGAGATGCGGTTCGACTGGGAAAACAGAGATTTCAGTCAGTCAATATTATTAACCCAGCAACTTCAACATGTGACATCTCTGAGTCTGCCTTTGATATTTAATCACTTTTGAAAGATGTGGTCTGTCACACAGTTAACTGATCTGGAGCATTTAAAATACAGATTGATGACCTTGTTCTCCTGAAAGACCTGCGGGTTTGTGTGAATGGGATCGGGGAATGATTGGACTTGATCTGATAGTAATATGAGTAAAAATATCTCAAATTTACCAACAGTGACAATTATTGACCTCAATGAGGGAAAACACTCAGATGGGGCTATATTGTCACGTTCACTATGGGTAAAATTTCTCTGATGTTTAACCCCATGTGTTGTCCTGACAATGAACCATTGATTATCGACCTGTGCCAGTTTTTGTATGAGGCCCGCGGGAGCCTCATTCACTGTGGGTCTCGGTGCACAGTAATACACGGCGCTGTCTGTCATCTTCAAATCTTTCATGGACAAGTGAAAAGTGGTTTGTTTCAGGTTGAGATTCCCACTGAAGTGTTCAAAGCCGGGAGCCGTATCGGTAAACCCACAACTAGCGGCTCTGAGCAGATACTGAGGAGCTCGGTGTGGATACTGGCGATACCAGAACAGGTCATGCTGTGTAGCTGAACTCGATGCAGAGTAACTGCATCATATTGCTGAATCTTCACCCTCTGCTGCTTCAACAACTGGTTCTAACTGGGGCACTGAGTCTCTGTTACTCATGTCATGGCCCAAAAGTTAAAATTCTAAATTGGGGCAAGACGAATTTTGATGGTATCAGGCAGGAACTTTCAAAAGTTAATTGGAGGAGTCTGTGGGAAGGCAAAGGGACGTCTGGTAAGTGGCAAGCTTTCAAAAGTGTGTTAATCAGGGTTCAGGGTAAGCACAGTCCTCTTAGAGTGAAGAGCAAGGCTGGTAGACGGAGGGAACCCTGGGATGACTCGGGATATTGAGGCCCTGGTCAAGAAGAAGAAAGGGGCACATGACATGCATAGGCACTGGGATCAAGTGAATCCCTTGAAGAGTATAGGGGGTGTAGGAGTAGAGTTAAGAGAGAAATCAGGAGGGCAAAAAGGGGACACGAGATTGTTTTGGTAGATAAGGCAAAGGAGAATCCAAAGAGCTTCTACAAATACATAAAAGGCAATGGAGAGAGTAGGGCTTCTTAATGATCAGCATGGTCATCTACGTGCCGATCCACAGGGATGGGTGAGATCCTAAATGAATATTTCTCATCAGTATTTAGTGTTGAGAAAAGCATGGATGTTAGTGAACTTGGGGAGATAAATAGTGATGTCTTGAGGAGTGTACATATTACAGAGAAAGAGATGCTGGAAGTCTTAAAGGGCATCAAGATAGATAAATCCCCGGGACTTGATGAAGTGTGTCCCAGGACATTGTGGGAGGCTCGGGAGGAAATTGTGGGTCCCCTAGCCGAGATATTTGAATCATCGATAGTCACGGGTGAGGTGCCTGAAGATTGGAGAGTGGCAAATGTTGTGCCTTTGTTTAAAAAGGGCTTCAGGGAAAAGCCTGGTGAGCCTCACATCTGTGGTGGGTAAGTTGTTGGAAAGTATTTTGAGAGACAGGACCTACAGGCATTAAGAGATGCAAGGACTGATTAGGGACAGTCAGCATGGCTTTGTGAGTGGAAAATCATGTCTCACAAATTTGATTGAGTTTTTTGAAGGGGTAACCAAGATGGTGGATGAGGGCAGTGCAGTTGGTGTTGTCTTCATGGACTTTAGCAAGGCCTTTGACAAGGTACCGCATGGTTGGTTGTTGCATAGGGTTAAATCTCATGGGATCCAGGGTGAGATATTTAAATTGATACAAAAGTGGCTTCTGGACAGAAGCCAGAGTGTGGTTGTAGAGGGTTGTCTTTAAAACTGGAGGCCTGTGACCAGCGGTATGCCTCAGGGATCAGTGCTGGGTCCACTGTTATTTGTCATGTATATTAATGATTTGGATGATAATATAGGTAGCATGGTTTGCAGATTACACCAAGATTGGTGGCATAGTGCACAGCGAAGAAAGTTATCTCCGATTGCAACGGGATCTTGATCAATTGGGCCAGTGAGCTGACGAATGGCAGATGGAGTTTAAGTTAGACAAATGCGAGGTGATGCATTTTGGTGGATTGAACCAGGGCAGGACTTACACAGTTAATGGGAGGACGTTGGGGAGAGTTACAGAACAAAGAGATCTAAGGGTACATGTTCAGAGCTCCTTGAAAGTGGAGTCACAGGTGGACAGAGTGGTGAAAAAGGCATCGGCATGCTTGGTTTCATTGGTCAGAACATTGAATACAGGAGTTGGGATGTCTTGTTGAAGTTGGACAAGACATTGGTGAGGCCACACTTGGAATACTGTGTACAGTTCTGGTCACCCCATTGTAGAAAGGATATTATTAAACTGGAAAGAGTGCAGAAAAGATTTACTAGGATGCTACCGGGATTTGATGGACTGAGTTATAAGGAGAGGCTGGATAGACTGGGACTTTTTTCTCTGGAGCGTAGGAGGCTGAGGGGCGATCTTATAGAGGTCTATAAAATAATGAGGGGCACAGATCAGCTGGATAGTCAATATATTTTCCCAAAGATAGGGAAGTCTAAAACCAGAGGGCATATGTTCAATGAGAGGGGAGAGATACAAAAGTTCCAGAGGGGCATTTTCTTCGCACAGCAGGTGGTGAGCATCTGGAACAAGCTGCCAGAGGCAGTAGCAGTGGTGGGTACAATGTTGTTTTTTAAAAAGCATTTTGACAGTTATATGGGTAAGATGGGTATAGAGGGATATGGGCCAAATGCGGGCAATTGGGATTAGTTTAGTGGTTTAAACAAAAAGGGCGTCATGAACAAGTTGGGCCGAAGGGCCTGTTTCTATGCTGTAAACCTCTGTTACTCTGTGACTCTATGACTCTATCTCTGAAAATAAACAGCGGACACAAAGCGGATTAGGAGGAACAACAACGGAATAATTGCCTCGAGATGGAAATGGGGAACTAATCTGGTGATTGCCGGATTTCACCCAAAGGTTCAAAATGACCGAGCTGTGATCAGGACAATAACCAGAGTCAGACAGAATTTCACCCCCATGATTCCAGTTAGAGCTTCAGAAACAGAGACAGTGATCACTGACTGTACCAGAACTGCAATTGGAGAAGTTGAAACAGTCAGTGGAATGGTATGAGGTCGAACGTGACTCCCTGTCTCCGCCCATTTTTACATCTTCAAACAGGCGCTTCCTCTCGAAGGAATGGTGACCTTGCATAAGTGATCAGAGAGCGCCCTCCCGTGGACAGCACTGCCGCATATTGGAAACAGACACACACACGGCCACCTGCAAAGACTGACACATTTCGAGATATTAAAATCATAGAATCCGTACAGTACAGAAGAATGCCATTCGGCCCAGCGAGTATGTACTGGCCACAACGCCACCCAGGCCCTATTCCCGTAACCCCATATATTTACCCCGCTAATCCCCCTGACACTTGGGTCAATTTAGCATGGCTAATCAACCGAACCTGCACATCTTTGGATTGTGGGAGGAAACCGGAGCACCTGAGGAAACCCAGCAGACACGGGGAGAGCAGATACATACACGGCCACGTGCAAAGGCTAACACATGTAAGGATATATAACCATATAGATATATGCCCAGGCACTGACATCAACGTCCCTCGCTATAAATACAGAATTATTCTGTAGATTTGTGATATATATTAGTCTCAGCTGTTAACCATGATAATACATGAATAACCCCACCTCCGTGTTCACTGGAAGCGTCGTATACCGCACAGAATCAACAAAGTATAGACACAGGGACAAGTAAACACAGTGATCGATTCTCAAACCGATCGACTCAAACATAGACACACAGTCACTGAGGAAGATAAACAATCAGATTAACACAGCCATAGACACACTAAAGAGAAGTGCGCCCATTGACAATGCCAAAAACGTACTAGTTCCAGAGTAAACTTCCTGAACTCGAATTCCCTGGGGTCGTGTCAGTGCGGCAATATCCCGTTAGATATTCATCGCGATGGAACTGTCCATTTTAACAACAGGAACAGCCAGAAATCTATTTCTTACCAACGGTGATCACTAATTGATGACTATAAGCAATTGACGACTATTGGAGAATAAGCAACAATGCTTATTTATTTTTATTTTTTTACAGTCAACCATATTCTGGATGTGTCCGTGTCATGTTTAAAGTTTGTTTATTAGTGTCACAAGTGGGATTACATTCATACTGCAATTAAGTTACTGTAAAAATCCACTGGTCGCCACACTCCGGGAGAACTTTAGCATGGTAATGCACCGAACCAGTGCATCTTTTGGACTGTGGGAGAAAACCAGAGCACACAGAGGAAACCCACGCAGACACAGGAAGAACATACAAACTGCACACAGACCCAAGCCAGGCATCGAACCCGGGTCCCTGGCGTGGTGAGGCAGCTATGTGCCACTGTGCCACCCCGTGTGAGATCAGTGTATGCAAGACAGATTTCCCACCCATTCTCAATGTTATCGGATTAAATGTTCGGGACACAGGAGGACAACACAAGGAGACTGCTTTGGGTGCAGGTGATTCATTCTCTTCTGTTATATTCCACATTCTGTGGAAAGTTGTGGAGTTACTTAGTTATATTATATATAATTCAGAAATAATGAGGAGATGCTTCATCCGATTAAACTCGTTTTGTAAATTCAATATGAAATCAATTGCATAAATAAATATATGTCTACATTGAAAGCTAAATTGGGAAGCTATATCCAATACTTCATGCCATTGGATCAAGGAAACGTTGTTACTTAAAGCAAACTGTATGGACACGGATTCCACAGAAACTCCTTCTTCAAATGGGGATTGAACAATGACTTGAAAGGGAGAAAAATCAGCTTCATGGAATGAGAGGAGGAAACTGAAATGAGAACAAAGAACAGTGCAGCACAGGAACAGGCCCTTCGGCCCACCAAGCCCACACCGATACATCAGTTGGGTAGCTCGTAATCAAATAATTGGCATAGGCATTGTGGGTCAAAGGGCCTCTTATTGTTGCCTGCCATTGTCAACCATTTTCAATCATTCTTGGATCAATATGTCTACAGCATTCACAATGAGTGTTGCAACATTTCAAGAGACTCCCATTGGGTGCTTGCAAGTGGTGATTGCATTCACCTCACACACGAAAGCTCCCCAGTTCAAAGCCATGCCGGAATGTTATTAGTATTTGTTCTTTAAGGATGAGGGAAGTTTACATGATTTAAATTTGTTACTGAACATTATCCGCAACTCAATATTAACGCCATATTATCTTTGCTCTGACCTCGGCCTCAAAATCTTACAACAAAATCTGAAATCTTGTATTTTTATGACGCAATGAAAGGAAATAGAGGTCCCTTTTTGACACCGTGTTCATATCAGCAACTCGTTCAGTCCACAACAGAATTTAATGGCTTTATTGATGCAGACGAACAAAGTTAATCACCATCTGAAACATATCTAAAAGTATAAATGATGTGGAGATGCCGGCGTTGGGCTGGGGTCAACACAGTAAGGAATTTAACAACACCAGGTTAAAGTCCAACAGGTTTATTTGGTAGCTAGTGGCGTTTGCTACCAAATAAACCTGTTGGACTTTAACCTGATGTTGTTAGACTCCTAACAGTATAAAGACAGGCATACGTGAAACTGTAACTGAACTAGAGGAAATAGCGCACATTGCACACCATCTTTTTAACATCGTTGTTCAGAGTAAAGAATTAGGGAAAGCCTCTCAGACAGATGAGGAAATCGAGAATCAGTGTGGATCTGCTGGACTTCCTGCAGATGAACGAGATTTAGGCGCCAGAATGTTTCACTCGCAGAGTAAAGAGGGATCAAGTATAACTAACAGATAATTCTTAAATCTCTTCCCTTTAAAGATATCTGATTTTGTTTAAAAGCTGACTGTCTCAAATAAGCACCATGGGATGTGTATTACCCAGTGACTCGATTTCTTTTGTTGGTCAGTCATGCTTGCAATTCAATGTTGTATATTTCAGAGATATTCAGTTCAAAATGAGGTGATATGTAATTAATAAAAATATATTAATATTAAACGTTGAAAAGCAAACAAGCACTGGGTGGAGCTGGTTAAAATTATTCGAAGGAAGATGAGAATGATGCATTAATGATTGAGCAGAAATCATTGCTCCTTAGATGTTTGCTGGACGACCACTTTTAAATGTTGAAGTTGAAGATAAGTTGAGAAATCAAGTTGAAAGAAATGTTTTTTGTCTTGTATTAATTGACATGGGCTCTCAGTGTAACCATTAGAACCTGCAGCAACACAGTGGGGGTGAACATTGCGGTCAGGCCAATTGGTGGCGCTATGTTGTCAGTTGTTCCTGTAGTGTAGTGGTTATCACGTTCGCCTAACACGCGAAAGGTCCCCGGTTCGAAACCGGGCAGAAACATTAATTTACTCATTCATTGTGAGAGTAGTTTTGCATGGTTTCAGTTTTTGCTGCACCTCTTCCGAATCTCGATGTTGCAGCCATATTATCTTTGCTCTAAACTCGGCCACAAATGCTCTCAGCAAAATCAGAAATGCTGTAGTTTAAGACGCAATGAGGAAATAAATGTGTGTATTTGGACACCGTGCGCATATCAGCAACTTGTTCAAACCACAAGAGAATTTAATGGTTTTATAAATGCAGACTAACATAGTTAATCACCATCTGAAACATGTCAAATAGTATTGTGTGCTCATAAAGACAGACACAAGTGAAACTGTAAATGAACTAGAGGAAATGGCAGACATTGTCCAGAAGCATCTTTTTGAAATTGTTCTTCATAATAAAGAAATAGGAAAAAGCACTCAGGCAGATGAAGAAATCGAGACTCAGTGTAGATCTGCTGGACTTTCCTATAGATGAACGGGATTTAAGCACCAGAATATTTCACACGCAGAATAAAGAGGGATCAAGTATAACTGACAGATCATTCTTAAATCTCTTCCCTTTAAAGATATCTGATTTTGTTTAAAAGCTGACTGTCTCAAATAAGCACCATGGGATGTGTATTACCCAGTGACTCAATTTCTTTTATTGGTCAGTCATGTTTGCAATTCAATGTTTCATATTCCCGAGATATTCAATTCAGAATGAAGACGTATGTATTAAATACATGTATTAATATTTAATATCGAATAACGAAACAAATATTGAGTAACCAGCCAACGATTCAAGTCTGGATGACCCTTCATCAGAGCTAAGAGCAAAGAAAAGCAGAAAAGATTTAAATTATGGGTGGAAGGGTGGAAGGGGGGTGCTGTAATTGGACAAAGGGAATGCAAATGAGGATAAAGATGGCTGAGAGAGATGCTAAAAATGTCCATTAAGCGATCAGAATAGCAGAGCAGAGGTAAAGGTGGTTAAGGCAGTTGCCCTGAAAGAGGAGTGGGGGCGGGGGGGGGGGGGGGGGGGGGGCGGGGGGGGGGGGGGGGGGCGGGGAGGAGGGGGGGGGCGGGGGGCGGTGGTGGGGGGTGGGGGGAGAGGCAAGAAGGAGAGCAGGAATGAAGAAATGGAAATGAGAAAGAAGTATGATAAAAATGGGTAAATGAGATGAAGAGAAGAAACAGAATGAAATAAAATAAATGGAAAGGGGATAAAGGTGGCGGGGAGAGTTCATGCTCTGAAGTTGTTGAACTCAATGTTTATTCCAGAAGGCTGTAAAGTGTCCAATTGGAAGATGAGGCACTGTTCCTCCAGTTTGCGTTGGGGTTCATTCAAACATTGCAAAAGGCCAAGGACGGACATGTGGACAGGAGAGCAGGGTGGGGTGTTGAAGTGACAAGAACTGGAAGTTCTGGGTCCTGCTTGCAGACGGACTGAAGGTGTTCAGCAAAGCGATCACCCAGTTTGTGTTTGGTCTCTCCAATGTAGGAGAGTAGACTTCATGGGGAGGAGCGAATGCAATAGACTAGACTGAAGGAGATGCATGTGAATCGCTACTTCACCTGAAAGGGGTGTTCAGGACTTGGGATGGTGAGCAGGGAGCAGGTAAAGGGACAGGTGTTGCACCTTCCACCATTGCATGGGAAGATGCTGTGGGCAGGGGATGGGATGTTGGGTGGGATGGAGGCGTGGACCAGGCTGTCCCAGAGAGAACCTTCCTTGTGAAATGCTGTTGGGTGTGAGTGGTGAGGTGAAGATGTGTTGAGGAGTGGCTTCATGCTGGAATTGGCAGCAATGGCGGAGGATGATACTTTGAACACGGAGGCTGGTCTCTGGTCTGGTAAAAAGCATGAACAAGGGGAGCCCTGTCCTCTTTCTAGGAGGGATTATGTGAATGCCAAATCTTTCCTGATTTGTATTATTCTTATTGTGATGTAACCTATAGATTGTAGGACTCCTGTGAAACTGAATGCGAGTTGTTTTCTGCACAGATAGCTTTGAAATTTGCTGTTGAGTGCAATGAGGTTGGGTTCAACGCCTGCAATGTTCTGCGAACGCTCCACAATTTAAAAATAAGTCTTTAATTCCAAACTGCGGTCGCAAACAATGGGTATATTCCCATTACCATGACATTAATTGTATCGCAGCTTGATGTATTTCCATTCACTGGCTTCCAGCGCACCACCGACTGGTGGAGCAAGACCACAAAGTGGCATGATTGTCTTTTGGAAGAATGAGTCGAGTACGGTTCTGTGCTGGATCTGCCTGACAGATTGGATTCTGCAGTTGTTTTCTCCACTGCTGCTGGAAACAGTTAGGTGGTGGTTTCATCTGAGGTTAACTTGGTTTCCTCTGTGTGTGTGTGTTTGAGAAGCTGACAGCTCAGTTAACATCTTGCCATTAGGCAATCCTCAATCGTCTCGGGCTCATTCCTCCAGTGTAAGCAGGTTTTTGCACGAAAGTGGACCTTCTTTCTATCACTGTGCGTCTGAACGCGCAGTAATAAACGGCAGCATCAGTCTGGCTCAGGTCCAATATATTTAAACTCATGAATTTGTTCGAGGCCTGTAGATCCACATAGAACCGACTTTTAAAAACATCTGCGTTATCTTCATAACCATCAGGATCTTTCCGCAGAATAAAGACGGGCTGCGTGTCCGGAAGTTGTCGGTACCAGTACAGCCTATAGTCGCTCTCTGTGGTTTGATAGTCACAGGTCAAGGTCACGATCTCGCCTTCTCTCTTAACATCTGATGAGAGCGACTGGGTGACAGAATCTCCATGACTCAGGTCTGAAAATAACAAAACAGAAAATGTTCAGACGGGCGAATCATGAAAGAGACGGTCTGGAACCAAGCTGGGAAATGTGAGAAACGGTGCAATGTATTTTTCACATAATTACTGTTAGGAATGGTCCCCACATTACCCACACACCGACCAGCCACATTGTCGCTGTGCGCTCTGTAGAAGGGGAGCTGGGTGTTTGATTTCATCAAGTCTAATGTTTGCCCTCAATAATCAGCTTCCTGTTTCCGGATGTTCTCAGCTCCCTCCCTTCTGTCCCCAGTAATGCTGTGTGACACCCAAGGTGGTGAGATAGCAGACAGTAAAAAAAACGCACCGTGAGCTGGATGACAATCACTATCCTTACAGAGAGAACTTGCAGATTTAACGATTGACTTGGGGAAGAATGTAGAAAAATGGGGTGTAGGAATATGGGAACAGCAGTAGGCCATTCTGCCCTTCGATTCTGTTTCGTCATTCAGTCAGATCAGGACTGATAAGCCTGAACACCACTTTCTGGCGCTATCTGCATCGCCCTTGATGAGATTTTGCTCCTTAAAGCTATTGATTGAACATACTCAACAATTGACATTCCACAAAGCCCGTTAATTTTCTTATTTTCTGTGACCCGGAAGCTAAGGAAGGCTAAATAGCTCTGCCATTTTATTTTTTAAACGTCCATTAGCCTTATTATAAGGACAGTTTCAATCGTGAATCCAGTGAAAGTTTGTTCTGTGTGCGGGACATGGGTGCCACTGGTTGGCCAGCATTTATTGTCCATCACTAGTTGAGAATCAACCACATTGCAGTGGCTCTGGTGTCACATGTAGGCCAGACCAGGTAAGGAATGCAGTTTTTCTTCCCGAAATTACATTAGTGAACCAGATTCTTAATTGTACATAGAAGATAGAACATTACAGCGCAGTACAGGCCCTTTGGTCCTCGATGTTGCGCCGACCAGTGAAACCAATCTAAAGCCCATCTAACCTACACTATTCCAATATCATCCATATGTTTATCCAATGACCATTTAAATGCCCTTAATGTTGGCGAGTCCCCTACTGCTGCAGGCAGGGCACTCCACGCCCTTACTACTCTCTGAGTGAAGAACCTACCTCTGACATCAGTCCTAAATCTATCACCCCTCAATTTAAAGCTATGTCCCCGCGTGCTAGCCAACACCATCCGAGGAAAAAGGCTCTCACTATCCACCCTATCTAATCCTCTGGTCATCTTGTATGCCTCTTAACCGTCTTCTCTCTAATGAAAACAACCTCAAGTCCCTCAGCCTTTCCTCATAAGACCTTTCCACCATACCAGGCAACATCCGAGTAAATCTCCTCTGCACCCTTTCCAATGCTTCCACATCCTTCCTATAATGCGGCGACCAGAACTGCATGCAATACTCCAAGTGTGGCCGCACCAGAGTTTTATACGGCTGCAACATGACCTCCTGGCTCCGAAACTCAATCCCTCTACCAATAAAAGCTAACACTCCGTACGCCTTCTTAACAACACTATCAACCTGGGTGCCAACTTTCAGGGATCTATGCACATGGATACCGAGATCTCTCTGTTCATCCACACTACCAAGTATCTTACCATTAGCCCAGTACTCTGTAATCCTGTTACTCCTTCCAAAGTGAATCACCTCACACTTTTCCGCATTGAACTCAATTTGCCACCTCTCAGCCCAGCACTGCAGCTTATCTATGTCCCTCTGTAACCTGCAACAACTTTCCGCACTGTCCACAACTCCACCGACTTTAGTGTCATCCGCAAATTTACTAACCCATCCTTCCAAGCCTTCATCCAAGTCATTAATAAAAATGACAAACAGCAGAGGCCCCAAAACAAATCCTTGCGGTACACCACTAGTAACTGAACTCCAAGGTGAACATTTCCTATCAACCACCACCCTCTGTCTTCTTACAGCGAGCCAATTCCTGATCCTAACCGCTAAATCACCCTCAATCCCATGCCTCCATATCTTCTGCAATAGCTTACCGTGAGGAACCTTACCAAACGCTTTACTGAAATCCATATACGCCACATCAACTGCTTTACCCGTATCCACCTCTTTGGTCACCTTCTCAAAGAACTCAATAAGGTTTGTGAGGCACGACCTACCCTTCAGAAAACCGTGTTGACTATCTCTAATCAAATTATTCCTTTCTAGATGATTATAAATCCTATCTCTTCTAATCCTTTCCAAAACTTTGCCCACAACAGAAGTAAGGCTCACTGGTCTATAATTACCAAGGTTGTCTCTACTCCCCTTCTTGTACAAGCGGACAACGTTTGCTATCCTCCATTCTTCTGGCACTATTCCTGTAGACAATGACGACATAAAGATCAAAACCAAAGACTCTGCAATCTCCTCCCGAGCCTCCCAGAGAATCCTGGGATAAATCCCATCCGGCCCAGGGGACTTATCTATTTTCACACTTTCCAGAATTCCTAACACCTCCTCCTTATGAACCTCAATCCCGTCTAGTCCAATAGCCTGTATCTCAGTATTCTCCTTGACAACACTGTCTTTTTCCTGCGTGAATACTGACGAAGAATATTAAGTTAGCGCCTTTCCTATCTCTTCAGGCTCCACGCACAACTTCCTACTACTTGTCCTTGACTGGCCCTAATCTTACCCTAGTCATTCTTTTATTCCTGAAATACCTATAGAAATTGTAGATTTATTTTTACTGAATTGGGTCTTCGCACTCTAGCTGAGCTTTTGGATTAATCGTCGAGCGATAATATCACCAGGACATCGTCTCCCCTGTAGTGAATATCAGCAAAACTGAAAATGTATGGAGGCACTACAGAGTGAATCATGCTGCATTTAAAGAAGTTCAATGTTATTACCATTCTCTGCTCCGTTCACCCTGTGACTTTGAGGCAGTGTTTTGGTGCGGGGCTCCCTCTGGTTTCTGTCTCTGAGTCTGTCAGTCCGCAGTAATACACCGCGTGGCCAGACAATCGCAGCTCACGGATGGGGAAATTTCCATTGTTTTTCGACCGGTCAATAGATGCAGAAAATCAGGCTCCCATGTCCTCTGCAATGGAAATGTCTCCATAATTAGAATGTAGTTCAAGAAAATGGGAGCTTTCTCTCGGTCCTTGCGGTACAATTGAATGTAATATGCACCAACTGCTCAGCAGTTGAACTTAATGGTCACCGAGTCTCCTTCAAACGTCAAGCTGAATTGTGGATTGTGGTCGGTGCATACTCCATGGGCCGAATGGCCTCCTTTTGCACTGTATAGTTTCTATGATTCGATGAAGTTTTGGGAACCGGAGTTCGAATTCTAACACGACAGATTAACTCAATTCAAGGGCAATTAGGGATGCCTGTAAATGAGTAAAGAAAATACTATCTGTGCAACTTTTCCTCACTTAAACGAATAGGTTTTGAGAAAGTTTGCACCCGATTTTGAAAGGTCGGACCAATATGTAAACATTGCTATATCTTGCACGTGTGTGGGCCAGTGGCGCAATGAATAACGCATCTAGCTACGGATTAGAAGAGTCCAGATTCGACTCCTGGCTGACACATGGGCACTTTTCAACAACAGTTCATTAACTCCACGTTAGTTTCGATGAACAAAACGTGTTTTCAGTAACTTTAAACAAATGTTGGCCAAATACAGTAAGCTTCGATGAAGAAAGTTTTCCTGGGTGATTGTTTTTTTAAAGTTGACTATTTTAAGAAAAGTTCCACTCAAAAACTTTCATCAATTACTTTTAAACTAGTTTCTTTAAATGACGAATTCCCCTTAAATTGTGGTTGGTGCTGACTTGGTAGGCCGAATGGCCTCCTTCTACACTGCACGGGTTCTCTGGATTCTCTGGATTCATCGCAGTAACCGGCTCGTGAGACCGCATCTGCAGCAGTGAAATCTGCAGAAATTTAGAAATATCGAACGTTAAGTTGATATTGTAACTAATAGCGTCAGGGAACGGATCACATTGTAAACCTCGATCAGGTCACCCTTCAACCTCCTTATCTTGTCAAAGGCTTCACTGAAGTCCATGTATATAACATCCACTGCCTTTCCCTCTTCTACCATCTTAGTCAGTTCCTCGAAAATCGCAATGACGTTAGTGAGGCATGACCACCCCTTCACAAAACCACGCTGTCTATCACTAATAAGTCCATTTGTTTCCAAATGTGATAAACCCTGTCCCTCAGAATATTTTCTAATAATTTCCTGGATTATCCCTGCTGCCCTTCTTACAAGGGCTGCTGCCATTCTGGAACTATCCTTCAGTCCTCTGGAACTTCACCTGTAGCCAGTGAGGATACAAAGATTACTGTCAAGGCCCCAGCAAATTCGCCCTTGCCTCCCTCAGTTTTCTGCGATAGATCCCATTAAGCCCTGGGGGCTTACCTACTTTAATGTTTTTTTAAGACGCCCAACACCTCCTCCTTTTCGATATCGAGATGACCCTGAATATCTACTCATCCAACCCTTGGCTCCTCACCTATCAAGTCCCTCTCTTTTGATGAATACTGAGGCAAGGTATTCATTTAGTATTTGGGAGAAAGAGTCGAGAGCTTCAAGTTTGTAGGTGCCCAGATCACCAACAACCTGTCCTAGTCCCCCCACGCCGACACTATGGTTAAGAAAGCCCATTAACGCCTCTACTTTCTCAGAAGACGAAGGAAATTTGGCATGTCAGCTACTACTCTCACCAACCTTTACAGTTGGGCCATAGAAAGCATTCTTTCTCGTTGGATTATAGCTTGGTATGGCTCCTGCTCTGCCCACAGCCGCAAGGAACTAGAAAAGGTCGTGAATGTAGTCCAATCCATCACGCAAACCAGCCTCTCACCCATTGAGTCTGTCTACGCTTCCTGCTGCCTCGGCAAAGCAATCAACATAATTAAGGACCCCACAAACCGCGGACATTCTCTCTTCCACCTTCTTCTTTCGGAAGAAAGATACAAAAGTCTGAGTTCACGTACCAACCGACTCAAAAACAGCTTCTTCCCTGCTGCTGTCAGACTTTTGAATGGACTTACCTTGCATTAAGTTGATCTTTCTCTACACTCTAGCTATGACTATAATCGTACATTCTGCACTCTCTCGTTTCCTTCTCTATGAATCGTATGTCTTGTCTGTATTGCGCGCAAGAAACAATACTTTCACTGTATGTTAATACATGTGACAATCATAAATCAAATCACAACATCTGACTTGGAGACAACGAAAGGGCTCGTCCACGATTTGAACCCAGGACCCCTTGCATGCTCATCAACTGAAATTCCCTAAGCGCGAATCAGACCCCTGCACCAACGAAACTGATGTGGAGATGCCGGCGTTGGACTGGGGTAAGCACAGTAAGAAGTCTCACAACACCAGGTTAAAGTCCAACAGGTTTATTTGGTAGCAAATACCATAAGCTTTCGGAGCACAGCTCCTTCGTCAGATGGAGTGGATATCTGTTCTCAAACAGTGCACAGAAACTGCACATAAGCAAGCATTAAAATATAACTCATTTATCTTTCTCCAAAGCAGTTCTGACACCTCCAGTGAAAGACAAAATTGTTGAAAAAACTCACCGCATCAGCATTTGTGGACTTAAAGCTCCAGCGAAATATCCGCTCAATATTGTTACCTCGACTGTCTGCAGCTGGGGGCTTTTGTTTATAAAGTGCACACGTTACAGTCAATATTTTAACCCAGCAACTTCAACATGTGTCAACTCTGAGTCTGCCTTTGATATTTGATCACTTTTGAAAGGTGTGGTCTGTCACACAGTTAACTGCTCTGGAACAATTAAAGTACAGATTGATGACCTTGTTCACCTGGGAGATCTGCGGGTTTGTGTGAATGGAATCGGGGATCGATTGGACTGATCTGATAGTAATATGAGTAAAAATATGTCAAATTTCTCAACAGTGACAATCATTAACCTCAGTGAGGGAAAACGCTCAGACGGGGCTGTATTGTCACGTTCACTATGTTTAAATTTTATCTGATTTTTAACCCCATGTGTTGTCCTGACAATGAATCATTGATTATCGACCTGTGCCAGATTTTGTATGAGGTCCGCGGGAGCCTCATTCACTGTGACTCTCAGTGCACAGTAATACACGGCGCTGTCTGTCACCTTCAAATCTTGCATGGGCAAGTGAAAAGTGCTTTGTTTCAGGTTGAGATTCCCGCTGAAGTGTTCAAAACCTGGAGCCGTATCGGTAAATTAGCGGCTCTGAGCAGTTAATGAGGAGTTCGGTGTGTATACTGGCGATACCAGAACAGGTAATGTTGTATAGTTGAACTCGGTACCGAGTAACTGCCGGGTATTGCTGAATCTTCACCCTCTGCTGCTTCAACTCCTGGTTCTGACTGGGACACTGAGTTACCGTTACTCATGTCTGAAAATAGGCAACAGACACGCAGCGGGTTAGAAGGAGTAACAACAACGGGATAATCGTCTCGAGATGGAAATGGGGAATGAATATGGTGACTGGCGGATTTCACGCAGAAGTTCAAAATGACAGACCTGTAATCAGGACAATAACCAGAGTGAGACAGAGTTTCACCCCCATGGTTCGAGTTTGAACACCAGGAACAGAGCGACTGATCACTGTCTGCATCAGATCTGTAATTGGCGAAGTTGAAACAGTCAGGGGGATGTTATGAGATCGAAGGTGACTCCATCTCTCCGCCCATTTTTACATCTTCAAACAGACCCCTCCTTTCGAAGGGAATCGTGATCTTTCATAAGTGATCAGAGACCGCCCTCCCGTGGACAGCACAGCCGCATATTGGGAACAGGTACACACACGGCAACCTGCAAAGACTGACACATCTGGAGACCATAGAATCATAGAACCCCTACAGTACAGAAGGAGACCATTCGGCCCAGCGAATCTGTACCGACCACAATTCCACCGAGGCCCTATTCCCGTAACCGCACACACAATCTCCCTGACACTAGGGGTCAATTTAGCATGGCCAATCCACCTAATCCGCACATCTTTGGTCTGTTGGAGGAAACCACAGCACCCGAGGTATCCCAGCAGACATGGGAGAACAGATACACACACGGTCACGTGGAAAGACCAACACGAATAAGGATATATAACCATATAGATATATGCCCAGGCAGTGACATCAATTCTAACGTCCCTCTTTATAACTCCAGAATTATTCTGCAGATTTCTGACAACTATTAGTTTGCGTTGCTAACCATGATAATGCATGAATACTTCCACCTCCGTGTTCACTGGAAGCCTCGGATACTGCACAGAATCAACACAGAGACAAGTAAACTAAGTGATAGATTCCCAAACCAATTGAGTCAAACATAGAGTCATAGAGGTTTACAGCATGGAAACAGGCCCTTCGGCCAACTTGTCCATGCCGCCCTTTTTTTGAACCACTAAGATAATACCAATTGCCTGCATTTGGCCCATATCTCTCCCTACCCATCGTGCCCATGTAACTGTCTAAATGCTTTTTAAAATATAAAATTGTACCCGCCTCTACTACTCCCTCTGGCAGTGTGTTCCACTAGACACACGGACAATCACTAAGAAAGATAACCAAGCACATTAGCACAGCCATTGACACACAAAATAGAAATGAACTCATTGGCAACGTAAAAAGCGTGCTAGCTCCAGAGTAAACTTCCTGAACTGGAATTCCCTGGTGTGGTGTAAGTGCGGCAATATCGTGTTAGATATTCATTGCGATGGAACACGACATTTCAACAACAGGAGCAGCCGGAAATCTATTTCTCATCAATGGTGATCATTGATTGACGACTCGATGTGGACCGTTTTGCAGAATAAGCAATAATGGATGTATTTATTTTTACCGCCAAACATATCCTGATGTGTCCGTGTCCAAAATTTATTTACTCGTGTCACAACCATGCTTACATTAATACTGCAAGTTACTGTGAAAATCCCCTCGTCGCCAAATACCGCCGCCTGTTTGTGTACACTAAGGAGGAATTTTAATTGAACCCAGGTCCCTAGCGTTGTGAAACAGCAGTGCTAACCACTGTGCCACTGTGTTGCCGTATGTGAAGTCCGTATGAGTAAGACAGATTCCCCATCCATTCTCGAGGTTCTCGGATTGGATGTTCGGGACACAGGAGGACAACACAAGAAGACTGCTTCAGGTGTAGGTGATTCATTCTCGTCGGTTATATTCCACACTCTGTGGAAGGTTGTGGTGTAAATGTAGTTATATTAGATGTAATTCAGAAATAATGAGGAGATGCTTCATCAGATTTAAATTCGTTTTGTAAAATCGATATGAAATCAATTGCATAAATAAATATATGTTTATATTGAAAACTATATCGGGAAGCTAAATCCAATATTTACTGCCACTGGGTAAGGGAAAGGTTGTTAAAGCAAATTGTACACGGAGTCTGCAGAAACTCCTTCTTCAAATGGGGATTTTGCAATGACTTAAAAGGGAGAAAAATCAGCTTCATGGAATAAGAGGAGGAAATTGAAATTGGAACAAAGAACAGTTCAGCACAGGAACAGGCCCATCGACCCACCAATCCCGCAACGTCATATCGATTGTTTAGCTCCTCATAAAATAATTCGCATAGATCTGATGGATTGATGAGCCTCTCGTCGTTCTGTGCGATTGTCAACCATTTTCAATCATTCTTAGACTAATGTGTCTACAACATTCCCAATGAATGTTGCAACATTTCAAGACAGCGCCATTGGGCTACAGAGCAGCTGACAGTTTCCGTGGTGTAGTGCTGATTGCATTTGCCTCACGCGCGCAAGGGCCCACGTTCGAAATCGAGCAGAAGCATTAATGAAATTTGTTCATTAAGGTTGAGGGAAGTCTGTATAATTTCAGATTGTAGCTGAACATTATCCAAAACTCGAGGTTACAGCCATGTTAGCATGGTAGCACAATGGTTAGCACTGCTGCTTCACAGCTCCAGGGTTCCGGGTTCGATTCCCGGCTCGGACCACTGTCTGTGTGGAGTTTGTACATTCTCCTCGTGTCTGCGTGGGTTTCCTCCGGGTGCTCCGGTTTCCTCCCACAGTCCAAAGATGTGCGGGTTAGGTTGATTGGCCAGGTTAAAAATTGCCCCTTAGAGTCCTGTGATGCGTAGGTTAGTGGGATTAGCGGGTAAATATGTGGGGGTAGGGCCTGGGTGGGATTGTGGTCGGTGCAGACTCGATGGGCCGAATGGCCTCCTTCTGCACTGTAGGGTTTCTATGATTATATTTGCGCTCACCTCTGCCTCAAAAGCTTTCAGCAAAATCAGAAATCTTGTATTTTCATGAGAGGAAATACATGTTCCTATTTTAAAACCGTGCACATATTAGCAATATTTTCAGTCCACACCAGAATTTAATAGGTTTATAAATGCAGACTAACATAATTCATCACCAACTGAAACATGTCTAATAGTATTGTGTGCTCAAAAATACAGATATAAGTGATACTGTAACTGAACGAGAGGAAATGGAACACATTTTCCAGAAGCATCTTTTTAAAATTGTTCTTCATAATAACGAAATAGGGAAAACCTCTCAGACAGAAGAGGAAATTGAGAATCAAAGCGGACCGTCTGGATCTCCTATAGATGAACGAGATTTAGGCGCCAGAATGTTTCTCACACAGAATAAAGAGGGATGAAGTATAACTAACAGATCATTCTTGAATCTCTTCCCTTTAAATATATTTGAATTGGTTTAAAAGCTGATCATGGTCAAACTCAAAAAAGCACCATGGGATGTGTATTACCCGTGACTCGATTTATTTTGTTGGTCAATAATGTTTGCAATTCAATGCTGTATATTTCAGACATATTCAATCCGCAATGAAGACATCTGTGTTAATTAAATGCGTTGATGTTAAATGTTGATTACCGAACAAATACTGGATATAACTGTTTGAAGTTAATCGATCGTATATGAGAATGATGCATCAATGATTGAGCGGAAATCATTGCTCCCTTACATATTTGTCCGATGAACGCTTTTAAATTTTGAAATTCGAGACAAGTTGAGACATCACGTTGAAAGTAACGGTTATCTGCTTGCACTGAGGTACATGGACTCTCATTCTAACCATTCGAATCTGCAGCAATAGAGCGGACTTGAACAATGCAGTCAGACCGATTGTATATTCCAGAGATATTAAATTCAGAATTTGGACATATATATTAAATAACTGTATTGATTTTAAAAATTGAATGAAGATCCAAGGTGGATTGGGCATGCTAAATTACCCCTTGGTTAGATTGAATAGCCATGGGAAAGGAGTAGCGTTGTGGGGAAAACGCTGGAAATGGCCTGGTTATGATACTCTGGCGTTGCTGCTAATTCGTTGGGCCGATTGGCATTTTCGGCACTGATTCTATGATTGTCTGAAACAAATACTGAGTATAATTGATTGAAGTTAGTCGCAGGAAGATAAGAATGAAGCATTAATGATTGAGCACAAATCAATGCTTTCTTAGACATTTGCCGGAGGAATTCTTTTTAATTTTGAAGAACAAGATGAGTTGAGATATCAGGTTGAAAGTAAGGGATGTGCTCTTGTATTAAGTGACATGGGCCCTCAGTCATACCATTCAAACCTGCAGCAACATAGTGGAGTTAAACATTGTAGTCAGGCCCATTGAGGCCCCAATGATATCACTTGTTTCTGCAGTCGAGGGATTATCCCGCTCGCCTAAAACACGAAAAGTCCCCGGTCCGAAACAGGGAAGCAGCATTCGTTAAGCTTTCTCATGTAAGATGAGGGAAATCCTGTATGATTTCAGTTCGTTGCTGAACATTATCCGAATCTCGATATTACAGCAATATTAACTTTGCTCTGACCTCAACCTCAAATAGTTTCTGTGAATAAGAAATGCTGATTTTCTTTTGACGCACTGACAGGAAAGAAACGTCTCTATTTTGACAACATGCACATAGTATCATCTTGTTCAGTGTACAACAGAATTTAATGGGTTTATAGGTGCAAACTAAAATAGCGAATCACCATCTGAAAAATGTCTAATAGGAGTGTGTGCTCAAAAAGACAGACACAAGTGATACTCGAAGTGAACGAGAGGAAATGGCGCACATTTCCCAGAAGAATCTTCTTTTTAAAATCATGCTTCATAACATGGAAATCGGATAAAAAACACTCAGACAAATGAGGAAATGGAGACTCAGTGCGGATCAACTAGACTTTCCTATAGGTGGCCGGAATTTATGCGCCTGAGTGTTTCACATTTATAATAAAAAAGGCTCAAGTATACCTAACAGATATTTCTTCAATCACTTCCATTTAATTATAGTTGACTTTGTTTAAAAGCTGACGATGGCCAATCTCAAACAAACACCATGGGATCTGTATTACCCGGTGACTCGACTCTTTTCGTTGGGCAGTTATGTTTGCAATTCAGTGATATTCAATTTCAGAGATATTCAATTCATAATGAAGACATCTGAGTTCAACAATGTATTGGTATTAAATATTGAAACAGATACTGAGTACAATTGTACAATGAGCTTTGACAAAATGTCATCTGGATTCCAAACGTCAGCTCTTTTCTCTCCTTACAGATGCTACCAGACCTTGTGAGATTTTCCAGCATTTTCTCCTTTGGTTTCAGATTCCATCATTCGCAGTAATTTGCTTTTATTAATGAGCACAATTGGTTGAGATTATTCGAAGGAAGATGAAAATAATGCACTAATGAATGAGTAGAATTCAATGTTGCTTTGATATTTGCAAAACGCTTGCTTTCAAATTTTGAAGTTCAAGATAAGTTGAGCAATCATATTGACATTAACGGTTATCTTCCTGAAACAAGGGACATGGCCTCTCAGTCGAACCATTTGAAACTGCAGCAACACAACGCAGTTGAACATTGCAGAGAGGCGGATTTGCTGTCATTGCTGTCACCTGTTTCTGTAGTGTAGTGGTTATCACGTTCACCTCACACGCGAAAGTTTCCCAGTTCAAAACCAGGCAGAAATATTCATTAAGTTTTCTAATTTAGGGTGAGGAAATCTGTATGATTTCAGTACAAAGGACAAAGAAAATTACAGCACAGGAACAGGCCTTCGGCCCTCCAAGCCTGAACCGACCATCCTGCCCGACTTAATTAAAACACCCTACCCTTCCGGGGATCATATCCCTCTATTCCCATCCTATTCATGTATTTGTCGAGACGCCCCTTAGAAGTCACCACCATATCCGTTTCCACTACTTCCCCCGGCAACGAGTTCCAGGCACCCACTGTTCTCTGTGTAAAAAATCTGCCTCGTCCATCTCCTTTAAATCTTGCCCCTCGCACCTTAAACAGATGTCCCCGAGTAATTAACTCTTCCACCCTCGGAAAAAGCTTCTGACTATCCACTCTGTCCATGCCTCTCACAATCTTGCAGAGTTCTATCGGGTCTCCCCTCAACCTCCGTTGCTCGAGTGAGAACAAACCAAGTTTCTCCAATCTCTCCTCATAGCTAATCCTCTCCATACCAGGCAACATCCTGGTAAAACGTTTCTGTACCCTCTCCAAAGCCTCCACATCCTTCTGGTAGTGTGGCGACCAAAATTGAACATTATATTCCAAGTGGGGCCTAACTAAGGTTCTATAAAGCTGCAACATGACTTGCCAATTTTTAAACTCAATGCCCCAGCCGATGAAGGCAAGCATGCGGTATGCCTTATTGACTACCTTCTCCACCTGCATTGCCACTTTCAGTGACCTGTGTACCTGTACACCGAGCTCCCTTTGCCTATCTATACTCTTAAGGGTTCTGCCATTTACTGTATATATCCTATCTGTATTTGACCTTCGTTGCTGAACATTATCCGAATCTTGATGTTGCAGCCAGATGATCTTTGCTCTGACCTCGGCCTCAAATGATTTCTGTAAAATAAAAATGTTGATAGCTTTTTGACGAACTGACAGGAAAGAAACATTTCGATTTTGAACTGTGCACGTATTCGCATCACGTTCAGTCTACAACAGAATGTAATGAGTTTGTGGGCGCAGATTAACGTAGCTAATCACCATCTGGAACTTTTCGAATAGTAGTATGTGCTCCAGGGGACTGACACAAGTGATACTGGAAGTGAAGTATAGGAAATGGCGCACATTTCCCAGAAGAATCTTTTTTTAAAATCGTTCTTCAAAACAAAGAATTAGGGAAAAAAAACACTCAGACAGATGCGGAAATCGAGACTCGGTGCAGATCTACTGGACTTTCATTTAAATGGCCGGAATTTATGTGCCTGAATGTTTCACGCCCAGAATAAAAGAGACTCAAGTGTCAATAACATATAATTCTTCAATCTCATCTATTTAAATGTAGTTCACTTTGTTTAAATGTAGTTCGCTGTGGTCAATCTCATAATTGTGATCTGTATTACCCGGTGACTCGATTCCTGTTGGTCAGTTATATTTGCAATTCTATGATGTTCAATTCCAGAGATATTCAATTCATAATGAAGACAGATGTGTTAAATAATGCATTGATACTAAATATTGAAACAAATACTGAGTGCAATTGTGCAATGAACTTTGTTAAAGTGTCACCTGGACTCGGGACGTCAGCTCCTTTCTCTCCTTACAGGTGCTATCAGACGTTGTGAGATTTTCCAGCATTTTCTCTTTTGCTTTCCGATTCCAGTATCCGCAGTAATTTGCTTTTATCGCTGAGAATAATTGTTTGAGATTATTCGAAGGAAGATGAGAATGATGCATTAATGAATGGCCAGAAACCATTGTTTTCTTAGATATTTGCCAGACGATCGCTTTTAAATTTTGATGTTCAAGATAAGTTGAGCAATCAGGTTGAAAGTAACGGTTATCTTCCTGAATTAAGTGACATGGGCTCTCAGTCCAACCATTGGAACCTGCAGCAAGACAGCGCAGTTGAACATTGCAGTCAAACAGATTCGCTATCGCGCATTTTCAGCTGTTTCTGTAGTGTAGTGGTCATCACATTCACCTAACGCGCGGAAAGACCATGGTTCGAAACCGGGCAGAAACATTCGTTACACTTTCGTATGTCAGGTGAGGGGAACATTGCTTGTTTTCAGTTTGTTGCTCAACATTATCAGAACCTCGACATTACCGCCATGTTAATATTGCTCTGATGTCGGCCTCAAATGTTTTCTGTAAAATAAGAGATGCTGTTCTTTTTTTCGATGCACTGACAGGTAAGAAATGTTTCGATTTTGACACCGTGCACACATTCGCATCTCATTCAGTCTGCAACAGAATTTAATGGGTTTATAGGTGCAGACTAACATGGTTAATCACCATCTGAAACATATCTGATAGTAGTGTGTGCTCCAGAAGACTGACACAAGTGGTATTCTCAGTGACCTATAGGACATGGTGCACATTTCCCAGAAGATTTTGCAGCATTTTCTCTTTTGGTGTCAGATTCCAGCATCCTCAGTAATTTGCTTTTATTAATGAGCACATTTCGCTGAGAATTTTCGATGGAAGATGAGAATGGATGCATTAATGAATGAGCAGAAATCATTGGCCCCGTAGATATTTGCCAAACGAACTCTTTTAAATTTTGAAGTTCAAGATAAGTTGAGCCATCAGATTGAAAGTAACGGTTATCTTCCTGAATTAACATGGGCTCTCAGTCTAACCATTGGAACCTGCAACAACAACATTGCCGACAGGCCGATTTGCTGCATTCTGCTGTCAGTTGTTTCTGTAATATCACGTTGGCTGATATTGGGTGACATGGGTTCTCAGTCTAATAATTGGAACCTGCAGCAACACAGCGCAGTTAACATTGCAGACAGGCAGATTTGTTGGACACTGCTGCTTGCTGTTTTGTAGTGTAGGAATTATCACGTTTGCCTCACACGCGAAAAGTCCCAGGTTCGAAACCAGGCCGAAATATTCATTAAGATTTCTCATGTAGGGTGAGGGAAATCTGTCTGATTTCAGTTCGTTGCTGAACATTGTATCTGAATCTTGATGTGACAGCCATATTATTTTTGCTCTGACCTGGGCCTGAAATGCTTTCTGTAAAATATGAAATGCTTTCTGTAAAATATGAAATGCTGATATGTTTTGATGCACTGACAAGAAAGAAACGTTTCGACTTTGACAACGTGCACATATTCGCATCTCGTTCAGTCTACAACAGAACTTAATGTTTTATAGGTGCAGAATGACATAATCGTCATCTGGAACAGTTCTAATAGTAGTGTGTGCTCAAAAAGACAGACACAAGTGATACTGTAAGTAAACTAGAGGAAATGGCGCACATTTCCCAGAAGATTTTTTATATCGTTCTTCATAGCAAAAAATAGGGAAAACCACTCAGACAGATGAGGAAATCGAGACTCAGTGCGGGTCTACTGTAATTTCCTGGAGGTGGTGGAATTCGTGCGCCTGAATGTTTCGCGCCCATAATAAAAAAGACTCAAGTGTAACTGAGAGATAATTCTTCAATCCCTTCCATTTAACTGTGGTTGACTTTGTTTAAAAGCTGACTATGGTCAATCTCAAAATTGTGATCTGTATTACCCGGTGACTCGATTCCTTCTGTTGGTCAGTTATGTTTACAATTCAGTGATATTCAATTTCAGAGATATTCAATTCATAATGAAAACATATGTGTCAAATATCATAGAAACCCTACAGTGCAGAAGGAGGCCATTCGGCCCATCGAGTCTGCACCGACCACAATCCCACCCAGGCCCTACCCCCACATATTTACCTGCTAATCCCTCTAACCTATGCATCCCAGGACTCTAAGGGGCAACTTTTAACCTGGCCAATCAACCTAACCCGCACATCTTTGGACTGTGGGAGGAAACCGGAGCACACGGAGGAAACCCACGCAGACACGAGGAGAATGTGCAAACTCCACACAGACAGTGACCCGAGCCGGGAATCGAACCCAGGACCCTGGAGCTGTGAAGCAGCAGTGCTAACCACTGTGCTACCGTGCCGCCCATAATGCATTGATACTAAATATTGAAAGAAATACTGAGTACAATTGTACAATGAGCTTTGATAAAGTGTCATCTGGACAAAAAACGTCAGATCTTTTCTCTCCTTACAGGTGCTGCCAGGCCTTTTGAGGTTTTCCAGCATTTCCTCTTGTGGTTTCAGATTCCAGCATCCGGAGTAATTTGCTTTTATTACTGAGTACAATTGGTTGAGATTATTCGAAGGAAGATGAGAATGATGATCTGGAATGCTTCTACGTGCCCTACTATAACTTTTCAACAATATTCCCTCTGACAGAAGTTCAGATCACTTGCCTTCATTCTGTTGCCTCCCGGTTTGAGCCTTCCAACCCACCTTCTCTTGGCTAACAGCAACACATTAGCTCTTGGAGTTCAAGGGTTTCCTCCCACACTCCGAAAGATGTGCTATTCCGATGTGCTGGCCATGTTAAATTCTCTCTCAGTGTACCCAAACAAGTGCTGGAGTGTGGCAGCTAGGGGATATTCACAGTAGCTTAATTGCAGTTTGAATGTAAGACTAGTAAAATAAACTAAATCTGTCATACAGAGCGCTTCACAGTCTCAAATTGGTGGTCAAACTATGGTTACCATCAACTTAATCAATTAGTAGACCTCCTTCGATATCTCACCATAATATTCCCTCGTGATAGATCATAAATAAAAAGGGACTCATAATTGATTTGCGCCTGAAGGCGAGGACAAAATGCTACATTTCCAAGCACGGACGCGTTAAATGTCATTTTTGTTGTAGCTGCCTGTTTCATGCGCAAGCACCTGTGGAGGCTGTAACATTTACGGCATATGTTTTTCACATTCTTGTTACATTTGATCTGACTGTAACAACTGCAGGCCCATTGCAACGTTTTGATAGGTCACACAAATCAGTTCAAGGGTCAACGAAGATCAGTTCAATGGTCAGACAATTTTAGTCAGTCAGAAATAAGGAACAGGACAATGAGCTCGAAGCAGCTAATGTGTTGCTGTTAGCCAAGAGAAGGTGGGTTGCAAGGCTCAAAACGGGAGGTAACAGAATGAACGCAAGTGATCGTAACTTCTGTCAGAAGGAATATTGTTGAAAAGTTATAGTAGGGCACCTAGAAACATTCCAGGTAACCGCACAGCGTGAACATTGATTCATGGAAATCATGTTTGGTCAAGTTATTGGAACTCAGTGTTGAAGTTGCACATCGATAAAGGAGGAATGGTGGATCTGTTGTACTTGATGATTTCCAGAAAGTATTTCACAAGGTATCAAGTCAAAACCTTGTAGTGTGTGAAGTAAGATATTGGCGTCGATCGAAGATTGTCAATTAACAGAAAACGAAGAAAAGGCATAAATGGGTTACTTTTGTTTAGCAAGGTGTGGCGTGGAATGCCACAAGGATCCTCAAATCCTTGTTGTTTATATAAATGACCTGAGTGAAGGAACAGAAGGAAGTATTGCTAGCATTATTTATGGCACAAAGATAGGTAGGAATTTAAGTTGTGAATCGGGTATAAGGAGGTTAAAAATGGACTAGGTGGGTTAGGTTTCTGGGCAACAATCTGGAAAATTTGGTATTCTGTCGGCAGTCATGAAATTGTCAACTTCTGCAGAATTAAAAGGAAGCATATTATCGAAATGGTGACTAATATCAGAGCTCACTGATTCAGAGGATATGGGTGCCTTACTGATGAATCTCAAACATTTAGGATGTAAGTATGGAAGCATTTCGAAACCATTATGTAATGTTATCATTTATTGTGAAGAAGAATTCATTGAGAGGTTGGGAGGATACGCTTAAATGATTAGAAGCCAGTGTCCAGTTGCGCACGACAGGGATATGTGCTGGGTTCCCTAACATTCGTCATGTATGTAAACAACATAGATTTTTTTCCTATGAGAGGAGTAGGATTAGTAGATTTGCGGATGACACAAAGATAGGCTGGGTGGCTAACAGTGAGGCTGAATACCTTGGGCTACAAGAAGATATAGATGGGAAGTACAAGTGGGCGATAAGTAACAGATGGAATTCAATCATGGAAAGTGTGCGGTTATACACTTTGGAAGGAGCAACTTGACAAGGACGGATTCAATGAATAGAATGACACTAGTAAGTTCTGTAGAAGTCCTAGTGCGTTTGTCCACAGAGCTCTGAAGCCGGCAGGGCATGCTAGTAATGTGGTGAAAAAAGCATATGTGATAATTGCCATTATGAATCGAGGCATAGATTACAAAAGCTGGGAAGTAATATTGGAGTTGCATAAAACTTTGCTGAGGCCACAAATAGAATACTGTGAGCAGTTGTGGGCACCACATTATCAGAGGAATTTGATTGCATTGGAGGGGTGGAGAGGAGATTTACCAGGATACTGCCTGGGATGGAAAAATAAGTTATGAAGAGAGGTTGGATAGACTTCGGTGGTTTTCTTTGGAGCAGAGAAAACAGATGGGGGACCTGATCGAGGCGTACAAGGTTATGAGCCGAATGGACAGAGTAGATAAAAAGCAGCCGTTCCCCTTGACTGAAGGATCAGTTACGAGGGGACAGAGTTTCAAGGTGAGGGGCAGACAACTTAGGGGGGAAATGAGGAGAAAAAAGTTACGAAGGGCGTGGTGCCTGTCGGGAATTGCTGCCAGGGAGGGTAGAAGAGGCGGCTTGCCTCATATCCTTTAGAAAGTACCTGGATGAACACTTGGCATGTCATACGTTCAAGAACATGGTCAAGTTCAGGTAAATGGGATTCCGTGGGAGGTCAGGCATTTCTTGTGTGAAAAACCCAATCAGCAAAGAGCCTCTTCTGTACTGAATAGTTATTTAATTCCATGCTTCTATGGGATGCTTCAATTATACAGGTCATTGGTAAAACCATGTCTGGTGTATTCTGAAGTATTGATTTCCTTATGAAAGGATAGGTATAAATGCTTCGGAAGCAGTTCATAAAAGGTTCACCAGACAATACCAGGAGGTTGTCTAATGAGGAAAATTTAAAAACACTGCCCTTGTATATACTGGAGATTAAAAGCGTATGATGCGAGTTGATGAAAGCATTTAGAATGCTTAGACAAAGAACAAAGAACAAAGAACAGTACAGCACAGGAAACAGGCCCTTCGGCCCTCCAAGCCTGTGCCGCTCCTTGGTCCAACTAGACCAATCGTTTGTATCCCTCCATTCCCAGGCTGCTCATGTGACTATCCAGGTAAGTCTTAAACGATGTCAGCGTGCCTGCCTCCACCACCCTACTTGGAAGCGCATTCCAGGCCCCCACCACCCTCTGTGTAAAAAACGTCCCTCTGATGTCTGAGTTATACTTCGCCCCTCTCAGCTTGAGCCCGTGACCCCTCGTGATCGTCACCTCCGACCTGGGAAAAAGCTTCCCACTGTTCACCCTATCTATACCCTTCATAATCTTGTATACCTCTATTAGATCTCCCCTCATTCTCCGTCTTTCCAAGGAGAACAACCCCAGTCTACCCAATCTCTCCTCATAGCTAAGACCCTCCATACCAGGCAACATCCTGGTAAACCTTCTCTGCACTCTCTCCAATGCCTCCACGTCCTTCTGGTAGTGCGGCGACCAGAACTGGACGCAGTACTCCAAATGCGGCCTAACCAGCGTTCTATACAGCTGCATCATCAGACTCCAGCTTTTATAGTCTATACCCCGTCCTATAAAGGCAAGCATACCATATGCCTTCTTCACCACCTTCTCCACCTGTGTTGCCACCTTCAAGGATTTGTGGACTTGCACACCTAGGTCCCTCTGTGTTTCTATACTCCTGATGACTCTGCCATTTATTGCATAACTCCTCCCTACATTATTTCTTCCAAAATGCATCACTTCGCATTTATCCGGATTAAATTCCATCTGCCACCTCTCCGCCCAATTTTCCAGCCTATCTATATCCTGCTGTATTGCCCGACAATGCTCTTCGCTATCCGCAATTCCAGCCATCTTTGTGTCATCCGCAAACTTGCTGATTACACCAGTTACACCTTCTTCCAAATCATTTATATATATCACAAATAGCAGAGGTCCCAGTACAGAGCCCTGCGGAACACCACTGGTCACAGACCTCCAGCCGGAAAAAGACCCTTCGACCACTACCCTCTGTCTCCTATGGCCAAGCCAGTTCTCCACCCATCGAGCCACTTCTCCTTGTATCCCATGAGCCTTAACCTTCTTAACCAACCTGCCATGTGGGACTTTGTCAAATGCCTTACTGAAATCCATATAGACGACATCCACGGCCCTTCCTTCATCAACCGTTTTTGTCACTTCCTCAAAAAACTCCACCAAATTTGTAAGGCACGACCTCCCTCTTACAAAACCATGCTGTCTGTCACTAATGAGATTGTTCCGTTCTAAATGCACATACATCCTGTCTCTAAGAATCCTCTCCAACAACTTCCCTACCACGGACGTCAAGCTCACCGGCCTATAATTTCCTGGGTTATCCCTGCTACCCTTCTTAAACAACGGGACCACATTCGCTATCCTCCAATCCTCAGGGACCTCACCCGTGTCCAAAGAAGCGACAAAGATTTCCGTCAGAGGCCCAGCAATTTCCTCTCTCGTCTCCCTGAGCAGTCGAGGATAGATGCCATCAGGCCCTGGGGCTTTGTCAGTTTTAATGTTCCCTAAAAAACCTAACACTTCCTCTCTCGTAATGGAGATTTTCTCTAACGGGTCAACACCTCCCTCCGAGACACTCCCGGTTAACACGCCCCTCTCCTTCGTGAATACCGATGCAAAGTATTCATTTAGGATCTCCCCTATTCCCTTGGGTTCTAAGCATAATTCCCCTCCTTTGTCCCTGAGAGGTCCGATTTTCTCCCTGACAACTCTTTTGTTCCTAACGTATGAATAGAATGCCTTAGGATTCTCCTTAATCCTGCCTGCCAAGAACATCTCGTGCCCTCTTTTTGCCCTTCTAACTCCCCGTTTGAGATCTTTCCTACTCTCTCTGTATTCCTCCAGAGCTCCATCTGTTTTCAGTTGCCTGGACTTAACGTACGCCTCCCTTTTCATTTTAATCAGATCCTCAATTTCCCTGGTTATCCACGGCTCTCGAATCCTACCTTTCCTATCTTTCCTTTTTACAGGCACATGCCTATCCTGCAGCCTTATCAATAGTTCCTTAAAAGACTCCCACATGCCAGACGCGGACTTACCCTCGAACATCCTCTCCCATCAACATCCACCAATTCCTGCCTAATCCGGCTGTAGTCAGCCTTCCCCCAATTTAGCACCCTGCCCGTAGGACAGCACTCATCCTTGTCCATTACTATCCTAAAGTTAACAGAGTTGTGGTCACTATTTGCCACATGTTCCCCTACCGAAACTTTGACATCTTCACATAGCAGGTTTGGAAAGAATGTCTCTTCTTGTGAGAGAATCAAGAATGAGGATGTCACTGATTTGAAATGCTCGTTCACAAATTTCAGGTAGAGATGAGGAAAGGTTTGGCAACAAATAGTGCCAAAACTTTGGTGTTCTGGTCCAGGATCGTTACAGAATGTAAGAAAGGAAAAATTGCTGTCGTATCAGGTAGCAGGGATAGATTGCTGAGACAGATTAACACAAAAGTAGGGATAGTATGAAAGTTCAATTATACAACAAAATAATTACTTAACGAAAATAAGAGAGAAGGGAAATAATAGTAAGATTACAAACGACCGAAATAATTTGCACATCCACATTTCTGTAGATTTCGCAGACCAGATATGGATTGCCGACTCTGGAGATGATCTAGAATCATAGAAACCCTACAGTACAGGAAGAGGCCATTCTGCCCATCGAGTCTGCACCAGCCATAATCCCACCCAGTCCCTACCCCCGTTTCCCTACATATTTTACCCGCTAATCCCTCTAATCTACGCATCTCAGGACACTAAGAGGCAATTTTTTTAGTCTGGTCAATCAACCTAACCCGCACATCTTTGGCCATGATAATGGCAACATTTGGACAACGGCTTCCACATTCATCGCACTGTTTATCTTCAGCATTTTCTACAGCACTGCAGTCACTCTGGTGAAGGTGAGAAGATTCAATCTACTCACTCTTCATTCTTCCACATCGATTTGACAAAAAAATCCACAAGATTCATTTAAAAATATCTGAGATAGTTGCGACAGATCACAAAATATCTGCTTCATTTTTTTTCTCGTACAGTTCGAGTGATCTGTTAAACTTCGGGCGCCCATGATCTTCTTCCGTGTTTATGGGAACATCTCGATTACAAAAATAAATATATCATCTTGATGGCACTGAAGATAAGATGTTTTGAGTTCATGATGCCAGCAGGCTGTTGAAGAGATAGGGATCCTGTTGAAGTTCTTTATTTTCATTTTGCATGTCAGTATCCGTCGGAATCACATCTGTCTTTTCAGGAATATTCAAATACTGTACCTCCGAGCTGCTGTTAGCATTCTTAATCTGTCGCTGACAGGAATTATGCATTGAATCTATTTTTAAATCTGCGAGGTCGTTATGATTGTACAGTTGATATCGTCTGGATTTTCACTTCAATTCCAGTTAATGTGTAATAAGAAAGGGATTCTCACTCCTTATGCGCGAATGAAGGCGATGGCCGAGCGCCATTATCGCGCAACTGATGTTCTGTGACCCTGGTTTCGAAACTCAGCAAATATTCTGGGAACCCGGTTTCGAAACTCGCCACGGCAGGCGGTGGAATTTAAATTCAATTTGGAATTAAGAGTTCACTGATGACGATCGAAGCGTTCTGGATTGTTGGAAAAACCATTCTGGTTCGCTCATCTCCTTTGGAAAATAAAATTTGCTATTGATACCTGGTCTGGCCACAGCAATGTGGTTGACTTTCAATCACCCTCAGGCAGCTGGGGATGAGCAATGGATGTTGGCCAGCCAGCGACGCCCAATATCCCATGAATGCATAAAATAAGTTTCCTTCTTTGATATTGAGGCCGTATTTTTCTCTCCAGTACATTATAATTTTAACGACAGCTGGTGGCTCAGACTGCATGTGTTGTGTTCTCAGTGAATCTCTCAGTTATTGTATTTGTTCTCAATGAAACTCTCAGTTGTTCTATCCACTTATTGTTAAACTTAAATGAAAGTTTTCCCTGAAATGTTCTCTCATAAATTGCTAATAAATACCGAACGACAAACTGATCAACTTGGACTTTGCCGTATTTCATTCTCCAAGTATCCTCCTCAGCTCTTCATTTTCTCTGTTAAAGTAGGGAATTGAAAGTTGTACATCCGCAGCTTGTGGCACTATTTTCCCTCACGGTTCACTTCATGTTCATGTCCAATACATTGATGCTGTTATTAACTGAACACTTTTGCTGTGTTTTATTGAAACACGCAGTTATTCGACACTCCTTCTCCTGCTTCAATAAAACACAGCAAAAGTGTACCGTTGACTCATGAGAGTTTGGCCCTCAGCAAGGATCAAGGTGCTTCCTTGTTGCTGCGTAAACTGTCACAATGAACTGAGCCTGGAGCTCTTTCCCCTGGGATCGACAAAACTCATCTCTCTTCTTTCATTCTCACTCATTCACTCCCAGTTTCTTTCGCTTCTCCTTTCGAGCTCGTTAACACATCCATCTGGGTGCACAGCTGGAAGTTAATGTAAGGAAGGAAAAACTGATTCATTTCGGTCGGAGAGGAGAGGCCGCAGAAAATAAACCAAACAAATTTAAAGAGATTTCTGTGCTGCACTGCGAGTGGGCAAGGATCTGGAATGTCTCATTACAGTTGTTTTTCACAAGGGATGACCACATTATTAGCATCAAACACCTTATTCACGTTTGTTGTGTAGTTTCAAGTAAAAATGGTTCTGAGAGGGAAAACAAGGTTGGAAAGATGCAGCAGGAGAATGTTTCTTTCTGCATTTTGTTTTCCGTAGACACCTCTCCCTTTACTTGCTCACAGCCCATTGCCCCATGAGACTGGGAGGAGAGTTGCATTATTTCCCTCACTGTTCACTTGATGTGATTGTATGTTAAGATCCTTCGGAATCATATCTACATCATAGATTTTGTTTGAGCTTATGTTGTAAATACTTATATATTGTTGGCAATAAATCTCTTATTACTTTGAGCCATATCGAGTACCCCTGGATTTATTGCAGCCCCCTAGTCTGGAATGGCACTTTATGATTCTAATGATGGATCAATTTCTCTGCCGCATGGTTATGGTTTTCCACCGAATTGTATTTCGAGAAAGCAAGTTATGAAGTGCAATGTAACTGCACATTTGAACGTTCACTTCCCACTAAGCATTGTAAAGGTTATTCATTATTTCCTTACATCCATCAAACCCCTGTTCAAAACAGTGGAGCTGGCAACATTGGGTGGAGTATTTCTTGCAGTTTTTAGGACCCTTTTACAAGCATTTGTCTCTGAGTGCCCTGGAATCAATGTGAAAGTTCATGAACATGAAATATGAGTTTCAATGATCTATCCACAAATGCTTCCAGTCTTGTTAGTTTTTTTTCCTCGCATTCTGGCCCACAGATGCAGAATTCTGATGAGCTTTAGATGACAAAGAAAGTCAAATTTTCCATTTTGTGAGAATGAAGCATACTATCTAAATGACGAGATATTCCAGAGCTCTGAGGAGCAGAGGAATGTGAGTGTCCTAGTGCATGAATCACTAAAGGCTATTAGGCAGGTACATCAAATAATGAGGTAAACTAATAGATTGTTATCACTTGATGCGAGGGGTATTTAGTACAAAAGTACCACAATAATTTTTCAGCTATGCAAGGCACTAGTGAGACTATTTTGCTGTACAGTGTATGGTATTAGCAACCTTTTTAAAAAATCTGTAAATGTATTCACAGAAAGTTTATCATTCTACTACCAGGAATGGGTGGGCTGTTTTATGAGGAAAGGTGAGATCGGGTAAACTCTATCTGTTGGAATTTAGCAGAGTGAGGGTTGACTTGACTGAAATATAAAAGATCCCGATGGGTCCTGACAGAGTGGTTGTCGAGAGGATGTTTCCACTTGTTGCACACACAGGAACTAGGGTACACATTTTAAAAGTTATGGGCCACACATTTAGAACGGAGATGAGGCGAAATATTTTCACTCAGAGGCTCGTGAATCTTTGGAACTCTCTACCTGAAAAGGCGGTAGAAACAAGAGTATTTTAATATTCTTAAGGCAGAGGTGGATAGATTCTTGCTAAGCAAGGAAGTGTTAGGTTATCTTGATTATGCGGAGTGCAGGTTACTAACAGATCAGTCATGATGTTATTAAAATGGCTGAGAACGTTCGAGTGTCCGATTGGGCTCCTCCTGTTCCTTGTCTATATGTTCAACTCTCAATCCACTATTCAGAAGAGTTACACATTTCCTATGGGTCATATTATTATAATTGGTGAACAATGATTTGGTCCATATTAACTGACCATGAATCAAACCGCGGCCGTGGACGTAAACGGTTCGAATCCTGATCACTGGACCACCACTGAGGTTGGAGACATACAAAGCCCGTGGATTCACGAGATTGCAATACCGATTTTTTTTTTACAGTGATTCAGTTTTCCTTATAAATTCTTGTATTCGAATATTGTGTACGTGTCTATAAGCAAGAACACAGTTAAAAGGTGTAACACTGAGAAGTAGAGGAATTGTTGGAGTTTAATGAAACTTTCGTTTTCTATCTCATTTTTCAAAATTTCAACAAATTAACAAATAATTTCAGTGGATAATTCACTCCATTCTTTAACTCGGCTCTGAATTTCCTCTGGGTCCCAGCATAAATAAACGGGTTGATGCAGGAACTCAGAAACTGTAGCATATATCCGCTTTCCTCCAAGATAAATGACCATTCACTAATATCAGCAACAGAAAAATAAGGAACCTTTGCAATTCGGACATAGAGTATCGTCACAAAAAATAACGTATATAAGAGGATGAAACTGCCCGGGATGGCAAAGAGTAAAATAATGGACTTTCTCCGCTTCTCCATCTCTGGGTCACTCTGTTTTTCTCCATTACTCTGTGACCGGAGTCTCCTGCGGGCCCGATTAGCCGCGAGAATGTGTCTGACGGTCAGAGCATTGAACAATAAAATCAGAATGAATGGGATACAGGGCATTGAAATTGTTCGAAACAAATCATAGGCGTTCCATATTGGGGATGTATAAAAAATTTGTTTTACAATACAGAACCAAGGTATGTTATTAATTATATGCAGCGGTTCAAATATAAAATACAGGAAGGACGTTTTTAGAGAGCTCAATGCGCAGACGGTCCCTATCACCCACGCCGCTGTCTTCTCCGTGCAGTATTTGATTTTCAGCTTCTGGCAGCAAATGGCCACAAATCGATCAAAGGTGAAAGCAACCGTTAACCAGGCAGAACTGTCAATGGTTGCGTAGATTATCACATTTTGCAGACTGCATATTGGTGTGATTGACAGGAAACTGCCGGGGAAATAAATCCCAGCAGTCCGGCTTAATATCACGCTGGTGATAATGACCAAGAGATCCGTCACCGCCATGGAGACTACATAGTAAATTATACATCTGGAGAGACCACAGCTTCTTCGGTATAGGATTAAAATGACTGCCAAGTTAGCTGTAAAGTATAGAAGGAAAGGGAACATATGGGTGACAGCAGGAGAGACAAGATGTTACTTTCTCAACTCCCATCGAAATGATACAAGATTATGCAGGAAATTGAAACTTTTGCGATTTGATTCTGCTTTGCCAACTGTCCCTTGTTCGGGTTCCCATGCACATAATCACAAGAATTATAAATAAGCTGGGTCAGTGACATTGAATTGCATCATAATGCAACACAATATAATGAAAGATAAGAAAATGTTGAAAAATCATAAATGCACCTCCAGGCATAGTCAACAACTTATTACAGGCACGTTGGATATGAAATTATAAAAAGCATTAATTGCCATATTCAACTGGAAAGTTTCCATCTCGCTCAATTTCAAAAGTTGCCCCATTTGGCGAATTATTCTTAAACTATTCGCTGTTGGAAATGCCTGCATCAAACCAAAATATAAATCTTCAATCAAAAAAGTAGGGAGCAATTCGCGTTTCTATGAATTTACAGAGGAAATGTTGAAAGGAGCTCCTAACCTGAAATTGTGGGTGTAACATGCAATACTGGAAATGGCAGATGTAAATGACGCAATTGGAGAGAGTGTTGCTCTCATTGCAGGAGTTAATGAACAAATCTGACCCGAAGTGGATATTTGAAGGTAATTATCAGATTAAGAGCTCGCAAGCAGTACTGGGTCCTTTCAACATGTCTTCTGAAATTTCAGAGAGAGGCAAGCAACTGACCATAGGCATTTCCAAAATCATTTATATTCCATGCAAAATATGCAGTCAGTTACCGTGCCTGGGTCAACATAATCAAAGCAATCAGAAAATAATGGGGAGAAATGGTGACTTGTGCAATGAGAGTCGAGGGTCGAGACGGAGACGGGTGGACCAATTTCTCACCAAAGAGCCGCTATTGCAATCCTCCTATACTGTCAAAAGCCCGTTGACACCAAAGGTCTGTCAATAAAATCTTTCATTATGTTCAGATAGCAATTATTTGTCCGACTCAATCCATTACTCTCAATTTCAACAACAAGAAAAATATCTGGAATTATACCGTGATAACGTTGTGGTAATTCGTCCCTGGAACAGGGAGAATACGATAACATATTTACATGTACAGGGAGGTGACAATGTGATAATTCAAGCACAACAATGACACTGATAATACAAAAGTTACACGTTTCCACTGCAATAACTATAACTTCCAATAGCAGCAACAATAATTCTGCAGAAATGGATTTATGCTGTGTTATCCGAGGGAAAATTCGTATTAGTTCATGTGTCATTGTCGTAATCGAACTACATGTACAGTATAATAACTTTGAAGTAACCCATCTACAATAGCATTGCTAAGAAAAATATAACTGCATTTCTAAATTGAATTTGCAGTGATAAATGGCAAGGTGGGACAGGTGAGGGGGGACAAAAGTGTGGCACAGGTCAGAGGCAGGCAGAACACAGTTGAATGGGAGACATTATAATTTGAATACCTTTTTCTGTTCTTTGAGTGAAATGACACTGCTTAAAACGGCAATATTCACCATTGATTCAGATAAATTGTGCTAACAGATTCAAGGTATTATCTCATTAAAATGAAGAATAAAGCTCTTAAAATTAATAAAGTGACCCTGTAAAAGAGGACAATAAGCATCAGTCTACCAGAAGAATCTATATATTTTAGGGGAAAATTCATTGCTTTAAATGATAGAAATGAATTCCGTGTCTTAGAGGTGCGCTAGTAATAAAATTGAAAAAGGTTACAGCTGAACAAAGACATTACATGTTAATAACTAACTACCACACTGTACCTGGAACTCCAATAGCTGCAATGACGGGATAGTAAATGGCAAACACCAGCCCTTTTGGAGGTGCATGCATTTCTATCGGAGGCTCTGAGCGTGTACGATATGACAGTAAATGTTGTAACATTTATACATAATGTGAAGCTCTGGGGAAATGATTAGTTTTTTAATATTATTCACATTTATTGTGAGAAACAGATTAGTGCAGAAGGTACCCAGCTGCCTTTTATGTTTTGATCGAAGACAATGGCTTTTTTTTGAATGAATTCTCAAACCTCCTGGAGTGTAATACCCAGAGATTACGGCATAATCTCAGTCATAAACAATAATTTGCCTGGATATTCGTGTCAGTACAGAACATTGCTGTTGCTTCTGACTGCATTAAGAAATGCAAATAGTCCGTGGAAAACACAACAGAAATGTGCAAAATCCCGATCAAATGATAGGATGCAATTTGGTTCTGAAGATCTCTCATAGAGTCAACCCACTTCCACCCATCTATTAGTGTATTCACGATGGGCAGCGCACTTAAGTGTGGTTACATTAGGAGTGCACAGTCTCCCCTCTTCACGATTATGTTCATTTTTGCCAGACGATTTCAATTATATCAGTTCGGCCAAGTTTCAGTTCCAGTCCATCCCAGTTACTTTTAGGCCTAACATCCCCGGCTTTGCACTGGTACACTGGACGTTGGCATACCCTGCTCAAAATCTGTAATTCATTGTAAACGGTTCCAGTTCAGCTTGGTTAGAATCGGCGTGTACATGCTCAAACTTGCTTGCGTCTGTTCATTGTCGACCAGATCCATCCCCGACAATTCCCAGGTGCTCGAGAGATCTACTTCACAAGGCTCAACGGAGTGTTGCCAGGTCCAATTCAGCATGGTTATATTCACTGTTGATATGATAAAATACTTAATTCTGGCAAACACATCTATATTTTCAGTTGAGGATTTCTATTTGAAAACGATTTTTTTCCACTGGAGGAAAGTCCAGCTCAACATCGTTACTGCCATAATGGACTTGGGCAACTTCGTTGAACTAATCGAGCCAACGTTTCCAGTCCAAGCTAAGCTCTGACGAAGGTTCATCCAGACTCGAAACGTTAGCTCTATTCTCTTTCCACAGATGCTGTGAGACCTGCTGAGATTTTCCAGCATTTTCTGTTTTTGTTTTAAATTCCAACATCCGCAGTATTTTGTTTTTATCTTTGTTGAACTAATGGTTGGCCTGATACAAAACATAAAATGTTGCAAATTCACAGCGTGTTTTGTCAGTGTATTTTACCCTGATGCTACGGGACTGTTGGAGGATTCCCATAATATTCTGCTTTGTCTGAAGTACAACGAAAAACTGCTGTATCTTTTTGTTTCCTACAAAAAGAAACATACAAACTGTCGAGTGGAGAAGTGAAAGAAATTGAGGACGAAATATTAATTTAGAGGAGACAAGAAGGAAAAATAATCCAGGGCGTAGATGCAGAAAATGAGGGTCTATTTACTGTTCTTGTGAAACAGTTTAAGAATCCAATATTTATCATCAGTCACATGGATTATAGAACATATGAATAAATCTGCACACATCATTGCTGAGAGCACAGTTCAAGCACTTGGTTCGGTTTCTTGACTCTTCTTTCGTTTCTGGCTCAGATCAAAGACAGGAGGGACCAAGTGAGATGAGGCAGGGTGGGGAGATGATAATCCTGAGCAGACGCTTCAGCAATGGAGGCCTTTTCACCAGGGGAAGAAAGGTTCAGAAATGGTCTAACAGACGTGTTCCCAATCAAGGAAGTTTGGAAACTATTGAAAAGAAACCCGGTAGTCCATCTGGTCGCCATTGTTTCTAATAATGTAAACTACTGTGGAAAAAAAAGATCGCTCTTTGGTAAATTGGCTTTTTGACAGTTGGTCGGCATCCTTCTTTGATGGTTAAGGAACGTTCGAAACTTCCATTCTTTCGAAATCAACAATACAAAATTGCCTCATGTGGAGTTGTGACTTTAGACAGTTAATCTATTTCTTCAAATGAACACGTAATGTAGTACCCAAGTAACCACGTCAGAAACTGTGATAAATGATCTCAGATCAATCATAAATAGCAAATTTTGGAAAAAGGCATCCGATGCAGAAATAACATCAGAGTAATAACACCTAAAATAAACTGCCATAATAACAATATTATTAATAATAATACAGCAATATCATGCAGCAATATTCGGCAACATATTGATAATTGCTGCTTCACAGACGCAGTTGTTTATACAACGTGCTAAAACCAGTTTCAGGGCTTTGTAAGTTGTGCCTATAAAAACAAAGGCCTCACAGTGCTGCTCTGACTGCACGGTGAGTGCTGCCTAATGTGAGGATTCCTTTGAGCGTTGAGTGAAAACACGGTGTTCACGTGGTAAATTATAAGGAGGTAAGTAGTCATTAAACTTGCTTTCAGGGTGAGCGAAATTAGTTCTTATTTGGGAAGTTAAAATCAGCACTTCAGTGCATTCCTGCAACAGGAATCAGCTGAGTCAGCTCTCAACTGTACTTGGCTGGTTCTTTGTACATCTAGTTAAAACCAGTTTCAGGGCTTTGTAAGTTGTGCCTATCAAAGCAAAGGCTTCAGTGCGGCTCTGACTGCACAGTGAGTGCTGCCTGAATGTGAGGAGTGCTTTTAGAGTTGGGTCAATACAGGGAGTTAGGTGAAACAGGCAGCAGAGGCTACAAAGGAGAGTACTGATTGGTAATTAACTGTTAGTCTTGATTCTTTGACACTGACAGTGACTTCACACTAAAGAAAAAAACTTAAGAGTGACATCACAGTTGGGCTGTGATTTGAGTGACTAACAGGAAGCTGTACTACATTTGAAAACCTATTGAAATTACTGGTTAGATATCGCATTGAGACTATTGTAATAAGGCGACAGGTAATTAAAAAAAGAATAAATAAAACCCAACTTCAACACTAATTAAATAAAATAGAGATGGAGGTTCGGGTGATCTGTTGTTCATGCATGATGTGGGAGCTGGTGGACCCCATTGTGGTGCCCAGTAAGCATGTCTGTAGTAATTGTTGGTTGCTTGAGGAACTCGGGCTCGGAGTGGATGAGCAGGATTCTGAGCTCCAGGCGCTGCGACACAGCAGGAAGGGGAAGATGTACATGGACACTGTGTTCCAGGAGGCAGTCAAAGAACAAAGAACAAAGAACAGTACAGCACAGGAAACAGGCCCTTCGGCCCTCCAAGCCTGTGCCGCTCCTTGGTCCAACTAGACCAATCGTTTGTATCCCTCCATTCCCAGGCTGCTCATGTGACTATCCAGGTAAGTCTTAAACGATGTCAGCGTGCCTGCCTCCACCACCCTACTTGGCAGCGCATTCCAGGCCCCCACCACCCTCTGTGTAAAAAACGTCATACTCAGTCATACTCAGTCATACTCAGTCATACCCCTTTGATTAAATACCTTGAATTTGGCCAGTCGACAGGGACAGGCGAATTTGGCTGCGAATGAGGCAGGTAGAAGGATCTTGGAGGTAGGTTTGCAGGAGCCTCAGTCCCTGAAATTGTCCAACAGGTTAACAAAGAACAAAGAACAGTACAGCACAGGAAACAGGCCCTTCGGCCCTCCAAGCCTGTGCCGCTCCTTGGTCCAACTAAACCAATCGTTTGTGTCCCTCCATTCCCAGGCTGCTCATGTGACTATCCAGGTAAGTCTTAAACGATGTCAGCGTGCCTGCCTCCACCACCCTACTTGGCAGCGCATTCCAGGCCCCCACCACCCTCTGTGTAAAAAACGTCCCTCTGATATCTGAGTTATACTTCACCCCTCTCAGCTTGAGCCCGTGACCCCTCGTGATCGTCACCTCCGACCTGGGAAAAAGCTTCCCACTGTTCCCCTATCTATACCCTTCATAATTTTGTATACCTCTATTAGATCTCCCCTCATTCTCCGTCTTTCCAAGGAGAACAACCCCAGTCTACCCAATCTCTCTGCATAGCTAAGACCCTCCATACCAGGCAACATCCTGGTAAACCTTCTCTGCACTCTCTCTAACGCCTCCACGTCCTTCTGGTAGTGCGGCGACCAGAACTGGACGCAGTACTCCAAATGTGGCCTAACCAGCGTTCTATACAGCTGCATCATCAGACTCCAGCTTTTATACTCTATACCCGTCGTATAAAGGCAAGCATACAATATGCCTTCTTCACCACCTTCTCCACCTGTGTTGCCACCTTCATGGATTTGTGGACTTGCACACCTAGGTCCCTCTGTGTTTCTATACTCCTGATGACTCTGCCATTTATTGCATAACTCCTCCCTACATTATGTCTTCCAAAATGCATCACTTCGCATTTATCCGGACTAAACTCCATCTGCCACCTCTCCGCCCAATTTTCCAGCCTATCTATATCCTGCTGTATTGCCCGACAATGCTCATCGCTATCCGCAAGTCCAGCCATCTTCGTGTCATCCGCAAACTTGCTGATTACACCAGTTACACCTTCTTCCAAATCATTTATATATATCACAAATAGCAGAGGTCCCAGTACAGAGCCCTGCGGAATACCACTGGTCACAGACCTCCAGCTGGAAAAAGACCCTTCGACCACTACCCTCTGTCTCCTATGGCCAAGCCAGTTCTCCACCCATCTAGCCACTTCTCCTTGTATCCCATGAGCCTTAACCTTCTTAACCAACCTGCCATGTGGGACTTTGTCAAATGCCTTACTGAAATCCATATAGACGACATCCACGGCCCTTCCTTCATCAACCGTTTTTGTCACTTCCTCAAAAAACTCCACCAAATTTGTAAGGCACGACCTCCCTCTTACAAAAAGGTTCGAGATTCTTGCTCCCTGTGTGGACAGGAACGGGTACTGCAGGGATGATGAACAATCTGGCCACGGCACCGTGGTACAGGGAGCCGTGCAAGTAGGGGGAGAAAAAATAAATGTAGTCGTAATTGGAAATAGTATAGTTAGGGGAATTCACACTGTTCTCTGTGACCAGAATCGAGAATCCCGAAACTTGTGTTGCCTGCCTGGTGCTCGGGTCCGGGATATCTCATCAGGGCTGCAAAGGAACTTGGAGTGGGAGGGGAAAGACACAGTTGTCGTGGTCCACGTAGGTACCAATGACAGAGGTAGAACAAGAACAAACTGCGAATTGAGTACGGACAGCTTGGAGCGAAATTCAAAAGCAGAACCAAAAAGGTGATAATCTGTGGATTGCTATCTGAGCCAGGAGCTAATCGGCACAGGGTACATAAGATTAAGGTGATAAATGCATCGCTCAAAGATAGGTGTGGAAGGAATAGGTTTGAATTCATAGGACATTGGCACCAGTGTTGGGGAAGAGGGGACCCGTTCCGATGGGATGGTCTTCATCTGAATCGTTCTGGGACTCGAGCCTTGACGAATGGTCCAACTAGGGTTGTAGAGAGGGCTTTAAACTAAATAGTGGGGCGGGGGTGGGGGGGTCAGTTATATGGAGAATTTTGAAATCAGAGTTAAAGGAGAGGTAGAAGTGAAGGTTTATGGAGCTGAGGGCTCAGGAGAGGTTAGTAAATTTTCCAGACCACGTAATACAACAGAGAGTATGGAAACTGGCAGGAACCTACGACCGAGCAAAAAAGATGACAAGTTTGATAGGGGAGGTGGTCAATTCAGGACAGAGGGCCTTGTACCAATATGGTATACTATATTGCAGTATACAGAACAAGATAAATGAGCTTTTTGTGCACATTGAAATTGGCTGGTACGATGTTGTGATTATCACAGAGACGTGGCTGCAAGGGGATCAGGCTGGGACCTAAATATCCAAGGATATGTGTCCTATCAGAAGGACGGACAGATGGGCAAAGGGGGCGGGGTTGCATTGTTAGTCAGGAATGAAGTTAAATCGATGCCAAGAAGTGATATAGGAACAGAAGGCATAGAATGTTGGGAGAGTTGAGGAATCGCAAAGCTAAAAAGACCCTGATGGGAGTTATGTACAGGCCCCCGAGCAGTTGTCAGGATGTGGGGCAGAAAATGAATCAGGAGATAGAAAAGGCATATAAAAAGGCCAATATTACAATAAGCATGGGGGACTTCAATATGCAGGTGAACTGGAAAATCAGGTAGGTAGTGCATCCCAAGAAAAGGAATTTGTGGAATGTCTATGAGTTTTGTTTTGGAGCAGCTTGTGACAGAGCCTACTTGGGAACAGGCAATTCTGGATTTGGTAATGTGTAACGAGGCAGACTTGGTTAGGTAACGTAAGGTGAAGGAACCCTGAGGGAGCAGTGACCACAATATGATAGAACGTACCCTGCAGTTTGAGAAGGAGAAGCTGGAAGCAGATGTAATGGTATTACAAATAAGGCAACGACAAAGGCATGAGGGAGGAGCTGGCCAAAGTTGATTGGAAAAGGAGCCTAGCAGGGAAGACAGTGGAATGGCACTGGCAGGAGTTTTTGAGAGTTATTCGGGAAGCGCAACAGAAATTCAACCCAAGGAGGAGGAAACATTCTAAGGGCGGGGGGAGGGGGCGGGGGGGGGGGGGGGGTGGTGGATGGGCGGGGGGGGGGGGGGGGGGGATGGGCGGTGGCTGATGCGGGACGAGGCATCCATGGCTGACGAGGGAAGTCAAGGAATGCATAAAAGCAAAAGAGACATTCAAAGTGGAAAGGATTAGTGGGAAGCCAGAGGATTGGGAAGCCTTTAAAAGCTTTTTGAAAAGCTTTTTGAAAGACGCCAGTGGGATGCAACAGCTCTAAGAGAGTCAGCGAGCACAGGTGAATGTCGTGGCCATCTCTAAGGAGAAGGTTCTAGGGAAAATGAAAAGGTATGAAGGTGGATAAATCACCTGGACCGGGTGGACTACACCCCAGGGTTCTAAAAGAGGTGGCTGAGGAAAGTGTGGAGACATTGGTGGTGATCTTTCAGGAATCACTGGAGGCAGGGAGAGTACCAGAGGGCTGGAAAGTAGCTAATGTAACACCGCTGTTTACGAAGGGTGGGAGGCAGCAGACGGGAAATTATAGGCCGGTTAGCATAACGTCAGGCACTGGCAAGATTTTAGATTCCATTATTAAAGATGAGATCGTGGAGTACTTGGATGCATGATAGATTAGGCCTGAATCAGCACGGTTTGTCAAGGGGTGGCCTTGTCTGTCAAATCTGTTAGAGTTCTTTGAGGCGGTAACAAGGAAGTAGATAAAGGAGAGCAAATGGACATGATTTATTTAGATATCCAGAAGGCCTTTGACAAGGTGCCGCATAGGAGAATGTTAAAGAAGTTAAGCGCCCATGGTGTTCAGCGTAAGATCCTGGCATGGATAGAGGATTGGATGACTGGCAGAGGCAGAGAATGGGGATAAATGTGACTTTCTCAGAATGGCAACCGTTGACTGGTGGTGTGCCTCAGGGGTCACTGCTGTGACCACAACTTTTCATGAAATACATCAACGATTTGGAGGAAGGAGCTGAAGGCAGTGTTACTAAGTTTGCAGATGATATAAAGATACGTAGAGGGAAAGGTAATATTGAGGAAGCATGGGGGCTGCAGAAGGACTTGGACAGGTTAGGGGAGTGGGCAAAGAAGTGACAGATGGAATACAATGTCGAAAAGTATGAGGTTATGCACTTTGGAAGGAGGAATGGAGGCATAGTTTTTTTTTTCTAAATGAGAAAATGCTCAGGAAAACAGAAACACAAAGGGACTTGGGAGTCATTGTTCAAGATTCTCTTGAGGTTAACTTGCATGTTCAGTCGGCAGTTAGGAAGGCATTTGCAATTGGCATTCATTTCGAGAGGGTTAGAATACAAGAGCAGTGATGTACCTCTGAGGCTGTATAAGGCTCTGGTCAGAACCCATTTAGAGTATTCTGAGCAGTTTTGGGCCCCATATCTAAGGAAGGATAAGAAGATAAGAACTAGGAGCAGGAGTCGGTCATCGCGCCCCTCGCGCCTGCTCCGCCATTCAATAAGGTCAGGGCTGATCTTTTCGTGGACTCAGCTCCACTTACCCGCCCGCTCACCATAACCCTTAATTTCTTTACTGTTCACAAATTTACCTATCCTTTTCTTAAAAACATTCAATGAGGTAGCATCAATTACTTCACTCAGCAGGGGACTCCACAGATGCACAACCCTTTGTGTGAAGAAGATCCTCCTCAACTCAATCCTAAATCTGCTCTCTCTTATTTTGAGGCCGTGCCCCCTAGTTCTCGTTTCACACACCAGTGGAAACAACTTCCCTGCTTCTATCTTATCTACTCCCTTATTAATCTTATATGTTTCTGTAAGATCTCCCATCATTCTTCTGAATTCCAATGAGTATATCCCCAGTCTACTCAGTCTCTCCTCATAAGCCAAACCTCTCAACTTCGGAATCAATCTAGTGAATCTCATCTGCCCCCCCTCCAGTGCCAGTATATCCTTTCACAAGTAAGGAGACCAAACCTCTCCACAGTACTCCAGATGTGGCCTCACCAGCACCCTATACAGCTGCAACATAACCTCGCTGTTTTTAACTCCATCCCTCTAGCAATGAAGGACAGAATTCCATTTGCCTTCTTAATTACCTGCAGCAGTCTTTGGTGCGGCACCCTGTCAAACGCCTTCTGAAAATCCAGATACACCACATCCACAGACTCCCCATTGTCCACTGTGCATGCAATGTTCTCAAAGAATTCCAGCAAATTAGTCAAACATGACCTGCCCTTCATGAACCCATGCTGTGTCTTACCAATGGAACAGTTTATATCCAACCAAAGGGACAATTTATATCCAGGATGTGCTGGCCTTGGAAAGGGTCCGGAGGAGGTTCACAAGAGTGATCCCTGGAATGAAGAGCTTGTCGTATGAGGAACAGTTGAGGACTCTGAGTCTGTACTCGTTGGAGTTTAGAAGAAAGAGGGGGAATCTTATTGAAACGTATAAGATTCTGCGAGGCCTGGGTAGAGTGGACGTGGAGAGGATGATTCCTGTAGTAGGTAAACCTAGAACCAGAGGGCACCACATCAGGCTAAAGGGGCGATCCTTTAACACAGAGGTGAGGAGGAATTTCTTCAGCCAGATAGTCGTGAATCTGCAGAACTCTTTGCTGCAGAAAGCTGTGGAGGCCACGTCATTGAGTGTCTTAAGGGCAGAGAAAGATAGGTTATTAATTAATAAGGGGATCGGGGTTATGCAGAAAAGGCAGGAGAATGGGGATGAGAAAAATATCCGCCATGATTGAATGGCGGAGCAGACTCGATGGGCCGAGTTCTGCTCCTCGGTCTTATGGTATAAGATTCCACTAGATGGCGTTCCATGACATCTGAGAACAAAACTTTCAGATCCGCCACTTCACCGCTGTTACAGGTGACGGCTGGAGTACGGGAAATACCTGGGCGTCGCGACACCAACACAAAACACATTTTATTCAGGACAAGAGCGTCTATGTGAATTATCGAAGCATCGACACAGAACCATGTCTTCTGGACCAGAAGCTTGGGGTTCCAATCCCACTTCAGGGTCTTATGCCTGCAGAAAGTGTGATCCTTTTCCGATTCACAGGTTGATGATCAGCTTGTAAACTCTTCCAATCTACTTCATGACAGGTGGTAAGAGTGGGCGCGTTTCCCGATCGGTAATACTGCAGAGGTAATGGAAACGACTGCGGTACTTTGTCAGGCAAAGTCATTGCCCAATCCAATGGAAAAGTCTGGAAGATGTGAAGAGTGGCGCAGCAGTCTTTCAAATTGACTTTTATCAATCAGTGTATTCCAATGTCACTGGGTAGCATGAATAAGACGTTTAGCACAGTGCTACTAATCAACGTCGGTCCTCAGTGTAGCATAAAGAGAGAGAGAGAGACAGAGAGAGAGAAAGAGAAAGAGGTATCCATTTGGATACTGTTTGTGACAAGATCGAAGTAACCCGGAAATTCCTTTACTCTAGGGTCAGAATTATAGTCCTTTTTGAGAGATAATTAAACATTCCCACTGTTCTCTGCGTTAATAAAGTTTCTAACATAACAGCAGTGACTACACTGGTAATGAGCTTCCGGCAGTTAGAAAGTGTTTTGGGGCATATGGAATCTGTAAAAGCCGCAATAAAAGTAAAATAGTTGTTGTTTTCGAGTGAAATTTGATTCTAGAAGCTAAATTCGTTGTCCTCCTGTTTCTACGGGGCACCGTGAACTTTATTTTTAATTTTATTGTTTCTATTTCAATTTTTTTCCTGGATTGTTTGAGTGAGCTGTCGCGACCTCCTGGAATTTTGAGGATTCCGTCCCCAGTCGGGTCAGAGATTCTTTCCGTTCCACAGGACACCGGGAGTCAGTCAGGAAAAACACTCCGGGATCTTACCGAGGAGACAGTGCAGTGGTCAGGAACTGCTGCACCGTCAGAGCTGCCAGCCTCTTGGTGACCTATTAAATCGAGGACACCGTCTTCCTTCTCAGGTGGACGTGATGCATCGCATGGCCATTGTTTCCAAGAAGACAAGGAGAAATGCATGTTTGACAATCACAATCACGGAAACAGACAGAACACTGCAATATTACTGGATGAAATGATATGCTGAGTGCAAATTGCCTGCTGTGTTTTCCATCGTGACGGGGAAACACTTTGGGACATCAAACTCTATATATATACTAATGTAAATTCTTTAAACTGTCGCCATTTCGTTATTCCGGTCATATATTTATTATTAATGAAAACATATTCCAGAATTAAAAGTTTGAGAAATCACCACGATTTCAGTTTCCATTTCTGACTCACTCTGATCACAACCTTTGCCGAACGCTCTGCTATTTTGGGTGAGGCTCTGAGAGTCTTTGTACCGGTTCAGCCTTGCTCTGTGTGTCTCTGGGACTCGGTGCACAGTAATACACCCCGGAGTCTGCCAGCTCTGTTTTAGACACTTTCAGCGGGCCAGTGCGTGTTGCATCATTGAGCTCCGGTGTAAAACGGTCCCCTGGCGATCTCTGTGTGTCCTCGCTGTATCTATATCTCAACAGTAGATACTCCATGGAGCCGCTAGATTACTGACGGTCCAGATAAGTAAGGAGTGTTACTTGAAGTTGAATAATTACCGAACAACTGAACATCATCTCCTTCAGTGACTGTGACCGCTGCCGGTGCCTGTGAAACAGAATCTCCTCCACAATGTCCTGTATGAACCCAAAGAAATATTAAACTAAATAAAAAGACTTCATTCTGTCCCCAAAACATCACCCCCCACTCCCCTCCTCCCCCCCCCCCCCCGCCCCCCGCCCAACCACTGAATCAGCCGTCAGCTTGAACAATAATCGCAGAGAGAAACAACGCAGTTCAGCGGCTGGAGCGGGAGGTGCTTGCGGTGATTAAATAAAACTTCCATCGTAAACATTCTATTCTTTCTAACGAGATCAGGTCCTCACCTTCAGTCCCTATAACTTGAAACTGCTCACTGTTTGTGTGTTTGAAGTTTGATGTTTGCCAAAGTCATTTACTGGTATCAGAGGAGCTTGAATTTCAGCCCAACTCATTATCTCTCATTCCCAGGGCGAAATTAGCCTAATCCCAACTGTGCAGCGTTGAGACCAGCGAGATCCAGATAACATTTCGATGTTGGGATCAATCCACTCCCCGAATACCCACCCCTCCCCCTTGCAGTGAGCGAACTGCCCGGCAGAATATACTGAGTGGTTACGATGTGTAACACAGAGTTGAGCAACTTGTGAATTTACCGGTTAAAAGAGCTGCCACTGTGAGGAATAATTAACTGGAGACATGTTTGCAGAGAGCTCGCGGCGGATTTGACCAGAGCGGGTTGAAGCTGAAGTTGTTTTGGTCAAGAGTTGGGAAGACGTTGAGTCACATCCAGGCCCCTGTTTATTGGTTTACTGAAAACGTCATCAGATGACATCCTATCGGCTTCTAGTTCTTTTGTTCTTCAATGCACCAATGATCTCGCAGCTCCTTTATCTGCAATTCGTCCTATTGGCGGAGAGATGAAAGGAGTAAAATGAATTTGGACATCAAACGAAAGGGAATTACTTCCTCTTCAACTGCCATTTTAGCAACAGACTGATCCCGAGTCCTGATGGCTCTCTTCTGACATGGAGAATGACAATATCCATCCTTACAGCAACATGAGAAGCAGTTTGTTATTAATCCTGTTTGGCATAGCAGGAGTGGTGCAGGGGAGGATGATTTTGTTTAGTTGGAACATCTACTTGATAAGAAATGATAGAATAATGAATGGTCTGAGATATTTCCTTATGATGTTCCCTCAATTTGTAACTTTGCAGTGTGTGAAATCCTCTTTCAGAGTCGAAAACAACTTGCCCCCCCCCCCCCGCCCCCCGCCATTGGACTGCTGATCCAAAGAGTGCCAAACAGGATAAAGCAGCAAAGATGAATATCTACAATAAAATCTCTAACAAAACAGCACATGTGAGGCTGATCAGAGTTAGAACAGCACAGGAAAGCTGTGGGTGGGAGTTGCCATCGGCAGTGTGGTCACAGGTAGGATTTATCTGCAAAGAGCTGAGCTCAATAACAATGTCACTTTGGAAATTCTATAATTTTCCCTCTCTGTAAGATCGGCAGCTCAATTTTCATTCCATACTGCGGACCAGCAGGTTCGCACCAAGAGTGTTAGGGTTTGTAAATGATTCAATACAAAGCGAAATCTTCATCAGTCATGTGGATGGAAAGCGGGACCGAATAGCTGAGTAGCAGATTGGAGAGGTTCTGAATTAAAGGACAAGGTAACAGAAAAAGCATTAAATGTTTGCGTTTAAGACTGGGAATGGAAATGGGCATAATTTTCACAAATCAGTAACGACAAGAGCAGTCAGGAACAAATAGGCAGAGAAAGGCGTGGAAAACCATTTAATGTATCTCAGATCGATTCTACAATCTTATACCAATTAGGTTCATTTGCCATGCTAAATTAACCCTAGTGTAAGGGGGAATCAATGGGGTTACGGGAAAGGGCCTGGGTTGGTTTGTTGTCGGCGCAGACTCGATGGACTGAATGGCCTTCTTCGGCACTGAAGGGATTCTATGATTCTACAACTGTAAGTTACGATCATTAATTAATACAACTGTGCAACTGGACAACACCACTTGCTGTTTTTCAGTGTTGTTTTTGTGTTGCAATGTTGAGAATCTCCGTCACTCTCTCTGTGGAAACTGAATTAGCCGCTCGTGTGTGAGCGCACCCTGCTGGAAACTAACTAGAACTGCCAGTGTGGGGTTTTTGCACCGCATTCGATATATCTCTGCAGCAGCGTGGGCTCCATGGCACAGAAATACACGGCGCTGCCGAAAATCAGTGCGTTCATGATCGTTAGCTCGCTAGTGTTGTTATTTTTAAATCAAATTTAGAAGAAACCCGATCATCGATGTTGGTATTCCTTTGCACGTTCTCTCCAATAAGCTGAAATATGTCCACTGGAGCTGACTATAACAGTACACATAAGGATTAGAATGGCTAGTTTCCAAGGTGCAGGTTAGTATCACGTTACTTTCCTCCTTAACCGATATTTCAGGACCCAGTTGTTCCACTTTGTCTTGGTGGCTCCATTCTAACAGAAATAACAACAATAATGACAATCCGAGTCAGCCTCATATTGAGCGATACAATTATCATCTCCGCCGTCACTGCTGTTTTAACAATAACATCTGGGTTGCAGCAGTCAGGAGGAGCATGTAGTTTTACTGGGAAGGAAAAAACTTACTGAGGACTGAGATAATGATGAGGATCTGAGCGAGTCAGTTCTCCATGATCATCCTTAGTCTATAACTCATCAGTGAGGGAAATCCTCCATCAGAGACACAAATACAGATCCCCGTCCCATTGCACTGCTTATCCAACCAATGAGAGGAATGGTGCAACGCCAACAATCTGTCCAATCACACAATCGGGTCAGAGTGAGAACAGCAAACGGAAGCTGTGGGCGGGGTACCGCAGATTCAATATTGAGTGAAGCGTGCGGTGACTCTCAGCGGCACTCGGAACTGTTGGACGGAAATAGAGCCAGTTGAATCTACAGAAGTCTCTTATCATCCTGCGCCGACTCACTTTTCAGGGTGTCCAACAATAAATAAAGCGACTGCGACATGAAGCAACGAGAACCATAGAATCTTTGAAAGGCAAATTGGTCATCCGGCGTATCTATGTTTCCTTGGAGGAGTTCTCCAAATCATCCAATTCTCCCCGCAGCTCCGTGAAATCTCTGCTTAACTAACTTTGCTCTCAAGAGTACAAGCCCGGTCTCTATAACCTCACCACAAAACTGAATTTCCTCATCCCTGGAAAGGCGGAGGATTGAGCGGAGACTTTGTAAAATATTGTCAGTTGGCAGATGGGGAAAATGGAGTAGGAAGCAAACCAGAAAACACTGCCCTCAGCTTTGCGAATCTTTAGAAACTGTTTGGGAACTGGAATCAGAGGAGATTGAAGGGTGGACTGTCTGACTGAGCAGAGACAATCAAGGCAACCTTCCCTTCTTTAAGAGGCTGGAACTTTGATTCCGATGTTATCAGTAAAAATAACTGATCAGAGACATTGAAAGGATTCTCGTTCCTGCACATCAGCAATTCAAATCTAATATCAATTTCGGAATAGTCAGAATATTTGGTTTCAGACAAGACACCGAAAAGGCTTGAATGGAGACGGCACCGGTTGTTGGAGAGCCGGTTCCCGATGACATGGATGTGTCTGCAATGGGGGGTCTCTGACTATTAGACGTAACTTGTGTCTGCAGCTAACCCATTAGAAATCCGTTCAATTATTCCATTCTCACCAACCCATAAATTATTCTCTCTTACTCAGTTACACAGTTAATGAGACAGGGGAAAGCAGCAATATTTCAGTCTCCCCCATCTCCAAACACCCCCTGCCGGCAAAAAGCACTGGCGATTTAGCTGCATAAGTTTTCTAAGAAATGGTGAAGACCAATGGGTGTCAATATTTTGATTGATCCCCTTTTCAGTTCACATTTAACCATAAACTGGAATTCGGAAACTTCAGAGCAGGGAGTTTTGATAACAAAACTGGCAGGACTTGCAGATAGTGAGGAACATTGTCAGAGGCTACAGAAGGATATAGATAGGCTGGAAATTTGGGCAAGGAAATGGCAGATGGAGTTCAATGCTGATAAATGCGAAGTGATGCATTTTGGTGGGAATAATGTAGGGAGGAGCTACACGATAAATGGAAGAACCATAAAGGGTGTAGAGATGCAGAGGGACCTGGGTGTGCAAGTCCACAGATCTTTGAAGGTGACGTCACAGGTGGAGAAGGTGGTGAAGAAGGCATATGGCATGCTTGCCTTTATAGGACGGGGCATAGAGTATAAAAGTTGGGGTCTGATGTTGCAGATGTATAGAACGTTGGTTCGGCCGCATTTGGAATACTGCGTCCAGTTCTGGTCGCCACACTACCAGAAGGACGTGGAGGCTTTGGAGAGAGTGCAGAGGAGGTTTACCAGGATGTTGCCTGGTATGGAGGGGCTTGGTTATGAGGAGAGATTGGGGAAACTGGGGTTGTTCTCCTTGGAAAGACGGAGGATGAGGGGAGACTTAATAGAGGTGTATAAAATTATGAAAGGCATAGATAGGGTGAACGGTGGGAAGCTTTTCCCCGGGTCGGTGGTGACGTTCACGAGGGGTCATAGGTTCAAGGTGAAGGGGGGGAGGTTTAACACAGATATCAGAAGGACATATTTCACACAGAGGGTCGTGGGGGCCTGGAATGTGTTGCCGGGCAAGGTGGTGGAGGCGGACACACTGGGAACGTTTAAGACTTATCTAGACAGCTATATGAACGGAGTGGGAATGGAGGGATACAAAAGAGTGATCTAGTTTGGACCAGGGAGCGGCGCGGGCTAATTGTTCCTGTTTTCTCGTTTCAAGGCTTCATTCTACGATCATCTTGCTGGTGCCAGTACAGAGTGAGACTCCGGATAGTTGGGAACCTGTCTCGGGGGCAGGGGATTCATATGGTGTTCGTGGAAGTGGAAATGACTAGGGTTGGGAAGCATTTTCCGATCGGGGCCATTGTGATCTCCTGGACTCGTTTCGATCGCCTCAGGGGGTCGGAGAGGAATTTCCCAGATTTTTTTTCCCCATATTGGCCCTGGGGTTTTTCACTCTGGGTTTTCGCCTCTCCCTGGAGATCACATGGTCTGGAATGGGGGGGTGGGGGTAAGTTAATAGGTTGTAATGAACAAAGCATCGTAGCTGTGAGGGACAGCTCGGTGGATAGGATATTGGTATGTAGATAGGCTGGAAAATTGGGCGGGGATCCTGGATTCAGGATTCAATCCTGGACCGGGGAGCGGCGCGGGCTTGGAGGGCCGAAGGGCCTGTTCCTGTGCTGTATTGTTCTTTGTTCTTTGTTCTTTGTTCTTGTTTGTACCCCGGTTATTGCCTGGGACCTGCACAAATATGAATAGAATGTGATAACACCTTCAATACAGAAAGTCCGCTGAGGACAAAAGCGACTGGTTTAGAAGGTCAAACCGTGCAGTCTGATTCAACATCAGAACCTGATTTGTGGAAGTACAATTCGGCTCGAAACCCTTTCTTTCATGCGGCAGAGAAATTCATCTAACATTAGAATCATAAAATGACATTTGCACCTTTTTTTCTCTTTTGCCATGTCAAGGTGGTACAGTGGTCAGCACTGCTATCTCACAGCGCTAAAGACCCAGGCTCAATTCCCAGCTTTGGTCACTGTCTGTGTGGCGCTTGCACGTTCGCCCCGTGTCTGCATGGGTTTCTTCTCACAGCCTGAAAGACGTGCTGGTTATGTGCATTGACCGCAACAGGCGCTGGAGTCTCGCGACTAAGGAATTTAACAGTGTCTTCATTGAAGTATAAGCCTTACTTGTAACTAATAAATAACTTTACTTTAAATGAGCATTTTGCAGAATATTATTTAACACTTGGAAATGCAACTGCAGTTAGGCTGAGAGATAATGTTTTCTGTCAATATTTAATAACAAACGGAAATGAGGTAACTTTTCCTCACACTGAGAGATGAGGAAGTTTGAACACTGTTGTTGTCCTATTTCACACAGGGAACCATTAACATGTTAGGTGAATTTATTAAACACCACACTTCAGAAACAGAGAATACATGACTCTGAAGTACAATCATACAGCACGGTTCGACATTCCAGTCAGTTGTCGAGCATCGTTTTTGTAGTGTAGTGTTTATCACATTCATCTGACACACGAAAGGTTCCCAGTTCCAAAACAGGTGGAAACATTTATACATACTTTTAACCTCAGAGAGAGGAAAAGAACAATAATTCACGCTAATTGCTGAATAAGTATGTTACACAGAGTTGCATTTTCCCCTCCCCTCCACATTTCTGTACACACTCAAACCCGACAGAATATCTTGAACTGGTTACCGTTTCCAGCTCTCACTATTCAGAAAGTTTCTCTCAAACTTGCACATTCGGGTTTTTTCATTTGTTCATTCCTGAAACATTGCCGTCGCTGGCCATCATTCACTGCCCAACCCGAGTTGAGATGCAACCATATTGCTGTGGCTCTGGAGTCACATGCAGGCCCGACCAGGTCGGAAGAGCAGATTTCCTTCCAAAGATACATTGGTGAATCATATGGGTTCATTCAACAATCGAAAATGCTTTCACGGTCATCAATGGATTCTCAATTCCAGATTTTTGGTATTGTATTCAAATCCCACCAGCTGTCCTGGCAGTCCCCAGAATGTTAGCTGGTCGAGCGATAACTCGCCCCACCTAAAGCATCTGCGCCTCAGATGAGGCTCGAATTTACAACCTGGGCATAGCCCGCAGGCCGCACTGCTGTATAAACACCATGCGCTAACCGATTGCGCCACTACGGCACTGTGCCGTACGAATTTGTGTCAGAATATTAAAGGCTACCACAGCGTCACCTCCATTAATAACAGTCATTTGACGCCACATTTCAGAGAGGGGAACAAACCCATCAAAGATTCTCTCTTCCACAATGAGTAAGACAGGGACAGGCAGCAGGATCTTACCCCGCACTCTCCAATCGCCCACAGACAGCAGAAAGTGGTAAGTGGCAACTGCAGCTTCAATCAGGGAGTTACTGCCCATCCCAGGGACACAGAACTCCAACCCAGGTAAAACGTCACAATATACCGATCAGAGACTCATCAAATCGCAGATAGCTGATAGCCCACTCACTGAACATTCGAGTAGCATTTACACAATGCCCGAGCGAGTCACAAACAATATTCACAGCAACTTTCCAAAGCATTTCAGTGATAAATTCCTTAATTTGACTGAAAATCTGACTGTTGTGAATCTGAAAATGGTCACCCTGAGATTTGCGTTACCCAGAGACCTGTCTCCCACTGTTTGTCCATCAGGTTGTGTTTGTGTTGTATATTGAAGCGCCTGTCATTTCAAAATGAGGAGAGAACAAGGAAAATATTCAATTGTGGAACAAATCCTGAGGGAAACGGATCATAATATTGGAAGGAGATGCAGTTGTGAATGGTGTTATTGATGATTGAATCGAAAGTATTGCATCCTTGGGCTTCTGGTGGTCAGTTCCCTACACTGCCGTTGAATTCCTCCCTCTGGCAAGAGACATGGATTCATTTCAGCTGCACGTTCATAGGAGAAAGGGTATAACCGCTACACCACAGCAATACTACGGGATCGAAATAAACAAAGAGACTTGTGTAGACTTGTAAATGGTGCGGTGATGTTGTAGTTCTGGAACAGGTTTCGCAGAAATAGAATTGTGATCATTGACACCCTGGATTAGAATATAGTTAACAGCTGCTGTATCAGTCTCTGTGGTGCAATTGGTCAGCGCGTTCGGCTGTTAACCGAAAGGTTGGTGGGTCCAGACCACCCAGGGACGGAGCTTGTACTGTTTCCTTACCATGATCCTTCAAAAGCAAACAGTTGCGGGTTGGCAATGGGTCCGTGGGCGTCAGTAAAAATAGCTCTCAAGTTGTACCGGCTGTACTGTCATCTGGTGTCAGTTTGAGCGTTGACGCTGCCGGAGAAATGGAGAGCTGGATTTTGAACATAGAACATAGAAAGCCACAGCACAAATAGGCCCTTCGGCCCACAAGTTGCGCTGATCATATCCCTACCTCTAGGCCTATCTATAGCCCTCAATCCCATTAAATCCCATGTACTCATCCAGAAGTCTCTTAAAAGACCCCAACGAGTTTGCCTCCACCACCACCGACGTCAGCCGATTCCACTCACCCACCACCCTCTGAGTGAAAAACTTACCCCTGACATCTCCTCTGTACCTACCCCCCAGCACCTTAAACCTGTGTCCTCTCGTAGCAACCATTTCAGCCCTTGGAAATAGCCTCTGAGAGTCTACCCTATCCAGACCTCTCAACATCTTGTAAACCTCTATCAGGTCACCTCACATCCTTCGTCTCTCCAGGGAGAAGAGACCAAGCTCCCTCAACCTATCCTCATAAGGCATGCCCCCCAATCCAGGCAACATCCTTGTAAATCTCCTCTGCACCCTTTCAATGGCTTCAACATCTTTCCTGTAATGAGGTGACCAGAACTGCGCGCAGTACTCCAAGTGGGGTCTAACCAGGGTCCTATAAAGCTGCAGCATTATCTCCCGACTCCTAAACTCAATCCCTCGATTAATGAAGGCTAGTACGCCGTACGCCTTCTTGACCGCATCCTCCACCTGCGAGGCCGATTTAAGAGTCCTATGGACCCGGACCCCAAGGTCCTTCTGATCCTCTACACTGCTAAGAATGGTACCCTTCATATTATACTGCTGCTTCATCCCATTGGATCTGCCAAAATGGATCACTGCACACTTATCCGGGTTGAAGTCCATCTGCCACTTCTCCGCCCAGTCTTGCATTCTATCTATGTCTCGCTGCAACTTCTGACATCCCTCCAAACTATCCACAACACCACCTACCTTGGTGTCGTCAGCAAACTTACCAACCCATCCCTCCACTTCCTCATCCAGGTCATTTATGAAAATGACAAACAGCAAGGGTCCCAGAACAGATCCCTGGGGCACTCCACTGGTCACTGACCTCCATGCAGAGAAAGACCCCTCCACAGCCACTCTCTGCCTTCTGCAGGCAAGCCAGTTCTGGATCCACAAGGCAACAGCCCCTTGGATCCCATGCCCTCTCACTTTCTCAAGAAGTCTTGCATGGGGGACCTTATCGAACGCCTTGCTGAAGTCCATATAGACCACATCCACCGCTCTTCCTTCGTCAATGTGTTTGGTCACATTTTCAAAGAACTCAACCAGGCTCGTAAGGCACGACCTGCCCAGAAAAGCAGCAAAGTTTAAGAACAGTGGCGCCCAACTTGGGGTTGGAACCCATGTCCATTAACAGTGATAAGTTAATGTTGTTCAGCAGAATTACCACAAGACGGTTTATCACAGGTTGATACTAACACTGCAGTAAAATTAAATTCAGTAGAAAAGGACGGCATGGTGGCACAGTGGTTAGCAATGATGCCCCACAGCGCCATTGGCTCAGGTTAAATTCCTCAGGTCACTGCCTGTGCGGAGTTTGCACCTTGTCTGCGTGGGTTTCCTCCGTGTGCTCCGGTTTCCTTTCCAAAGATGTGTGAGTTCGGTTGCTTGGCCATGCTAAATTGACCCGCCTGTCAGCGGGATTATCAGGGTAAATATGTGGGTTTCCGGGAATAGGGCGTGGGTGGGATTGTTGTCAGTGCGGACCCGATGGGCCGAACGGTCTCCTTCTGTACTGTAGGGATTCTACAAGAATGTTTCATTGTTCATTTTGACTGTAGGAACCAAAAGAGGCGATGCAAGTACAAATTGCTGTGGGTAATTGACGAGCTTGTGGAATGGGGCGGATTTTTCTCTCTGCTGTTGAAACTGGCAGTAATATCACTCATGCTTTCGATCAAGAAGTAATTGCAACTCCATCTGCATCATGTCCTGCAAGAAAACAATAAATCTTCATTTTCTGACCGGGAATCGAACTCGGGCCGCAGTGGTGAAAACAACAAATCCGAACCATTGACCACCAGGGAAACTGCCTGCAATGGTTTTAATCTCGCCTATCTATGGTAACTTGGCGCATTTTTTTCAATTTCAGCGGGTTTTTTTTGTATTCCAGGGACAAGTCCGTCTGACAAGAGCCTCTTGATATAAACAAATTTCCTGCGGATGCTGGAATCTGAAACAAGGTCAAAAAATGCCAGAAAATCTCAACAGGTCTGAAAGCCTCTGTGAAGAGAGAATAGAGCTAACGTTCAAAATCTGGATGACCTTCGTCAGAGCTGAAGACAAAGAAACTTGGACGAGATTTAGACTGTAACGGTGAGGGATATGGGTGAGGGGTGGGTGGCAAAGGTGTCACATATCAATCAAGAAAAACAAAAAGGCAAATTAAATGGTGGTGACCATGGCTGAGAAGGGTGCTGCAGGCTGCGCATTTAGAGATCAGAATGTGCAAATGGCAGAACAAAGGAAATGTAGGATTTGGCCCGAGTGGGATGGAGGGAGAGGGGGCAACAAGATGGAAAGTGAGATTTAAATAAACAGTGCAAAACATGGAACTCAAAAAATAAATATCGACATAAAAGAAAAAATATTAATTAATAAAAATAATTAGAATAAAATTAAATAAAACAAAATAAATGGAAATGGGGTGAGGATGGAGGAAAGGAGATGCTCTGACGTTGTTGAACTCAGTGTTAAGTCTGGAATGCAGTAAGATCCGAATCGTGACATCGGGGGATGTTCCTCCAGTTTGCATTGGAATGCCTCTTGATACCATTGTTTATTGTCTCTTCCGTCACATTACTGATGATCAAGGGTAGACTGGTAGTAATGTGGGGCATTGGATTTGACCGGATTTTTGTAAAGCGGGCAATCTTGGGCAAGTTGTAGCATTGGCGGTTGATGCCAGTGTTGTAGTTTAGGAACAGCTTAGCTGAAGCTGCGGCAAATTCTGAAGCGCAATTCTTCAGCACCATTGCCAGAATATTTTTCAGGGCCGTAGCATTTGCTCTTTCCAATGCCTTCAAGTTTTTTTTTCTTGAAACGGTATGGAACAGTGAAGTGTATCTGTTCTGTTCAGTGTCTACCCCATTCTTGCTCTTTTTCTTTTCTCTCTGTCGATCTGCCTCAGTCCTTCCCTCTCTCAGTCTAACTATCCATTCCCCTTTTTTGTTTTTGTTCCTTCTCTTCTCTCCCTGTCTGTGTGGAACCAAATTTAACTGAATTGATTCCTGAAATGAGGCAGTTGTTGAGCTCGGATTTGATTTAAAGTGGGGGAGGAGACTCAATGGGACATGTGATCTCATCCAATTCCATTCATTTGGTTCATTGCCAATACCAGCTCTGACAGCAATGACTTCTGCTGGTGTCCTTGATGGGAAATCTGAGACACTAAATTTAGGATATGATATTTATGAAGGAAGGGGATCACATTCTCCCACTGTTCGATTTTCACTTAAATTACTATAAACGTTATGAACAGCTTTGGTCAAACATGTGATTACTAAAATTTAATGCAGTCGAATGAATCATCATTCATTTTGATTCGAGGAACCAGCAGAGAGAATGTAAAGTGAGCAACTGGATAAAAGCAAATTACTGTGGATGCTGGAGTCTGAAAGCAAATGTGTCACAGAAAACTTTGACAAAGGGTCATCCGGACCGAAACGTCAACTCTTTTCTCTTCTACAGATGCTGCCAGACATAATGTGATTTTCCAGAGTTTTCTCTTTTGGTTAAAGTGAGCAACTGACGGGCTTGCCGGACGAGTTTAGTTGCTCTACCAGTAAATCGGAGCTGCATCAAGTGTACACGTTGGTCTGTTCCTGCAGTGTATTGGTTATCACGCTCGCCTTGCATCTAGAAAGTCCACGGTTCGAAGCCAGGCAGAAACATTTCCACATGGCTTTGTTTCAAAATGGTTCAGATTACAGAGTTATTCTCGTTTATCACGAAACATGAGTTGAACTATTGAGCTTTCTACGGCATTTCAGGCGGAAAGAACTCAGTAAAGAATATAAAAGGGAAGGTCTGTGACAGTGAGCAAGACAGGATGGATTAACTGACACAAGGAATAACGGTCAAGGGCAACATTGGTTGGTTCCGGTTATTTTTAAACTTTGCTGCTTTTCTCAGTGTACTCCAGCTCTCCATTCCTCCCGCAGTGTCACCGCTCAAACTGAGCCTTTCTCCATCCCGCTTTGTAAATTTCACAATTACTGCTTTCTGAATGAAAACTGCTTGCAATCAGTCGAAGTCAAATAGTTTAGTATTTCATTCATGGAGAGGTTTTCTTGTAATTTAGCCCGAGAATGTTATCCAGAAATGAGTGCTATTTCTGTCAATGCAAACGGTTAAATCTGACCCATTACCACCCAGATTTTACCTTGTATCACCATCTCTATAGGCAGCGTTTTGCATCATATCACTGTTTTTCACTATTTGTGTTTGTTCTTGACCTATTGCACGTGTGACATTTCCAACTCGGAAGCAAAAATGCAAATCTCACTCCACCGATTCTGGCAGAGCTGCTTTGGACCAGGAAGTATTGCTGGTTTGTTTATAAAAATAATTAAGTCTTAATATATCGAACGCAGCCTGCGACCCTGAAAGCGCCAAATCCTAACCACGAGACCACCAGGATCCCATCTGCCTGATTTTCCGAGAGACTGATTACAGGAATATGCACAGCGCCAATTGTCCACAAGTCACACACTCCTTTCTGTCTGTTAAGATTTGAAATTCTTCATATTTTCACATTGGCTTCCAGTGTGATGAAAGCAGAGCTCTGATCAGCTGATGTTGTTCAGTCAAGTTACCACAGTAAGGTTGATATCTGCTGTTGTTCAGTCAAGTTACCACAGTAAGGTTGATATCTGTTCGATGCTAACATTGCTCTTTGAATGTGATCAGCTGCAGTAAAATTTAATGCAGTTGAAGGTAGCGTACTCATTTTTACAGGAGCAACCAGCAAGGGCAATGTAAATATGAATTGGTGTGGGTAATTGACGGGATTGTGCAACGGGACTGATATTTCTCCCTGCTGTTCAAATTGGCACAAGTATTGAGCGACGATTTTCAGATGGTTGCCGTGAGTTGGGTTTCGTGGTGTAATGGTGAGCACTCTGGACTTTGAATCCAGCAATCCGAGTTCAAATCTCGGCGGAGCCTTGCTTTAATTTGCAAAGGCAGATGATTGATTTGCTGAAGGGCGCTTCGTTTCAATTTCTCACAAAGCAAGAACAGAGAGGACAATTTGTCAGCCAGTTCAACTGCTATTACAATGCACATTGCTGAGCCTCAGGCGCCAGATCCCTGCAACGTTAGTGTTTTTCATCTTTTCGCTGTTCTTTAACTCCTCTGTTGAAAAAAAGCAGTTGGTGTCACACAATAACAATTCGACTGGAGTCTGACAATTATTGAGCAAGTGTGTGAGCGCGTGTGTGTGTGTGTGAGCGAGAGAGAGAGTGTGTAGGGGTGTGTGTGTGTGTGTGTTTTGGGATAAAAGTCGACTGTCTTCCGTCAGAGTGCTGTTGATTCCACGGGTAACGTGTCGCACTCTGGCCTCTCACCGCCTAACTTTTGTTTAAATTGAGACAGATAACAGAGTGAATTACACCGCTAGGTGGACACAGTGCCCACTGTAGCTTCCCTGCCTCTCAGCGCTTTGTATTCTTGAGCAATCGTTCTCTGGGGCTGATGCAATGACGCCAAGAGAGTCATTCGCTGCAACATCTGCAATGTGATTGCGGTGTAATTTGCTGAAATTTCCACTGTCTGAGAATTTAAAATTAAATTCCCTTCAGCAAACCCATTATCTCCTTCAGCAAAAAAAAGCAATTTTTTACCATGCTCTGAACTCCGATGACTGCATTCGGAGTCCAGGGTGCTCACCATCACAGCACAGAAACAGGAACAGAGCCACCTGATGCAAATGGTCACTCAAAGCATGTGACCTTTTTCATTCAATGTGGCAGCAACAGCAAGTGAATCAAATGCTTTGAGTGATTTGCAGCCGGCTGCTATGTTGTAGGTTCTCTGGTCTAATGGTGAACACTCTGATCCCAACAAACCGCGTCTAAATTTAGGTGGATCCTTGCTCTTATTTGCCATTGCTGAGGATTGATTTGTCGAAGGAACTTTTGTTTAAATTCCTTACAAAGCATTAATTGCGGTGGGGGGGGGGGGGGGTGGGAGGGAGGGGTGGGGGGGGGGTGGAATTTGTCAGCCAGTTCAACTTCTATTACATTGCACTTTTCTGAGTCTCTGGCGAGAGATGCCTGCATCAGCAATGTTTTTTATTTATTTCATCTTTCTCTGCTCTTTAAATCCCCGCTTGTTTTCCACATCCTTTTAATTAGTTTTTTAAGTTGGAAATATATCTATCTTCTTATTGAAATCATCCAGCGATTCAGACTCCACCGTGCTATGGGGCAGCGAGTTCCACCAATTCACCACACTCTGCGAGAAGTACTTCCTTCTCATCTCACTTTTAAATCCACCGCCTCTCAATCTATACCTGTGACCTCTTGTTCGGGATGGTTTACGTTTAATAGATCGATCCCTTTTAGAATTATATTGCCTCGGTCAGATCTCCTCTCATCCTTCTAAACTTCAGCATCTTGTGGGACTATTTCACCTTACTGTCAATTTCATGATGCAGCGAACTCAACCCGTGTTGTCATTGGCTGAAGGAGGCACTTATGTACCATCCAAACAGGAGATTTTGAAGGAGCAACTTGTCGATGGTAAAACCAATCTGAGATGAAAATAATGAGCAAAGGAATATGAGGTCAATCGGTTTGAGAAACTAAGTTCACGAGTTGCCCTGGGGTCCACTGGTTTGTGTTCCGCACTCTGCTAGTGAGGTTTGGATTCAATTCTCTCTCAGGAAAATAATTACTGCTCTGGCAAAACTGTTAGAAATAATCCGATTTACTCTCTGATCGGAAGCGGAGCTATTAAATTCAGTCGAGTGATATTTTCAAGTTTACTTCATTGGAAAGATCACAAGTGCAAATGTTCATGGAAAGACACTGAAAGAGAAGGACAGCAATGGGCTGCAAAAGGCTGCCAATAGAGCTGGTGATATAAGGAAAAATCTGGATGGCAATGGGTCAGATCTTCCCATGTACACTGGCACTGAATTATGAAACTTATCCCTCACTCTTCAATGAAAAACATTTCGAAATATTTCAGTGCGGTTTGAACCGTCGGAAGCGAAAGTGACAACAGTCGAGAGTATTTGCGGCATGTTGTCATTGGCTGGACCCATCATTGGGAGTGAATCAGAACGTGCCATTTTGCAGGAGAATATTGTTTGTGGTGAAAGTGGTCTGGAGTAAAAATTACAATAACAAAAGGAGCGTGGATGAAGCAAATTGTAAAACACGCTGTAACTTGGTGGTCAGAGTTGGATACTGCTCTTTTGATTGCAGATCAGAAAATGAAGATTTGCTGCTCTCGCCCAAACCGTGAAACCAAATAAGTTATTTCCTGGAAATGCATAGAAATCTCAGTCTCGCCTTGTGCCCTGTCCTTTCTGAAGTAAAGACCCTGAGCAAATTCAGCAGAAAGTTTTGTTGTAATTTCTGGAAGGAGATTGGGAACCAGACGAGCTTGAGGACAGTTTAAATGGTGCCGACTCTTAAATGCAGCTCATTGTTTTTCTGACTGGAGATGATTTCTGTTTGTTACACATTTCAGGATGACAAAATTCAATAAAAAATCAGGTTGGAGATTTCTGCTGGCCCTTCCCATCTCTATTCCTTCTAAATTATTTCACTAACTATATCAGTAAATTACATGATTACAACGTGTGTACGCGAGGCCGAGCGGTCTAAAGCTCCAATCTCAGCGGAGACATGGGTTTAAATCCCACCGCTGCCAGAATTAACTTGGGTTTTGGTCCTTCCATTTAAAGTCTGATAGCTCATCTTGAATGAAAGAGTGTGAGCGGTGTCGTTTCTGGCAGGAACAACGAGGCGAGACAGTCCCAGCCGTTAGGGGAAAGGAACGTGTGCGGAAGGAATGGATTTTTCCTTTAAAGAGCGCACAAAGGAACATAGGCTGAATGACTGTCTGCCAGTATAAACAAAAGATTGAAAACCGACCCACTGATGATTTGGGGTTTTCCAACTGAAGTTCAAATCATTTCCTGTCCGCTTCCCATCAATCCTCTATCTAACCAGATAGGTACATAATTATCCTGGCGTAACCGTGAAACCATTCCCTTTTAATTTCATTTACTTATGTTCTCATCAGATGTGACTTGACATGTTTAATTAGAACACAAATGATTTTTCAACCAATAATAATAGCTATTGCTGTTATCTGTAACATGAAATCGATAGTGAGGCGAAATAGCCCCACAAGCTGTTCATGTGTAACTTCCAATTTTCAGAAGCCACCAATCTCACCTCTGTTGATCCTGTGAAATTCACAAGGTAACACGCAACAGATATTTATCGCTGAAAGTAACTGGCACACATCAAATTCTGCCGCTTTCATCTGTAATTTGTTTCTGAAGTGTGGCAGTTATTGCATTCACCTTTTCGAAAAGTGCAAGACGTTATTATTAAAAATCAGTCAACTCTCAGTGTGAGGAAAAGTTGTCTCATTCCCGCTTGTTGTTAACTATTAAGGGATTACATTATCTCACAGCCATATGATATTTGCACTTCTTCAAATTTTGAATCAGACTTCACAAAATGCCTGCTCACGTATCAGCCATTTAAGATAGAGACAAGGAGATACTTTTTCCATCAAAGGTGTGTGAATCTTTGACATTCTCCAGCCCAGCGATCTGTGAATCCTCAATGATTAGGATATTGAAGGCTGAGATAGAGTGTATTTTGGAATCGAAGGGAATTAAGGGCTTTCGAGATAGGGTGGGTAATTTATGTTGAGTCTGGGGATCTGCCAACATTTTACTAAGTGGTGGAGGATGCTCAGTTTGACATTTGACTAAACGCTGCTCCATTTATTCTGTTCACTGGCAATGCCAGAGATGGCAGCCACCTTTTGCACTGTTAGCGATCATGAGAAATTTAAACTATTGAATTGAGGGAAACGGTATCTGTGGAGGAATGGGATCGAATCCCACCTCTGTCAGTTATCCTGCTGACTTTAAAGGTAACTAAAAAGCTTTGCCCGAACATGTGATCACAAAAATTTAATGCATTGGAATGCATAATGTGACACAATGCACAATGCATAATGCATTGTGACAGAAGGAACCAGCAGAAGTAATGCAAATGTAAATTAATGTGAGGAGTTCAAGGGCTTGCAAAATCAGTTTAGTTGCTCCTCCAGAAAGCCAGATCTGCTTCCATTTCGAATATCGTCATTTTTCTGTAGTGTGGTGGTTATCACATTCTCCTCATACGTGAAAGGTTTCAGCGTCGAAACCGGGCTGGGGCTTTTCAGAATGCTTTTAATTTCAGAATTATTCTCGTTTGTCACTAGACATTAACTAATCTGCTGAGTATTTCCAACATTTTAAAATCATAGTGTCAGGAACCACGCCGTAAAAAAAAAAGAACACAAGGCGGGTCCAGGATAAATAGCAAGAAAGGATGGATTAACTGACACAAGGAATGATAGACAGGGCAAAATTGAGCGGGTGATAGTGGAGCCCGGGTGGTTCAGTGTTTGAGAGTCAATGCTTTCAACGCCAGGGCCCGGGACTGATGACAAACGGTTAACTGAACAGCACAATTTGAAGATGGAAATTGCTCAGACCCAGGAAGTGAAATAATGTGAACACAAGTGGAAATAACGCATTTTGATGCAATTGTTTATAAGATGTAAAAATGTCAGTGTAACAATGTTTTCATGAATGTTATTTGACTTGAAGTATTACGTACACTGGTGATGATCATCTAATTTCCAATGTCTCACATCAGCTTCCTTGGGGGTATAGAGGTATGGCTTCAGTGACATGTAGCAGATTTGATTCTCAGCCATGGAGTGAATAACTTTTTGTTGATTTCTTCATTAAATGAAAACAGACCTCACAGTGTCTGTGAAGGGTGTAACACGATTAATCTTTTAGCTGGATGAACTTGTACCAGAGCTGGAAATTTCAGAGTTGAGCTCTAAAGAAGGATACCATGGCATTCATTCTTCAGTTAAAGTAACGGACACACTCTGCCTCTATCAAGTTGCATCTTTTAACTCTGCTCCCCATCTCACATTTCCACATCTTTCAAACATCACCCACCTGAAAATCCAGCCTGTTCCTCACTTCACCGACAATGAGGCACTCACTCTGCGCTCTTAATGGCAATTGGTTCCATAGCTCAGTGATTAGATGGTTGGTTTTGTAAGCCTGGGCTCGTGAGTTCTCGCTGGAGCTTCAGCTTAAAACACATCTGATCTGTAGGGATAAGGCAGCGAGACTGGCCATACGGCAAGTTTTAATGCACAGGCAAGGGCGGGTTCAATTTTGGAAAGTGAATAGGCATTCACCTTTTCGTAAAAACAGAAAGAGCAGAACATTTTTGAAAAGGTGGGAACGTTGGTGCTGATATTCAAAGAATCCGACGTGTATTTGTAGATGGAATGCATAAAGCTAGCGTTGAGTTGCAGCAAACATTTAGGAAGGGGAATTACATTTTTGCCTTTGTTGCCAGTAGACTGGAGAACAAGAATAACGAATTGTTGCTGCAGTTGTACAAGGTTTTGCGGGGAACACATGTGGAACATTCTGCGCAGTTTTAGTATCCAATAATTACAAACTATGAGACAAAATGGATGAACAGCAACTGACATAAGTTGAATGTATGATTGCATATGTAGAACTGGAACCCAGCATCACACCAAGTGAATCCGCTGTCTGCTTAAATGTTGCTCAGTGAAAGTTTCAACAATCCTCCACTGTGTAACATACGGGCCCTGAGTCAATAAGCAATATCCACTCGAAAGTAAAAGAGAACGTGCTAATCTGTCTCCCAACTTTCAAACATCTTGTGATTTTCTGTCCCATTTACCATGAGGATTCATCAAATAAGTGAATGCAGATGGTAACAATGTGTTCCCCCTTTCGGGAAACTGAATCATATTGATGGACAAAGAGGGACACACGCTGACACCGACAGTGACAAAGGCCCGAGGAATCGCAAACACCCATAAATCAAGGATGTCACCAAATTGGATTGAGTTTTCATCCATTTCCGGCTGGAGGTTTGGTAAATTCTCGTCGATGAACAGAAATGAAGGAATGCGGATTTGAAGCATGAAAAATGGGCCTGAATATTTGGAAGGTTTTGATTTTATTGAACGAATTCTGGAGTACTGAAGAGAATGGAAGCTGAGCATTCCAGTGGGTGCTGTTCAAATCTTCCGCGGAAAACAACAATAGATATCAGATCCATTACCAAAACCACTTGGACAGCACGTCAACGAGTTAATGAGTTAGTGTCACTCATACGAAATCACAGGATAGTTACAGCAACAAAGTGGAACATTCGGCCTGACGAGTTCACCCTGAAATCAGCACGCACCAGCGGTTTTTGTTCTTACCACAATGCCAATCACTGAACAGCCAAAGGAGAAGAAACTTGGGGCAGTGGTGGGATGTGAAGACACGGTTGCTTTAGAAACTACAGCTTAAAGCTAGTGCACTCAACGTTTCAGCCACGCTACCACTAGAACACATAATGGGTTAGGAATAGAACTTCTAACCCATCGACTCTCTCATAATATCTCCGAAACACAGACAAGGACTTATTTCCCGTCTGTTTTATATCAGACCTTTCCAGCTCTGATGAAGCATCATCCAGCTGGAAGATTCATTCTGTTTCCCACTCCGTGGATGCTGCCAGATCGAGTTTAACTGAATGAGGAATTCACTTTAAATTTGTCAGTTCACACAGCAACGCAAAATAGTTACTCTCTGGCCAGAGCTTGAACCCAAGCCACAGTGATGAAAGTTCCGAATCCTAACCAATGGATCAACAGGGAAGCAGACAATGACTTCGCCAATCAACTTACCATCATTACTTTAGCTATTGCCTTTCTTCTGGTCCGTCACACACAGACAGATTTCTCATTAAAAATGTTCTGTTTAGTTCCCTATTTGTGACCTACCATCAAGCCCATGCCATGGTCCTGAAAACATTGAGTCTGAAACACTAAACCACCCGGGATCTGCCATCGGCAGCTGAAAGTTGCTTTCTTTGCCATTCCTTGTGTGAGTTCATCATGCCTTGCACTCAATCACAGACCTTCCCCTTTCGTTCTTTAAAATGAATTGGTCGCTTTGCGCCGCAGGACATCTGTCGCGTCGTGGGCACCAGCAGAGGGTTCAAAACTGAGCAGAAACATTATCAAAACACGTCCACTATAGTGTGGCAGGCTATGACATCAAGGAACGATTCAATAGCCCGAATGTGCTTTCTCTGGGGAATGGGGGCTGACATGATCTGATTGTGGCCTGTCAGATGGGTGACAGGATAAATAAGAAAAAAATATTTTCACTCATGAATGGAGGAGGATCAACATCAGAAATTGTTTTTTTGTTCTCTACCTCCACAGGCATTACCAGATCTTCTGAGCATTTGCAGTGTTTTCTGTTGTTGTTATTTCAGATATTCAAGATCTGCAGTATTTCATTTATTTACCTGGAGAATGTTGTGAATATGAAACCCATCACGACAGGGATTGAGATCAGCAGGAAATTCAGTGACAAAAACAAACTCTGTGAAAATAATGCTCACCAGCTGAAAGTGGAAAATGCTTCACTCAGTCATCCTGTTTACATACACAACAGCTCAGTTCCCCAGTGCAACAGGATACATGTAGTTTCCCCACCTGTTAAAACTCCTGTTTTAAAAGTTCAGATGTCATGATTTGCAGTCAATACATTCTTATTGTCAAGACAGGGTTTCAATATACCGTCTCAGGAGAAAGCACTTGGGCATGAAAACTGACCGACTGCAAAACTCTCCCCTGTAAAGCTCTACCCTCCGGCAAATATCCACCCACTGCAAATCTCTCCTATTCCCAGATTGAACGTCACTGCCCCAATTTATCAGCCCCTATCCCGGACTGAACAATAATGTCACACTTCGCAGATTACACGGTGATATTCATTGACAGTGTCCTTCCCTGTCTCACACTGAATCACACGGTAACTCATCACCAGGCCTTGCACTAGTCCAAGTTTCACCAGCGGAACTCCACTTACCCTGCCCCAAAATACACCACACTGTAAACCTTCACCAGTCAATGCCAAACTGTCCCAATTCATTGGTTAATGCTCTAGAATCAATCACATTACTCCAACTGTCTGTTCCATTTCACAGTGTGAAATGCCCCATGGGAAGCTGGCCTGGTTTTATAAACATTGTCCCGTCTCATCAGTCCCTTTCCCAATCTGATCCATAATGTTTCACCTGATATGTCGCTGTCCCCGATTTAACCAGCCTGTCTCACAATACGACACATTTTTCTAGACAGAACCACACTGTCCCATCTCACCAATCCCATCCTGACACCGAAACCTACTATCCAACCTCACATATTTCTGTCAATTATAGACCCACATTTTGCCACCTCGTCGCTCCCCGAACTAGATTATAACACACAGCCCCTTGAATTGCCTCGGCCCTTGACTCAATTAGACTTGCTCACATCATCGGTCCCTCGCCCTGAATGCACCACACTGAATCACCTTAGTAGCCCCTGTTCCGAGATAAAGTAAGCATTCCAATTTCAACAGTCCTGTCCCAGGCCAATAAATACTGACCCAAACCAAATGTCCCTTCCCCAGGCAAAATTGCAATACCGCATCTAACACTTCTTTATCCCATGGTTAACCACAGGGCCCCATTCCAAAGTTCTCTGTCTGAAACCTAGTTGCAGTAACCCACCAAACCACCCTCTATACAGGACTGACCCACAATGAGCCCTAATTAGACCTTTCCTCCGAGTATAACTGACTGCCACACTTCACTCTGCTCAATCCATCAAAGCCCAAAGTTGCATTTAGCAGCTTGAGCCACAATTATTCCAGTGTTTCCTTCAGTTCTTGACTGAAACCTAGTTCTGCAGATCACCAGCCGCTGTCCCTGAATGAAAAAATGCTGTGGTATCTCAATGATGTCCGCTCCAATCTGAACAGCCACAATTCAGCATTTCCTTCCTTAGGATGAACATCATCAAGGTCACCCGAAACAAAATATTACAAACGCTGCCGAATTCACCCATGCTTTCAGAAGGCTCATCCACAGTTAAGCGTGGGATGAAGCTGTGAATGCAGAATGAGTGAAATGGCTTTTGCGGACAGAAGGATGAATGAAGTAAATGCATGGGGTGGAGAACGTGTCTGGATATCGGGACGGAGAATTGGTCACTGCAGAGATAGAATAGAACCAGAGGCCAGAAAGGGAGAAAGAGGCTGTGATGAAGATGTGGACGTGTTGGTCAATGTCGTAATGTCCGTCCCCAAAGAATATTATCCACAATTTGGAATATTTTTTGACAGCTGAACCTTCACAACCAACGCACTGCATACTGTAGGTATAATGTTTGGATGAGAACATTGAAAGTGCAATATAAATATTTTCTTCACAAATTGATTAAGACTTCAAACAGTGATCATATGATAAATAAATCTCAGATGGCGCAGGAAGTTTTCAATAATTGTGTTAACACTTATGGAGCAGTGTTATTCTTCAATCTCCGCCCTGCTTGTGAGAACTGAACAGATCAAAAATTTATAGAGGGATTATATGACAGGAATTATCTAAAGAATTCAATGTTCATAATCCTAAATTTCCACCTATCTGGGGGAGTTGGCTAGTCTATAAGACCATAAGATATACGAACAGAATTAGGCCACTCGGCCCATCGAGTCTGCTCCGCCATTCAATCATGACTGATTTTTTTCTCATCTGCATTCTCCTGCCTTTTGCCCATAACCCCTGATCCCCTTATTAATCAAAAATCTATCTATCTCTGTCTTAAAGATACTCAATCACCTGGCCTCCACAGCCTTCTGTGGCAAAGAGTTCCACAGATTCGCCACTCTCTGGCTGCAGAAATTCCTCCTCATCTCTGTTTTAAAGGATCGTCCTTTTAGCCTGAGGCTGTCCCCACTGTGGGCCACAGGGATCTGGAGAACTGTCACTGAACAAAATAATTATTCAGTCATTGTTCCAACTATCCGCCCATTCCAGCCACTAGTCTTTGCAGTTCTGAAGCTCTGTGTTGGTTCTCCTCATATTTTACAGTGCTTCCTTGACTGGTGTTACTTATAAGCATTGATTCGTTTTTATTTATACGAGATAGATTGATTGAATTGATAAAATGACATGATGTTATTGTGGAATTTTAAACCTAGGGACATAGCGTATTAGGAGAAATGATAGGTTACTCGGCCCTTCGAGCCTGCTCCACCATTCAAGAAGGCCGCAGCTGATTTGATAATATCTTGGATGCCACATCCCTCCCTACCTTACATAACCTTTCACTACTTTTTAATCAATGAACTATGGAGCACAGCATTAAAAAAAAACTAAGACTCTGTTTCCAATGCCTTCTGTGGAAGAGTTACAAAGACTCAAGAATTTCTGAGAAAAATAATAATTTCTCATTTCTGTCTTACATGCACGAGTCCTCATTATGTAACTGCAATCTTTAGTTCTACTTGCTCCAACAAACGGAAACATTGGCTGCACATCACTATTAAGAACTCTCAGAATCTTAAAAGTTTCAATCAAGTTGCCTCTTCCTCTTTTAAACTCCGGTGGATGCAAGCCTAAACTGTGCAATATTTTGTTGTAACGCAACCCATCCATTCCTGGCATTAACCCAGGTTTCATCACTGTTCAGCAAAACTGACGTAGCGTTAGGAATGTATTCAGATTCTGATAACAGTTAAACAAGCTGCTGATGTTTGTTTACTCGGAAGACAAGCAGGCTTGACTGATATTTAGCATTGATGCCTCATTGAGCCAGGGACCCGGTTTCGATTCCAGGCTTGGTCACTGTCTGTGCAGAGTCTGCAGGTTCACCCCATGTCAGGGTTGTTTTCCTCTGGATGCTCTGGTTTCCTCCCACAGTCCGAAAGACGTGCTGGTTAGGTGCATTGGCCATGCTAAACTCTCCCACACTGTTCCCGAACAGGCGTCACAATGTGGTGTCTCTGGGATTTTCACAGTAACTTCGTTGCAGTGTTAATGTAAGCCGACTTGTGACTAATCAATAAACGTTAAATAATAAACGGGTCGACAGTGGAGAGTCAAATGATACCCACTTAAATCTGCTGTCGAAAATACCTCTGGATCGATAGAATTGCTTCCACACTCACTGAAAGGAGAAATGTATGGTTTAGAAGATTTGATGCTGAGTCTGGTATACATGGCACTTTCCCACTGATCACCAATAATGCAAAGAATATCGGGATGTGTTTGCAAAGCAGGTTGGAGAGGTGACTTAGTTTACTTTCGAAGAAATCTCCTGAAAACAATGATGAATGTGAGGTTCAGTGCCTTGATTTCGAGGGTTTATGTCTCGAGTTTGCTGAATAGCAGCAGTGTAATATTTGCAATCATCCTGCCTCTGACATGTCTCATGTATCAACTGATAGATCAACATTATTTCCACAATCTCTAGTAAACTCACACTTATACACGGAATGAAATTTTGAAATTGTAGACTGACATTTATCAACAGGGATATTAATTCTGATTTTATTTCACTTCAGATCAGTAACTGTGCGATTCAATATTCTTCATTTTAAAAAATTGTTTGGATTCATATGGCATTGGCGCAATCGTCCAACATGAGTGCAAAGCATTTTCAATAAACATGCATTTCGCAAGAAATGCTGAATTATCTCGTGTATTCAGCGATTGTTATTAATGTCGGTCAGCACATAGTTTAATTGTTTCGCTGGGGACATTCCTCACTCTATAAATAGGGAATGATTTCATTGTGTGTTGTAATATTTCAGTGAGCGCAGTTACCAATAGAAAGAGCGATCATTGAATCTCAAAGGCACTCTCACCATGTTATGGATTATTCCACTTGATCTTCGTATTCAATGGGTACTTTACGATATCCAAAAAAATTACTATCCGCTCCTCGCTGTAGTTGGTGTCACTGGTGAGTTATATTTCACTGATTTATCACCCGGTCCATGAGATGCAGTTACGGACAGCATTCTGTGTAACCTTAATAGCCTGTATCTGCTAATGCACTGGGAACATTTCATATAATATTTGATCTCTAGCAGGCTCAATGGTCGCAGCTCCACAAATAGTTTGAAGCAGCCAACATGCATGGCTACAGTTATTTTGCTTTAGGTTTGAATAAATGTGGAGATAATCATTGAAAATATATTCAACCTTCAGTTCCCTTTCATGGGAAGACGCAGATTGCTTTCCAGACTGAATCACAGTAGGAACCAGGAAAATGTATGGTAAGAAGCTTTTGAACCTTGCTGTATGTTGTTAATGTTGCTGATCTGTGAAAAGTAGCGCTGGCAGATATACCGCAAATAAACTCAGATATATGCAGCAATTTCCAATGCAATTCACATTTTCCTGCTCTGCTTCCTCATTATGGAATCTATATAGCAGGATAGAACTGGAACTAAAACACTGTTCCAGTGAAATTATTATTTCATTTCCAGATTATTGCTGAAAAGGAAACGTTTTACCTTTCTTTTAGACTTACGCATTGTAAGAGACCTTTAAAGAAATGACCAACTCTAACACAAGAACAATATTTCAGGTTATTTGAGAAGATAGAGTTGATTGGTTGGCAAGTAGACTCTGATGGGTGGAGATTTAAACTGATAAAGATTTTTGCAGGAGCTGAGCCTGGAATGATCTTTGGCAACACCATCTATTCAGGCCTCAATTGTGTCCCTACCTCACACAAACGATTTGCTACATTCTTAATTTCAATTCATGAAGATTCATTAGACCACCATGTCAGCAAAAGTTTTTGACTCCCTTGAGTGGTACATTTGTGAACAAGCTGACAATATTGATCGATGCATGAACACAGAATTGCTTTCGATATGCAGGTGCTGTGAGATGTTGGAAATGTTGATGGATCCTTCAGTGTGTTTGTGGGAAACCTGCTCAGATCTGTTTGTAGCTCCTCGCAAAACCATTTGGCCAATTCGTGTTGTGCACTATCAGTCATAATAAAGATGGTCTGGAACAGCACACTACTTCTGCGACTGTTGAGCAGTCCATACATCCAAAGACTCAATGAGGTGAGGACAAATCATATCCTACAAACGAACAGACATTTTGTTCCTTGTTTCTTTTATAACTTGATTTCGAGCAGGGATAACATGAAATAACCGGTCTGATTTACCCATGAGTTCACAGGGCATCAGGCATTCAATAGATATTCTACAGCTGATTGGATAATGCATTTAGATGTCCCGTTATGATGATGACGTTCCAACAAGTGATGTCTGTAAACTCTGAGAATCAAAGTAATGTTCTTATCAAATGCACCATCCCAGTGCGAAACAATGAATCAAAATATCATTCAAGTTATGTCCTCTCAGGGTGAATTTATTTAGCGCTGTTTCAACGGTTTATGCAAAGTGGCAGTCCAATTGATATTTGGATCCATCTTCATGCAGGCAGTCAGTTTTCTTGATATTGTCACCATTGTTCGGGATGATTATTTCAGTTGCTTTGCCGGGATTAAAGATATTCAAGTCTGGAGGAAAGCAAGAAATGATGGACCAATTCAACTGGTCTGGTCTGCCAGCATCTGTTGAGAAAGAATAGAGGAAACGTTTTGAGTCTGGGTTATCCTTCTTCTAGGCTGTTCCCATGACAACAGCATCAATGCGGGACTTCATTGTGTTGCTACCACTCAAAAACGAGTTGCTAAATTCATAATTTGATTTGTGAATTATTGAAGTCTGGGTTAAGCTTCAGGCCTATTCGCTTCTCACCATTCGCACTGCATGTGAAAATCGCCTGGCAATTTTCTGACTCACCTTGATTACCCGATTCGTATTATTTTAAATGTCCAGTTGAGAAAGAACGAGTTGAATTCATATTTCCAATTATCTGTTGTTCCTCTGCCATACCAGCAATAGTTTAAATAGCTCCGAAATATATTTTTAACAATATATGGTTAGACTATCTGTTAATTCCACACTTATTTGGGAGCAGAGAGGAATGTGATTACTCAGGTCGAAGGCATAAGTGAGTAACGGGAGGACTGTGTTAATGCAGCAACTCACCAGGCGATGGTTTTGGCTTGTATTGTCCACCGACTGTGTAGCAATAAAGGGACTGGAAGAGCTTAAGTGAACAATGTAACATGTCAGGACAATGAAAAGCGAATATGGAGATCTGATCGATTGTATTATTCTGATCCCGCATTTATGGCTGTTGAGATGTATTGTGATTCCACATTAGCTGTGGATTAGAAGTAGTGATCAAAATCTGAACTGTTACTAGGCTGTAAACAATCCATTGTGTTCATACGAGACCGTCAGTCTGATTTACCCATGAGTTCACAGGGCATCAGGCATTCAATAGATATCCTACTGCTGATTGGATAATGCATTTAGATGTCCCGTTATGATTCTGATGTTCCAACAAGTGATGTCTGTAAACTCTGAGAATCAAAGTAATGTTCTTATCAAATGCACCACCCCAGTGCTAAACAATGAATCAAAATATCATTCAAGCCATGTCCTCTCAAGGTGAATTTATTATGGAAATTTCTGCGAGTGCTGTTTCAATGGAGACAGTTTTGAATCGGTATTATAAGTCTGTGAAATATCGTACTGTTTTATTTAATGATCGTTGGTAACGCCATTTCTGTGTCGTTCTTTAATGCAAAAGTTCTATTTTTGCATTAGCTTCTAACGGCTGTATAAGATTTGAGATGTAATATCGGCTTCTCTCAATGTCCCACAGATACAATTTTCCATTTATCCTTAATACATGTTGATGGTTGACTTTATGTATGAGGTTTCATCACTTTTATTTCACAGCAACTTAGCAGGTAGCCTTAAGGAGCGACTTGATCTGCTGTGCAGGTCGACAGCTCTCAAACTGGCCAATTGCCAGGGTCAACAACTTTTCCTGTTCCCAATTCGTTCAAATTCGTCGAAGCATCATGCGAAGGGAAATGGGTTAGCTGTACAATGTTCGCTATGATGGCTCAGGTCTCAGGAGGAATAGTGTATTTAAGTTTTAAGTTTATTTATTAGTGTCACAAGTAGACTTATATTAACATTACAATGAAGTTACTGTGAAAGTCCCCTAGTCACCACATTCCGGCGCCTGTTTGTGTACACTGAGGGAGAATTTAGCATGGCCAATGCACCTAATCAACATGTCTTTCGGATTGTGGGAGGAAACACTGAAATGTGGGTGTATTGGTGCGTGGCAGTGAGGCTGTATGAAATCTGATGCTGGAAGTGAAACCACTTCCCACCACCAAAATACACACGACCAATCTCTCTTACACACAACCCCCACTCTATTCCTCTAACATGATACGTATATATCTCTCCCACGCAATCACTCTCTCTCACAAACAATCTCTCACACACGCACAATTCTTAAAAACAATCTGGCACATACTCTCGCGTTCACGCACAATGTCTCCCACAAATGCACTATCAATCTCTCAATTGGGGGAGTCTATTGGCAGGCAAATTGACGTCTGGTAAGTGGAAGTCTTTAAACAGTGTGTTAACAAAGTTTCAGGGTAAGCACATTCCTTTCAGGGTGAAGAGCAAGGCTGGTAGAAATAGGGAACCCTGGATGACTCGGGATCTTGAGGCCCTGGTCAAGAAGCAAAAAGCATAGGCAACTGGAATCAACTGGATCCCTTGAAATGTATAGAGGGTGTTGGGGTAAAGTTAAGAGATAAATCAGGAGAACAAAAAAGGGACACGAAATTGCTTTGGCAGATAACGTCAAGGAAATACATAGAGCTTCTACAAACACACAAAGTGCAAAAGAGTGACTGGGGAGAAAATAGGGTCCCTTAAGAATCAACAAGGTCATCTATGTGTGGAGCCACAAGAGATGGCTGAGATCCTAAATGAATATTTCTCATCAGTATTTGCTACTGAGAAAGGCATGGCTGTTAGGGAACTTGGGGAAATAAATATCGATGTCTTGAGGAGTGCACATATTATCGAGAAGGAGGGCAGTGCAGTCGATGATGTCTATTTGGATTTTAACAAGGCAATTGGCAGGGTACCGCATGATAGGTTGGTGCATAAAGTTTCATCTCAATGGATGCAGGGTGAGGTAGCCAATTGGATACAAAACTAACTTGAAGACAGAAGGCAGAGGGTGGTTGTACAAGATTGTTTTTCAAACTGGAAGCCTGTGACCAGCGCTGTGCCTCACTGATCTATGCTGGGTCCACTGGCGTATGTCATTTATATTAATGAATTGGATGAGAATTTAGTACGTTTGCAGCAGACAGCAAAATTGGTAGTACAGTTGACAATTTAAGTTATTTATGATTGCCACGTGCTCTTGAACAGTTGGACCAATGGGATGATGAATGGCAGATTGAGTTTAATTTAGATAAATGTGAGGTGATGCATTTTCGTAGATCGAACCTGTGCAGCATGTATTCAGTAAATTGTAGGGCGTTGAGAGAGTCATAGAACAAATATATCTCATGCTATATATCTCCTTGAAAGTGGAGTCACAGGTGGACAGAGTGATGAATAAGGCATTCGGCATTCTTGGTTTCGTTGGTCAGAAAATTGAATGCAGAAGTTGGGACGTCTCATTGAAGTTGCACGAAATATTGGCAACGCCACACATGTAATATGATGTCCAATTGTGGTCACCCTATTATACGAAAAAAAATTATTAAGCTGGAAAGAATGCAAAGAAAATATAGTCTGTTGCTACCGGGACTTGATGGTTTGAGTTATTACCAGAGGCTGGATAGGCTGCGACATTTCTTCCCTGGATCAGAGGAGGCTTATATCATAGAATCCCTACAGTGCAGGAGGAGGCCATTTTGCCCATCGAGTCTGTACCGAACACAATCTTACCCAGCCCCTATCCCCGTGACACTCAGCATTTACCATGCTCGTCCCCCTGACGCTACGTGGCAATTTACTATGTCCAATCAACCTAACCTGCACATCTTTGAACTGTGTGAGGAAACCTGCGCACCAGAGGAAACACACACAGGCACGGGGAGAATGTGCAAACTCCACACAGGCAGTGACACAAGCTGGGAATCAAACCCAGGTCCATGGCGCTATGAGGCAGCAATGCCAATCACCGTGCCATTGTGCCGCCCAGGGGTGATCTAATAGAAGTCTCTAAAATAATGAGGGGCATAGATGGTGTCGATAGTGAACATATGTTCCCAAATGTAGGGGAGTCTGAAAGAAGAGGGCATAAGATTAAGATGAGCGGGGAGAGAAACAAAAGGGTCCAGAGGATCGATTTTTCTCAGAGAGGGCGGTGAGTGCCTGGAATAAACTGCCAGAGGTAGTAGTAGAGGCGGGTACAACGTTGTCTTTGAAAAACCATTTAGAAAGCTACATGGGTCAGAGTGGTGTCGAGGGATAGTTGGTACCAGGTTAATGGTAAAAACAGGGCAGCGTGGACAAATTCGGCCAAATGGCCATGCTGCAAAACACTTTGACTCTCTTACTCTATGACATACTCACAGGCACACACGGACGCACGCGCGCGCGCGCGCACACACACACACACACAAATACACGCACACACATGGATAAACTCGCAAGAATAGTCAGCTCTATTGCAGCTCCGGCATGAAATCCGCCCACTTTGAAAGCACCGTTAGCTGCTCCAGCAACCTCCGACCCCCGCCCTCCGCAACTGCCCCAAAGAGCCACCCGCTCTTCTCCAGACATCAAGCAGCCAGGTACTCCCCCCATCCCCCATTCCCGACTGTCACTTTGACACTTCCCATCGAAGTGACAAAGTAGCTTAACATCAGGTAAAAAAAGACCAGCTTCGCGATTCACAAGCAAGTCCAAAGCAACTTATCCAAGATGTACAAATGGACAGATTTTAGCACAGACACAGCAGTGTCTAGCACCAGAAACACGTTTGTGTTGCATTTCAGCCAAAAATATTATGTCTCCCAAAGGGAAATCCTGCACAAGGCAGCAAATAGATTACATATGTTGGTTAATTGTATTTCTTGCTACATCAATGCGGTGTTTTATTCCTTTAACCTCTTTCTCCAGGTGAAAGAAAGGTTACAGGTGAAGTCATTCTATTCTGAGGTTGGACTATAAAAGAAAGCTGCAAATGTTCCACAGGACCCTGAAAGATCGCTGCCCCTGATCTCAGTCTGAAATATGAATTAATTGTGCCTCTCTTCCTTACAGTGAACTTACTGACGATTCTTATCCTATCACGAGGAAGGTGTGGGCTTTCCAAATGTGTCACACGTTACCTAATTTCGATGTCAGCGGCAGATCTACTGGTCGTTATCATTGATCTCATATTGAGACAAATTCCTATCCGTTTTTTTCATCGATTTCGGTTCATGGCTCACATGAGAGTGTGTAATATCCATGCTGTCCTGCTTTACGCAGTCACTGATTGTTCTGTCTGGTTCACTGTCGCTTTCACCTTTGATCGTTTCGTCGCCATTACTTGTCAAAAACTGAAAATAAAACACTGCACCGAGAAAACGGCAGCTGTGGTTCTCGGAACAGTGAGTGTGGTGTTCACTGTAAAGAATACTTTCTGGTACTTCATGTGTGGCGATAAATATTCTTTCGGAAATAATCCTTGGTTTTGTTATGTACATTATGCTGTTACAGAATCAGGAGTGTGGGCAGCAGTTGAAATTGTACACTATATTTTAAATCCATTTGTTCCTTTCTTGTTGATTCTGCTGCTCAATGTTATAACCGTTAAACACATTTTAGTGTCCAGCAAAGTCCGCAGGAGACTTCGGAGCCACAAGAGTGGGGGAAGTGAAAGTGACCCAGAGATAGAAAAGAGAAGGAAATCCATTATCTTACTGTTTGCAATATCGGGAAATTTCATCTTGTTATGGTCAGTGTTCCTCATCTATTCGTTTTGTCGCCGATTGGAGCGTATCAGATTAATTAGTACAATTTTGCCCGAATTTGTGCAGGAACTGGGATTTATGCTGCAACTCCTGGGTTGCTGCACCAACACATGCATTTATGCTGTGACCCAGGCACAATTCAGAGAGGATCTGAAGAATGTCGTCAAACTTCCATTTACTGGAATTGTGCAGTTCATTAAAACAGTGATCTGATAGTCAGTCATTATAGCTCGCTTACCTGAATAAAACCATCTCACAGTGAGGTCACATTTCCATTCATCAACCAGAATAAGTGATGGAGACGGATTTAAAATTTGAAAAAGAAGTCCAAACATTTTAATCTAGATTTCAGTTAGGTAGATCCTCGCATTCAGCACGGACAGGACACATTGATTTCTAGAATCGATTCTCCTCTTCGTTTGGGAGGGGGACACAGGATGCAGCATTTTACTTCAGCTCCAACCCACCTCCATGCTCCAAAAGAAAGAGAACTCTGTTTTGACCTCAGTCCCATCAACGCTTCATCATCCATCCCAACTCCTCCCCCAAACAACTACCATCCAAACAATACCACACAACCCCCAAACATCCACACAAAATCCTCGCTATTCACCATGCATCCCAACTCATCCCCTAAACTCCGACCATCAAACCCAACCTCACACCTCCTACCATCCACTCGAACTCCCCACCCTTCACTATCCACCCCAACTCCTGCCAAAAACTCCTACCAGCCAACCCATCCAGACACCATCCACCATTCATGCCAAATCCACGCCCTCCTCCATCGACCCCAACTCCCCACCCTTCACCACCCACCCCAACTCATCCCCCAAACTCCCAACATCCAATGCAATCCCACGGCCTCCCACCATCCACTCCAACTCCCCACCCTTCTCTATCAGCCCTAACTCCACCACTCAACAGCCATCATCCAACCCAATCGCATAAATCCAACCTTTCACTCCACTCCACACCCTCCACACTACCCAGTCCACCTCTCTACCCTTCACTATCCACCTCAACCCCTCCACCCAAAAGCCACAATCCAACCCAACGCACACCTCATGCCATCCACTCCAACTCCACACTCTTCACCATCCACACCAACACTTACACCAAATTCCCACCATCAAACACAACCCCACACCTTCCACCATCCACTCCAAATCCTCACCATACACCATCCACCCCAACTCCTCCACCAACCCCCCATCATCCAACCTAACCCCACACCTTCAACCATCCCCTCCAGTTCCACATCCTTCACCATCTCCCAGAACCCGTCACCAAACTAGTACCATCCAACCCAACCGCACACCATCCACTCCAATTCCCCACAATTCACCATCCACCCCAACTCAGCCCCCAAACTCCCAACATCCAACCGGACCCCACACCTCCCAACATTTACTCCACATCCCCACACTTCACCATCCATCCCAACTCCTCCCGCAAACCCCCACCATCCAACTCAACCCCACAACTCCCATCATTCAATCGAACTCCCCATCCATCACGATCCACTCCAACTCCTCCACGAAACTCCCACCATCCAAGACAACCCTGCAAGTCCCACCATGCATTCCATCTTCCCACCCTTCACTATCCACCTTCTCATCTCCTGGAATCACCCACCGTTCAACCCAAATCATACCTCCACTATCCGCCCCAACTCCCCAACATTCACCATCATTTCCAACTCCTCCCACAAACCCCCACCATCCCACTCAACACCGCCCCTCCCACCATCCACTCCATCTCCATTCAGACAACTCCTTCCCCAAACTCCGATCATTCTAATAAACAACAAACCTCCACCATCCACTCCAACATCCCACTCTTTACCATCCACCCAACCCGAACCCTCCATCGCCGCCCCATCCCAACACAGACTCCTGATGACTTTACACTTGGAAAATGTAAGTTGATTATTTATGCCTCTAATATTATACTGATAAGGTTTTCCAATGGAACGTTTATGTCCAATTATAATTCAGCAAATACGATTTGAAGGCAGGGTTTTCAGAATAGTAATATTGTTCTCTTCCTTTAGACAATTCGAGCATTCGGCAAAGCATTTGGTACAATTTGCTAACAATGCAAAGACGTGGTTAGTAAATCATTCCAAAACTCCCATGGAATTTCCAGCATGATACAGTAATTGGCAGAACCCTGAAGAGTATTGATAGGCAAACAGATCTGGGTGTACAAGTGCTCAGGTCACTGAAAGTGGCAACGCAGGTGGAGAAGGTAGTCAAGAAGGCATACGGCATGCTTGCCTTCATTGGCCGGGGCATTGAGTTTAAAAATTGGCAAGACATGTTGCAGCTTTATAGAACCTTAGTTAGGCCGCACTTGGAATGTAGTGTTCAATTCCGGTCACCACACTACCAGAAGGATGTGGAGGCTTTGGAGAGGGTACAGAAAAGATTTACCAGGATGTTGCCTGGTATGGAGGGCATTAGCTATGAAGAGAAGTGGGAGAAATTTGATTTATTCTCATTGGAGCGATGGAGGTTGAGTGGCGAGCTGTTAGAAGTCTATAAGATTACGAGAGGCATGGACAGAGTGGATAGTCAGAAGCTTTTTCCCAGGGTGGAAGAGTCATTTACTCGGTGGCACAGGTTTAAGGGGCGAGGGGCAAGATTTAAAGGAGATGTACGAGGCAGATGTTTCACACAGAGAATGGTGGGTGCCTGGAACTCACTGCTGGGGGAGGTATTAGAAGCGGATACGGCAGTGGCTTTTAAGGGGCCTCTTGACAAATACATGAATGGAATGGGAATAGAGCGATATTGTCCCCGGAAGAGTGAGGCGCTTTAGTTAAGTTGGGCAGCTTGGAGGGCCTGTTCCTGTGCTGTAATTTTCTTTGTTCCTTCCTTTGTTCTATGTGTCAGAATGAGTTCGGGCAATAAATGTCCTCGAGTGGAAATTTCAAATAAGCAAACACATCTTTAATATACGCGGACCAGAATCGAGGCAGAATTGGACTGGATTTGTAATGGGACTCGAACAAAAATGGCTGAAGTGTGGAAAACTGAGGGACAGATTCATATCTGTCCAGCTATGATTAATAATATTTACCAAAGTCTTGGTGATAAAAGCAATGAATTCATAAAAGCAATGAGAATAGAATGTAATGAAATGATTACTTGTAAACATTCAATTCCATCAGTAGGAATCGGTCAATGAAAGTGATGAATTCACAACTGTCGGACAATATTTTCCTTTGAATCCCATTTTCATAGATATGGATGTCGGTGCTTTCATTTCCCCTAAAAAATCTCCTCAGATCTGGTTCACTATCGTACTATTGAAGTGATACAATGTCCCCTTCTGCTGGAGACCCACAGCGACTGCATGCGTTTGACGTCGTGAGTCTCAGTAACTCAATGCCTGCGCTTGGGAACCGGTTGCTGAAGTGTGACTACTGAACAAAATTACCAGCATTTTAAGCTTGCAACAGGAGTTCGGCTGGTGCATTCGCCCGTTTTATTAGCAAATACTTTACAGGAACTTTGTTCCTCATTCAGCACGCGGGATACCACATGGAGATTGAAATTGGGGTTCTATCAAACTGTAATTTGTCCATCTGGTGCAGTTATCAGACACTAACCCCGTTTAGAATGGGAGTGTGTAAACTGTTTTCCACTCCGGAATTCCTCTGCCAGACATTAATCTTACATACTGGAACATGCTAAAAAAAAATTTAATTTGCCCAAAACAATTGACCAAATTTCACTCTGATTCTATGAATATCGAAAACACAAACCTATTATGGCATAGAGTTTATTTTTTCTTAATCTTTGCAGTCTTTATTCACATTGTGTCCGGCTTGACGAGAAAAGAAGAGAAAAGGTTACGGTGATGCAGCGTGAAGGGGGTTAGTCGCCACACTAATAGCCATCGACAGTAACAGTGCTAAAAGACGTAGTTCAGCAAACAAGTCCTGCACACTGCTCGCTGCGAGACAGTACTCAAGGGCAAAGAACTGGCTGCTAGTTCTCAGGCAGAAACATCATAGATGTCAATCCTCATAGATTGTAAACCAATGTGAAGCTGTTTGGAGAACTAAATGATCTAAAGATAACATGGGGAGGGGACATGGTTTACGGCTTGAACACAGAGTCTTTATATTTATAGAGACCGCCCTAACCTGAGAGTATTCAGTAACAGCAGGAATCATTGACATGGGCGAGATAAGCGATCGCCCACGCTTCCTCTTAAAAACGTGCGGTAACTATTGTCCTGAGTAGTACTGACACCGAGTTAGAACATGACAAAAAGCACATTTATTCTGGAATCACTCGTGATCATAGTCAAGGGTTTGTTTTCCACCTGTTTCATCTCCGATTTTCGAGCTCTGGTTAAAGATCATTTTGTTGGAAGATTAACTTTGTCTCTCACGCCACAGGCGCTGACAAAGCTCATTGTGATAGTGTGCAAACCAGTATGATAAAACTGCCCGAAAATCGATGACGGGTCGCAACGGCGAAAACACTTAATCATAACCACTCGACCACCAAGGTAGCTGACATTAGCTGCTGCAATGAGCTGACTATCAGGAGTTTACACACTGCCTCACTTCAGCTCACAAACACAATAGACCAGTTTGTTATGATAAGTTTCATTGTTAGATACATCCAGACGCGAAACGGTAGTTCCCTTCTCGCTCCACCGCTGCTGTCAGACCTGCAGCCTTTATCCAGCAGTTTCCTTTTTTGGTTCAGATTTCAGCACTCAGAGTAATGTGTTTTTATCTACATATTGGAGGCTGTTTGTTTCCTGGATGAAGCGCCTGGAACTCGGTTCGCATTCTCCGGATAATGTCAGCCACTTAGGACTGAGGTGAGGAGACATTTCTTCACTCAAAGGCTTGTGAATCCGTGTAACTCCATAAACCATGTCTGTGGATTCTCAGTCGATGGAGATATCTGACGGATGAGATGGAGAGATCGTGAGACTTAAAGGAATGAAGGGCTATTGGGTCGGGTTGGAAATCGGTACTTAGTCTGTGGACCCACCTTGAACTTATTCAGTGGTAGAGGAGGCTCAATGGGGCATGTGATGCAATCCTACTCCATTGATTCTGTTGACTGGCAATCCAGATCTGTCAACAAATGATTATGTCAGTAAGGTTGGTCACTGCCTAAGGCACTGCATGCAAGCTGGCAGCTTTTTGGAGGACGTGGGTTCGTTTATTAAAACTTTTGATTTAATTTAAACTTCATGAAATACTTTCGATCGAACATTTTTTTTGGGTTCAGACTTAACGCAATAGAATGTATGGTTGTCCAATTTGACAGGAGGGACTATCAGAGGCAATGTCAATATAAATTGATGCGGGAAATTGACCTGGTTGTGCTCGGGGACGGATAATTTCTCCGTGTTTTTGAAAATCTCCCGTGTCCTATCAGGAAGTTATTTCAGCTCCTCTTAATTCATACCCCGTGCCAGAGAAATCAATTTTTATTCGCTGATTGGAAAAGTACCCGGGCTGCGGCGGTAAAAGCGCTGAAATCGAACCACTGGACTACCAAGGAAGATACTTGCAAGGATTCCAACCTCATTTATCAACGTCAACATGTTTAAAGTACCTAAGACATGTTTGTCGGACAAAATGCCATGTTGAGCTGGAACACCAACCCTCCTTCAGCTAAGGAGAGCACTGATTGGTCTCAGCTGCAACATGAAATCGACACTGAGGTGAAATAATTATCGCAGGTTGACGAGGGATCGATTCCCTGTCAGGGAATGATCGTTTTTTGCTCTCGTGCAGCGCTGGAATTAAGAGAAGCTGAAATTATTTCCTCCAACGGTACTGGTACTTGTGCCAGTTTAAACAGCAGGGAGAATAACCAGACCCATTCGACAATCCCCTCCATTGCCCACAGCAATTCACATTTGCATTGCCCGGCTGGTTTCTCCTGTCAAGATGAGTAAGCTACCTTCTCTTGCATTAAATGTCACTGTAACTCACTACATTCAAAGAACAGTGTTAGCATCGACCTATTATAAACCTTAATGCTGTAAATTTGTTGAACAACATCAGCTGATCACAGCTCTGCGTTCGTCACGCTGGAAGCTCATGTGGAAATATAAATAATTTTAAAGCTTCATAGCGTGCATAGGACTGAAATGAGGTGTCACTGTGGGTAATTGACACTGTGCTCATTCCTGTAATGAGTATCTGGAAGAATCAGGAAGATGAGATTCTGATGGTCAAGTGGTTAGAATTCTGAGTTTTCAGGGTCACGGCTTCGATATACTAAAATGTAATCTTTTTGAGAATCCGTTTAACAAACCTGATCGAAAACAGCGCTGTCAGAATCAGTGGAATGAGTTTTCGAGATTTGTGTCCGTATTGGAAATGTCGCATGGGCAACAGGCCAAGAACAAACACAGATAGTGAGGTTGAGCAATAGGCTGCAAAGAGCTGATCGTAAAGATTGCGACACAAGATGAAATCTGGGTGGCAATAGGATAGATTTTATTATTTCCACTGACACAGATATCTCCAAGATCTGGATCCAAATTTTGGTCAAATTAAAAGGAAATGTCTCGCTGAATTAAACACTAGACTCTTGCACTTCACTCAGAAAACAGTATCATGCTGGATCCGGAGCCTAAACTGATAACTGAGGGGTACAACTCAGTGGTTGAGCATTTGACTGCAGATAAATCAGTGTCATCTTCAATGTTTGGTTGGCAAGTTTTCATTTTCAATTATAACTGCCTATTATTGGCTGATGAGCGCGTTTGGCGTCCAATAATGGGGAATGGTGCTATATAAATGCAAGTCTGCCTTTGAGAATGTTCAGTGCCAGTCCTCTGGCTACTGATCCCATTCAGTGGAAACAGTTTCTCCCTGTCTGCCATTTCAAACGGTCCCTTCCCATGTTAGGAGAACGGGGAAACCACGAACTCACAGCAACACTGTGTGGATGAAATAGTCAAATTGACTGAATAGAATAGAATTGTAAATGGTGTGGTAATGCTAAAGGTCTGGATTTGGTTTTATACAAAATAGAATTACTTTAGATTAGATCCAGCACTCGCTGACACTCTAATATAGTGTCGGCTCAGTTTATGTCAGTCTGTTAAGCGCAATTGGTCAGCGCATTCGACTATTAACAGATAGGTTGGTGGTTCGACACCAATCCCCTGACAGAGTTTTCTACTTTTTCCCCATCAGCACTCATTGTCACTGAGTGCCTGGGACCTTGGGCAAAACGAAAAATATTTCTCAAGTGTTGTCGTCTCTACTGTTATCTGGTGTCACCAACATTATTTCTGTAATACATATTAATTCCATACATAATATGTATTCTCCGAGGGGAGCTCATCTTGAGACTGGGCCCCCGTGTTTTAGATTTCCCGACCAGTGCAAACAATGTCTCCGTATTCAGCAGGATTCAATGAGATATCCTCTCACTTTTTTTTAGCTTCGGGTAATTTCAGCGCAATTTACATCATTAACGATAGTCAACATGGTTTTGTGATCATTAACGATAGTCAACATGGTTTTGTGAGAGGGAGGTCATGCCTCACGAACCTGGTGGTGTTTTTTGAAGAAGTGACCAAAATGGTTGACGAAGGAAGGGCCGTGGATGTTGTCTATATGGACTTTAGTAAAGCGTTTGACAAAGTCCCTCATGGTAGGCTAGTGAAAAAGGTTGGATCCCATGGGATAAAGGGGGAGGTGGCTAGATGGGTGGAGAATTGGCTTGGTCATAGAAGACAGAGGGTGGTAGTGGAAGGGTCTTTTTCCGGCTGGAGGCCTGTGACTAGTGGTGTACCGCAGGGCTCTGTATTGGGACCTCTGCTGTTTGTGATTTATATAAATGATCTGGAAGAAGGAGTAACTGGGGTGATCAGTAAGTTTGCGGACGACACAAAACTGGCAGGACTTGCAGATAGTGAGGAACATTGTCAGAGGCTACAGAAGGATATAGATAGGCTGGAAATTTGGGCAAGGAAATGGCAGATGGAGTTCAATCCTGATAAATGCGAAGTGATGCATTTTGGTGGGAATAATGTAGGGAGGAGCTACACGATAAATGGAAGAACCATAAAGGGTGTAGAGACGCAGAGGGACCTGGGTGTGCAAGTCCACAGATCTTTGAAGGTGACGTCACAGGTGGAGAAGGTGGTGAAGAAGGCATATGGCATGCTTGCCTTTATAGGACGGGGCATAGAGTATAAAAGTTGGGGTCTGATGTTGCAGATGTATAGAACGTTGGTTCGGCCGCATTTGGAATACTGCGTCCAGTTCTGGTCGCCACACTACCAGAAGGACGTGGAGGCTTTGGAGAGAGTACAGAGGAGGTTTACCAGGATGTTGCCTGGTATGGAGGGGCTTGGTTATGAGGAGAGATTGGGGAAACTGGGGTTGTTCTCCTTGGAAAGACGGAGGATGAGGGGAGACTTAATAGAGGTGTATAAAATTATGAAAGGCATAGATAGGGTGAACGGTGGGAAGCTTTTCCCCGGGTCGGTGGTGACGTTCACGAGGGGTCATAGGTTCAAGGTGAAGGGGGGGAGGTTTAACACAGATATCAGAAGGACATATTTCACACAGAGGGTCGTGGGGGCCTGGAATGTGTTGCCGGGCAAGGTGGTGGAGGCGGACACACTGGGAACGTTTAAGACTTATCTAGACAGCTATATGAACGGAGTGGGAATGGAGGGATACAAAAGAGTGATCTAGTTTGGACCAGGGAGCGGCGCGGGCTAATTGTTCCTGGTTTCTCGTTTCAAGGCTTCATTCTACGATCATCTTGCTGGTGCCAGTACAGAGTGATACTGCGGATAGTTGGGAACCTGTCTCGGGGGCAGGGGATTCATATGGTGTTCGTGGAAGTGGAAATGACTAGGGTTGGGAAGCATTTTCCGATCGGGGCCATTGTGATCTCCTGGACTCGTTTCGATCGCCTCAGGGGGTCGGAGAGGAATTTCCCAGATTTTTTTTTCCCCATATTGGCCCTGGGGTTTTTCACTCTGGGTTTTCGCCTCTCCCTGGAGATCACATGGTCTGGAATGGGGGGGTGGGGGTAAGTTAATAGGTTGTAATGAACAAAGCATCGTAGCTGTGAGGGACAGCTCGGTGGATAGGATATTGGTATGTAGATAGGCTGGAAAATTGGGTGGGGATCCTGGATTCAGGATTCAATCCTGGACTGGGGAGCGGCGCGGGCTTGGAGGGCCGAAGGGCCTGTTCCTGTGCTGTATTGTTCTTTGTTCTTTGTTAATACATGCATCAATATATTTATTTCAAATATGTTATGAAAGTTAAGAATTAGAATCTAATAAGAGTCATGTCTGTAAGTGCTCTTGTGTCAGTTCTCCGAGGGGAGCTCATCTTGAGACTGGGCCCCCGTGTTTTAGATTTCCCGACCAGTGCAAACAATGTCTCCGTATTCAGCAGGATTCAATGAGATATCCTCTCACTTTTTTTTAGCTTCGGGTAATTTCAGCGCAATTTACACAACCTCTCATCCCAGGAGAACTCTCTCATCCCAGGAGAACTCTCTCATCCCAGGAGAACTCTCTCATCCCAGGAGAACTCTCTCATCCCAGAGACGAACCTGGTGAACCTTTCGTGCACCGTTTCCAGTGCAATGATATTCTTTTTTAAATGTGGATATCAACATTGCACACATTGTGCCACATGTAGTCCCAGTGAAACCCCATAAAACTGTAGCAAGTTTTGTTCTTATTCCTGTATTCCAATCTGTTTGCATGAAAGACCAAACTTCCATTTGCCTTTCTAATTATCGGCTGCACCTGCACGCTAATGTCCCGCGTTCCTTTTACAAAAGCACCCAAGTCATTTTGAACATCATTACTGATAAATCAGCTCACATTTTCAAACATGCTTTGCTCTTTCCTCGTTTACGAACAAGAGAACATCTTATCACTTTCCAACATTACACCCAATCTCCTCTACCCACTGAGCTATGGAGCCAATTGCTGGGTTCAGCACGGAGTTACTGTATCATCATGAGCGAAACGAGGAACAGGCTGGATTTTCAGGTGAGTGATATCTGACGGATGTGGAAATGTCTGAATGGAGAAGAAGGACTAGAAAGGGGCAGAATTTGACATGTGTCAGCTCCTTTTGTGATAAATGTCTGCCGTGTGTCTGCTGTGTGATTCTTCTTCAGGTTTCATTGCTGATGTTTCATCTCTGACTTTTCCAGTCTGATACAAGTTCAACCAGCTGAAAGATCAACATTGTTTCTCCCTGAACAGACACTGTGAGGCGTATTTTGATTTAATGAAGAATTAGAAAAGACGTTATTCACTCCGTGGCGTAGAATCCTGACAATGCGACTTCCACAATAGATATCAGGGATTTTTATTTCGCTGGTCACCCTCTCTGTTTCTGTTGCATCATTTCAGTTCACTTTCGCTCCAGATCCCACTAATCCCTGACATACTGACTCCAGACCCCACTAATCAACAGAGCACATTAACCCAGGCCCCATCCCTGTACCCTGACATGCTGACCCCACGAATCTAGAGAGCACCTTTACCCAGGCCCTATCCCTGCACCCTGACATACTGACCCCACTAATCAGAGCATCTTTTCCCAGCCCTATTCCTGTACCCTGACATAATGACCCCACTGGCCAACAGAGTACCTTTCCCCAGGCCCGATCCCTGTCCCCTGACATACTGACCTCACTAATGAACAGAGCACCTTTTCCGAGGTCCTATCCCTGTACCCTGATGTACCGACACCACCCATCTGCAGAGTACATTTACGCAGGCCCTATCCCTCCACCCTGACAGACTGACCCCACTAATCAACAGAGCACATTAACCCAGGCCCCATCCCTGTACCCTGACATGCTGACCCCACGAATCTAGAGAGCACCTTTACCCAGGCCCTATCCCTGCACCCTGACATACTGACCCCACTAATCAGAGCATCTTTTCCCAGCCCTATTCCTGTACCCTGACATAATGACCCCACTGGCCAACAGAGTACCTTTCCCCAGGCCCGATCCCTGTCCCCTGACATACTGACCTCACTAATGAACAGAGCACCTTTTCCGAGGTCCTATCCCTGTACCCTGATGTACCGACACCACCCATCTGCAGAGTACATTTACGCAGGCCCTATCCCTCCACCCTGACAGACTGACCCCACTAATAAACAGAGCACCTTTACCCAGGCCCTATCACTGTACGCTGGCATACTGACCCCACGAATCAACTGAGCACCTTTCCCCAGGCCCTATCCCTTTAGCCTGACATACTGACCCCACTAATCAACAGAACACCTTTACCAATGCCCTGTCCCTAGATCCTGACAAACTGACCCCAAAGTCAGAGCATCTTTACCCACGCCCAATCCCTGTACACTGTCATACTGACCCCCCAAATCAACCGAGCACCTTTTTCCCAGGTTCTATCCCTGTACCCTGACGTACTGACCCCACTAATAACCAGAGCACCTTTACCCAGGCCCTATCCCTGTACCCTGACATACTGACACCACCCATCAGCAGAGTACCTTTACGTAGGCCCGATCCCTCTACCCTGACATACTGACCACACAAATACCAGAGCATCTTTACCCAGACCCAATCCCTGTACCCTGACATACTGACCCCACTAATCAACAGAGCACCTTTACCAACGCCCTATCTCTAGAACCTGACACACTGACCCCACAAATCAGAGCACCTTTACTCAGGTCCTATCCCTGTACCCTGACATACCGAACCCACTAATCAGAGCAACATTCCCCAGGCCCTATCACTGTACCCTGATGTACTGACCACACTAATCAACAGAGCACCTTTGCCCAGGCCCTATCGCTGTGCCCTGAGATACAGACCCCACTAATCAGAGCAACATTCCCCAGGCCCGATCCTTGTATCCTGACATACTGACCCCACTAATCAACAGAGCACCTTTACCCAGGCCCTATCCCTGTACCCTGGCATACTGACCCAACTAATCAACAGAGCACCTTTACCCGGGGCCTATCCCTGTACCCTGGCATACTGACCCCACTAATCACAGCATCTTTTCCCAGGCACTATTCCTGTACCCTGACATACTGACGCAACTAATCAAAAGAGCACTTTTACCCATGCCCTATCCCTGTGCCCTGACATACTGACCCCATTAATCAACAGAACACCTTCACCACGCACTATCCCTGTACCCTGACATGCTGACCCCACTAATCAACAGAGCACTTTTACCCATGCCCTATCCCTGCACCCTGACATACTGGCCCCACTAATCAGAGCATATTTTCCCAGGCATTAGACCTGTATCCTGACATACTGACCCCACTGACCAGCAGAGCACCTTTCCCCAGGCCCTATCCCTGTACCCTGAAACACTGACCCCAGTAATAAATGGAGCACCTTCCCCCAGGCCCTATCCCTGAAACCTGACATACTAAACACAGTATTCAACAGAGCACATTTCCTCAGGACCTACCCTTCTCCCCTGACATACTGACCCCACAAATAAACTGAGCACCTTTCCCCAGGCCCTATCGCTGTGCCCTGACACACTGACCCCATTAATCAACAGAGCACCTATAACCGGGCCCGATCCCTGTACCCTGACATACTGACCGCACTAATCAACACAGCACCTTTACACAGGCCCTATCCCTGTACACTGACATACTGACCCCACAAATCAAAGCAACATTCCCCAGGCCCTATCACTGTACCCTGGCATACTGACACCATTAATCAGAGCATCTTTTCCCAGGCACTTGTCCTGTACTCTGACATACTGACCCAACGATTCAAAAGACCACTTTTACCCATGCCCTATCCATGTGCCCTGACATACTGACCCCACTAATCAACAAAGCCCCTTTACCCAGGCCCTATCCCTGCACCCTGACAAACTAACCCCACTAATCAGAGCATCTTTCCCCAGGCCCTATCCCTGAACCCTGACATACTAAACACAGTATTCAACAGAGCACATTTCCTCAGGCTCTACCCCTCTCCCCTAACATACTGATCCTACTAATAAACTGTGGACCTTTCCCCAGGCCCTATCCCTGTGCCCTGACATGCTGACCCCATTAATCAACAGAGCACCTTTATCCAGGACTTTTCCCTCTTCCCTGACAGACTGACCCCACTATTAAACAGAGCACCTTTACCCACACCTAATCCCTATACCCTGATATACTGACCCCACAAATCAGAGCTCCTTTACTCGGGCCCGATCCCTGTACCGTGACATACTGAACCCACAAATCAACAGAGCACCTTTGCCCAGACCCTATCCCTGTACCCTGACACACTGACCCCACTAATCAGAGCAACATTCCCCAGGCCCGATCCCTGTACCCTGACATACTCACCCCACTAATCAACAGAGCACCTTTAACCAGGCCCTATTCTTGTACCCTGGCATACTGACCCCACTAATCAAAAGAGCACTTTTACCGAGGCCCTATCCCTGTACCCTGACATACTAAACACAGTATTCAACAGAGCACCTTCACCCACGCCGTATCCCTGTACCCTGACATGCTGATCCCACTAATCAACGGAGCACAAATACCCAGGCCCTATCCCTGCACCCTGACATACTGACCCCACTAATCAACAGAGCTCCTTTACCAGACCCTATCCCTGTACCCTGACATACTGACCCCACTGACAACAGAGGACCTTTACCCAGGCCCTATTCCTACCCCCTGACATACTGACCCCACTGATCAACAGAGCACCTTGACCCAGGCCCTATCCCTGTGCCCTGACCCCACTAATCAGCAGAGCATGTTTACCTAGGCCCTATTCCTGTACCCCGACATACTGACCACACAAATCAGCAGATCTCGTTTACCCAGGCCCAATTCCTGTACCCTGACATACTGACTACACTAATCAACAGATCACCTTTACCCAGTTCCTATCCCTGTCCCCTGACATACTGACCCTGCTAATCAACAGAGCATCTTTACCCAGACCCAATGCCTGTGTCCTGACATACTGACCCCACTAACAACAGAGCACATTTACCTAGGCCCTATTCCTGTACCCCGACATACTGACCCCAAGAATCAACAGAGCACCTTTACCCAGGCCCTATCCCTGTCCCCTAACATACTGACCCTGCTAATCAACAGAGCATCTTTACGCAGGCCCTACCCCGGAACCCTGACCCCACTAATCAACAGAGCAACTTTCCACAGGCCCTATCCCGGTGACCAAGACATACTGACCCCACTAATTAACAGAGCACCTTTAGCCAGGCCCTCTCCCTGTACCCTAACAAATGAACCCCACTAATCAACAGAGCACCTTTACCCAGGCCCGATCACTGCCCCCTGACATATTGGCCCCATTATCAACAGAGCACCTTTTCCCATGCCTGAGCCCTGTCCCCTGACATACTGACCCCACTAATCAACAGAGCAGCTTTACCCAGGCCCTATCCCTGCACCCTGACCCCTCTAATCAACAGAGCACCTTTTCCCAGGCCCTTGCCCTGTACCCTGACATACTGACCCCTCTAATCAACAGAGCACCTTTTCCCAGGCCCTTGCCCTGTACCCTGACATACTGACCCCACTATTCAACAGAGCACCTTTCCCCAGGCTCTATCCCTGTATCCTGACATACTGACCCCACTAATCAGAGCACCTTTCCCCAGGCACTATCCCTGTCCCCTGACGTCCTGACCCCACTAATCAACAGAGCACCTGTACCCAGGCCCTATCCCTGTTCCCTGACATACTTGCCCCACTAATCAACAGAGCAGCTTGCACCAGGCCCTATCCCCACACCCTGAATTACTGACCCCTCTAATCTCCTAACCTACACATGGCGGCCACGGCACTGGGCCAGAACTCAGATAAAATCCCCGCAGCTGCAAACTCGGGACCCATAGGATCTGATCCGGCCTTGAGGCCTGCTGGACAATCAAATAAACTTTTAAACATGGATAGATATTTGTCCAAAGTGAGAGCAAGAGCACCAAGTGATGCTGAGTACGATCCGAGTACACGTTGTGATCCAGAGTCGCCGTTCGAACAGAGTGCTGAAGAAGAGTCGTTTAATTCTACACCAGTAGCAGGCCCAAGCAAACCTCCAAAAAAGAAAGTTTGTCGACAATATATGGATAGCTATCTGAGTCTCGGTTTCAAATGGACTGGAGATTAAAACATACCTCGGCCTATGTGTTTGATCGGTGGTGAGAAGATTTCCAATTCCAATATGGTCCCAAGCACGATGAAAAGACATCTGTTGTCAAAACATGGAAATCTGGCAAACAAGGATGTTCAATATTTTGAAAGGCTTTTGGAACAGCAGAAATGCCAACCATCATATTTCAAAAAACGAATGACTGTCTCAGATAAGATGCAGATTGTATCTTACCAAGTGACTGAATTGATTGCTCAACAGACAAAACCACATACAATAGCTGAAAAATTGATTCAGCCTGCCTGCAGCTTGATTGTGAAAACTTTGTTTGGTGATGATGCTGAGCGAGAAGTTATGGAAATTCCTTTGTCTGATAATACAATTCACACAAGAATAGTTGATATGTCAGCTAATAATGAGAAGCGTGTTTCCGAAAGTATGAAGAATTCTAAATTTGCCATTCAAGTTGATGAATCGACCGACATTAGTGGAAAAGCACAGTTGCTTGCCTATATCAGATTCATTCACAATGACGAAATAATCACACAGTTTCTATTTTGCAAGGAACTTGAAAAACATACCAGAGGACAAGATATTTTCCAAACCTTGCTTGAGTATTTGGAAAAAGTTGAGAGTTCATGGGATTCTTGTGTTGGAATTGGTACGGATGGAGCGCCATGTGTGATAGGGAATGTGAGAGGCTTGGCGGCACTCATCAAGCAGAAAAATCCAGATGTAATATCAACTCACTGTTTTTTACACAGAGAGGCATTAATCACCAAGACCCTTGTAACTGATTTGAAGTTGGTTCTAGATCGGACTGTGCGCAGTGTGAACTTCATCAAAGCAAAACAACTAAAGGTGCAGTTATTTGCTCAACTCTGTAAAGACATAGAACATAGAATCCCTACAGTGCAGAAGGAGGCCATTCGGCCCATCGAGTCTGCACCGACCACAATCCCACCCAGGCCCGACCCCCACATATTTACCCGCTAATCCCTCTAACCTATGCATCTCAGGACTCTAAGGCGCAATTTCTTCTTTTTTTTTTAACCTGGCCAATCAACCTAACCATCTTTGGACTGTGGGAGGAAACCCACGCAGACGCGAGGAGAATGTGCAAACTCCACACAGACAGTGACCCGAGCTGGGAATCGAACCCGGGATCCTGGAGCTGTGAAGCAGCAGTGCTAACCACTGTGCTACCATGCCGCCCATAGAACAGTTCAGCACAGAACAGGCCCTTCGGCCCATGATGTTGTGCCGATCTTTATCTGAAACCAAGATCAAGCTATCCCACTCCCGATCATCCTGGTGTGCTCCATGTGCCTATCCAATAACCGCTTAAATGTTCCTAAAGTGTCTGACTCCACACGTGTCCATTCCACACCCCAACCACTCTCTGCGTAAAGAACCTACCTCGGACATCCTTCCGACATCTCCCACCATGATCCCTATAGGTATGCCCACTTGTAATAGCTCCATCCACCCGAGGGAATAGTCTTTGAACGTTCACTCTATCTATCCCCTTCATCATTTTATAAACCTCTATTAAGTCTCCCCTCAACCTCCTCCGCTCCAGAGAGAACAGCGCTGGCTCCCTCAACCTTTCCTCATCAGACCTACCCTCCAAACCAGGCAGCATCCTGGTAAATCTCCTTCACACTCTTTCCAGCGCTTCCACATCCTTCTTATAGTGAGTTGACCAGAACTGCACACAATATTCCAAATGTGGTCTCACCAAGGTCCTGTACAGTTGCAACATAACCCCACGGCTCTTAAACTCCAACCCCCTGTTCATAAAAGCTAACACACTATAGGCCTTCTTCACAGCTCTCTCCACTTGAGTGGCAACCTTCAGAGATCTGTGGATATGGACCCCAAGATCTCTATGTTCCTCCAGTCTTCAGAACCCTACTTTTGACCCTGTAATCCAAATTTAAATTTGTCCTACCAAAATGAATCACCTCACATATTTCAGGGTTAAACTCCATCTGCCATTTTTCAGCCCAGCTTTGCATCCTATCTATGCCTCTTTGCAGTCTACAACAGCCCTCCACCTCATCCACTCCTCCACCAATCTTGGTGTCATCCGCAAATTTACTGATCCACCCTTCAGCCCCCTCCTCTAAGTCATGAATAAAAATCACAAAGAGCAGAGGACCAAGCACTGATCGCTGTGGCACTCCACTAGCAACCTGCCTCCAGTCCGAAAATTTTCCATCCACCACCACCCTCTGTCTTCGCTCAGATAGCCAATTACCTATCCAATCGGCCAACTTTCCCTCTATCCCACACCTCCTTACTTTCATCATAAGCCGACCATGGGGGACCTTATCAAACGCCTTACTAAAATCCATGTATATGACATCAACTGCCCGACCTTCATCAACACACTTCGTTACCTCCTCAAAAAATTCAATCAAATTTGTGAGGCACGACTTGCCCTTCACGAATCCGTGCTGACTATCCCGGATCATTCCGCATCTTTCTAAATGGTCGTAAATCCCATCCCGAAGGAACTTTTCCATCAATTTACCAACCACCGAAGTAAGACTAACCGGGCAATAATTAACAGGGTCATTTCTATTCCCTTTCTTAACATAGAATCAAAACATCAATGCCTAATTCTGCACTCAGAGGTTTGCTGGATGTCCCGCGGAAAAGTTTTAAATCGGGTGTTAGAGCTGAAGAACAAATTAAGAGAATTTTTGGAACAAGAAGGGACCCCATTGTACCACCAACTGGATGACAATGACTGGTGTGCAAAGCTGGCATATTTGGCCAATATCTTTTCCCGGTTAAATGTGCTCAATGCCAGTATGCAAGGCCGCGATGACAATATCCTCACAACTAGAGACAAACTAACTGCATTCAAAAAAAAGCTTCAGCTCTGGCTCAGAAGATCAATGCAACATAACCTCGAAATTTTCCCACTGGTAAAAAGTTTTAAAACGAGCAATGAATCGTACGGCCTCAGACAGGAACATCTTGCAACACTGGTAGAAAAGATTGATCATTACTTCCCATCGTTGTCGACAGAAAAAATCGACTGTGTTAGAGACCGCTTTGCGAATTCCAGCTGTTCAGGTCTGACATTGGATGAGGAGGAAGAAATGGCCTGCATTTCGAGTGATAGCACCTTGAAAATGAAACACGGGAGTATGCCACTGGACTCTTTTTGGATATACAACCAGAAACAGTATCCACACATCTCTTCAAGAATATTAGCGATTCTTCTACAGTTCTCAACGACATATTGTTGTGAACAGGGATTTTTAGTTCTGACAAATATCAAAGACCAGAAAAGAGAAAGGCGTCTTTGTGTTGATGAGGAGATGAGAGTTTGTTTGTCTCAAATTACATCTAATATAAATGAGATTAGCTGACAAAAACATGCTCACAGCTCTCATTGAGTTTGTATACTTACTTAAGGTTCCATATGTAAGAGGCTCGTCTATAAGTATATTTTGGGAATGAATCATGTTTTTATGTTGCTGCATTGTTTTATACTTTCTGGATGTTGCTTGATCATATTAGAAAGTAGTTGTGTTCTATGTTATGAATCAAGCACTGCTAGGAGGAAAGGCCTTTTTTTTTGTTTTTGAATGCATTTCTTATCAGTAAATATTTTGGTGTGGCGCGAGCAGATTTTTATTCCGAAAGTGCGGCCCAGTGAAAAACGTTTGGGAGCCACTGTCCTCGCGAAACGGCTTCAGCCCCAGAGGACGATTGCTCAAGAATATAAAGAGCTCGTAGGCAGAATCATAGAACCTTTAAAGTGCAGAAGGAAGCCATTCGGCCCATCTAGCCTGCACCAGCAGTATTTCCACCCAGGCTCGATCCCCGTAATCCCGTATATTTACCCTGTTAGTCCCCTGATTCTAAGGGCAACGTAACATGACCAATCAATCTAACACGCACATCTTTGGATTGTGCGCCGGGTGCTCGGTTTTCTTCCACACACGCAGACACGGGGAGAACGTGCAAACTGCAGACAGTCACCCGAAGCCAAAACTGAATGCCGGGCCCTGGTACTGCGAGGCAGCAGTGCTAACCACAAAACGCACAGTTGTCCGATATCATTCACTGAGTTACCTGTCCGCAGTTCAGCAAGAGTTGGGGTGTTGAGAATAGTGGTTCCACAGAGATTAGAACTCGGATTGTTGGATTCAAAGTCCAGAGTGCTCACCGTTAAACCATGGAACCAACTGGGCGCCAGCTGAAAGCAGGAGGTCTTTCACCCCGATCTCACACATACACACTCTTGCTCAATTATTGCCAGGCTCCTGTCGAAGGGTTGTTGTTGTTTGACACCAACTGCTCCTTTGATTCGACAGAGCGTCAAAGAGTGGCGAAAGATGAAAAAAGAAAAACATTGATGCTGCAAGCATCTGGCGCCAGAGTCTCAGCAATGTGCATTGACAAATTGTCCTCTCGATTCGTACTTGGTGAAAAATGTAAACGAAATGTCCTTGAGAAAATCAATTATCAGCATTGGCGAAGGAAAGGAAGGTTCCGCCGAGATTTGCACTCAGATCGCTGGATTCAAGGGACAGAGAGCTCACCATTACACCACGGAACACAGAACACGTCAAGGAACTGCAAATGACCTGCGAAACCTGACTATTTCTTGAGATATCTCCCTAAAGCTCTTGCCTTGAAATGATTTGCTGTAGATTTGGGGCACTCTGTCTTCTGAGATTTTCTGCTATCAACGGTGGCGCATAACGATACGTTGAAATCACACTTGCTGTTGCTGTCACACCGAATGAAAGAGATCAAATTCTTCGAGTGCCCATTTGCCAGCGGTGGGCGCGTTCTGGGATATGTGGTGTACCAGTGAGCTCTCTGGAATCTGAATCCAACAGCCCGAGTTTGCATCGTGGCGGAGCCTTGCTTTTTTTTTGCTAAAGCCTATGATGGGTTTGCAGGAGGGCATTTTATTTTAAATAGTCAGAAAGTGGAAATCTAAACACTGACGAAATCTCAGCAAATTCCACGGCAATCAAATTGCAGACAGTGCAGCGAATGCCTCTCCTGGCGTCATTGCATCAGTCCCAGAGGATGATTGCTCAGGAATACAATGCGCTGAGAGGCAGGGAAGCCACTGTAGACAGGGGGGGGGGGCGGGGGCGGGGTCCATCTTCATGTGTCGTGTCATTCACTCACTCATCTGTCCCAATTTAAAGAGTTCGGATGCGAGAGGCCAGAGTGCGATCCGTTACACCATGGAATCGACAGCACTGTAACCGAAGACACTAGACTTTTCTCCCAAAACACACACACGTACCTACACTCGCTCTCTCTCACACGCGCGCACACAGACGACACACACACACACACACACACACACACACTTGCTCAATAATTGCTGGACTCCATTCGAATGGCTGTTGCTCCGGGACCAGCTGCTCCTTTCTTTCAAGAGAGGAGTTAAAGAGAAGAGAAAATATGAAAAGACATTGATGCGCCAGGCATCTGGCGCCAGAGGCTCAGCAATGCGCATTGTAATAGCAGTTGAACTGGCTGACAAATTGCCCTCTCGATTCGTACTTTGTGAAAAAATTGAACGAAACGCCCTTCGGCAAATCAACCCTCAGCATTGACTAATTAAAGCAAGGTTCCGCCGAGATTTGAACTCGGATCGCTGGATTCAGAGCCCAGAGTGCTCACCATTACACCACGGAACCCAACACGCAATGGTAGCCCGCAAATAATCATGCAATACCTGTGCCAGTTTGAACAGCAGTGAGAAAAACCATTCCCATTCCCCAATTCCGTCAATTACTCACAGCAATTCATATTTACATTGCCCTTGCTGTTTCCTCCTAAAATAATGAGTACGTTTCCTTCAACTGCACTGAATTTCACTGCAGCTCACCACATTCAAAGGGCAATGTGAGCATCGACCTGTTATAAACTTGTAGTAAATCCAGTGAACAGCGTCAGCTGTATACAACTCTGTTTTCGTCACATTGGAAGCCAGTGTGAAAATGTGAACAATTTCTAACCTTAACAGACAGGAAGGAGAGTGTGACTGTGGATAATTGGCACTGTGCACATTGCTAAAATCAGTATCTGGGAGAATCGGGCAGGTGCGATCCTGGTCAACTAGTGGTGAGGGGTCCGCGTTTTCAGGGTCGCAGACTGGCTTCGATGTACTAAGATTTTTTTGCAATGAGAAAAAACCTTGAAGTACTTCCTGATCGAAAGCAGCTCTGTCAGAATCAGTGAAGTGAGATTTGTAGTTTTGCTTGCGAGTTGGAAATGTCACATGTGCAACTGGTCAAGAACAAACACAGAGAGTGAAGGACAGTGATAGGTTGTAAGGTTCTGCCGATAGAGATCGTGATACAACTAACGTCTGGGTGCTAATGGGCCAGATTTAACCGCTTACACTGACAAAAATATCACACATTTCTGGATAAAAATTCCCAGGGTAAGAAGAAAACTTCTCACCGAATGAACATTAAACTCTTTCACCTTTATTGATTGCAGTTTTCATTCAGACACTGAGGTCAACAAAGCGGGATGGAAAAAGATTCAGTTTGATTGGTGACGCTGCCGGAGGGACGGAGAGCTGGAGTTCACCCAGGAAAGCAGCAAAGTTTAAACACGATGGAGCCGAACGTGGTGCTGCAACCAACGATTCTGAAATTACATCTGATATGCTGCGACTAAGCTAACCGTCCTCCTGCTGTAGCGATGCTTGCACCCTTTCTTAACATACGTGAAGCCAAACGCTGTTTCCATCTGGTGTCTCAGCTTGTTCTGAATCCAAAGTTTACCATTAACCGATCAATAAAATCCCCCACCGTTACAATGCATTCCTCTCAGTCACCAGGAACATCATTCTCATCTTCTATTTATTTGCTGCACCTCCTTCCAAACATTACAAACTCCTCTTACATCTTTCACTCTGACCTTTTCTCTTAAACATTTCATGATTAAACTTTTGAACTATTGTGGATAATTTTGTGACGGTAAAAAGCTGATCATTTCCAAGGGGGAGCTAAAGCACATTGACGCACACAGAGAAACCCAGACACATACACGCACCCAGGGTGACAGAGGCCGAAGGAGAGACAACATACTGAAAACACAACCTGGCTCCGTCTCTGTTCCATTTCTGACTGCAGGTTCCGTGATGCTTTTGTGAATGAACGGAAATGTGCAACGGAGTGTTTGGGTGGATTTGATTCAATTCGCTGTGTGGACATAGAGTTAAAACCAGGAATAATCAGGAATCCCAATGGATTTGAACTCCATCACGTTAACCAGCCAGCCACGATGACTGGCGCTATGAGCTATGAAGCCAACCGCATGCCCATTTTAACAGTTACTCTACTGTAATCAGTGGAACGAGCATCAGAACGAAGATTTTGTGGGTAATATTTGATTCATAGGAAATGTCTGAGATGGACAATACGAAGTTCAAAGATGTTAATGGAAAGCGGCAGAATTTGAAATGTGTCAGTTACTTTCAGTGATCACTGTCTGCCGTGTGTTTGCCGTGTGATTCTTCGTCAGAGCTTATTACTGATGTTACATCTCTGACTTTTCCAACTCTAGTGCAAGTACATCCAGCTGGAAGATTAATCTTGCTTCGCCCTTCACAGATGCTATGAGGTGTGTTTGCATTGAATGAAGAATTATAGAAAGTTATTCATTCCTTGGGTGAAAATCAAACCCGAACCACCGTACTGAATCATGACCACGAAACTTCCAGTGAAGCTGATTTAAGAGATTTGCAATCAGTTGATCAAGATCGCTTTACTCATTGCTTCATTTCTGGCCAATTTCGCCTGAGACACATTCACTCAATCACGGTATCACTTTATGATTCCAGTAAAATGCACCTTTTTCCTTGTGTTCAGATCCAATTATCCCCACAAACGGAGCAAATTCAAAATGTTCTACTTAGTTATCGATTGTTATAAACCCCGGGCCCTGGCGGTGAAAACACTGATTCGGCAGCAGTAGATCACCCGGACTCCACCAACACCAGCTCAATGTTGCACTTGTCCATCATTCCTTGTGTCAGTTAATCCATGCTGTCTTGCTCTCTGTCACATACCTTCCGTTTTGTTCTCATTACAGAGCAATTCCCGACTTAAATGCTGCAATAACTCAACCGTTCAATTAAAGCTTTGTGAGAAACGAGAACAATTCTGAAATATGAATCAGTGAGCAATAAAAAGCATTTGGAAATGCTTCTACGCGATCTTGAACCAGGAACGTTTCGCGTGTGAGATGAACGTGATAACCACTACACGACAGAAACACAGCAGTCCGTGTAGCTGAAGCAGATCAGATTTACTGGAGAAGCAACAAAACTCCTTCCACAATCCCGTAAGTTTCTCATTTTACATTGCCTCTTCTGGTTCCTCCAATCAAAATGAATAATGATACATTCCACTGCGAAACATTTTGGCGATCACATGTTTGACCAACGTTATTCTTAACGTTTAAAGCAAATTCAGTGAATATCTGACGGTGGGGGAATTTGAACTCACTCCTCCACAAATTGCACTATCCTCAATTTAGTGTCCTAGAATTCTCATCAGTGACACCATCAGAAGTGATTGCTACCAGAGCTGTTATTGGCAGTGAACAGAACCAATGAGGCGGGATTGGATCACATGTCCCGTTGAGTCTCCTCCGCCACTTAAAATCAAGATGGGTCCCCAGCTCAACAACCACCTCATCTCAGGAATCAATTCAATGAAGTTTGGTTCCACCCAGACATAGAGAGAATAGAATGAATAAAAAAGAACAAAAGAGGGGAATAGGATAGAGAGACTGAGCGAAGGAATAACCGACGCAGATCTACAAAGAGAAAGATAGAGACGGAGTGGGGAAGACACTGAACGGAAAAAATGCCAATTCCATTTGATTTGAATTAAAGAAAAAGAAAGTTGAAAGCATTGAAAACAGCCAATGCTATGGTCATAAAAATATATTCTGGCAATGGTGCTGAAGAATTCAGATTCAGAACTTACCGCAATCCGAGCTAAGTTGTTCCTACGCTACACCACTGTCATCTAACCGCCAATGCTTCAATTTGCCCAAGATTGCCCGGTTTACAAATATCAGGTCAAATCCAACGCCGCAAATGACCATCAGTCTACTCCTGATCATCAGTAACGTGACGGAAGGGGCAATAAACAATGGTATCAGGAGGAATTCCAATGCAAACTGGAGGAACATCGCCCGACCTCCCGATTCGGCACTGACTGCGTTCCAGACTCAACACTGAATTCAACAACTTCAGAGCATCTCCTTTCCTCCATCTTCTCCCCATTTCCATTTATTTTGTTTTATTTCGTTTGATCTTACTTATTTATTTTTATTACTTTATATCTTTATATATATATATTTATTTTTTTAAATTTCCATGTTTTGCATTGTTTATTTAAAATCTCACTTTCCATTTTGTTGCCCCCTCTCCCTCCACCCCACTCGGGCCGTCTCTCACACATGTTTGGAAAGCAAACCGGAGCACACGGAGGAATCCCACGCAGACACGGGGAGAACGTGCAAACTCCACACAGAGTGACCCGAGAATTTAACCTGAGCCACTGGCGCTGTGAGGCATAATTGCTAACCACTGTGAAACCATGCCGTCCTATTCTACTGCATTTAATTTTACTGCAGTGTTAGTACCAACCTGTGATATACCATTTTGTGGATATTCTGCTGATCAACATTAACTTATCAGCGTTAATGAACGGTGGCTTCCAGCCCCAAGTTGGGGGCCACTGTTTGTACAGAAGGAGGTTTGTACAGAAGAAGCAACTTTGCTGCTTTTCTGGGTGAACTCCAGCTCTCCATTCCTCCGGCAGCGTCACCGCTCAAACTGAGTCTTTTTCCATCCCGCGCTGTTAATCTCACAGTTACTGCTTTCTGAGTGAAAACTGCCTCCACTTCACTGGAGGTCGGAGAGTTACAATTAAAGGTCTTCTTGTCACTGAGTCCGAGATTTGGACCCAGACCTGCGAGGTATTTATGTCAGTAGAAACAATAAAATCTACTCCATCAACAGCCAGATCTTAGCCCACACCACCATCTATATCATCAGCGCTTTGTATCCTATTACTCTCTTTTTTTTGTTCTTGACATGTGACATTTCCAATTCAGACACAAAAGAGGAAACCGACCGACTGCTGATTCCCACAGAACTGGTACAAACCTGGAAGTAACGCAGGATGTTTACGCAGCAATATATCTACTTTCCCTGACCGGGAATCGAACCCGGGCCGCGGCGGTGAGAGCGCCGAATCCTAACCACTAGACCACCAGGGAAGCTGGCCTAAGTTCTTTAAAAGATTGATTTATCCATGAGCCTTCTGCCTTTTATTTTTATTTCAGATTCTTTATTCACAAAAAACAATTTTCTCCTTTAAATTGTCATGTTTAGATCGAACCCAAGGGACTGTTCAGCCAATTAAAACAGCGAATCCTGTTAGCTGCAACATGAAATCGACCGTGAGGTGAAATAGTCCCGCAAGCTGGTCATGTGGCACTTTCAATTTCCAAATCTCACCAAACTCATCACTGTGGCTTCTGTGAAACTTACAAGGTAACACACGGCAGACATTCATCACGGAGAGCAACTGGCAGAACTCATTTATGAAACATTATCCTGCCGCTTCTCTTCCTTTTTCTGTCGCTGCCTCTCATCAAGTTCCCTCTGGTTGTTCATTTCCCAGGGTCAATTAGCTGCTTGATACAGACACAGAGAGTTGGTGAACCCGATCTTCACCTGGAAAGCAAGGGAAGCGAATGTATGACACACGGCATTGAGAGGAGATGGAGTTTAGAGATAACAGTATAAGGAGACACAGATATCTAATCTTCCTGATCCAGTTCCTGATTGCAGGAACGGACACAGTGCCAATTATCGACTGTCACACTCTCCTTCGAGCCTTGAGCACGGAGTTAAGATTTGAAGTGTTTGAAGTCTTGCTACAGTTATTCAGGGTTTGGTTGAGACCACATTTGGAACAGTGTGTTCAGTTTGGATCTCCCCATTTTAGACAAAATAAAAGCAAAATCAGAGGATGCTGGAATCTAAATCAAGAACAGAAAAATCTGGAAAATCTCAACAGCTTTAACGAGAAGGAATAGATAACATTGAAAAACTGCAGGGATTCTATCATTCTATGAGTTTGATAGGGTGGATGCTGAGACTTTATTTTCCCTGGTCCGGGAATCTAAAGCACGGGGGTACAATCTCAGGATAAGGCGCTGATGATTTAGGACTGCGATGAGCAGACATTTCTTCACTTAAAGGATAGTGAATTTTGGGAATTCTCTATGCCAGAGGATTGTAGATGCTCCATCATTGAACACATTTCAGTTCGGGTTGGATAGATTTATGTTCTATTCAGGAATGAATGGTAGCAGGGATATGGAATTGGAACAAATGCTCAGCCACAAATTCATGTTTCCATTCTAACTGTTAAGCTTAATGGTACAATGGAAGCATATATATAATATTATATGTAATATGTCAGAAATCAATAGTCATTAAATAATGTTGGTGACAACAGATAACAGTACAGCCGGCAACACTTGAGAGCTATTTTTTATTGACGACCACGGACCCATTGCCAACACGCAACTGTTTGCCTATGAATGCAGATGGTGAGAAAACAGTAAAATCAGCGTCCCTGGGTGGTCTCGAATCACCAACCTTCCAGTTAACAGCCGAACGCGCTGACCGATTGCGCCACAGACACTAAGGCAGCAGCTGCTGACGATATTCTAAGCTAGGGTGTCAATAACCACAATTCTCTTTCTGCAAAACCTGTTCCAGAACTGCAGCATGACCGCACCGTTTAGAATTCTATATAAGTATCTTTGGTTACGTTGATCCCGCAGCATTTCTGTAGCGTGTTGGTTATTCTCATTTTCCTATGAACGTGTAGGTAAAATGAATCCATGTCTCTTATCACAGGGAGGAATTCAACGGGAGGGAAGGGAACTGACCACCAGAAGCCCAAGGATCCAATAGTTTCCACTCAATCATCAATAACACCATTCACAGCTGCACCTGCATCCAAATATTATGACCCATTTTCCTCAGGATTTGTTCCAAGAGTTAATATTTCCCTTGTTTTCTCCTCATTTTGAAATGAGATTCGCTTCAATATACAACTCAAATGGAATTGGAAACCTGACGGACTAATAGTCACTGGGTAACATAAACCCCATGGTGTTCATTTCCAGATTCACAGCGCTCAGCTTTTCAATCAAATGGAGGAATCTACTACTGAAACGTTTTGGAAAGTTGGGTTGAATATTGTTTGTGACTCACTCAGATACTGTTTAAATGATACTCGAAGGTTCAGTGCGCGGGACATAATCCATAATGTTTTTCTGAGCTTGTGTTCGGTGTATTGCGAGTTTTGAACGGGGTTGAATCTTGTGTCCCGCTTTCGAATCGGGAATCTTTCGTGTGTTGGGTGAATGTGATAATTATTACAAACAGAAATGATGCTCTACAACTCTGCAACAGACTGGGGTGTCGAACCGTGCAGTTTGATTGGACTTCAGAGTTTCTGAAGTGTGGTGTTTATACATTCACCTAACACATGAAAGGTTTCCTGTCTGAAATAGGAAACGAACTAACTCATCTCTCAGTGTGAGGAAACGTTACCTCATTTTCGTTTGTTCTTAAATATTGAAAGAAAACATTATCTCTCAGCCTAACTGCAGTTGCACTTCCCAAGTGTGAAATGATATTCCACAAAATGCCCAGTTAATATAAAGTTTATTTATTAGTCACATGTAAGGCTTACATTAACACTGTTACGAAGACACTGTCAAATTCTCTGGTCGCCAAACTCCCGCACATGTTCGGGTCAATGCACCGAACCAGCACGTCTTTCAGGCTGTGAGAAGAAACCGGAGGATCCAAAGGAAACTCATGCAAACACGGGGAGAAAGTGCAAACGTCAAATAGACAGAGACCCAAACCGGGAATCGATCTTTAGCACTGTGAGATGGCAGTGTTAACTACTGTGCCACAGTACAACTACCCTCCCCGCTACCGCCCCCACACCCCTCCTAACGCCCCCCTACCCGCCCCGGCCACCCAGACATGGTAAAAGAGAAAAAATGGCACAAATGTCATGTACTGATTCTAATGTTTCATGTCTGCCGCATGAAAAAGGTTTTTTTTAGCTTAAATGTACTTCCAATAATCAGGTTTTAAAGTTAAATCAGACTGTACTGTTTGACCATCAAGTCGCTTTTATCCTGAGCGGACTTTGTGTATTGAAGGGATAATCACATTCTATTCATATTTGCGCAGGTCCCAGGCGCTAAACGGGGCAGAAATGTTGTCAAAACTCACTGCTCTGAAGTTTCCGAATTGAAGTTTATTCTAATCTTTATGTATACTGTTACAGTCAGATTGCCTGGAAAACGCCAGTGGACATGTTTCAGTTTATTGGAGAGCATGTGCAAAGGAACACCGACCTCAATGATCGGGTTTCATCTAAATTTGAATAAAAAACGAACAATGCGAGCGAGCTAACGTTCATTAACACACTGATTTCCGACAGCGCCGTGTATTTCTATGCCATGGAGCCCACACTGCTGCAGAGATATATCGAATGCGGTCCAAAAATCCCAAGCTGGCAGTTCCAGTTAGTCCCCAGCAAACAAGCGCGGCAAATTCAGTTTCCACCGAGTGACGGAATTTCTTCACATTGCAGCAAAAGAAACCACTCAAAAATAGCAACTGGTGTGGTCCAGTTGCACAGCTGTATTAATTGATGATCGTAACTTATGGCTGTAGAATCATGAAATCATGGAATCCCTCCAGTGCAGAAGGAGGCCATTCAGCCCATCGAGTCTGCGCCGACCACAATCCAAACAAGGATTGTTCCCGTAACCCCACATATTTACCTTGATAATCCCCCTTACACTTGGGTTAATTCAGCATGGCCAATCAACCTAATTGATATAAGATTGACCAATCGATCTGAGATTTGTTAAGTGGTTTTCCACGCCTTTCTCTGCCTACTTCGGGAGGCGGAGGTGGAAGTTGATAGGAGTTATAGAGAAATAGTAACTCCTAGAAATGAGGCTTGGGTCAATGCCAGGAGGAGGGGTAAGAAGCAATCGGGAAGACAATCCCCTGGGGCGGTTCCCCTCCATAATAGGTTTTCGGTGCTGGAGGCTACAGTTGAGGAGGAATCAACTGAGCATAGAGAGCAGATCTCTGGGGGTGAGCCGAGTGAGAAAGCTCAGGTGGTTAGGGGCTGTAAAAGACTGGGCCTTGTGATTGGGGACTCCACAATTAAGGGGACAGATAGGAGGGTCGGAACTAAAGGTAGGGACTCAGGGTTGGTGTGTTGCCTACCAGGGGCTGGGGTCCGGGATGTGTCTGACAGGGTATTCAGGACTCTTAGGGGGGAGGGAGATAAACCACAAGTTATTGTACATGCGGGGACACACGACATAGGGAGGATAGGGGAAGGGGATATTAGGCAGGGATTTATGGAGTTGGGGTGGAAACTAAAGGCCAAGACTGACAGAGTGGTTATCTCTGGACTCTTGCCTGTACCACGGGATAGTTTAGAGAGGAATAGGGAGAGGGAAGGTTTGAATTCATGGCTGAGGGGATGGTGCAGGAGGGAGGGGTTCAGGTACTTAAGCAATTGGGGCTCGTACTGGGGAAGGTGTGACCTCTATGAGAAGGATGGTCTACACCTTAATCAGAAGGGGACCAATATCCTGGGGGGTAAATTTGCTAAGGCCATGCAGGGAGGTTTAAACTGATTCGGGGGGGGGGAGGGATCCTGAGTAGTGGGGCTGAAAGTGAGGGATGCATGGATGGGGACTGCAATGCACGGCATTGCAGAGGTGGGGTGGAGCAGGGTTTGAAATGTGTATACTTCAATGCCAGGAGTATTCGCAATAAAGTGGGTGAACTTGCAGCGTGGATCAGTACCTGGGACTTCGATGTTGTGGCTATTTCAGAGACATGGATAGAGCAGGGGCAGGAATGGATGCTGCAGGTCCCGGGGTTCAAATGTTTTAGTCGAAGTAGGGAAGGAGGTAGAAGAGGGGGAGGGGTAGCATTATTGGTCAGAGATTGTATCACAGTGTCAGAGAGGAGGTTTGATGAGGACTTATCTGTTGAGGTAGTATGGGCGGAGATTAGAAATAGGAGAGGAGAGGTCACCCTGTTGGGAGTCTTTTATAGACCTCCTAAAAGTTCTAGAGAGGTTGAGGAAAGGATTGCGGAGTCAATCCTGCTTAGGAGTGAAAGTAATAGGGCAATTGTTATGGGGGATTTTAACTTGACTAATATTGACTGGAATTGTTATAGCTCTAGCTCGTTAGAGGGGTCAGTTTTTGTTCAAAGCGTGCAGGAAGGTTTTTTGACTCAGTATGTAGACAGGCCAACTAGAGGTGAGGCTATATTGGATCTGGTGCTGGGAAATGAGCCAGACCAGGTGCTAGACTTGGAAGTTGGTGTGCATTTTGGTGATAGTGACCACAATTCGGTTACGTTCACCTTAGTGATGGAAAGGGATAGGCATGAACCTCGGGCCAGTGGTTTTAGCTGGGGGAAGGGTAATTATGAGGCTATTAGGAGAGAATTAGGAAACATAGGTTGGACTAGGAGATTACAGGGACTGGGAACGTCCGACATGTGGAGTTTTTTCAAGGAGCAGCTACTGCGAGTCTGTGATAGGTATGTCCCTGTCAGGCAAGGAGGAATTGGTAGGGCTAGGGAACCGTGGTGCACCAAAAAAGTTTCTTTGTTGGTTAAAAAGAAAAAGGAGGCTTATGTTCGGATGAGACGTGAGCACTCGGGTAGTGCACTAGAAAGCTTTAGATTGGCTAAGAGGGAGTTGAAGAGCGAGCTTAGAAGGGCTAAAAGGGGACATGAGAAGACTTTGGCGGATAGGGTTAAAGTGAATCCTAAGGCGTTCTATAGGTATGTCAAGAACAGAAGGTTGGTTAGGGCAAGTTTAGGGCCAGTTATAGATGGCAGAGGGAAGTTATGTGTGGAACCGGAGGAGATTGGTGAAGCATTGAACCAATATTTCTCTTCGGTGTTCACGCAAGGGGACATGAATATAGCTGAGGAGGACACTGGGTTGCAAGGGAGTAGAATAGACAGTATTACAGTTGATAAGGAGGATGTGCAGGATATTCTGGAGGGTCTGAAAATAGATAAATCCCCTGGTCCGGATGGGATTTATCCAAGGATTCTCTGGGAGGCAAGAGAAGTGATTGCAGAGCCTCTGGCTCTGATCTTCAGGTCGTCGTTGGCCTCTGGTATAGTACCAGAAGATTGGAGGTTAGCGAATGTTGTCCCATTGTTTAAGAAGGGGAACAGAGACTTCCCCGGGAATTATAGACCGGTGAGTCTCACTTCTGTTGTCGGCAAGATGTTGGAAAAAATTATAAGGGATAGGATTTATAGTTATTTGGAGAGTAATGAATTGATAGGTGATAGTCAGCATGGTTTTGTGGCAGGTAGGTCGTGCCTTACTAACCTTATTGAGTTTTTTGAGAAAGTGACCAAGGAGGTGGATGGGGGCAAGGCAGTGGACGTGGTATATATGGATTTTAGTAAGGCGTTTGATAAGGTTCACCATGGTAGGCTTCTGCAGAAAATGCAGATGTATGGGATTGGGGGTGATCTAGGAAATTGGATCAGGAATTGGCTAGCGGATAGGAAACAGAGGGTGGTGGTTGATAGTAAATATTCATCATGGAGTGCGGTTACAAGTGGTGTACCTCAGGGATCTGTTTTGGGGCCACTGCTGTTTGTAATATTTATTAATGATCTGGATGAGGGTATAGTTGGGTGGATTAGCAAATTTGCTGATGACACCAAAGTCGGTGGTGTGGTAGACAGTGAGGAAGGGTGTCGTAGTTTGCAGGAAGACTTAGACAGGTTGCAAAGTTGGGCCGAGAGGTGGCGGATGGAGTTTAATGCGGAGAAGTGTGAGGTAATTCACTTTGGTAGGAATAACAGATGTGTTGAGTATAGGGCTAACGGGAGGACTTTGAATAGTGTGGAGGAGCAGAGGGATCTAGGTGTATGTGTGCATAGATCCCTGAAAGTTGGGAATCAAGTAGATAAGGTTGTTAAGAAGGCATATGGTGTCTTGGCGTTTATTGGTAGGGGGATTGAATTTAGGAGTCGTAGCGTTATGTTGCAACTGTACACAACTCTGGTGCGGCCGCACTTGGAGTACTGTGTGCAGTTCTGGTCCCCACATTACAGGAAGGATGTGGAGGCTTTGGAGAGGGTGCAGAGGAGGTTTACCAGGATGTTGCCTGGTATGGAGGGGAGATCCTATGAGGAGAGGCTGAGGGATTTGGGATTGTTTTCGCTGGAAAGGCGGCGGCTAAGAGGGGATCTTATTGAAACATATAAGATGATTAGAGGTTTAGATAGGGTGGATAGTGATAGCCTTTTTCCTCTGATGGAGAAATCCAGCACGAGGGGGCATGGCTTTAAATTGAGGGGGGGTAGTTATAGAACCGATGTCAGGGGTAGGTTCTTTACCCAGAGGGTGGTGAGGGATTGGAATGCCCTGCCAGCATCAGTAGTAAATGCGCCTAGTTTGGGGGCGTTTAAGAGATCCGTAGATAGGTTCATGGACGAAAAGAAATTGGTTTAGGTTGGAGGGTCACAGTTTTTTTTTTAACTGGTCGGTGCAACATCGTGGGCCGAAGGGCCTGTTCTGCGCTGTAATGTTCTATGTTCTATGTTCAACAGGTATGTTTTACTGTCTCCAAAATTCTCCAAAAACCAGTCCAAAGTGATTCTTCACTCCCCGAGGGTTTATTTCCTTTTCCAGTCTGGCAACCTTTAATCCCAGAACTATCTTTCACAGTGATGGTTCTCCTGGACATTTTCCCACTAACACAAGCAAGGCGAATCTTCCAGCCTTGTTTCACAATTCTCAGGAATTTGTGACTAACATTCGACATCGGAGCAGAAGTTGGCCATTTGGCCCTTTGAGTCTGCTCCAACATTTATTTTGATCATGGCTGATCTTTTTGTGTTAAGTTCCTCATATTCTAGTTCTACACCCGATATTTTTGATTCCCTTACCCAACAAGAATTGGTATGAAAGCAAAATTCTGCTGTTGCGGGAATCTGAAACAAAAACAGAAAATGCTGGACAATCTCAGCAAGTCTGACAACATCTGCAGAGAGATAATAGAGACAACATTTCAAGTCAGGATGACCCTTTGTCAGAGCTGAAGACAAGGAAAGTCGGACAAAATTCATATTGTAAGAGTCAAGAATTGGGAAGCAATCTATTAAACCTCCTCTGAACCACTTTCAATGCATTTGTATCATTTCTTAAATAGGAGACGAAGCTGCACCCAGTATTCAAGATGCAGTCTCAGCAACGCCCTATATAACTGAACTACGATGTGGAGATGCCGGCGTTGGACTGGGGTAAACACAGTAAGAAGTTTAACAACACCAGGTTAAAGTCCAACAGGTTTATTTGGTAGCAAAAGCCACACAAGCTTTCGGAGCTCCAAGCCCCTTCTTCAGGTGAGTGGAAATTCTGTTCACAAACAGAGCATATAAAGACACAGACTCAATTTACAGAATAATGGTCGGAATGCGAATACTTACAACTAATCAAGTCTTTAAGAAACAAAACAATGTGAGTGGAGAGAGCATCAAAACAGGCTAAAAAGATGTGTATTGTCTCCAGACAAGACAGCCAGTGAAACTCTGTGGGGGTTACAAATAGTGTGACATGAACCCAATATCCCGGTTGAGGCCATCCTCGTGTGTGCGGAACTTGGCTATCAGTTTCTGCTCAGCGACTCTGCGCCGTCGTGTGTCGCGAAGGCCGCCTTGGAGAACGCTTACCCGAATATCAGAGGCCGAATGCCCGTGACCGCTGAAGTGCTCCCCAACAGGAAGAGAACAGTCGGCTGAAAGGGTTAACTTTTCTACAGAACCTAAAGGGGCGGGGAGTGAGCAGAAAAAACTTGGCACACAATTACATCACTTTACACAAGTTTAAAACAAAACAAATGATTTTAAACTTCATCTATTAATTTTTTTTGTTATATTCCTCAACCTATTTAATTTGATCAGTTTTTGTTGGGGATGGGTAACTTCTGTTCTTTATAAACTGATTCACTCGTTTTGTTTATTCTACATGGGCTCGGAGAATCAGAACCCAGACTTTATCATCCTTATCCTTTTTCTCCCTTTGCCACCACTCCCTCTGTTTTGCGGGAGGATCGTGGGGATTCCAATCAGACCGAATCATTTTATCATAAAAGTAAAATACTGCGGATGCTGGAATCTGAAACAAAAAGAGAAAATGCTGGAAAATCTCAGCAGGTCTGACAGCATCTGTGGAGAGAGAATAGAGCCAATGTTTCGAATCTGGATGACCCTTTATAAGAGCTCTCGAAAGGTTGGCTCTATTCTCTCATAATTTTAATCGATAAGTTTCTTGTTCTTAGTTTCCAAATGGCAGGTAAGACCTGTCCGGTCCCCACTCTGATTTTTCACTGGCCATGCTTGGGTAAGATTATAACCATTAGAATCTACTCTCAGAGATCTGCTTTTCAGTCCAGTGCTACTTGGAGTATACCGTCACTTCACCAACTATCAGGTCACAAGTCCCTCACAGTTCTTATCACAAATTTATGATAAAATAATTTAAACATGCCTGAGAACACTTCTTAACTTCTTAGTCAGCTACCTACCCCCGTTTGTTGATTAGTCAGACCCCATTTTTACAGATTCCAGGTTTCTCAGCCGCTGAACACCAGCTGTTCCTGCAATAATCTCATAGAATCTCTACAGTGCAGAAGGAGGCCATTCGGCCCATCAAGTCTGCACCAACCACAATCCCACCAACGCTATCTCCATTACCCCATTCATTTACGCTAGCTAGTCCCCCTGACACAAAGGGGCAATTTAGCATGGCCAATCCACCTAACCTGCACTTCTTTGTACTGTGCGAGGAAACCGGAGCACCCGGAGGAAACCTACACAGACACTTGAAGAATGTGCAAACTCTACACAGACAGTGACCCAAGGTGGGAATCAAACCCGGGTCCCTGGTGCTGTGAGCCAGCAGTGCTAACGACTGTACCACCGTGCCGCCCCAGTTTAATTTCAGCTCATTCTGAGTAAATATTCTCACCAGGTCCTCTGTTGGAGCCCTGCGAAGCAGCTTTAATAGTCCGTGATTGCAGAAACTGAGCAGTCACAGGAATGTGGTCAAGATAGTCCAGTCCCATAATGCCTCACATTCAATCTGCTGTCCTTCAATTATAACAGAATATGTGGCTGTATGTAGCTGCCTCGGCCGTGGTCAACCCCAACACTGCCTTCCTGAACTGCTACAATGCCTGAGGTGTAAGTACACCCACAGTGCTGTTAGGGAGGGATTTCCAGCTACACATTCCAGACTTTCACTGGACTGTAGGTGGATATCAGATTGATATATTCCATTCAACCACTCCCAAGGTGAGTTATTCCAATTCCTTTATTGTCCAGGACAATATATTCTCAATATCTTTAAAACAGAAATTAAACATTCCCATTTGATTTCAGGTATTAACATATTCTGTTCGATTGATCTTTATTGTCAATGTCAGGCTGGGGTTGTTCCCCTTGGAGCAAAGGAGGTTGAAGGGAGATTTGGTAGAGGTGGACAAGATTCTGACAGGTTTAGATAAGGTGGACAAAGAAAAGCTGTTCCCATTCGCTGAAGGGACAAGGATGAGGAGGTCACAGATTTATGGTTTTGGGTCAGAGATGCCGGAGGGGATGTGAGGAAGAATATTTTGATGCAGCGAATGGTAATGATCTGGAACTCGCTGCCTACGAGGGTGGAGGAAGTGGAGACAATAAACAATTACAAAGGAAATTGGATGGGCATTTGAGAGGGTTTCAAACAAAAATAGTGACTCTAAATCTCCCAACACCCTGTCACTCTGTGATCCGTGTGAAATCTGAAACCGGGGGTATTCGCAACAAGACTCAAAGAGCATCAGTCCACTGGAGGCAAAGTCATGAGACCGGGCAGTCCAGCAGAAAGAAACCCTCCGTCCCTCCCCAAAGACCAACTGTGAGAATGAACAAAATGCAGTCCTGGATGTAATTGAGAGCAGAAACAATAACAGCAGAATCCAACCCCTGGAATCACTCGTGAACTTGCTGGTGTCTCCGCAGCCGGGATGAAAGACTGAATCTTTTCTCACACACAGAGCAGCTGAATGGTCTCTCCCAAGTGTGAACTCGCTGGTGTATCCGCAGGTGGGAGGACCGAGTGAATCCCTTCCCACATTGAGAGCAGGTGAACGGCCTCTCCCCAGTGTGAACTCGCTGGTGTCTCAGCAGCCTGGATGAATCACAGAATCCCTTCCCACACTGACAGCAGGTGAATGGCCTCTCCCCAGTGTGAACTCGTTGGTGTATCTGCAGGCTGGATAATCGAGTAAATCCCTTCCCACACTGAGGGCAGGTGAACGGTCTCTCCCCAGTGTGAACTCGCTGGTGTGTCAGCAAGCTGGATGACTGAGTGAATCCCTTCCCACACTGAGAGCAGGTGAATGGCCTCTCCCCAGTGTGAACTCGCTGATGTATCTGCAGCTGGGATGACTGAGTGAATCCCTCCCCACATTGAGAGCAGGTGAATGGTCTCTCCCCAGTGTGAACTCGCTGGTGTATCTGCAGGTGGGATGACTGAGTGAATCCCTTCCCACACTGAGAGCAGGTGAATGGCCTCTCCCCAGTGTGAACTCGCTGGTGTCTCCGCAGGTGGGATGACAGAGTGAATCCCTTCCCACACTGAGAGCAGGTGAATGGCCTCTCTCCAGTGTGAACTCGCTGGTGTGCCCGCAGGTTGAATGACTGAGTGAATCCCTTCCCACACTGAGGGCAGGTGAATGGCCTCTCCCCAGTGTGAACTCGCTGGTGTGTCCGCAGGTTGGATAATCGGGTAAATCCCTTGCCACACTGAGAGCAGGTGAACGGTCTCTCCCCAGTGTGAACTCGCTGGTGTGCCTGCAGGCTGGATGACTGAGTGAATCCCTTCCCACACTGAGAGCAGGTGAATGGCCTCTCCCCAGTGTGAACTTGCTGATGTATCTGCAGCTGGGATGACTGAGTGAATCCCTCCCCACATTGAGAGCAGGTGAATGGCCTCTCCCCAGTGTGAACTCGCTGGTGTATCTGCAGGTGGGATGACTGAGTGAATCCCTCCCCACATTGAGAGCAGGTGAATGGCCTCTCCCCAGTGTGAACTCGCTGGTGTCTCCGCAGGTGGGATGAGTGAGTGAATCCCTTCCCACACTGAGAGCAGGTGAACGGTCTCTCTCCAGTGTGAACTCGCTGGTGTGACTGCAGGTTGAATGACCGAGTGAATCCCTTCCCACACTGAGAGCAGGTGAATGGCCTCTCCCCAATGTGGCTGCGCTGATGAGCTTCCAGCAGAGATGGGGCTCTGTACCTCTTCCCACAGTCCCCACATTTCGACGGTTTCTCCATGGTGTAGGTGTCCTTGCTGCTCTCTTTGGTGGACAATCAGTTGAAGCCTCGTCCACACACACAACACGTGTACAGTCTCTCCCCGCTGTGAATGGTGTGATATTTATTCAGGCTGTGTGACTGGTTAAAGCTCTTTAGTCAGTGCACTGGAAGACTCTCACTCAAGTGTGGCCGTGTGTTGGTGCTTTTCCAGTCACACTGATGTTTGAAATCTTTTCAAATCAACAGACTGTACAATCATTTCTCCTTCTAGATTCAAAGTCCGATGATATTCAGCTCCCAAGGAATATGACTCTGTCAGATCTCGACGTGATGTTTGAGATTTCGGCCTGTGATTCCTCTTTCAATATCCTATAAAACGAGTTTACAAAAGTCATCAGTGTCAGTACAGGATAGAAATTCAGAACAGACAATTCTATTTTCTATGGAACATTCTTTCCTCTCTCATTCCCCAAAAAGCTGTGAATCTCCATCCCACACACTCTCCCTCCATTCTCACTCTGCTGTATCTAATATTCACCCACCCAATTCTCCTGAAGGTGCTGATTGAGGCTGATTGACAGATCCATGCTCACTGCTTCCTGTCCTGGACACAGAGACCAGAACAAATAGGAGCTGCAGTCGGCCATTTGGCTCATCGAGTCTTTTAAACTATTCAATGAGATAATTCGTTCATCTACCTCAGCATCATTCTCCCCACACTAAACCCATATCCCTTGATATCTTCAATATCTAGAAATCAATCAATCTCTCTCTTGAAAATAGTTGATGACTGAGGCTTCACTGTCCTCAGGGGTTGAGAATTCCAAAGCTTTCCCACATCCTTGAGTGAAGAAATCCCCCCACATCTTAGCTTTTGCTCCATCTTCTTGTCTGTTCCCCATAACCCTTGACACCATTGTCAGTCAAAGATCTGTCTAACTGGAATATATTCAATGATCCTCAGCCTCCACTGGTCCCTGTGGAAGAGAAATCCAAAAGACTAACAACCCTCTGAGGGAAGAGATGTCTGGAAATATATAACGTAGCTACAGTTCTATATTACAAGATATTCAGATCCCAAGGAATATGACTCTTTCTCGATGTGACGGTTGAGATTTTTGCCTGTGATTCCTCATTCAAAATCCTGTGAAATGAGTTTGCAAAAGTCATCACAGTCAGTATAGGATAGAAATTCAGAGCAGACAATTCTAGTTTCTATGGAATGTTGTTTCCTATTTCATTCCCAAAATGTTGTAACTCTCCATCCATATCTATGGATTCTATTTAAAAATGAAAGTGGATGGGCACTTGAAGGAAATAAACTTTCAGGAGAATGGGGATATCGAGTGGGAATGGGACTGGAATGTTATCCAGAGAGTCAGCATGGACTTGAGTTACCGAATGGATTCCTTCTGTGCTGTAATGACTTTATGACTGGAAATGTATAACATCGCTGCAGCATTATATTATAATGCAAGAAATAATAAATGTATTTTACTACAGAAACATAAATAATATATCTAATCTGGGTACCTTATAATAACACTCGACATATCTCTGTCCTATATTAATTTACTGTCCCCTTAAATGTCAGCCATCTCCTGGGGAAAGCTGCCCTTTAATGTGAACATGAGGAAAAAGACCATCCTTTTCGACAGACAAATAAATGTGTCAAGCTGAGGGAGCAAAGGATGTTCACCAGGCTGATTCAGGGAATCGCGGGACTGATGTATGAGGAGAGACTGACTGGGTTAGAATTGTTTTCATTGGAGTTCAGATGAATGAGGGGGGAATCTCAAAGAGACTTATAAAATTCTAAGGGTCGAGACAGGATAGATGCAGGGAGGATGTTCCCGATGGAGTCCAGAACCGGGGGTCACAGTCTGAGGATTCAGGGCAGACCATTTAGGACGGATTTGAGGAGACATTTCTTCACCCAAAGAATAGTGACCCTGTGGAATTTATTACCACAGGAAGTGTTTGATGCCAAAACATTGAATGTATTCAAGAGGCGGCTGGATAAAGCACTTGGAGCGAATGGGATCAAAGGTTATGGGGCAAAAGCAGGATTAGGCTATTGAGTTGGATGATTAGCCATGATTGTAATGAATGGCGGAGCAGGCTCGAAGGGCAAATGGCCTCCTCCTGCTCCTATCTTCTATGTTTCTATATCAATGTCTTTAAGAGAGAGAGAGACCTGGGCCAACCTTTCCAGAGTCTGCACCCTCCCTGGATTCACTTCCTTTCCCTTCAGTTGCTGCAAGTCCCCAATTTCCCCCAGAATGAGAAAAGAAATGGAAAGGGGGAGAAAAGAAAGTGTTTTACTCACAGATGTTGGCCTCTTTAAAGGAATGCAGTGCCAATTTGCAGATAGCACAGAAAGCCAGCAAAGGGGCCCTGCTGAAACCCGGGATTGAACCAGGGATCTTTAGATCTTCAGTCTAACGCTGTTAATTGCTTGCACTTAATTGAAACAGGAGGAAGTTTGAATCTGCCTGAAGCTCAATCGTCAATCACACAAGGCCCGCGCTCTGATTGGCTGGAGGACCCGAATCCTTCCGGTCCTCCAACTCTTCCCATTGGCCAGAGCTGGTGAGGAGCAGTGAATCAAAAGTGCGCATGTGTGGGTTTTTAGGAGGAATGCGCATGTGCGAGTGTGGGGCGGGGCCCGGGACAAAGCCGGCGCACTGACCACTGTCTGTCCGGATCTTCCAGCCTTTTCCAATGGACAACATCTCAGCGCGGCTGGAGGGCAAAGTCCCGCCCACCCCCACGAGGGGCTCCGCCCCTCATTGTCTGTCTGCAGGGGATTGACCAATGGGAACTCTGGAGGACCGGAAGGACTCTGGTTCAGCTGCTCATTCCTGCCCAGCAAAACTGCTGCTGCTTCTCTCTGAATGAGAATTGAGCTTCAGACGGCCTGAGACGTGCCTCCTCTCGGACAACACCCAGTTTTGTTTCCGGGGTGAGGTGGATTCGTGTTCGCCCGTGTAGCGGAGGGCCCCGGGTCGGAACCGGGCGGAAACTTTGGGAGGGAGGTGAGCTGCTGCCTGTTGCCTGGCCTGCCTGTCGCCTGACCTGCCTGCCTGTCGCCTGGCCTGCCTGCCTGTTGCCTGGCCTGCCGCCTGGCCTGCCTGCCTGTCGCCTGGCCTGCCTGCCGCCTGGCCTGCTTACCTGCCTGCCTGCCGTCTGGCCTGCTTACCTGCCTGCCTGCCGTCTGGCCTGCTTACCTGCCTGCCTGCCGTCTGGCCTGCTTACCTGCCTGCCTGCCGTCTGACCTGCTTACCTGCCTGCCTGCCGTCTGGCCTGCTTACCTGCCTGCCGTCTGGCCTGCTTACCTACCTGCCTGCCTGCCGTCTGGACTGCCTGCCTGCCTGCCGTCTGGGCTGTCTGCCGTCTGGACTGCCTGCTTGCCTGCCATCCGGCCTCTGGGGGGTGCGCTCTCCCCGGGGGGGGGGGGGGGGAGGAAGAGAGGACAGGGAGTGACTGGAGGAGAGGGGGGGGGCGAAGGCGTTTGGACTGTCTCTTTTCCATCTGCAGTGGGGGGGGTGAAGACCTTTCCTATTTCCCCTACCCACTACTGCTGCCCCCGGGACCGGCACCCCCTCCCCTTTTCCCTCCTGACTGGGGCACCGGCCTTGTGCCTCATCTCCCTCCTGCTCCTCCAACCTCCCTCTCTCGCTCCGGGGAGAGAGCACCTACACCCTTCCCCGCCTACCCCACCCTGCCTTCCCCACCCTGCCTTATCTTCCCCATCCCACATACGCCCTGCCGTGCATCTGGGCAGTCTCGGGGTGGGTGTAGCACTTCCCCTGATACCATGGCGACATCACCAGCGTCGCCGGTGGCAGGGCCTTCTCGGCCCACCTATGCGGGCGTGGCGGCTGCCAGAGCCCCCGCCGCTCCCAAGGCCCTGCCGCCATTCTCTTTAATCACGCGGCAGCTCGGGGTGAAGTGCTACGCCCACCCCGACATGTCTATCGAGGCCTGCGTCAAGGCAATGGCTGGGGTTGTCGGCCCCTCAGCCATTGTCGCGGCCTCAAAGATGTACGGCCGGGCCGTATTCTTCCTGAAGGCCGAGCGGGCGGTTCGCCTCGCCCTGGAAAAGGGGCTCACGGTGGGCGGGACGTTCCTGGCGGTGGACCCTTTGGAGGCCACCGCCCACAAGATAGTAATATCGAACGTCCCGCCCTTCCTACCGAGTGAGCTCCTCCTCCCCCACCTCCATCTACTGGGGGAGGTCAGGTCCGGGGTGCAGCCGATCCCGCTCGGCCTTCGGGACCCCTCCCTCCGCCATATTTACTCCTTCCGGCGCCAGGTTTTTGTCCGCCTGGCCCGGGAGGAGGAACTGGAGGGAGGGTTCAATGTCCCCCACGAGGGGACCACGTACCGGGTCTTTTGGTCCGCGGACGGTGTGCGGTGCCATGCCTGTAAGGAGGCGGGGCACGTGAGGAAAAACTGCCCCGTCTCCAAGGCCGCCGACCACCAACCCAAGGCGGCCGCAGCTGGCACCGCAGCCCCCTCTCCCCCCAAGCGAGTACCATCTGCCCCCCCGCGAGGGGAGGCCACGCCGGCAGCAGCTGCCACCTCAGCTGCCGGCGGGGGGGGAGCGGAGCCCCCGCGCGGCCAAAAGGCCCAGAAGGGACCCACGAAAAAGAAGGGGGGTACCGGAACCCCGGCCCCCAGGAAAGACACCCCAACCACCCCGGCAGCCGGCTCGGGGACCGCCTTAGTCTCCACCTGCGCCCCCCCCCCACCACCACCATCTGCCGGGCCCGTGGGCTCTCCGGGGCCCAGTGCTGGGTCCGGCGCCCGGGATCATGGGCCCGAGCATGGGGGGGTAAGCGACCCCGAGCCGGCAAAACTGGCGACGCCGCCACCTCGGGGGGAAGTGACGGGAGAGCAGGGGGGGCGCGGCAAGGCGAAGAGGGGCGGAGGGCGAGGGGCCTCGCCTGCCCGAGGGCAGGTTAACAAAAAGAGGCGGGGCCCCTCGGGCACCGTAGAGTTCGAGGTCTGCGTGCCCCTCCCCCCTTGTGAGTCATCTCCTGCCGTGCCCCCACCTGTCTTTGTGCCTTGTCCCGCGAAAAAAGGGGGCAAGGCACCCTGCAAATCCAAGCATGTGTTGCCTCAGTCCCCCGGCGAGGAGTCTCCGGGGCCGGGTGGCAGCGGGGCCCCCACGGTTCCGTTCCACCCGGCCGGTTACAACCCGGAGTTCTTCTTCAGTCTGTCGGGGGACTGGGGCGACACTCCAATGTTCATGTCCTCGTGCGGCGGCGGCGAAGAGACGATCCACTCGTCCTCTCCGTCCCGACCTTGGACGCTGGACATCCCCAACCTCAGTCCGAAGGATACACCGGACCTGGGGGGTGTCCAAGCGTCTGGGGCGGGGGGGGGGGCTGGGCCGCCGTCGCACGGGGGCCCGCAATCCGGGAAAGGTGAGCCCGGGGGGAACCCCTCCTCCACCGATCCTGGGGGTGGGATCGGGGAGGGGCTAGGGCTAGTTGGTGGCTCCGTGCCGCCCGCCGTACGTCCTGCGGCGGGGGACTCGGAGTCGAGGGGCGACCGCCCTGAGGAGGTCAGCGGCTCGGTGGAGGGCACGGGGACACTTTCAGAGTCTGCCCAGAGCGAGGCGGGGGGCTCCCTCGTGCCCCCCACCGAGTCGTCCCTCATCCCCTCCAAGGACCTCAGGGTCTTTATCCGTAACCATTCCGGTCGCTCCGACATAATCCGGCTGGCCCTCGGCCACTGGCCGGACCTGGCGCAGCTCGTCCGGTCCGTGAAGGCATGCTCGCATGCCTCCGCGGGCCTGGAGAAAATAGAGCGGCGCTGGGTACTGCGGTTCCTCCACAGGCTCGAAAAGGTGGGGGGTGGACTGGTGAGAATTGCGCCAGCGCCCCCCCACACACCTAGTTAAGTGGTGACGGTGGCACAAAGCTGCTGACATGAAGGTGACCATAGCCAGCCTCAACATCAACGGCAGCAGTGAGCCACACCGCAGGTTCCAGAACTTCTCGGTCCTCCGTGACGGGAAGTATGCGGTGTGTTTCCTGCAGGAAACCCACACCGTTCCGGGAGACGAAGCCCAATGGCTCCTGGAGTGGCGAGGGGGGGTCTACATGAGCCACCTCACGCTCGCTTCTTGCGGGGTGGCTATCTTGTTGGCCCCGCGTTATAAGCCGGAGATCTTGGGGGTCAAGGAGCCGGTGCCAGGCCGGTTGCTGCACTTGACGGTCCGTGAGGGGGGCGTGGTCATTCACTTGCTGAATGTCTACGCCCCGACCGCTGGACCGCAGCAAACGACTTTCTACGAGAAAGTGTCCGCTCACATCGACACCATCGCGGGGGGCGAATGCATTATCCTCGGGGGAGATTTCAACTGCATCCTCGAGGCACGGGACCGCACCGGCCCCTGGCTGCGCACTCCGGCGGTGGTGAAGTTGCGGGACCTGATCGGGTCCCACGACTTGGTGGACGTCTGGAGACATCTCCATCCTGGCTCCAGCGCCTTCACTTTCGTGAGGCCTGGAGTCGGAGCGTCCAGGCTCGACCGCCTTTACATTTCGAAGGCGCACGTGTCCGGCGTGTCCTCGGTCTCCATGCGGCCGGTGTCGAGCACGGACCACAGCCTGGTGTGGGCGGACTTTGCGCCGTCTCGCATCCGGCGGGGGTCCGCGTACTGGCACTTTAACAACACGCTGCTGGAGGACGAGCGCTTCCTGGACTCGTTCCGTCGATTCTGGGCCGGCTGGAGAAGGAAGCGGGGAGGCTTCCCCTCCTTGAGGCTCTGGTGGGATGTGGGCAAGACTCACGTCCGTACCTTCTGTCAGGGGTACGCGAGGGGGTCGACAAAGAGGCGGAAATCCAGGCTCGAGAAGTTGGAGAAGGAGGTGCTCGACCTGGAGGCACGTCTCAGTCGGCCTGACGCGGACCCGGCCCTGCGTTCGGAGTACAGGGAGAAGAAGGACGCGCTGCGGGACCTGCAGCTTGCCAGGTCTCGCGGCGCGTACGTGAGGTCGCGGCTCCAGTTCCGGGTGGACCTGGACCGCGGCTCCCCCTTCTTCTACTCGCTGGAAAGAGGGCGGGCTAACCGTCAGCAGCTCCTTACGCTGCTGGCCGACGACGGTTCCCCCGTCTCGGATCCGGAGGGCATCCGGGCCATTGCCCGGGAGTATTACACCTCGCTCTTCTCTCCGGATCCGTCCAGCGAGGATGCCCGCAGACTTCTGTGGGAGGACCTGCCACAGGTCAGCCCGGAGGGCGTCGGCAGGCTCGAGGCCCCTACCACCATGGCCGAGCTGACCGGCGCCCTAAATGGGCTCAGCCGGGGCAAGGCCCCTGGGCTGGACGGGCTGACTGTAGAGTTCTTCAGGGCGTTCTGGGACGTCCTGGGGAGCGACTACGCGGGGGTCCTGGGGGAGAGCGTCGCTACCGGGGAGATGCCCCTTTCGTGGCGCAGGGCCGTCATTGCCCTGCTGCCCAAAAAGGGGGATCTCCACCTGCTCAAGAACTGGCGCCCGGTCTCCCTCCTCAGCACGGATTATAAAATCTTTGCCAGGGCTATGGCTTCACGCCTTGGATCCGTGCTGGACCACTTGATCCACCCTGACCAGTCCTACACGGTCCCGGGCCGTTGCATACATGACAATCTCCACCTGGTCCGGGACCTAATCCATCACACCCAGAGGGCTGGTCTGTCGAGCGCCTTCTTGTCATTAGATCAGGAGAAGGCGTTCGACAGGGTGGAGCACGAGTATTTACTTGGGACTCTGCGGGCATTCGGGTTCGGGACGCATTTTGTCGCCCAGATCCGATTACTGTACTCTGCCGCAGAGTGTCTGATTAAGGTTAACGGGTCCCTGACGGCGCCCCTTCGCTTCGGGAGAGGAGTACGGCAGGGCTGCCCCTTGTCCGGCCAACTGTATTCCGTATGCGTGGAGCCATTCCTGCGCCTCTTGCGGAGGAGGTTGTCAGGTTTGGTCCTGCGCGGACCGGACGTAGGGGTGGTCCTGTCAGCTTACGCCGACGACGTGCTCCTCATGTTCACGGACCCGGCTGACCTGCGGAGGATGCGAGAATGCCAGGCGGTGTACTCCGCCGCGTCCTCCGCCAGGATCAACTGGGCCAAGTGCTCCGGACTCCTTGTCGGTCCTTGGGAGACGGACCCCCTTCCGGAGGAGCTCAGGCCTTTCACCTGGAGCAGGACCAACCTCCTCTACTTGGGGGCCCATCTCTGCCCAGCCGAGGAATCCTGGCCGGCGAACTGGCGGGAGCTGGAGGCCAAAGTCTCCGCCCGCCTGAGTCGCTGGACAGGACTGCTCCGAGTGCTGTCCTACGGGGCGCGAGCTCGCGTCATAAACCAGCTGGTCGCCTCCATGCTGTGGTACCGGCTGGTCCCTTTGACCCCTCCCCCTGGCTTTGTCACCGATATCCAGAGAACCCTCGTGCGGTTCTTTTGGGGCAATCGACTGCACTGGGTCCCTGCTGCGGTCCTGTATCTCCCGCTTGAGGAGGGCGGACAAGGTCTGGTGTGCCTCCGCACTCAGATAGCGACCTTCCGCCTCCAGGCCCTGCAGAGGTACCTTTACGTTGAGCCCCCTCCACAGTGGTGTGCCATGGCGACGTATTTCTTCCGCCAGTGGCACGGCCTCAATTATGACGTGCAGCTCCTGCATATCGAACTGGGGCGTGCTTCGACCACCCTGCAGGAGTTGCCCGTCTTTTACCAGGACCTCCTCACTGTCTGGAACAAGGTCGCCTCGCGACGCAGCTCTCCCCCGTCAGGAGTAGCGGCTCTCGTGCGAGAGCCGCTGCTCAGGAATCCGCTCCTCCAGCCGTATAACTTCAGGTGGCTGGCGGAGAGGGGGGCTGTGGACGCCGGGGTGACCAGAATCGGGGACGTGCTCGATGGCGGAGGAGCGGGCTGGATGAGTCCCCGCGTGCTGGCTGAGCGCGCGGGGACGTCCGTCCGGCGTGCGGCCAAAGCCATCCTCGACCTTAGGACGGTCGTGCTCGGCCCCGAAACTGCACGCAAACTTGAGACGGCGCAGGCGTGCGGTGGGATCCCGCCCGAGCGTTCCCCTGTTCGGGCGGAATTCCACATTGGCCCAAAGCCTCAGCCCCCTCCCCTGGGTGAGGTGCCCCACAGCCTGAGCCGCCTCGCGGAAATGCCCTCCGTGCCTTTTTCTACCGCGCGGAGGCGTTTCCTGTGCGGGCTGCTGCTGCACACCTTCCACTACTGCCTCCTCGCCTGTCGCCCGGATACACCTTGGCGGGCTTTGTTGCTGCCGGGCAGCAGAGGTCCCCGCTGGAGGTCCCTCTACGGAGGGATCTCCCCCAATTACGTCGGGGACCTGGGGTGGAGGGTGATGTATGCAGCAGTTCCGCACAACCGTAGGATTCACTAGTTCACGGGCTCCGAAGACTGCCCTTTCTGCGGCCTTGTGGAGTCCGTGGACCATGTCTATGTTGTGTGTCTTAGGCTGCACTCCCTTTATGTTTTCCTGAAGAACCTTTTATTGATGTTTTGTTTGCACTTCAGTCCCACGCTCCTGATCTACGGACACCCGGTGTGGAGAGGGGAGGGTCGGGATGGCGACCTCCTCGTGAACCTGCTCCTGGGCCTGGCGAAACGCGCCATTTACCGGTCCAGGCAGCGGGCGATCGAGGGGGCCGTCCATCCTGACTGTCTTCCCCTCTACCGCGGCTATGTTCGCGGCCAGGTGTCCCTGGAGAGGGAGCATGCGGTGTCCACGGGCGCGGTTGACGCTTTCCGCGCCCGCTGGGCACCGCAGGGGTTGGGGTGCATTATTGACCCTAACAATCACATTTTAACTTGATGTTTTTAAGTTTCCTTTGTATTTTGATTTCTGTTCGGGCTGTTCCCCCTCCTTTTTGGGGAGCTGCCCCTTTTACTTTGTCCTGATTTAATTTGAGTTTGTTTATTTGGTTTGACCTAAAAAGAGGGCAATGGTCCCACAAAAATGCTCACGTATATCTTTCAATTTCAAAAATCCACCAACCTCATCCCCGTGGTTCCTGTGAAACATACAAGACAACACAAAATAGAAACACAAAGCAACTTACACACATTTAGCTTAAACTCCTTACGTTCCAATTCAGAATTTTGCAATGTAAAAATGCCATTCTGGTCAATGTTTAAATTTGTCCTGATTATACTGATCATTGCCGACTTGTTGTTTCTTTTACGTTGTTATAAAGCCATATTAAAAACTGTAGATGATGGAAATTCTCAGCAAGTTTGGCAGCATCTGTGGTCATATCACTGTGCTGTATCTCTGTGTACCACTATGTCTGTGTGCATGTGTATGCCTGTGTGTGTGTGTGTGTGTGTGTGTGTGGGTGGGTGGCTGAGTGTGTGCGTTTGTGCCTGCGTGTGTGCCTGTTCCCGTATCTGTGTGTGTAATGTATCTGTGACTGTGCCTCTGTGTCAGCGTGCGTGTGCCGCTTTATCAGTGTCTGTATCCCTGCATCTGTTCATGTCCCTGCATCTGTGTGTGTCCCTGTATCTGTGTGTGTGTCTGTATCAGTGCCTGTGCTCCTATATCTATGCGTGTGTGCCCCATATGTGTGTCTGTGCCCCTATATCTGCGCGTATATCTGTGTACCCTGCATCTGAGTGTGCCCCTGTATCTGTGTGTGTGTCCCTCTATCGGTGAGGTTTTCAGTTTCTCACTGTCTGCATCCCTGTGTGTGAGTCTATGCTTCTGTTTCGTTAATGGCGTGTGTGTGTGTGTGTATAGATGTGTGTGTAGGTGTGTGCGTGGATGCATGTGTGCGTGGTTTATGAGATGTGTATGAGAGAGTGTGTATGACAGCATGTGCATGTGAGAGAGTGTTTGAATATGACAGCGTGCGCTTGTGAGGACATGCTTGTGCTTGAGTGAGTGTCAATGTCTCTGTGAGATTGAGTTGGTTTAACAGAAACAAATTTCACCTTTGAATCAGAATCACTTCAACCAACCTGTCCATCCTGGAAGTTCACAGTTCCAGAAACAATTGTAATATCATTTAGCCTCTGTGTTGACCTGTGTTAGCGAATGGCCCACCTGTTTCACAAGAGGCAACACCAAACCCTCCCGTTAAAGGAGCTCAAAAAACTTTGGGATTTAAAATACTCATAAAGACTCTGAGAACAGAATGGATTACCTTAGGATAAGAATGCCAGACTGCCTTATATATATTTTACAGATGTGCTCTCAGCATAGAAAGATATATAACGACAGTTAGAAAATTTAAACATTAGCCAAGATGTATACATGTTCAATAATACACTATTTTTGAAAGTGTATTATTGAACATGTATACATCTTGGCTACTCCCACAGGGGTCTAACGTTTCATGGACAGTAGGCCAGTAAAGTCAACCACCGTCGTTATAACAATACACACATCAAAGCATAGCTCTTGTCAGCATGGGTACCAGACAGCTCAGTGAAAGAGACATTGATTGAGCAAGGACAAACTAGTGGTTCCAGACAGCTTAAAAAATAGGCCAGATAAAAGCCAAGACAGTTGGCCGTAGGAATATCAGGCAAAAACCGCGAGAACGTATTGTATCCATGCTGTCAGAGAATATCTGCAATTGGCCAAGGTACATTACATTTACTAATAATGATTGACCTGTTCGAAAGATGATTCGCTCATGATGAATCAGGAGGCGCGTAAAATTACTTTTAAAATTTGTATAATTGAATTGCCACTTCAGAGAAGAGTTGGACTGCACAGCCCTTCTCTCCTGGCATGTGTTCGTGAATAGAGAATAGTCTTTCACCAGGAAAGTGCGTGAGTCTTTGTATTAGCAAAGGTTCAGCTCCGTGCATAGCCTCTGAAAAAAACCCTATACCTCCCCTGATAAGTAGGTGTGAAACTTGTTGAGGTCATGGAATAATGACTCTACGACTCTATAAATGGTAGGTCAAATTGGGGCAAGAATAGAAGTTTAGCATTTAGATTCCAACTCAAGTGTTTATCCTGTATCACGATATGGCCATAGTTTGTTTAACTCTTTCTTTCTGAAAGAGCACGGACAGAATGTGAATAACGGATATGTGTGTGTGTGTATATATATATCTTAATATATACACACATATATAAAAAATATATATATAAATGAATCTGTCCTTAAAATGATTGCGTCTTCAATTTTCGAAGAATAATTCTGAGAAATTTGCGCAATTATAATGGAATCATTAAAATGTATGTTTTAGTGTAACAAATAGGCTTACATTAACACTGCAATGAAGTTATTGTGAAAACCTTTTTAGCAGGACCTGTGTGTGTGTGTGTGTGCGCGCACACCCCTGCAACTGTCTGTCTCTGTGTGTATGCCCATGTATCTCTGTGCATGTGTGTGTGCCCATATACTTGTGTGTGCCCCTAAATTTCTATGTGTGTGTGTGTGTGTGCCCCTATTAATATCTCTGTATTTTGGGTGTTCCGCTAAGCTGAAACATTGACAATGTCTGGCAGAGGAATTACAGAGGGCAGCAAAGTTTACTTACTCCCATTCTGAGTGTGATTTATATCTGATAACTGTTTCAAATGTATACATCGCAGCCTGAAATAATTCCACCTTCTATCTCAAGGCAATATCTTCCAATGGGTCATGAGGAACAGAGTACATGTACAGTGTCTGCTTATAAAAAGGGCGAATACGCCCTCTGAGCTCCTGCTGTAAACTTCAATCCCAGAAAATATTGTTCAATCTTCACATTTCAGGAACTGGTCCTCTACTTTCTCAGGAGGCTAAGGAAATGTGTCGTGTCAGCTATGACTCTAAACAACTTTTGCACATGCAACATAGAAAGCATTATTTCTGAATGTATCACAGCTATGTACGGCTCCTACTCTCTCCAAGCCTGCAGGAAACTATAAAGTGTCCATGACGCCAAACTAGCCTGTCATCCGTTGGGACTGTCTACTCTTCTCGCTGTCGCGGAAAAGCAGCCAGCATAATTAAGGGCCACACGCATCCCGACATTCTCTCTTCCACCTTCTGTTGGGAAAAAGATACAAAAGCCTGAGGCCACGTACTAACAGACTTAAGAACAGCTTCTTCCATGTTGCCATCAGAGTGTTGAATGGACCAAAGTTGATCTTTCTCTCCATCCTACCTATGACCGTAGCCATACATGCTGTACTTTCTCCTTTCCTTCTTTAGGTACAATATGTTTATTCGGATAGCATGCAAGAAACAACACTTTTCACTGTATGTTAATACATGTGACAATGATAAATCAAATCAAAAATGCAGTCTCGAGTTACTGAACTTTTCTGAGACTCACAAAGACCAGCGTCTGCAGCAGTTGTGGGTTGTCAGCAGATGGTGGCATTGTATCATTTGTAAGCTCAAGATAAATAAACAGTTTTGAGGTGATTTTCAATATAAATTTAATACCTTGCTTCCCCAAAAAGGAAACAATTAGCAAAGCAACGGCATCCGCATCCCTCTCAATAATATCCACAAGGAAATCTGGCCCAAGGATAGGGAATTTAATACTTGATTTATATTCATCCACTCGCGAATAAATGTGTCTCTTAACTGCTAATTATTTCTTTACATTCACTTTAATTTTTTTTGAAGAGCTGGCTGCTTTTTAAATCCAGATTTTATTAAGTATTATTTCATTATAATTGGACACAAATCTAATTTTCTCTGAATTTTCCATTATTGAGTTCTCATGTGTTCCAGAGACCCTTCACAACCCTGCCTGTATTCTGTTCCATCTATATTAAAATGTGTTTGCTTATTTGAAGATTACACTCCGGCACATTTGAGGCCTTACGTCACTCTGACCTATAACACACACTGCAAAATTCATGGGCGCATTGGAATGATTTGCTGTGCAGTTATTTGAGTTCTCAGTGAATTGAATCAAGTGCGCTGTCGAATGCTGGCACTGGATTTTATTAAATGTCGTCGCAGCTGCAACATGACTCTGATTTCAACTGTATGGATGTTTCGGGCTAATATTTTATGGACATTGTCGTCTCAGCACACGACAAATGACTCGCAACGCCCACCACCCCTCCCTTCACTTCCTCTTCCCCAATACCAGCCTTCATTAATCTCACATCCACTTCTTCAATTCACCATCACGAGATACAATAGTGAATATTTCCCGAACGGGGTTGGGGGTGGCGGCGGGGCGGGGGGGGGGGGGGGGGTGCGCAGGGGGACGTGTGATGTGAGAGATCGGGTGGTGGGGCCGGTACCGTGAGGTTGGTAGGGGTGGTGCTGGCAGATATTTTCGTTGTGGGATGAGTGTTGATGTAAAATGCTAAGGTCAGTAACCTCCTCCCGAACTTGACAGGCGAATATTTTATTCTGGAACTCAGTGTGTCCAGCCCATGTTAAATCGCTGATTTTAACTGATTCAAATCCAGACAGCTTTGGATCTGAAGTCGTTTCCTTTTGAATTTCTACAATTGTTGTTCATGGATTTATCGGGATGAATAAAGCAAAATCGACATCACTGTGTTTCTAATTGCGATGAGTTTCTGTGCAAAACATCAGATAAATACGTTGTGGTGATAGAATAGCTTATTACTGTTTAATGAATTTCAAAATTCCAGTTACTGGAAACATCACCACATTTTTCAGATCCTCTCTGAACTGTGTCTGTGTCACTGCATAGATGCATGTGTTGGTGCAGCAACTCAGGAGTTGGAGCATAAATCCTAATTCCTGAAGAAAATGTGGTAAACGCGACAGAACTAATTTAAACATGTACAGTCGTTCATAAAAACAATAGAAGAGGAACACCGACCATAACAGGAGAAAATTTCCCGATATTGCAAACAGTATGATGATAGATTTTCTTCTTTTCTCTATCTCTGGGTCACTTGGACTTTCCCCATTCTTGTGGGTCCGAAGTTTCCTGCGGACTTTACTCAACACTACAATGTATTTAACGGTTAAAACGTTGAACAGCACAACCAACAAAAAAGGAATAGTCGGGGTTAAAATATAGTGGAGACTTTCAGCTGCTGCCCATGCTGGTGAGGAGGCGACATCAAAATCTACAGAACAGAAATAGGGAGTATTGGAAAGCCAATAGCTATTCTCACACATAAAGTACCAGAAAGTGTTTTTTACAGTGAATAGCACACTCACTGTTCCTAGAACCACAGTTGCCGTTTCCTCAGTGCAGTATTTTATTTTCAGCTTCTGACAAGTAATGGCCACGAATCGATCAAAGGTAAAAGTGACAGTGAACCAGACAGAACAGTCAGTGACTGCGTAAAGCAGGACGGCATGGATATTGCACACTTTAACATGATACATGAAGACAAATTGATCTCTGAAACTGATGGGAATTTGCCTCAATACGAGGTCGATGATGACGACGAGTAGATCCGCCACTGACATGGAAATTAGGTAACGTGAGACACATTTGGAAAGTCCACACCTTCCTCGAGACAGGATAAGAATCGTAAATAAGTTCACTGCAGGGAAGAGAGAGACAATTAACTCATATTTCAGACTGAGAACAGGAGCAGTAATCTGGCAGGTTTCTGGGGAACAGCTGCAGGATTTTGTTTTACAGAGTCCAGCCTCAGAAAAACATGGATTCACCTGTTCTGCTGAGACTGGGTTCACAGTAAGAAAGCATCGCACTGAGGTATCAAGAAACTAAATTTACCAACAGAGCAGATCTCCAATTCCCTGCCTTCTCTTTATTTGTATTTGGGAGACACAATGGTGCCAATGGGTTTGGACGAAAAGTTCCTGGTCTGGGTCACTCTGCTGTGACTGTGCTGCAGACTGTGCATCTGAAGATATTGCATAAGTTGATTTGGAATTGGCTGTAAATCACAAAACTGGAAATTATATATTTTATTTTACTGAGGCAGGACCCTGTAGATATTAAGGCAGGAATAGTGGAAGTGGCCGGTGAAGGTGTGGTGGGAGTGGGGGGAGTGAGGAGAGGGGGTTGGTAGTGGGGAGGGGGGAGATTGGGAAATAGAGAGCAACCACCAGGCAAGAGTAGGGAAAATGTCTGCTGGGAAGATAGAGAAATTTTCCAATTGCATTAGCACATATGCAACATGAAGTTTGCACATTATAAAATTATTAATTGGGTCCCATGGACAAGTGCAATCAACAGAGTGAAATTTAACTCACCAGCTACACCAACTGCAGCGAGGAGTGGGTAGTAAATCCTTTGGATATCGTGAAGTACCCAAGCAACACGAAGCTCAAGTGGAATAATCCAGAACATGGTTTAGTGACTCTGAGATTCAATGATCACTGGTTGTACTGGAGACCACTCTCACTTTTAACACTGATGCGCACAATGAAAACATTCTATATTTACCAAGTGAGGAAAGTCCCTGGTGAAACAATTAAATGATGTGCGGAATGACATTAATCACGATCAATGAACAAACATGATTACTTCGGCTTTTATTGCAAAATATATGTTTATTGAAAGTCTTTTGCACTCATAGTATAGGAACTGACTGAAGGCAAACAGATTTGTCCAGCAGTTTGGTGAAAAAATATGAATATTGATTAACACTATGTACTGAACTGAAGTGAATTAAAGGAGTTACGAATATTTCTATCACATAATGTCAGCCTCCAATTTCAGAATTTGAATGAAATTGTAATCATGAAATTAGTGCAGATTCGGGATTCTTCTGTTCATGCAAGAGAGGTGTCAGAAGCAGGATGATTGGAAACATCGCACTGCTGCTATTCAGCAAGAAACAGTTTAAAATCAATAAGACAGACATTTACCCTCAAGTTGTTCACAGATAATATTTTATGGAGATTACTCCGAGATTGGGGTAAATCACGTGTCCAAACTACTTTCGGAAACACATGTAAAATTTCTGGTATCTTTGGAGATAAGTGAGGATGTGCCCTGTATTATTCATTCAAACTTTCATCTTCTTCCTTATGCCATGTTCCCTGCAGTCTGTGTGGAAGCTATTCCTTCGATCTTCAACTGTTGCATTCTCGAAAAGTCTTGGAATTTCAACTAACTTATCCTGGTAATATTCAAAGCCTTCGATTACTTTTGATTGGTAGATTGAAAAAGAAAGTATCAGTCCAGAGTTTTTGTAAAACTGGCAATAAAATATTATTTAATCTGAAATATACCCGATATAATTTTATAAGTACCCTCTGGTGAAAAATAGAACAGTAGAAAATCGATGGTGCGAACAGTGGTCATTCAGCTGATCGTGTGGCGCTGGACACAACTGTGACAAATGGAGCGAGTAGCTCCTTTTAATACCACACTCTAACAAGTGACCCGAGGCTTTGACGGTTGCAGCACTGTTGATGGAGAACCCATCTTAGAAATAATGTGTATACTCCTGCCTCTCGTTATTTTATGGGAAATATAATTGCAGTCGAGGCGGTCCAGTTCAGATTTTCCAGATGATTAACAGGAATCGGTGGGTTTCCTTTTGGAGATGGTTGGCTAGGTTCTCCCTGCACAACCACTAAACCTCCTCACGCCTGGACTAGTGCTGTATGTACATTCAGCATCAGCAATTGAGCTCCAACTTCTATCAGTCACCTCTCCCCACTCCAACTCTGTAGAGAACTACAGAACCTTTGCCTCTCTTAATAAACCGCCCCACATCAACATCGTCCTCATACTCCTATCTTCTCCGCCTCTCTCTCATTCTGTTTTTCATCGGCCAGATTGTGGAGAGCCAAAGGGAGAGAGAAAAATCCACATTCAGTCCTTCAATAAATTGCAATCAAAACGTTTCCTGCACATTCCACTCGTCCCATCAGTTGACTGTGAAGTCTAAAACTGCCAGCGTTGTCAGAGAATACAGATTGAAAGATGACCACTTTCATTTGGCGAGTGGTTAACACTGAGGTTGAGTCTCTTTGACGACAAGAGGATATGGATGGAATGTTCAAATGGGCCGGTAAGTTGCAGATGGAATTTAACCCTGAAAAGAGTGTGGTGATAAAATTTAGGAGTAATTTGACAACGAAGTATTCAACGAATGGTATGAAACTAGGAGGTTCTGTAGAACAAAGGGGGCTTGTCGTGTTCCCCATGTTGAAATTCATGAAATGCTGAGTAAATTGTGTTATAATTCTCTGGAGTCAGACGAAAGACATGAGATTGTTTCCGCTCGTCAGGGAATCTAGAAAAAGGGGCACAGTCTCAGGATGTGGGGCTGATCATTTAGAACTGGGTAAGATGATATATCAAAGAGTTGGTTCAAAATTGATGGGCCGCATGTCCTGATTCTTCACTGCAGGGACGCTATGATAGGATTAGATTTAGCAATGTCGAATTCAAATAAAATTAGACAAGTTATATCAGCCCTGCACATACTATCAAACCTAATGCCATTCTCAGTAACTGATCGAAATTGATGCAGTCGTTCTAGATATAGAATTGTAACCCACCATCGCACCAAGTAAACCAATGTCCTTTTAAATGTTGATCAGTGAAATTTTAGTCAGCTTCCGCTATGGAACATACGGGAACTGAGTCAAAAATGTCTCCACTCAAAAAGAAACAGAAAGTGTCAGTTCCTCTTACAACTTCAAAACTTTTGTTATGTTTTGTACCATTTACCGTGAAGATTTATACAGTAAGTGAACAGAGGTTTTGATGCTAAAAATGTGTTCACACCCTCCGGGTACATAACCACAGTGACGCACGCAGGAGCAAACGTAAATATAGACAGTGAGCGTGACAGGCGCTTGAGGAACGACAAAGGCGGAGGCTTGACGCTCAGTTGTCGAGCATTTGACTGCATATCTAGAGGTTCCTTGTTCAATTCGTGATGTCCTCTTCAGTATTTAACTCGATTTCTTTTTTCAATTATGACAGTCCTTCAGTGGTTGGAAAGTTCTTTGTGACGTCCGCTGGTAGGAAGAGGCTCTATATAAATGCAAGTCTCTCTGTCTTTAATGATCTTCAATCCCAGTCCTCTGTTTCCGGACTCAAGTCAATGGAAGTAGTTTGTCCGTATCTGCTCTATCAAACGGCCCTTTTTCCCATTTTTGGCAGAAGGATTTAACCACTGCATCAAAACAACACTGTGGAGGTAAAGTAGTCCAAGGAACTTGTTTAGATTTGTCAACTATATCATCATGTGGTCTTCCTATATCAGGTTTGGTGCAAATAGAACTGGCGTCAAATTTGCAGAGAAAACGCTTCCAGCCTGATTTAGCATGTCACGCATAGCGACAGCCATGTCATCCTCTCTGGCGCGATCAGTCAGCGAACTTGGTTACTAATCGAAAGACTGGTGATTCGAGACCATCCAGAGACCGAACTGTCGCTGTATTTTCCGCCCCCACACCGCCCCCCCCCCCGCCCCGCCCCCTCCGCCACCAGCTTTTATTGTTACACAGCTTTTCTTTATCATTTCGTCCATGGGCGTCAATGACAGTATTTCTCATGTGCTTCCAGCTCTGCTGATAACCAGTGTTATCGACATTATTAATTTCGTAAATATTTATCTCAAACATATTTGTAGTAATTTATATATTTCAAATACTATTAAACTTAATAACTGAACGCGAAACTTTAACTCATGATTAATCCTGGGTTTCAATTTAATTTTACCGCCCACTCCACTTCATTCCCGGTTCAATCAGGAATCTGTCCACCCCAGCCTGAAGTGTGTTCAGTGAGAGAGCTGGTCTCATTCCAAATCGCTTGCGAGCAGTTCTGGAGAATAGAAGGAAGGTTAGTGATTAGCGCTACTTTCACATAACTTGCCGTACCCCGGTTCGATTCCCAGCATGAGCCACTGTCTGTGTGTGTTCTCCCCGTGTCTGCGTGGGTTTTCTCTGAGTGCTGAGGCTTTCTCGCACGTACTGGTTAAGTGCATTGACACGAACTGTGACGACTCGGTTAGCTTCGCTGCAGTGTTAACGTAAGCTGGACTTGTGACTAATAAATAAATTAAAGAATGAGAGGGGATCTCTCTGAAACTTACACAATTTTGACAGGGCTTTAGAGACTCGACACAGGGGTATGGTTTGCCATGGCGACGTGGGGGGACGGTTCTGGAACAAGTGTTCACAGTGGCAGGATACGGGTGAGCCACTTCGGTCTGCGATGTGGTGAAATATCTTTACTCTGAGGGTAGTGAACCTGTGGAATCCTCTGCCACATGAGTCTCTGGATGAATTGTTTATGTATCGATACTCCAATGAGGTTTCAAACGTGAGAAATTTAAGTGTTGATGCTGATTTTGTTGCCTTTGTACAAGGAATGCAGTTTTATTCCATTTCTGACGAGAAATTTGTAAGTAGCTCAGATTTAATGCAGCAGAATGAATGTTATTCATTTTGACAGGAGGAACCAGCAGAGGCAATAAGCTGCTGGGGGCAATTGACAAGATTGTGAAAATGAGCGATTTGTTTCTCGCCGCAGTTCAAACTGGGTCAACTATTACTCCTGTTTCCAATCAGGAAGTAATTGCAGCTCCTCTTAATTCATACGGTGAACGCGTTGAATACATTTTGATTCCCTGACCGGGGATCGAATGCGCGTCGCGGCGATGGCAGCGCCGAATCCTAACCATTAGACCATCAGGGAAGATGACAACGTAACGTTTAGCCTGACTTTTCCACTCCAGCATTTTTTTAAATACACAAGAAATATTTGTTGGACAAAAGTCATATCCAGAAAGAACACGAATGACTCCTTCAGCCAATGAAACACTAATTGTTGCAGACTGGAACGAGGAATCGACAGTGAGGTCCTACCTATTGTGTATCTTGCAATTTCCAAAACCGACCAATCTCATCACTGCTAATCCCATGAAACTTATGAGGTAACACACAGCAGATGTTCATCGCTTCAAACTATCTTCGTTCCACCTCAGCGTTTTGCAGGTTTAAACGCACGTTCTTTAAAAGTTTAAGTCCATCGTCACTCCTCTGATCATTACCGACTTTCTGTGTATTTTATATCGTGGTAAAACCTCTATTGATAATATAAACAGCAAATGGTAAACATTCTTTGCAGGTTTGGCAGCATCTGTGGACACATAAAAATCTAAACACTTCCATGCGTTAGCTGTTTCGGAATTATAGCGATTATTGCGTTTGCAAAGCGGCAAAATATTTTCAAAACAAATGACTCATTTCAAACTGTTTTTGTTAAATATTAAGGCATTGCATTACCTCACAGCCATAGGACATTTACACTTCGCCATGTCTTGAATAATATTGTGCAACTGCAGTTCTAGAAAAAGGACAAAAATCGGAGCAATTGTTATTTTCTGAATCGTACGGTAGATCAATGAATATGCCGCGTGGCTAAGGTTTTCAGCCGAATTGGAATTCGAGAGAACAAGGTTCTAAATTGCAATCAGACTGCACGGTTTGATATTCTAGGCCGGTCACAATGGTCATGAGCAGAGTTTCTATATTGTAGGGGTTATCATCTTCATATCATATAGGGTAGGCTCCCCGATTCGAAACGGGATTGAACATGATCGAAATTTACTGCTGGAAAGTTGCCCGATTGTAGTTCGTTGTTGAATGTGAACTGAATATGGATCAATCAAAATATTAATTTGTTCTTCACCAATTATTGGAAAAAATGCACTCCGTAAAAGCGCGACTGGCCTATTGATGATTTCTGCTTTCCCTGTCTCACTCACGGTGCAGCTGGTGTTGGTTTGATGGATTAGCCTTGGTAACTGTGTGGGGTTAAGTGGGTTAAGGTGACGACAACTGTCTCGGTCAGGCACCCTTGACTTACATTCTCTGGATCATGTGTCAACCATTTATGACTAAGATAAGGAGACATTTCTTCTCTCAAAGACTTGTGGATCTTTAGAATTCTGCAGCCGGCCAGAGGTGCGTGGATCCTCAGTCGATGAGGACATTGAAGGTTGAGTTGGAGTGGTTTTTGGAATCTAAGGGGATGAAGGGCTATTGGGATAAGCTGGGAGATTGGGGTTGAGGTTGCGGATCTGCCTTGAATCAATCGTGGAGGAAGCTCAATGGGACATGTGACTCAGTTCTACTTCATCGATTCTGTTCACTAACAATACCAGATCCGGTACCAATGGCTTCTGCTGACAGCATTGAAATCTCAGGCACTGAATTCAGGGTAATAGCATTGGTTAAGGCGTATGATCGAAGCCCATCACTGCTGAATGTTCAATTAATTAACTTCATGGAGTATATTTGATTTTTTATTGTCACATGCATTAGCATACAGTGAAAAGTATTTTTCTTGCGCGCTACACAGACAAAGCATATCTTCATCGAGAAGGAAACCTCAGTGGTTGGTAAGTTGATGGAGAGGATCCTGAGAGACAGGATTTATGATCATCTAGAGAAGTTTAGTATGATCAAAAGTAGTCAGCACGGCTTTGTCAAGGGCAGGTCGTGCCTTACGAGCCTGGTTGAGTTCTTTGAAAATGTGACCAAACACATTGACGAAGGAAGAGCGGTGGATGTGGTCTATATGGACTTCAGCAAGGCGTTCGATAAGGTCCCCCATGCAAGACTTCTTGAGAAAGTGAGAGGGCATGGGATCCAAGGGGCTGTTGCCTTGTGGATCCAGAACTGGCTTGCCTGCAGAAGGCAGAGAGTGGCTGTGGAGGGGTCTTTCTCTGCATGGAGGTCAGTGACCAGTGGAGTGCCCCAGGGATCTGTTCTGGGACCCTTGCTGTTTGTCATTTTCATAAATGACCTGGATGAGGAAGTGGAGGGATGGGTTGGTAAGTTTGCTGACGACACCAAGGTAGGTGGTGTTGTGGATAGTTTGGAGGGATGTCAGAAGTTGCAGCGAGACATAGATAGAATGCAAGACTGGGCGGAGAAGTGGCAGATGGACTTCAACCCAGAGAAGTGTGTAGTGATCCATTTTGGCAGATCCAATGGGATGAAGCAGCAGTATAATATGAAGGGTACCATTCTTAGCAGTGTAGAGGATCAGAAGGACCTTGGGGTCCGGGTCCATAGGACTCTTAAATCGGCCTCGCAGGTGGAGGATGCGGTCAAGAAGGCGTACGGCGTACTGGCCTTCATTAATCGAGGGATTGAGTTTAGGAGTCGGGAGATAATGCTGCAGCTTTATAGGACCCTGGTTAGACCCCACTTGGAGTACTGCGCGCAGTTCTGGTCACCTCATTACAGGAAAGATGTTGAAGCCATTGAAAGGGTGCAGAGGAGATTTACAAGGATGTTGCCTGGATTGGGGGGCATGCCTTATGAGGATAGGTTGAGGGAGCTTGGTCTCTTCTCCCTGGAGAGACGAAGGATGAGAGGTGACCTGATAGAGGTTTACAAGATGTTGAGAGGTCTGGGTAGGGTAGACTCTCAGAGGCTATTTCCAAGGGCTGAAATGGTTGCTACGAGAGGACACAGGTTTAAGGTGCTGGGGGGTAGGTACAGAGGAGATGTCAGGGGTAAGTTTTTCACTCAGAGGGTGGTGGGTGAGTGGAATCGGATGACGTCGGTGGTGGTGGAGGCAAACTCGTTGGGGTCTTTTAAGAGACTTCTGGATGAGTACATGGGATTTAATGGGATTGAGGGCTATAGATAGGCCTAGAGGTAGGGATATGATCGGCGCAACTTGTGGGCCGAAGGGCCTGTTTGTGCTGTGGCTTTCTATGTTCTATGTTCTATGAAATGAAAGATTGCAGAATTTACTGTTTCAGTCATAGAATCATAGAATCATAGAATCCCTACAGTGCAGAAGGAGGCCATTCGGCCCATCGAGTCTACACCGACCACAATCCCACCCAGGCCCTACCCCCACATATTTTACCCGCTAATCCCTCTAACCTACGCATCTCGGGACACTAAGGGACAATTTTTAACCTGGCCAATCAACCTAACCCGCACATCTTTGGACTAGCTCGGGTGAAGAGAAAGATCAACTTAATACAAGGTAGGTCGTGCATGTTATTACGTGAATTCCATGCAGTAGAATGCATCGTTAAACATTTTAACAGGAGGTACCAGTCGACACAATGCAAATATAAATTGCTGTGGGCAATTGACGTGTTTGTGGAGCCAGTTTCCTTACATCATTGCACCGCAGCGTTTCTGGTAATTATCACGTTCGCCGTACACACGCAAGTTTCCTGGTTCAATCCTGGGCAGAAACGTATTAAACAGGAACAGAAAATGTTGGAAAATCTCAGCAGAATGACGGCATCTGTGGGGAAACCAACGATTCAAATCTGGATGACCCTTCATCAGCTTTCCTGATTCGACACACTGGCTCTGTTCTCTCTTCACAGATGCTGCCAGACCTGCTGAGATTTTCTAGTATTCTTTTTGTGTGTTTCAGGTTCCAGCATCAGCAGTATTTCATCTTTACAGAAACATTTCCAAATGTTTTCAATTTTAGAGTAATTCAGCTTTCAGAAATAATCACGCATTTGCCACGAATCATTAACTGCCGAGTATTTCCAACATTTTCTGATGGTAACGCCATGAATCAGCCTGTGAAAAGAACAAAACGGATGTTCGGAGATAGAAAGCAAGGGCGGATGATTAAATGAAACAAGGAGTGATGGATAAGGCAACATTTAGCTGCTGATGGTGGAGGCCGGGTGGTCAAGTCGTTCAGAGTCAATCCTTTCACCGCCAAGGCCCAGAATTGATGATAAACTGTCAACTAAACAGAACATTTTACTGAGCGTGTAATCAGTTTCTGGAGGGGAAAGTATCTGAAAGCAAAGGAAGAGAATATCATTTGCTGCAGAAGGTAGAATGACTGTGTGATTGTCTGTAGCCATGTGGAGATGCCGGCGTTTGACTGGGGTGAACACAGTGAGAAGTCTCACAACACCAGGTTAAAGTCCAACAGGTTTATTTGGTAGCAAATACCATAAGCTTTCGGAGCGCTGCTGCTTCGTCAGGAACGCTCCTGACGAAGGAGCAGCGCTCCGAAAGCTTATGGCATTTGCTACCAAATAAACCTGTTGGACTTTAACCTGGTGTTGTTAAACTGCTTACTATGTCTGTTGCGACAGTGACCTGGAATGAAGCAATGGAGACAGTAATGATGACCCATGAGATACAAATCTCTGATATCACAGCAGAGCTGTGATCAGCTAGTGTTGTTCAGCAGAATTCCCACAAGAAGCTATCGAAGAGGCAGGGGTTACGAATGATCTGTGAATGTGGTGAGCTGCAGTGAAATTGTTGGAGCAGAATGCATTATTATTCATTTTGACAGGAGGAAGCAGCAAGGGGAATGTAATGAAAAGTTGCCGGGGACAATTGACCGGATTGTGCAAGTGGGTTTATTTTGTTTCTCCAGGGAGCTCAAACTGGAACAATGATCACTCCTGTTTTCGATCAGGAGGTAATTTTAGCCCCTCCTCAATCATGTGCTGGTCGGCAGCTATAAAATCAACATTCCCTGACCGGGAATCGAACCCGGGCCGCGGCGGTGAAAGCGCCAAATCCTAACCACTAGACCACCAGGGAAGATATAAGCAAACGTTTTAATCTGACCGATACATTGCAGCGTTTTTCAAATACTCGAGAAAGGTTTGTCGGGAAAAAAAAAACCTCATGTTTAGATCGAACCCGAATGACCCCTTCAGTCAGCAGCAAATTACTGCAGATTCTGGAACTTGAAAGAAAAACTTAACATGCTCCAAAATCTCAACAGGCATGACGGCATCTCTGGAGAGAGAATAGAGCCAACATTTCAAATCTGTGTGGTCAGTCATCGAGGCTGAAGACAGGAAAAGAGTGCGAGATTGATACTTTAAGTGTGGGAGATGCGGGGGAGGGGGCGGGCGGGTGAGGGTGGGAGCCGTGGGTAAGAGTTGACAAAGTTGTGATGGAAAAAAAATCAAAGGGAATGGAAAGGGTGGCGGTAAAAGCAAAATACTGCGGATGCTGGAATCTGAAACAAAAACAGACAATGCTGGAACATCTGAGCAGCAGCGGCACGGTAGCACAGGGACCTGGGTTCGATTCCCGGCTTGGGTTACTGTCTGTGTGATATTTGCGCATTCTCCTCGTGTCCACATGGGTTCCCTTCGGAAGCTTCGGTTTCCTTCAACAGTCCAAAGATGTGCGGGTTAGGTTGATTGACCCAGCTCAAGTTGCCCTTGGTATCCTGGGATGCGTAGGTTCGAGGGATTAGTGGGTAAATATGTAGGGATAGTGGGGGTAGAGCCTGGGTGGGATTGTGGTCGGTGTAGATTCGGTGGGCTGAATGGCCTCTTTCTGCACTGTCGGGTTTTTAAGATTTCTATGGAGAGAGATGTTTTTGGAATCTAAGGGAATCTAAGGGAATGAAGGGCCATCAGGATACGTTTGGAAATTGATGTTGATTCCTGGGATTCGTCATGATCTCCTCAAATTCCGGAGGAGACTCCATGGGACATGTGAGCCAATCCTTCTCCATTAATTCCGTTCCCTGCAGCACCAGATCAGATAGGGATCACCTCTGTTAAAAGCGTTGGTGTGTGTTCTGAGGCATTGAATTCGAGGCAGCAGCATTTGTGGGGGAAAGTGATCAAATGCCGCAAATTACAGGTGTTCAGTTGATTTGCTTTACACGTCATGAATACTTTTTCTCGAACACGTTATTACGAAACTTTAATGCAGTAGGAAGTATCATTATTCATTTTGACAGGAAAAATCAGCAGAGACAATGTAACATCAATTGCTGTGGGCAAAAGATGGGCTTCTGGAGCCAGTGTGGTTCTTTCTCCAGTAAACCGGATCTGCTTGCCTTGAGGTCATCACCGTGTTTCTGTAGTTCGGTGGTTATCACAAGAGCCAGGTTAATTCTGAAAATATCTGGTGAGAACGAGGAATGATGGGAAGTGTACATGATAGGATTTGAACCTCACTTCGAAAGTTCAAGTCCATCGCCTTAATTCCTGGGCAGGGAATAAAGTCTCACTGTTTGTAATTCTGTTATTTATATCATGATGCAAAGATGCCGGCGTTGGACTGGAGTGGGTACAGTAAGAATTCTCACCAGGTTAAAGTCCAACAAGCTTTATTTGGAATTGCGAGCTTTCAGGAGCACTGCTCCTTCATCAGGTTGTTCAACTCGGCAGTCAGAAATTCAGCCTGTGTGTGCTCTCGAAAGGAGCCACTTGAACACACGCTGCTTTACTCCAACAACGTTTTAAGTTGGTAATGTCCCTGCTCGTTGTTCATGACGAAAACGACACCGCACGCACTCCTGCGTTCAATCTGAGCTGTTAGACCAAAACTCAAATCTATTTTGGCAGCGGTGGGATTCGAACCCACGCCTCCGCAGAGACTGGAGCCTTAATCCAGCGCCTTAGACCGCTCGGCCACGCTACCACGTCGAAATACATCGCGATCATGTTATTTAATGATAATGTTACTGAAATTCATTAAAAGCAATTATACTTGGAAAGGCCATCAGGAAGCATGAGCCTGCTCCTTCTCTGATTCAGGTAAACCTGAACTGCGGAACAAACAGAAATCACCTCATGTCAGAAACACAATGAGCTGCAGTGAAGGGCCGGCATCATTTAAACTGTCCTTAAGCTCGTCTCTTCCCAATTTCCTGCCAGAAATGACAAGAGAACCTCCTGTTGAATTTGCTCAGGTTCTGCACTGAAGGACACGAGGCGAAATTATGTTTTGTATCTTCATCCAGGCAATAACTCACAGTTTGGATGTGAGCAATAAATCTTCAATTCCAGACCAGTAATCTAAACAGCAGGGAAAGAGTCAAACTCTAACCACCAGGCCAGCAGCTTACAGTGTGTTTTAGAATTTAATTTATCCACGCTGCTTTTGTTACTTTAATTTTCACGCCACTTTCGCCACAAACAGCTTTCTCCTGCAAAATGGCGCCTTCTGTTTCAACGCCAGTGATGTGTTCAGCCAATGACCACATAATACAAACACTCCAGTGCAATTATCGCTTTCGCTTCCGACGGTTCGAAACCGGACAGAAATATTTCCAAATGCTTTTCAATGCAGAGTGCGGGAAAAAGTTTCATAATTCAGTGTCAATGTAAACAGTAAAATCTGACTAATTACCAGACAGATTTTACCTTGCAACAACTTCTCAATCGTTCGTACTATACACCCTATCACTGTCCTTCTCTTTCTGTGTTTGTTCTTGAACTGTTGCACATGTGAAACTTCCAGCTCTGATATAAACTTGCAAACCTCACTCGGCTGATTCTAGTAGATCTGCTTTCGATCAGAGAGTAAATCAGATCATTATTAATGGTTTGCTGAGAGCAAATAGTCTTCTTTTCCAAAGCGGGAATTGAAACCAGACATCACTGGGGGAGTGTTGAACACAAGCCACTGGACTCCCACGGAAACCGGTGAACTGTGTTTTTCAAACTGACTTCACACATGTCCCTTTGCTCATTATTTTCCTCTCAGATCTTTTTCACTTGTGACACGTTTCTCCTTCAAAATGTCCTGTTTGGATGGAACATAATTGCTTCCTTCAGCCAATGACAACACGGATTGAGTTCGCTGGGTCATGGAATTGACAGTGAGGTGAAATGGTCCCACAAAATGCTCAAGTTTAGAAGGATGGGGAGGGGATCTGATAGAGGTATATAACATTCTAAATGGATTGATAAAGAAAAGGTAGACCAAAAGCTTCTTCTTATGGGACAATCAAGAACAAGAACGTGTATAGTTTGAGAGCCCGTGGATTTAAAACTGAGATGAGGAAGAACTACTTCTCGCAAAGGGTGGTGCATTGATGGAACTCGCTGCCCCATAGCGCGTTGGAGTCTGAATCATTGAATGATTTCAAGAAGGGATAGAAATATTTCTGATAGAGAAAAACGCATCAAAGGGGTATAGAGAACAGGTGGGGAGGTAGATTTCAGATCAAAGAGAGGTCAACCATGATCTGATTGAATGGCGGAACAGGACCAAAGTGCTGAATTTGCCGACACCTGCTCCCAATTCCTACGTTCCTATGTTTCTTTGCGTAACGATCAACTTTCAAGCCCACCAACCTAATCACTGTGGTTCTGTTGAAATATATGCACAGTACGTCCTCTGGTTCCCCTTCACCCACAACGCACGTCAGTCGTGCAAGTAACTTTGTAATCGTCTCACCCTGTGGTATAATCATTCTGTGATTCTCTGTTTCCCTCATTCATTTTCTCCAGGCTTCCACCCGACCAGATGTTGTTATGTTTCCTCCCTGCTGGATTTCATTTGTTTTGAACTCCCAACATCTCTCAACATTCCCAATGTTAATGAAAGGTGTTGGAGGTGAATATTTATCTTTGTTTCCCTATGCACAGACGCTGTCTGACTTCCTGAGTTTTTCCAACGTTGCCACATTTCAGTGCAGATGTCTGATCCGCTTTTGGATGGCAATAGAATATATATTTAGTTGATGCACTTTTGTACCGATAACTTGTTGGTCTAGGGGTGTTCTCACTTTGGGTGATAAAATCCCCAAGCTTGCAGGAGGTCCCGGGTTCAAATCCTGAACAAGCCCTTGTTTTGTAATGGGTAAGACGTGGATTTTGTTCGTTTCATTCCCGTGACATGGCGGAATTGGCTCACATGGGATATGATTTGAGAACCTGAGCACACACTGCAATGCTGCTGTGAGCACGACACACTCACAGAAAATCCAGGCATTTTCAAAAGGTGACAATCCTTGCGGACATTCACTTAACCAGATTGAAACGTCTGAAAATGGGGTGACAGTTTGACTTCGGACATACTGTGACGCTGTTTCCCCACCTGTTTTGAGTATTTAGATCAAAAATGTTCAGGTGAAAGATGTAAGAGGAGTTTGCAATGTTTGGAAGGAGGTGAAGCTAAGAAGTGGAAGATGTAAATGAAGTTATTGATGATAGAGAGGAATGCCTTCTTACCTCAAGCATTCTGTAGGTTGATTAATTGTAAACATTGTAATCAGAACAAGCTGAGACACCAGATGGCAAAGCCATATTTATCTCCACGCATTTTAGAATATTAAGTGCCAGTTCTGATATGTGTCCCTCGAGGTCAGTTGGTGGAGTATGAGACTCTTAATCTCAGGGTCGTGGGTTCGAGCCCCACGCTGTGTTTGCTGCTTTCGTTGGTGAAGTCTTGGCAGTGTCACCGTTCAAACGGAGTCTTTCTCTATCCCGCTTTGCTTTGTTAGTCACAAGTAAGGCTAACTTTGCAATTTATGATGAAATTCACCGACCCGCCACACTCCAGCGCCCACTCGGGTCAGTGCACCTAACCAGCACATCTTTCCGACTGTGGGAGAAAACCCATGCAGCCACGGGAAGAACGTGCATACTTCACACAGATAGTAACCCAAACAGGAATCTAACTCGGGTCCCTGTGAGGCAGCAGTGCAAACCACCGTCCCACCGTGCCGCCCCACTAATCTCACCGTCACTGCTTTCTGAATTAAAGCTATCGCTGCTTTCCGGGCAGTCGAAGAGTTTAGTCCTTAATTCAGAGAGCAAATTTCTTCTCATTTTGCGCAAGATGTAAAGCAAGATCTGGAAGATTGTGTCAGTGGGAACAATAATCATCCTCATTGTCATTCAACCACTCCAGCCTTACATCCTATCACAAGATCATAAATAGGGTTCTCGCCCTCTATTCTCCCTCACTCTGTATTTGCTCGTAAACTATTAAACCTCTAACTTCTTCCAGTTTGGATAAAACGTCAGCGACCCGAACCATTCATTCTGTTTCCCTCACCACAGACGCTGTTTGACCTGCTGTTTCCAATATTTTCTGTTTTGAGGTGGGGTTTGCAGTACCTTTAGTGTCTTTTTTTCTCGTTCAATGTGGAGTAGTTTTCTTTGACTGAACTTGACCTGTTTGCATCGTCAAAGGGCTGAGGTTTTAAATAATAAGATACAAGGATCGTCACCCTGTTTGACATGAAATGAAACATAAAGAGGATTAATCATTTCAAAAGATGTTACGAATTCAGTATATATTTTGTTGGGGATCCACCTACTTGTACCATTCACTCACTCATCTGTCCCAATTTAAACAAGAGGTGGGACGGCGAGAGTCCAAACTGCGAAGCGTTACGCCATGGAAATGATAGCACTCTGACCTATGACACTCGGCCTTTCTCCCAAAACACACACACACACACTTGCTCAATAATTGCCAATCTCCAGTCGAATTGTTGTTGTTGTGTGATACCAACTGCTCATTTCTTTCAACAGATGATTTAAAGAGCAGCGAAAGATGAAAAAAAAAACATTGCTGATGCAGGCATCTTTCGCCAGAGACTCAGCAATGTACAAGTTGCAGTTGTTGCAGAGAATGACTCTCTTGGCGTCATTGCATCAGCCCCAGAGAACGATTGCTCAAGAATACAAAGCGCTGAGAGTCGGGGAAGCGACAGTGGGCTTTGTGTCCAGTTAGAGGTGTAATTCACTCTGTTATCTGTCCCAATTTAAACAAAAGTTAGGAGGCGAGAGGCCAGAGTGTGAACCGTCACCCATTGAATCAACAGCACTCTGATGGAAGACTTTTATCCCAAAACACACACACACCAACGCCCTCTTTCTCTCTCTCACACACACACACATAGACAAAGACACACAGGCACACAGACACACACACACGCACGTAAACACTTGCTCAATAATTGCCAGACTCCAGTCGAATTGTTATTGTGCGACACCAACTGTTTCTTTTTTTCAACAGAGGAGTTAAAGAGCAGCGAAAAGATGAAAAACACTGATGTTGCAGGCACCTGGCACCAGAAGCTCAGCAATGTGCATTGTAATAGCAGTTGAACTTGCTGACAAATTGTCCTTTCGATTCGTACTTTGTGAGAAATTTAAACAAAATGCCCTTCAGCAAATCAACCATCAGCATTTGCAAATTAAAGCCGAGTTTTGAACTCGGATTGCTGGATTCAGGGTCCAGAGTGCTCACCATTACACCACGGACCGCAACACATGGCTACAGACTGAAAATGGTCGTTCAATACCTGTGCCAATTTGAACAGCAGAGTGAAATATCAGCCCCAATGCACAATCCCATCAAAAACTCACAGCAATTCATATTTACTTTACCCTTGCTGGTTCCTCCTGAAAAAATGAGTAAGCTATCTTCAATATGCTATCTTCAACTGCATTAAATTTCACTGTAGCTCACCACGTTCGAGGAATGTTGGCATCGAAGTGTTATAAACCTGAGTGTGGTAAAAATTCTGAACAACATCAGCTTGTTACAGATCTGCTTTGGTCATACTGGAAGCTAGTGTGAAAATATGAACAATTCCATATCTGAACAGACTGGAAGGAGTGGGTGACTGTGTTTAATTGGCACTATGCACATTCCTGTAATCCGTGACTGCGAGAATCAGGAAAATTACATCCTGCTGGTCTCGTGGCTAGTGTTCGGTGCTTTCGGGGTCACAGGCTGGCTTCGATGCACTAAGACTTAATGTTTTTGATAAACAAACTGTAATACTTCCTGGTCCAAAGCCGCTCTGCCAGAAACGGTGGAGTGAGGTTTGTAGTTTTGCTTCCGAGTTGGAAATGTCACATGGACAAAAGGTCAAAAAGAAACACAGATAGTGAAGGACAGAGATAGGATGGAAAGCGCTGACGATGGAGATGGTGACACTAGGTAAAATCTGGTTGATAATGGGTCAGAATTAACCGTTTGCATTGGCACAAATTTCACTCATTTCTGGATAAAAATATCGGGCTAAATGATAAGAAAACTTCTCGCTGAATGAAGCACAAAACTATTTGACTTCGACTGATTGCAAGCAGTTTTCATTCAGAAAGAAGTAACTGTGGGATTAACAAAGCGGGATGGAGAAAGTCTCAGTTTGAGCGGTGAAATTGCCGGAGGAATGGAGAGCTGGAGTTCACCCATAAAAGCAGCAAAGTATAAAAATATTGGGAACCACCCAATGTTGCCCTTGTCCATCATTCCTTGTGTCAGTTAACCCATCCTGTTATGCTCTCTATCACAGACCTTCCCTTTTAATCTCTTTACTGAGTGATTCCCATTTTAAATGCCACAAAACCTCAACCGTTCAATCAATGTTTCGTGAAAAGCAAGAATAAATCTGAATCATTTGAAATTAACCCATTTCGAAATGTTTTTGCTCGGTCTTGACCCGGGGACCTGTGCGCATGTGAGGCAAACGTGGTAACCACTGCACTATAGAAACTTTGCGATGCATGATTTGAAGCAGACCCGGTTTACTTGTGGAGCAACTAAACTCGTTCCACAAGCCCGTCAGTTGCTCACTTTACATTCTCTCTGCTGGTTTCTCTAATCAAAATGAATGATGACACATTCTACTGCATTCAATTTTAATAATCACATGTTTGATCAAAGTTCGTAACGTTTAAAGTAATTTAAGTGAAAATCTGACATTGGGAGAATTTGATCACACGCCTCCACAAATATCGCTATCCTAAATTTAGTGCCTTAAACTTCCTATCAACGACACCAACAGAAGTCATTGCTGTCGGAACTAGTATTGGCAGTGAACAGAATCATTGGAGTTGGATTAGATCACATGTCCCATTGAGTCTCCTCCGCCATTACAATCAACCCCAGCTCAACAACCGCCTCATTTCAGGAATCAATTCAATTAAACTTGATTCCACCCAGACAGGGAGAGAATAGGAGGAACAAAAACAAAAGAGGGAAATGGATAGTTAGACTGAGAGAGGGAAGGACTGAGGCAGATCTATCGACAGAAAGAAAGAAAAAGCCAGAGTGGGTAGATACCGAATGGAACAGGTACACTTCACTATTGAAGTGGAGAGGTTCTTTCCACTTAGAAAGGAAACCAGAACTAGAGGGCACAGCCTCAAAATAAAGGGGGTTCAGTTTCGGATAGAGTTGGGGAGGAACTTCTTCTCTCAGAGGGTGGTGAATCTCTGGAATTCTCTGCCCACTGAAGTGGTGGGGGCTACCTCGTTGAATATTTTAACGTTACGGATAGATGGATTTCTGATCGGTAAGGGAATTAAGGGTTATGGGGAGCAGGCGGGTAAGTGGAACTGATTCACTTCAGATCAGCCATGATCTTATTGAATGGCGGGGCAGGCTCGAGGCGCTAGATGGCCTACTCCTGCTCCTATTTCTTATGTTCTGATGTATATGGCTCCCTCATGCCAAAAATAGACTATTTTTCCGAAACGATATAGATGAGAAGGTGGGCGGATGATAAGTAAGTTTAAGAGTGACAGAAAAAAATGCTGGTGTGGCTATTAGCGAACATTTTCTAGATTGCAGGAAGATGGAGATGACAGATTCTGTTGGGGATATATCAAATTGTAAAATGGATTGATGAGGTAAATGTAGAGCAATTGCTTTCTCTTATGCGGCAATCCAGAAAAAGAGGTCACATATATAGGTTGAGAGGTTGTAGATTAAAATCTGAGCTCAGGAGGAACTACTTCTCGCAAACGGTGATGGATTTGTGGAACTCGTTGTCCCACAGCACGGTGGAGTCTGAATCGTTGAATGGTTTCGAGAGTGAGACAGATACATTTCCAGTATCAAAAGAGAAAGAGGGATATTGGGAGCATTTGGGGTGATGCATTTGAGACCAAGAATCGATCAACAATGATCTGATTGCATGGGGGAGCATGATAGCAGGGCTGAATTTACCGACGTTTGCGCATAATTCCTATGTTCCTATCTTTCTGTGAGTTGTTCAGATGCGGCCGATCAGGGGCATAGCCCTGTGAAGTGTTGAATGACACACTTAGGAAGGAGTAAAATGACAAGGGAGAATGCAATGGATGGAAGGACAAAATGAAGTTCAGAGGAGCAGAATTATCTTAGGATGTTTGTCCACTGATCCTTGAAAGCGGCAGAACAGAGTAATATGATAGTTAAGAAGGCATACAGAACTTCACTATCCCTCGTTGGTATAGATTACGTGAGCAGGGAGTTTATGTTGGAACTGTATGAAACTTTGGATAGGCAAAAGCTGGAAGTACTGGGTGCAGTTCTTGTCGCCCAATTATAGGAAGCATGTGATTTCATTGGCGAGGCTGAAGAGAATATTCACAAGGATGGCGCCTGAGATGAATAGTTTTAGATATGGAGAGAGGCTGGATAGGATTAATATATTTAGAACAGAGGAGAAAGAAAGGGTATCTGATTGGATTGGATAAGGTTAAGAGGTTTATGGACAGGATGGGGAGGACATCGTTGAAGAATGAGTAGCAAAGGGGCATAATTTTCAGGTGAGGAGCAGGAGGTTTAGAGGGCTTTTAAGGAAACATTTTTCACAGAGAGAGTTAGAAGTCTGGAATGCACTGCCTGGGAGGATTATAGAGGTGGGAATCCAACAAAGTTTTTTTTGATGAGCACATGAAATGCCACAGCATTCAAGACTATGGGCCAAATGCTGTAAAGGGGGATTAGTTTACATTTAGTGTATTTTTGTTGGTGCGGAATCGATGTGCCGAAGGGTCTCTTCTGCACTGCATGATATTATGACTCTACGTTCTGGAGCCTGCGGTCATAGTTATAGAAGGATCGACTAGTTTGAGGTTCCTTTGATTTTCATGTCATTTGTACAAGTTTCATGTCGATAGGCCTCCTTTTGTTTTTATACCGCTATTCAATTCCAGAACATTGATGTCCATGGAATTGTTACTGTCCTAATTAGGATATAGGTTAGCAATAAAAATCGTTATTGTTGAATTGAAGGTCCATTTAAAGGGGAAGGTCAGCAGGTCACCTTTGTTAAAAGATATACATTTTAATTTAAAATAGCACATTTGTAATTGTGTTCGATCTATGATATTAACAACGAAGCTAAAAACAGACCATATCAAAGTGCTTGCTCAAAGGCTACAATCCGCCATTGTAATTGTTTAATTAACGGTGTTTGTTCAGTGATTGCAAGCAACATTATTGGTAATATGACCTAATTGCGTCTACGGGGGATAACATGAGGTATAATAGAATGTTCTTTGAAAGTCGAGCAGAGCACAAATCATTCTCAGAAAGACATCGCTGCACCTCACAGAAGATGCATGCTCCACCTACTGGACTACCATATGCTATTTACTACACTACACTTGCTGTCATTGCAGTCCCAGGTAATGCTTCAAAGTAAGTTATTCGTTGTCTAATCGAATGCGTCATAAAACAAAAGGGTTGATGTTATCCGACGCTTGAATACCAGGAGCAATATACTCATTTTCTTCCATGTCATCTCATGAAGGATAGACTTGGCATTCAAAAATGGTGCAATGTAGATTTGCTATAACGATACCAAGTCTTCGAGAGTAAATTCTCAGGAACGGTTTCATAAATCTCATATGTTGCACATTCTGTATATAAGATTAAAGAACTAGTTAGCCGCTTTGATTAAAATTAATAAAGGGGTTCAAAGATCTGTGGGCAACAAACAGATTTTTCTGGTCGGGATGCGCAAGGCAAGGGGCAGAAGTGGTGATATAATTCACGATATGGTTTTCTAAATCCTAGACGAACCTGATTTGACTTAATAAGGCAGTGATCAAAGTACTGGACATGGGAATATCTATCGGTGCAGAATTTGCTTTGACAAAGAAGTTTGACAAAGGGCCTTCTGAACTCAAAACTTCAGCTCTTTTCTCTCCTTACAGATGCTGCCAGACCTGCTGAAATTTTCTTGCATTTTCTCTTTCTGATTTCAGATTCCAGCATCTGCAGTAATGTGCTTTTAATATCTATCGGTGTCATTTGTAACGGAGTTCACAAAACATTTGATTAGAGACTCCACAGGGCCACGTTACTTCACGGTGAAGATACTGGAATAGAAATAAAAGCATATAAATATTTGGGACTAAATATCAATGTCAAAAGAGTTCTGGACTTACTGGATGTGGAGAGGCTGTTTCCACCAGTGAAAACATCGTACACTAAAGGGAACAGTATGAAAGTAACTCGTGAAATCAGCAAAATTCATTTAAGGAAATGGGTTGTACGTTGCGAGTGGCTAGTGTTTGTGATACACTGCATGAGATTGTGGTAGAGAGAGATCCTTTTGAACAATTCAGAAACTAACTGCATATTTATCTGGATGGATGAACGTGGAATGTTAGGAGGATAGGATGGTGGATGACCTTCGGTGAGACGTGCATTCAGAGAAACGATGCAATCACAATTGCTCAAAGGGCATCGTGCTGATCTGTAATAATTGTCCCATTCTGTGAAATTGGCTAAGCTACATTACAGAATGCAAAGATAAGAGAAACCATTCGAACTCACAGGATATGACTGGTCGTTTCTTGCTAGGATTCTGTTGGCACTTCAATGATGAATCCGAACTATAATTGGCTGAGAAGATGCGATGTAAAAGGTCACTCATCAAAATGTCCCGATAAACTTAAGTTACATCCTAATCAGTGTAGATGGAAAAATAAAATTCGAAAGATTATTGAACAGTTAAATTAAGTGGGCTAAACTGTGAAAAATGCTCATCATGGTAGACAGGTATGATATCATCCATGTTGTGCCGATATTCGATATAATAAATGTTTCTCTATGTTTTAATTCCAATTATTGCTATATCATCTGTGCTTTCTGTTCAAGTTTCTAATCTTTCAGTGCATGGAATATTCGAATTGTCGCAGCATAGACGTTTGCTCGGCAAGATCAGTTCAGTTTCTCCAGTTTCCCCCTTCGTTTCCCTGTCACCACACACGTTTCCTCTTCAGATGATAAGTCAATGCCCTGTTGAATGTCGCCACGAATACTGTCACAACCTCATTCTCATGCAGCAAATTTGCATGCGCCAAAAGTTTGTCCTGACGTCACTATTTCTTCCCTTATATATAACATTAAATCAATCCCCTCTTCGGTATAATCCTTCCTCTGAGGTTTTGATTTGATTTGATTTGATTTATTATTGTCCCCTGTATTAACATACAGTGAAAAGTATTGCTTCTTGCGTGCTCTCCAGACAAAACATATCGTTCATAGAGAAGGAAACGAGAGAGTACAAAATGTAGTGTTGGAGTCATGGCTATGGTGTAGACAAATATCAACTTAATGCAAGGTAAGTCCATTCAACAATCTGAGAGCAGCAGGGAAGAAGCTGTTTTTGAGTCGGTTGGTACGCGACCTCACACTTTTGTATCTATCTCCTGAAGGAAGAAGGTGGAAGAGAGAATGTCCGAGGTGCATGGGGTCCTTAATTATGCTGGTTGCTTTGCCGAGGCAGTGGGAAGTGTAGACAGAGTCAATGGATGGGAGGCTGGTTTGCGTGATGGATTGGGCAACATTTACAAACTTTTGCAGTTCCTTGCAATCTTGGGGAGAGCAGGAGCCATACCAAGCTGTGATACAATCAGAAATAATGCTTTCTATGGTGCATCTGTAAAAATTGGTGAGAGTCATAGCTGACATGCCAAATTTCATTCGTCTTCTGAGAAAGTTGGTGGGCTTTCTCAACTACAGTTCCGTCCATTGGGGGGCGGGGGGGGGGGCGGTTACCAGGACAGATTGTTTGTGATCTGGAGACCTAAAAACTTGAAGCTCTCGACCCTTTCTACTTCGGCCCCATTGATGTAGACAGGGGCATGTTCTCCTTTACGCTTCCTGATGTTGATGGCAATCTCCTTCGTTTTGTTGACAGTGAGGGAGAGATTATTTTTGCCGCACCAGTTCAGCAGATTCCTGTACTCGTCATTGTTTGAGATCCGACCCACTAGGTGGTGTCATCAGCAAAATTGAAAATCGACATGGAGCGGAATTTGGCCACACAGTCATAGGTGTATAAGGATTATAGTAGGGGGCTGAGAACACAGTCTTGTGGGGCACGGGGGTTGAGGATTATCGTGGAGGAGGTGTTGTTGCCTTAACTTACTGATTGAGGACTATGAGTGAGGAAGTTCAGGATCCAGTCGCAGAGGGAGGTGCCGAGGCACAGGCCACGGAGTTTGGAGATGAGTTTCGTGGGAATAATAGTGTTGAAGGCTGAGCTGTAGTCAATAAATAGGAATCTGACAAGGTGTCCTTATTATCTAGGTGTTCTAAGGTTGAGTGCAGGGCCAGGAAAATGGCGTCTGCTGTGGATCTGTTGCGGTGGTAGGCAAATTGTGGTAGATCCAGGTCGTGCGGGAGGCTGGAATTGATTCAGGCCATGACTAATCTTTCGAAGAACTTCATGATGATATTTGTCAGAGCCACTGGCTGATAGTCATTAAAGCACGCTGCTTGGTTTTTCTTCGGTACCGGGATGATGGTCGTCTTATTGAAGTAGATAGGGATCTCAGATTGTTGTAAAGAGAGGTTGAAGATGTCTGTGAATACCCCCGCCAGCTGATCCTCGCAAGTTCTGAATGCTCATCCGGGTACCCCATCTGAGCCAGTCGCTTTCAGTGGGTTGACCTTCAAGAAAGCTGCTCTGACATCTGCAATGGTGACCCCAGATGTAGGTTCATCCTGTGCTTCCAGGGTAGAGGCCATGTGCTGGCTGACCTCTTGCTCAAAACCGGCATAGAATGTATTGAGATCATCAGGGAGAGGTCCGTTGGAGCCGGCGATTGAACATGCCTTCATCTTATAGCCTGTTATGTCTTGCAGACAAGCGGGGCTCCGTGTGGCTATCCTAGGACTCTAGCTTGGTCCGGTACTGTCCTTTGGCATCTTTGATGTATCTCTTTAGATCGTATCTGGCTTTCTTGTATAGGTCACTGTCGCTTGACTTGAATGCCTCAGACCTGGACTTCAGCAAGCAGTGGATATCCCTGTTCATCCATTGTTTCCGGTTGGAAACACACGATTTGCTTCGTTGGCACATTGCCTTCTACACACTTATTAATGATGTCAGTTCCTGTCGTGGCGTACTCGTTCAGGCTGGTTACAGAGTTTTTAAATACTAACCTCAGACTAACATTGCACGACTTTCTTTGATGGATTCTCCCGCTTCAGTTCTTGCTAGTAAGCCGGAGCAAGAGTACTGTCCTGTGGTTTGATTGGCAAAAGTCTGGGCAACGATAGAGCATGTTTGATATTTCTGCAGCAGTGGTTTAGGATGTTTGGGCCTCTGTTGGAATAGGAAACGTGTTGGTGGTATCTTGGTAGTATGCTCTTGAGTTTGGCCTGATTGAAGTCCACAGCAACGATGAACAAAGCCTCGTCTCAAGGCTAATCGTCGTGATGTATATTTCGTCTGGCGTAATCTTCACGTGTGCATTGGGTGGAAGGTGAACTACCATCAGGATAACGGCGGTGAACTCCCGCGGAAGGGAGTAGGGGTGGCATTTTAGCATGAGATATTCCAGGTCTGGGGAGCAGAAAGTTGCGGTGTCGCTACGTCTAGGCACCACAAGGTGTTGATAAAGAAGCAGGCCCACCACCCCTAGCCATGGCTAAGGCCGCTGTACGGTCCATTCGATGGATTGAGAAGCCCACTGGTTTTAGGGCACTGTCCGGTGAAGCAAGAGTCTCTGTGAAACAGAGTACACAGCAATCCCTCAGTTCCCTTTGGAAAGTGAGGCTCGTTCTAAGTTCGTCTAGCTTGTTTTCCAGAGACTGGAGATTTGTAAGGAATAAGCTGGGGATGGGGGCCTTGGTGCCGCGTTGTTTCACTCTCACTTACACGTTTTCCACGCTTCCTGGAGTGTCTGTTTTTTTCGAGCCTGGGAGACGGTGAGAATGGTTTGCGGTGTTAAGGGTATGGTTTTGTCCAATGAGGTTCTTCACTCTGGTCGGTGTGTGGATGGAGGATTTGTTGCCTTGCTTGCAGTTCCTGTGTCGTGAGCAGTTTTCTCCCGATCGTCTCTCAGAAGAACCCGAATGAATCTTTGACATTTGACAAAAATTTCGACACGTTTCTCCAATCAACCCTCGTAAGCGAATTACTCCATTCATGGAAACATCAATACCAATATTTTCCATACCCGTTGAAATGTCATCAGACTCCACTAATTGGTTGATTTCGGAAATAGAAACTTTATTAATTCATTACCGTGCACGGTAAAATGTAATGGTAATTGAGAAGTCAATGCTTGATAAACAGATAATCCATTTTGATGATTAAGAATATACTTCTTCCATCCGTGATGTCTGCCCCCATCTAACGTCCATCTTCATATTATTAAATCAGCTGTTGTTTCTTCAGACCCAGAAAATCGCTTCAGATGCAGAAAATAAGAGTCCATGCATTTCGGTCAATGTGATGATATGATTGTGGTTTTTGCATGTAAGTTAATTCTCCTTCTGTTTAATGCAGCTAATTTAGTGGCGATTGTGATCCTGTCAAGAGGAAAATGTGGTCTTTCGAAATGTATCACTCGATACCTTATCTCCATGAATGTGACAGATCTACTGGTCATTATCACCGCTGTGATATTAAATCGTATCAGTGCCATTTATTTTCCAGGCAGCTTCTTGTCCATCACCCCGCTGTGTAGTGTGAGCACAGTCCTAACTTACGCAGCCAGAGTGAGTTCTGTCTGGTTAACAGTCACGTTTACCTTTGATCGCTTTGTGGCAATATGCTGCCAGAAGTTGAAAATAAAATACTGCACCGAGAAAACTGCGGCTGTTGTGATAGGAACAGTCTGTGCCCTGGGCTTTTTAACCAATATCCCCTGGTACTTTATTCACGAGCCTATTTACATGGTTGACAATGTGCCCTGGTATTGCAGACTGAAGGATATCCGGTATACTTCACTGCTATGGACAGCATATGACTGGTTTAATTGTATATTGACCCCGTGTGCTCCGTTCCTTCTAATTCTCCTGTTCAACGCTCTGACCGTCAGACATATTCTAGCAGCCAGTAGAGCCAGGAAGAGACTTCGTACAGACAATGGCGGAAAGAATCAGACTGACCCCGAGATGGAGAGCCGGAGAAAGTCCATCATTTTACTCTTCACAATCTCTGGCAGTTTCATCCTGTTGTGGATGACATTTGTTATACAGTTCTTGACTGTGCGAATCACAAACGATTATAACATTAAAAGCTTCAGTGATCCCAAATTTATTCTCCAGGAATCTGGAAACATGCTGCAGCTTCTTAGTTCCTGCACCAACACCTTTATTTACGCAGCCATTCAGAAGAAATTCAGAGAAGAGTTGAAAAATGCTCTCCAATGTCCACTGAACCGAATTAGTAAACTAACTATTCCGAGAAAATAATGCAGTCCAATAGTTATAATTCTTTACTAAAATTAGTCAATTGTTTCACCTCTTAACAGCACAGGCTTGAAAATAAAAATGGATACTCTCTAATTCATATCAATGTCTGAGAATTATTATCTCTAATGTAATCACAACCTACCAAAGTGTAGAAATAAGAAAGCAAATGCTTCTTCGACTTTTCTTTTCATTCATCAGGTGATCGCAAGTTTCTTGATGTGGAGATGTTGTCGTTGGACTGGGGTGGGCACAGTAAGAACTCTCACAACACCAGCTTAAAGTCCAACAGATCTTTTGTTTGCACGAGCTTTCGGAGCTCTGATCCTTCAACAGGTGAGAGGCTGATGAAGGAGCAGTGTTCCGAAAGCTCGTGCTACCAATTAATCATGTTCGACGTTAACCTGGTGTTGTGAGAATTCTTACTGTGCCCACACGTTTTTTTAAAACATGAATATAAGAACCCCAAGTCTCTAACAAGTGTCTTTCCTCTATTAAAAGGCTAGCCTGCCACGTTGAAGACTATTCGTCCTTTACTTTAGTTCCAACTATCCCAATTTTTTGATGGGTCTCTTCCTTGTACCCATGATACAAACATCCCAATATAATGACAGCTGTCCGAATGTGACCATGAATTAAGTAGTATCATTTGCTGGCAGGTCAGTTTCAATTTTACCGTCACTGTCCAGGACTTTCAGCTTTGAGTTCTCCCGGTAATAACATTATAGCGTCAACTCCACTTCTGTTCTACTTCATCAATCAAGTGTCCTGCGACCATGCAAAGTTTGTGGTTATCTTTCTTTCCACGAGTGACCTCGTAACTCTTACTGAATGTCTATTGCTTGAGATTACTGTGATACTCGGTTGTCAATGTCAAGATTGGTCCCTGGGATGAGAGTTTTCTCCTGGGATTGGAGGCTGTGTAAATTGGGCTGAAATTCCCTGGAGTTAATAAAAATGAGAGGCGATCTCACTGAAACCAGCAGTATTCTCAGGTATTGTTTCCACTGGTCGGGAAATCTAAAACACTGGGGTCCAATCTCAGGACGAGGACCCCTCGGAGAACTGACACAACACCACATTCAGCCAACGTTCTTATTTGATTGGATTTCTTAACTTTAACAGCATATTTGAAATAAACATATTATTGCATGTAATATGTATGAATGAATATTCATTAGCTAAATAATGTTGTTAAGACCAGATATCAGTCGAGCCGGTAACACGTGAGAAACATTTTTATTGTTGCCCAAGGACCCAAGCGAAACTGTGCGACAGTCAACGCTAATTGTTTTTGAAAAGTGAAATCGCCTTGTTTGGATGCTTTTGAACGACCACTTTTTCGGTTAACAGCCAAACGCACTGACAAATTACGCCACAGAGAATAACATGACTCGAACCCACCCTATATATCCAACGTATATATCCAACGCCTATTCTCTTCTCGTAAAACATAATCCAGAACTCCCGCATGACCACACAAAATCTAAATAAGCTCCTTTGCATATTGCACCACCACAGTTTTGCTGTGGTGTCGTGGTTATTCCCCTTCATAGAATCATAGAAATAGAATCATAGAAACCCTACAGTGCAGAAAGAGGCCATTCGGCCCATCGAGTCTGCACCGAACACAATCCCGCCCAGGCCCTATCCCCATATATTTATCCGCTAATCTACGCATCCCGGGACACTAAGGGGCAATTTAGCATGGCCAATTAACCTAACCCGCACATCTTTGGACTGTGGGAGGAAACCAGAGCACCCGGAGGAAACCCACGCAGACACAGGAAGAATGTGCAAACTCCACACAGACAGTGACCCGAGCCAGGAATCGAACCCAGGTCCCTGGGGCTGTGAAGCAGCAGTGCTAACCACTGTGCTACCGTGCCGCCCCTTCTCCTAATATGGAAAAAAAGACCATTTGATCGGGCAGATAGGGACAAACTGTTTCCACTGACTGAAGTCGAATACCGAAGACTGGGATTGAAGATCGTTAAAGAAAGACTGACTCCATTTACATAGCGCTTTTCCCAATCATTATACGCCACAACGCGCTTTCCAGTCAACGAAAGGAACGAAACCGTGGGAAAAAAGTGGTAATAAATGAATGAATGGGTCATGCGGATTTGAAACGGGGATCTCTTGATCGTCAGTCAGATGTTCGACCACTGAGCTCTTAGTTAGGAGTCTATGGCCCCTCAGTTAGCAGTCTGCGCTTAGGTCCGTCATGTTCTTGGTCTATCGTGGAGGAAGCTCGAGGGGATAGTTTCTATCCCGCATTCTCTCACAATTACTGGTTTCTCTATGGAGTCGGAGAGTTCAGTGTTTCATTCACCGAGAAGTTTTCTTATCATTTGGCTGAGACTTGAATCCACATCTACGTGATATTTAAGGAAGAACAAGGTGATATTTAAGGAAGAACAAAGAAAATTAGAGGACAGGAACAGTCTCTTCGGCCTTCCAAGCCTACCAACAATGCTGCCAGTCTGAACTAAAGCCCCCTGCCCTTCTGGGGAACACATCCCTCTATTCCCATGCGATTCATGTGTTTGTCAAGGCATCCCTTAAAAGTCACTAACGTATCTGCTTCTGCTACCTCCCCCGGTGGCAAGTTCCAGACAACCACCACCCTCTCTATTTGTGAGTTTGCACCATTGCCACCCAGATTTTACCAAGCATTACCATTTTTACCATCAGCTTTTTGAAGTCTATAACTGTCCTTCTCTTTCCCCGCTTGTTCTTGACCTGTGTCCCATGTGGCATTTCCAACTCAGACACGAAACTACAAATCTCACATCACTGATTCGGGCAGAGCTGTTTTCACTCAGGAACCAAATCAGTTTTGATTAACAGGTTATCCCACACATTAAATCTTAGTATATCGAAGCCGATCTTTGACCCTGAAAGCACTGAACCCTAATCATTAGACCAGCAGAATCTCATCTTCCTGATTCTCCAAGACACTGATTACAGGAACGTGCACAGTGCCAATTATACACAATCACACACTCCTTCCAGTCTTGTGCACGTTGTTACACTTTGAACTTGCTCATCTTTTGACATTACGTCCAGTGTGACGAAAACAGAGAAGTGAAAATCTAATGTTGTTCAACAGATGCATCACAATAAGCTTTCCAACAGGTTGATGCTAACATTGCTCCTTGAATATGGTCAGCTCCAGTTACAGTTAATGCAGCAGAAGGCAACATACTTATTTTGAAAGGAGGAAGCAACAAGGACAATAGTAATATGAATTGCTGTGGGTAATTGAGAAATGGGGCTAACTTTTCTCCCTGCTGTTCAAACTAGCACAAAGATCTCTCCTGGTATCGATCGGATGTAATTCCAGCTCTTCTAAATTCCTGTGCTGCATGAGAGCAGTCAATTGTTAGCCCCTGACTGGGAATCGAACGCGGGCCTCGGGTCTGGCGATTATTGAGCCAATGTGTTTTTGTATGTATGGATGTATTTTGCGAGAAAGATCTTGCTGCCTTGTTCCTGACCTCCATCAGTTCCATGATGTAACGGTGAGATCACTGCACATTGATTGCAGGCAGTGTTGTTCTCGTCTTCGCACCTCTTGTTTAAATTGGAATAGACGAGTGATTGAAAGACAGCTGTAAGAGGACCCACTGCCATCTGTGGCTTCTCTACCTCTGAGCATTTTTAACGAATTAGCCATTGTCCTCTTGGGCTGATGCAGAGATGCCAGGAGAGTCATTAGCTGCATCGCCTGCAATGTGATTCACAGATTCACGGAATCACAGAATATTACAGTGTCGAAGTGGCCTTTCGGCTCATCGAGTCTGCAGCGACGCATGAAAGGCCCTGACCTGCCCACCTAATCCCATTTGCCAGCAATTGTCCCATAGACTTGGATGTTTTGGCTTGCCAAGAAAAAAAAAATCCAGCTCTTTTTAAAGGATGTGAGGGATCCCACCTCTACCACCCTCCCAGGCAGTGCATTCCACACTGTTACCACACTCTGAATAAAAAAAATGTTTTTCCTCACATCCCTCCCCCCAAACCTCCCGCTCCTCACTTTTAGATTGTATCCCCTCGTTACTGACCCTATCTACTCCCTATCCATCCTGCCCATGCCCCTCATAATCTTGAACATCCCAATCAGGTCGCCCATATTCTCTGCTCCACTGAAAACAATCCAAACCGATCCGATCTTCTTTTGAACTTAAATGTTCCATCCCAGACAACATTCTGGTGAATCTACTGCACACCTTCCAGTGCGTTCACGTCCTTCGTATAATGTAGCGACCAGCACAGCAGATGGTACTCCAGATGTGGCCTCGCCAAAGCTCTATACAACTCCATCATGACCTCTCTGCTTTTGTAATCGAAACCCCGACTGATAAAGGCGAGTGTGTCTCCTACTTTTTCGCCACCTATTAACCAGCCTTTCTGCCTTCAGAGATCTATGGACAAACACGCCAATGTCCCTTTGTTCTTCCGAACTTCCTGGCGGCATTTCTTTCATAGCATACTTCCTTGTCAAATCACTCCTCCCAAAGTACATCACCTTAAACTTTTCAGTGTTAAATTCCATCTTCCACTTATCTGAGCATTTGACCACCTCGTCTATATCTTCCTGTAACTCAAGACACTCAAACACACTGTTAATCACTGGCCAAATCTTTCTGTAATCGGCAAACCGACTGATTCTACACGTACCGCTGTCCCCCCCACCCCCCCGACCACATCACATAGTCATCTATGTCATTTCGATAAATGACGAACAATAGAGGAATTTCCTGAAGTTTCCTGAGTGCTTATATTTCTACTTTCTGAGGATTAAAAAAAACCTTGAGCAAACAAATTTAGCAAAGAAAACCAAAGTTGAATGGGAATTTGAAGTCGGATCGTTGGATTCCGAGGTAAGACTGCTTACCAATTCACCGCAGAACCCAAAACGCAGGAGTCAGCTGGAAATGGGGAATCAAACAATTTGACCTCTTTCATTCAATGTTGCAGCAACAGCAAGTGCGGCAACATGTCGTTATGCGCCACCATTGACATGCGCAAAAAACTCTCAAGAAACTGCCCCCCAAATCCACAGCAAAACATTTCTTCCCAAGCCGTATCGGGAGATATCAGAAGAAATAGCCATGTCTCAAAGGGTCAAATGCCCTGCATTAGTGTCATACAGATGCGGCCCATCGGCCCTTCGCGTCTGCACCGGCCAAGCAACCAGCTCGCCAATATTTGTATCATCTGCAAACTTACTGATGGAGCCTCCTACAATAAAAATCTAAACCATTCATATAAATCACAGATGCAAGGGCCCCAGCAGTCATCCCTTTGTGACCCTCTGGACATTGGCTTCCAGTCTGAAAAACTGCCCTGGAATATCACCCTCTGTTCCCTGTCACTCAACCAATTTTGGATCAATCATACCAAAATTCCTGGGATCCATCAATGTTGTCACACTTGCTGTTTCTGCCACATTGAATGAAAGAGGTAAAATGCTTTGAGTGGTCGTTTGCTGTTGGGTTCTGTGATGTAACTGTGAGCATTCTGAACTTTGAATCTAGTGATCCGAGTTTAAGTCTCGGCGGAACCTTGTTTTTTTTTTGCCAATGTTGATGTCTGATTTGCTGATGAAGATTTCGTCTAATTTTCTCACACAGTACAAATAGATAGGACAATTTGTCAGCCAGTTCAATTGCCTTTACAATTTACATTGCTGAGCCTCTGGTGCCAGATACCTGCAATATCAATGATTCTCCAACTTTTCACGACACGTTAACCCCTCTGTTGAAAGAAAGAAGCAGTTGGTGTCAAACAACAACAACCACTCGACAGGAGCCTGCCAATAATTGAGCAAGTGTGCGCGTGTGTGTGTGTTTGTGTGTGTGTGTGTGTATGTTTTTGGAGAAATGCCTCGTGGTTTAGGCACGGGCCATGTCGATTCCATTCTGTAACGGTTAGCACTCTGCACTTTGTATCCAGCAATCCGAGTTTGAATCTCGGTGGAACTAGGATTATTATCGTTCCAACTCTTGTTTAAATTGGGAAATGTGACTCAGTGAATGACACCAGTAGGGTCAACTCCCACCCTCTCTAGCTTTTCTGGCATTGTGGCACAATGGTTCGCATTGCTGCCTCACAGTGTCAGGCACCGCGGTTCAATTCTGGTTTCGGGTGAAACCACTATCCTCATCGTTCCATCGCTTATTGAGATTGGGACACCAGTAGGGGACCCCTGCTCTCTGTGGTTTCTCTGCCGTGGAGCTCTTTTATTCTTGAGCAATCATCCTCTAGAAACCGTACAGTGCAGAAAGAGGCCATTTGGCCCATCGAGTCTGCACCGACCACAATCCCACCCAGGCCCTACCCCCATAAATTTACCCACTAACCCCTCTAACCTACGCATCTCAGGACACTAAGGGGCAATTTTAGAATGGCAAATCAACCTAACCCGCACATCTTTGGTCTGTGGGAGGAAACCGGAGCACCCGGAAGAAATGACGCCAGGAGAGTCATTCGCTGCATCGTCTGCAATGTTATTGCAGTGGAATTTGCTGAAATTTCCTCACAGTTTAAAATTCCACTTCCTGAGAATTTTACATAAATGGCCTTCAGCGAATCAATCATCAGCTTTAACAAGGAAAATAAAATGTTTCACTGAGATCTGAACTTCGATCACAGGATTCGGATTCCCGAGTGCTCACCATCACACCACAGAACAACGAACACTGCAGCCAGCTGCAAATGGTCACTCAATGCATGTGACCTCTTTCATTCAATGTGGCAGCAACAACAAGTGAGTCAATTGATTTGTGTGACCATTTACAGGTGGTTGCTATGTTCCAGGTTCTCTGGTCGAATGATGAGCACTCTGAACCCAGCGAACCGAGTTTAAATTTAGGCAGATCCTTGCTTTTGCTGAGGATTGATTTGTTGAAAGACATTTTGTTTACATTGCTCACAGAGTACGAATCGGGAGGACAATCTTTCAGCCAGTTCAACTGCTATTACAATTCACATTGCTGAGCCTCTGGCGACAGATCCTTGCAACATCAATGCTTTTCTTCAGCATGTCGCTACTCTTTAACTCCCGTTTTGAAAGAAAGGAGAAGTTGTTGTCACAAAACAACAACTATTCGACTGGAGGCTGGCAATTATCGAGCAGTTGTGTACGTGTGTTTTGTTGTGGGGAAAGGTCTAATGTCTTAGGTTAGAGTGCTGTCAGTTCTATGGTGCAACGGTTCACACTGTATTCCCGCTGTCCCAACTCTTGTTTAAGTGGGACAGATGAGTGAGTGAATGACACCAGTTGGTCGACTCCCTTCCATCTCTGGGCTCTCTGCCTCTGAGCGCTTTGTATTATTGAGCAATTGTTCCTTGGGCTGATGCAATGACGCCAGGAGCATCATTTGCTACATCGTCTGCAATGCGATTGTGGTGAAATTTGCTGAAATTTCCTCAGACTTTAATATTCCACTTTCTGAGAGTTTTAAATTAAATGTCCTTCAGCAAACCAACCTTCGGGTTTAGCAAATAAAAGCAAGATTATGGAAAAGACTAATCATGAACAATCTTGTGCGGATAACAAAATAGTTCAATTACCAGTAATCACAGTCAACAAGGTGCCACCTCCACAGTGCTCCGGGTTCATGAGCCATGAATTTGTACACGGTCTGCAGCAACACGCGCCACTGTCTTCAACTTTTAGAATCTTGATACGCAAAGAAAATACATGTTCTCTTTTTTTAACCGATTCCACACTGCGCCGTCCAATCGATATGACCTCCCGGCCTTTTGAGCCAGGCGGTGTCCAAGACGCAGAGGTACAGTAGAGTGGCTTGGAACTAGCATTAAAGACATTGGGCCCGATTTCACCATTTATAGACGAAGTGCCGGGTGCAAGCGTCAAATAAACCCGAGCCCGGAGACCGCGCTCCAGCGCACCCATGCGCATTTTTCCGGCGCCGGTCCAGTGGGCGGGAATTAGCGCCGCCGGAACGATAGGAGCTGACAGAACGCGCCCGGTGGCGAAAAAAAAGCAGAGATGGTGAGAGCCTCTCTGCCGTTCATCCTCTGGGGAGGGCGGGAGGGGAGGGGGTGTGACATCATCCCCTGGGGTGGTGGGAGAGGAGGGGGTGTAACGTCTCATTCCCTGGGGTGCGGGGGGGGGGGGGGGAGAGGAGGGGGTGTGTGACGTCTGATCCTCTGGTGGGGTGGGAGGGGAGGGGGTGTGACGTCTCATTCCCTGGGGGTGGGAGGGGAGGGAGTATGACTTATCATCCCCTGGGGGGTTGGAAGGGGAGGGGGTGTGACCTCTCATCCCCTGGGGGTTGGGAGGGGAGGGGGTGTGACGTACGATCCCCTGGGGGGGGGGGGAGGTGTGACGTATCATCCTCTGGTCGCGGGCGGGGGGGGGGGGGGTGTTCCGCTGCCTGTCTGCAGCCGATCCCTCCTGGCACTATCACTGGTGCACTACCAGCCACAGATTACTCTTCCCTGCAGGTGCGAGAGAGCGGGAGAAATGGCTGTGGCTGGTAGTCTACCAGTGATGGTGCCAGGAGGGATCGGCCGCAGGCGGGCAGCGGAATTCCATCCCACCCCGCCCCCCCCCCCCCGCCCCGACCAGAGGATGATACGTCACACCCCCACTCCACACCCCCTGGGGATGATACGTCACATCCCCTCCACCCCCACCACCCAGAGGATGAGACGTCGCACCCCCTCCCCTCCCACCCCCCCAGAGGATGAGACGCCACATCCACTCCCCCCACCACCCAGATGATGAGACGTCACACCCCCTCCCCTCCCACCTCCCCCCCGAGGGGATGAGACGTCACACCCCCTCCCACCCACCACCCAGAGGATGAGACATCGCACCCCCTCCTACCCCCCCCCCCCCCCCACAAGAGGATGAGACGTCACACCTCCTCCCCCCCCCAACCACCCAGGGGATGAGACGTCACCCCCCCCCCCCACTCCCACCCCGCCCCCCCCCCCCCCCCGCCCAAGAGGGCGACGTGGGCCTCTCCTAATCCCACTCCCTCTCCTCATCCCACCCTCCCCACCAGGGTTCCAAATGGGCCCGCCCCCCCTCCTCCGGCAGACGCCAGCGGACCTGTGTGAAGCCCGTTCACTACAGCCGTGGCTCGAAGTTAGTGTCCAGGAACGTGCTGCAGGCTGTCAAAGGACTGAAGGTGAGCGGGAAGGATGGTGGAGGGAGACCACGATCGAGGTAGGTTAGGGGTGTGCTCTGCCGGGGGGCCTGCCTCACAGAGGGGTCCGATGGGGGAGGGGGCGGGGCTGCCTCCCAGGGATCCGTACCCGGGGGGGGGGGGGGGCGTCTGCCGGGGTGGTTTGAGGGCGTGTCCGCGAAGTGTGGGCCTCTGTATTGCTTGTTTCTTCTGTTTCTCAACTTTTATTTTTGGCCACCTCATCTTTCTGCTTTTTAAAATCTTTCTCAATTTTTCTCTCAGTCTTTCTGTCTCTCCCTTCCTCTGTATCTTTCTCAGGCTCTGTGTGTTCCTATTTAATCGAGATGTTCAAAATCAGGGAGAGTTTCTGATTGATTATAGAAGGAAAAACAGGGAGAAAAGCAGAAAAACCCGGCAGGTCCGGCTGCATCGGTTCAGAGAGTTAACATTTTGAGTCCATATAATCCTTCAGGGCAAGAAAAACATGGGTTATCCATCTTAGATCAGGGAATGTGATGGGGAGATTTAATAGAGGTGTTTAAAATGACAAATGATTTATGATAGTGTCAATGGAGGGAAATTATCTCCCAGCAGGAGGAGGGTCTGTCGATGGAGAGAATCGATTTCCTCGGTGCAGGAGGGTCTGTAAGCAGAGGACACAGAGATTTAATATAATTGATAACAGAATTGGAAGGGGTGATAAGGAGAATTTTTTGCACAATAACTTGATATGATCTGGAATGCACAAACTGACAAGTGCTCGAAGCAGGTTTAATAGTAGCTTTCAAAGGGAATTGGATAAATACTTGCAGAAGGTAAATTGGCAGAGTTATGGTGAATGGGATTAATTGGACAGTTCACTCACCTTTGTGACATTCTGAATGTTTATCCCCTAAGGTTTTAATATTTGATCTTTTCAGTCACAATATGTCTCAAACAGATTAAAACATTGGGTTTGATGAGCTATCAGACCTGTTTCCTGTGTGTCTGTGTAACTTAAGAACTGCAGATAACAATGAGAAGGAACTGATTATTTTTAGTTCCTCTAACAGATACACCTCAGATATCAGAAATCCCTGGAGTTCGCCATGTCCTCATTATTCTCGCCTCGACTATAACAGCTCTCAGTCAGGCCGAGTCAGTCACATGTATCTGTCGTGATGTTTCCACTTCTATTTTATCACTCACCTCCCAGTGACACACTGACATAGACACCTTAAAATATCATTGCTCCTTTACAGCTTGTCTTCCTATCATAATCAAATGTTTGTTGGGCCTCTTGTCTCCCTTAATGTCAGATTACCTGCAGTTAAAATGTCCTCAGAGACATTGGAACCGACCTTTGTGATTATTATTAGACTAGATTCCAATCAATCCCAGGAGTTGCAGTTGTAAAATACAGCAGAATTGGAATAACAGACAGGTTATTGTCTGATAATGACAGGGGCAGAGAAACACAGACCGGAATCTAAATACATTATATCAATAGACCATGACTCACTCACACTATCAAATGAAACCTAAACTTTGGTTATGGTGCACTCGATACTGACTGTATTACCATTACATTGGATCTAATGCTGTGTTCACTAACATACTGCAATGTGACTTATTATTTGAACAAACATTGTATTTGTTACACTCAGAGTAAGTCAGTGCTTTGCTGTGTTGTCTCTGTGCTCCATCCCCACTCTGATTGGATTGGAGCCTGTGTGTGTCATTGTTACACTCAGACTCTGTAACTGTTATTATTGGACAAGCAGCAAGTCACCGTCACAATGCCCGGCTGATTGACGGCTGCGCGGACCAATGGGAAGAGGGGGTAGTGCTGGAGGACCGATCGGGAGCGGTCGGTCCTCCAAGCAATAGGAGCGAATGAGGGGCGGGGCCAGCTTTGACTGGAGCATGCGCAGTGTGAGTAATGGCGATGGAGGCGGCTTTTGTTTTGGGCTCGGAAATCTGTTCGAGGTGATTGGCGGTACGGAGAGAGCAATGGATCATCCAGGTGGGTGGAAACGCTGCGTAAGCATGTTGTGTAAGCCGCAAACCGCGGAAGAGTGCTTCCCGGACCCAGTTTGTACCGAGCAGGACTGCAGCTCCTCATGTTCGTCCCGGGTTAACGTTCGCCATCTTTATTGGGGGCAATATGCAGCAGTGCGCACGTGCGGCCGCCATGTTTGTAGAGGGCAATGTTGTCAATCAGTGGGAGGAGCTTGTTCCCCAGTGTTCAGAATGGAGACAACTTGTCCATCAAACTGCATCAACCCTCTGAGTCCCAATGTCTTATTGATGAGACAGAGCAGTGACAGAGAAGGAAAAAGAAAGGGAAAGTAAAACAGTAAATGCTGCAAAATCTCAGCAGATCTGACAGCATCTGTGGAGAGAGAATAGAACCAATGTTTCGAGACTGGATGACCCAGAGTCAGAGCTTGTACACGTGTAAACAGAGCATGTAAACTTTGACACCTCCACGTACCCTTGTACACTTCTATCAATCTACTTTGCTCCAAGGATAACAACCCCAAGTTATCCAGGCTAACATTGTAACTATAATTCCTCATCCCTGAAACCATTTTGATAAATCTCCTCTGCACCCTGTCAAGGAGCCTCGCATCCTCCATAATGTGTGTGGTGATCACTGGTTTGCACAGACCCAGGTATTCTGTGTTCCTGTCTGTGATCTCATCACATACTTACAATTGCACAGTGACACCAGCCCCGCTCCCCGGGGATTTCCTCAAATGGGAGATTTTTCTCTGATGCCAATGCTTCTGATATCTTTCCAGCTGCAGGCTCCAGCAGGAGATTTTAATATTAAAATCAGTTAAATTGTTTCAGAGGTGAGTGTTTGTGACCATTCACGGGCGTGAGTTCTCGTCATAAACCAGCTGCTCACCTCCATGCTGTGGTACCGGCTGGTCCCTTTGACCCCTCCCCCTGGCTTTGTCGCCAATATCCAGAGAACCCTCGTGCGGTTCTTCTGGGACAATCGACTGCACTGGGTCCCTGCTGCGGTTCTGCATCTCCTGCTTGAGGAGGGCGGACAAGGTCTGTTGTGCCTCCGCACTCAGATAGCGACCTTCCTCCTCCAGGCCCTGCAGAGGTACCTTTACGTTGAGCCCCCTCCACGATGGTGTGCCATGGCAATGTATTTCTTCCGCAAGTGGCACGGCCTGAGTTATGACGTGCAGCTCCTGCATATCGAACTGGGGCATGCTTCGACCGCCCTGCAGGAGATGCCCGTCTTTTACCAGGACCTCCTCACCGTCTGGAACACGGTCGCCTCGCGACGCAGCTCCCCCCCGTCAGGAGTAGCGGCTCTCGTGCGAGAGCCGCTGCTCAGGAATCCGCTCCTCCAGCCGTATAACTTCAGGTGGCTGGCGGAGAGGAGCGCTGTGGATGCCGGGGTGACCAGAATCGGGGACGTGCTCGATGGCGGAGGGGCGGGCTGGCTGAGGGCGCGGAGACAAGCGTCCGGCGCGCGGCCAAAGCCATCCTAGACCTTAGGACGGTCGTGCTCGGCCCCGAAACTGCACGCAAACTCGAGACGGCGCAGGCGTGCGGTGGGATCTCGCCCGAGCATTCCCCTGTTCGGGCGGAATTCCACATTGGCCCAAAACCTCAACCCCCCTCCCTGGGTGAGGTGCCCCACAGCCTGAGCCGCCTCGCGGAAATGCCCTCCGTGCCTTTTTCTACCGCGCGGAGGCGTTTCCTGTGCGGGCTGCTGCTGCACACCCTCCACTACTGCCTCCTTGCCTGTCGCCCGGATACACCTTGGCGGGCCTTGTTGCCGTCGGGCGGTGGAGATCCCCAGTGGAGGTCCCACTACGGAGGGATCTCCCCCAATTATGTCGGGGACCTGGGGTGGAGGGTGATGCATGCAGCAGTGCCGCACAATCGTAGGATTCACCTGTTCACGGGCTCCGAAGACTGCCCTTTCTGCGGCCTTGTGGAGTCCATGGACCATGTCTATGTTGTGTGTCTTAGGCTGCACTCCCTTTTTGTTTTCCTAAAGAACCTTTTATTGATGTTTTGTTTGCACTTCAGTCCCACGCTCCTGATCTACGGACACCCGGTGCGGAGAGGGGAGGGTCGGGATGGCGACCTCCTCGTGAACCTGCTCCTGGGCCTGGCGAAATGCACCATTTACTGGTCCAGGCAGCGGGCGATCGAGGGGGCCGTCCATCCTGACTGTCTGCCCCTCTGCTGCGGCTACGTTCGCGGCCGGGTGTCCCTGGAGAGGGAGCATGCGGTGTCCATGGGCGTGGTTGACGCCTTCCGCGCCCGCTGGGCACCGCAGGGGTTGGGGTGCGTTATCGACCCTAATAATCACATTTTAATTTGATGTTTTTAAGTTTCCTTTGTACTTTGATTTCTGTTCGGGCTGTTCCCCCTCCTTTTGGGGAGCTGCCCCTTTTACTTTGTCCTGACTTAATCTGAGTTTGTTTATTTGTTTTGACCTAAAAGAGGCCAACATCTGTGAGTAAAACACTTTCTTTTCTCTCCCTTTCCATTTCTTTTCTCATTTTGGGGGGAAATTGGGGACTTGCAGCAACTGAAGGGAAAGAAAGTGAATCCAGGGAGGCTGCAGACTCTGGAAAGGTTGGCCCAGGTCTCCCTCTCTCTCTCTCTTAAAGACATTGATATAGAAACAGAGATGATAGGAGCAGGAGGAGGCCATTTGGCCCTTCGAGCCTGCTCCGCCATTCATTATGATCATGGCTGATCATCCAACTGAGTAGCCTAATCCTGCTTTTTCCCATAACCTGTGATCCCATTCACCCCAAGTGCTTTATCCAGCCGCCTCTTGAATACATTCAATGTTTTGTGCACCAACTACTTCCTGTGGTAATGAATTCCACAGGGTGACTACTCTTTGGGTGAAGAAATGTCTCCTCACCTCCGTCCTAAATGGTCTGCCCTGAATCCTCAGACTGTGACCCCCGGTTCTGGACTCCATCGGGAACATCCTCCCTGCATCTATCCTGTCTCGACCTGTTAGAATTTTATCAGTCTCTTTGAGACTCCCCCCTCATTCATCTGAACTCCAACGAAAACAATCCTAACCTCGTCAATCTCTCCTCCTACATCAGTCCCGCGATTCCCTGAATCAGCCTGGTAAACATCCTTTGCTCCCTCAGCTTGACACATTTATTTGTCTGGCTAAAAGGATGGTCTCTTTCCTCATGTTCACATTAAAGGGCAGCTTTCCCCAGGAGATGGCTGACATTTAAGCGGACAGTATGTTAATATAGGACAGAGATATGTCGAGTGTTATTACAGATTAGGCATATTATTTATGTTTCTGTAATAAAATACATTTATTATTTCTTGCATTGTAATATAATCCTGTAGTGATGTTATACATTTCCAATCATAAAGTCATTACAGCACAGAAGGAATCCATTCGGTAACTCGAGTCCATGCTGACTCTCTGTATAACATTCCAGTCCCATTCCCACTCTATATCCCATTCTCCTGAAAGTTTATTTCGTTCAAGTGCCCATCCACTTTCATTTGTAAATAGAATCCATAGATATGGATGGAGATTTACAACTTTTTGGGACTGAAATAGGAAAGAATGTTCCATAGAAAATAGAATTGTCTGCTCTGAATTTATATCCTATACTGACACTGATGACTTTTGTAAACTCATTTTACAGGATATCGAAAGAGGAATCACAGGCCGAAATCTCAAATGTCACGTCTAGACGTGACAGAGTCATATTCCTTGGGACCTCAATATCATCGGACTTTGAATCCAGAAGGAGAAATGATTGTCCAGTCTGTCGATTTGAAAAGATTTGAAATGTCAGTGTGAGTTAAAAAGCATCGACACACTGCCACACTTGAGTGAGTGTGTTCCAATGCACTGACTAAAGAGCTTTAACCAGTTACACAATCTGAATAAATATCACACCATTCACAGCGGGGAGAGACTGTACCCGTGTTCTGTGTGTGGACGAAGTTTCAACTAATTGTCCACTCGAGAGTGGTAAGGACACCTGCACCATGGAGAAACCATGGAAATGTGCGGACTGTGGCAAGAGATACAGAGCCCCATCTCAGCTGGAAATTCATCGGCGCAGCCACACTGGGCAGAGGCCATTCATCTGCTCTCAGTGTGGGAAGGGATTCACTGAGTCATCCAGCCTGCAGAGACACCAGCGAGTTCACACTGGGGAGAGGCCATTCACGTGTTCTCAGTGTGGGGAGGGATTCACTCGATCTTCCGACCTGCCGGTCCATGAGCGCATTCACACTGGGGAGAGGCCGTTCACCTGCTCTCAGTGTGGGAAGAGATTCACTCAGTCTTCCAACCTGCGGACACACCAGCGAGTTCACACCGGGGAGAGACCGTTCACCTGCTCTCAGTGTGGGAAGAGATTCACTCAGTCTTCCAACCTGCGGGCACACCAGCGAGTTCACACTGGGGAGAGGCCGTTCACCTGCTCTCAGTGTGGGAAGGGATTCTGTGATTCATCCAACCTGCAGATACACCAGCGAGTTCACACTGGGGAGAGGCCGTTCACCTGCTCTCAGTGTGAGAAGAGATTCAGTCTTTCATCCCACCTGCTGAGACACCAACAAGTTCACGGGTGATTCCAGGGGTTGGATTCTGCTGTTATTGTTTCTGCTCTCAATTACATCCAGGACTGCATTTTGTTCATTCTCACAGTTGGTCAATGGGGAGGGTCGGAGGGTTTCTTTCTGCTGGACTGGCTGGTCTCATGACTTTGCCTCCAGTGGGCTGATGCTCTTTGAGTCTGTTGCGAATACATGGTTTCAAATTTCTCAAGGATCACAGAGTGACAGGGTGTTAGGAAGTTAGGAGTCACTATTTCTGTTTGAAACCCCCCCAAACGCCCATCCAATTTCCTTTGTAATTGTTCATTGTCTCCACTTCCTCCACCCTCGTTGGCAGCGAGTTCCAGGTCATTACCATTCGCTGCATCAAAATATTCTTCCTCCCATCCCTCCCTGCATCTCTGACCCAAAACCATAAATCTGTGTCCCCCTCGTCCTTGTCCCTTCAGCTAACGGGAACAGCTTTTCTTTGTCCACCTTTTCTAAACCTGCCAGAATCTTGTCCACCTCTATCAAATCTCCCTTCAACATGTTTTGCTCCAAGAGGAACGACCCCAGCCTGATATCGACAATAAAGAACAAACTAACAGAACATGTTAATACCTGAAATCAAATGGGAATGTTTAATTTCTGTTTTAAAGATATTGTGAATATATTGTCCTGGACAATAAAGGAATTGGAATAACTCACCTTGGGTGTGGTTGAATGGAATATATCAATCTGGTATCCACCTACAGTCTAGTGAAAGTCTGGAATGTGTAGCTGGAAATCACTCCCTCACAGCACTGTGGATGTACCTACACCTCAGGCATAATAGCAGTGAAAGAAGGCAGTGTTGGGGTTGACCATGGCCGAGGCAGCTACATACAGCCACATATTCTGTTATAATTGAAGGACAGCAGATTGAATGTGAGGCATTGTGGGACTGGACTATCTTGACCACATTCCTGGGACTGCTCAGTTTCTGCAATCATGGACCATTAAAGCTGCTTAGCAGGGCCCTGACAGAGGACCTGGTGAGAATATTTACTCAGAATGAGTTCGAATTAAACTGGGGTGGCACGGTAGCACAGTGGTTCGCACTGCTGCCTCACAGGTCCAGGGATCTGGGTTCGATTCCCAGCTTGGATCACTGTCTGTGTGGAGTTTGCACATTCTCCCCGTGTCTGTGTAGGTTTCCTCCGGGTGCTCCGGTTTCCTCCCACAGTCCAAAGATGTGCGGGTTAGGTGGATTGGCCATGCTAAATTGCCCCTTCATGTCAGGGGGACTAGCTAGGGTAAATGCGTGGGGTTATGGGGATAGCGTCGGTGGGATTGTGGTTGTTGCAGACTTGATGGGCTGAATGGCCTCCTTCTGCACTGTAGAGATTCTATGAGATTATTGCAGGACCGGCTGGTGTTCAGCAGCTGAGATACCTGGATTCTAAAAATGGGGTCTGACTAATCAAAACTTGATTCTAATGATTATAATCTTACCCATTTTCAGCCATGTTTAAATTATTTTATCATAAAGGACTGTGAGGGACTTGTGACCTGATTGTTGGTGAAGTGACGGTATACTCCAAGTAGCACTGGACTGAAAAGTAAAAATCTGAGAGTAGATTCTAATGATTATAATCTTACCCAAGCATGGCCAGTGAAAAATCAGAGCTCGAGTGGGGACTGGACAGGTCTCTTACCTGCCATTTGGAAACTAAGAACAAGAAACTTATCGATTAAAATGATTAGAGAATAGAGCCAATGTTTTGAGTCTGGATGACACTTCAGAAGAGCTCTTATAAAGGGTCATCCAGACTCGAAACATTGGCTCTATTCTCTCTCCACAGATACTGTCAGACCTGCTGAGATTTTCCAGCATTTTCTGTTTTTGTTTCAGATTCCAGCATCCGCAGTATTTAACTTTTATGATAAAATGATTAGTTCTGATTGGAATCCCCAGGACCCTCCCGTAAAACAGAGGGAGTGGTGGCAGAAGGAGAAAAAGGATAAGGATGATAAAGTCTGGGTTCTGATTCTCCGAGCCCATGTAGAATAAACAAAATGAGTGAAGCAGTTTATAAAGAACAGAAGTTACCCATCCCTAACAAAAACTGATCAAATAAAAATAATTAGGTTGAGGAATATAACAAAAAATTTAAGAGATGAAGTTTAAAATGATTTGTTTTGTTTTAAACTTGTGTAAAGTGGTATTATTGTGTGCCAAGTTTTTGCTGCTCACTCCCCATCCCTTTAGGTTCTGTAGAAAAGTTAACCCTTTCAGCAGACAGTTCATTTGTTTTTAAATCGCCAAAAAACTTGTGTCTATTTTAGTTAATAATTGAAGATTGATGGGAATTGGCTAAGATGGGCTTTTGACATTTTTTAAGTATAAAAAAGTGGTCTTGAGAAGGCAATTTGGTAGAGAGAGGTGGAGGGAGAGATGTTCACAGAGAGGTGTGGAGAGCTGTTGGTTTTACAAGTTATCCATGTTTTTGGAGCGGTCACTTCATGTCCTGGTCTGAGAGGGATGGAGAGAAGTCTGTTCAATTGTTAAAGTTAAACTTTCTCCATTCACTGTTAATCGACACTCTGTTTTTTATCTTTCTGACTTGATACATTTTTAATGATTAATAAACTTCCTGAATTCACCATTTAAAGTATTCTTTCTTGCCATATGGTTAAGACACTGGAACCTGGTGTGATTTACGATGAGGGAGGTTTTTGTAAACAAGAGAACCCCCATAAATCTTAGTTCAAATAAATCAAAGTTCTGACAAATGGAATGCAATCTTTTATTACGAGAGAAATTGACCACAGAAGTAAAGATGTTCTGCTTCAGTTATACAGGGCGTTGCTGAGACTGCATCTTGAATACGTGCAGTTTTGTCTCCTATTTAAGAAATGATACAAATGCATTGAAAGTGGTTCAGAGGAGGTTTAATCGACTGCTTCCCAATTCTTGACCCTCACAGGATAAATGTTGTCAGATTTTCCTTGTCTTCACCTCTGACAAAGAGTAATCCTGACTCAAAATGTTGTCTCTATTCTCTCTTTACAGATGCTGTCAGACTTGCTGAGATTGTCCAGCATTTTCTGTTTTTGTTTCAGATTCCAACAACAGCAGAATTTTGCCTTTATACCAATTCTTGTTGGATAAGGGCGTCAAAAGTATCAGGTGTAGAACGGGAATGTGGAACTCTACACAAGTAGATCAGCCATGATGTAAATAAACGGTGGAGCAGACTCAAAGGGCCAAATGGCCGACTTCTGCTCCGATGTCGAATGTTGGTCACAAATTCCTGAGGATTGTGAACCAAGGCTGGAAGATTCGCCTTGCTTGTGTTCGTGGGAAAATGTCCAGGAGAACCATCACTGTGAAGGACAGTTCTGGGATTAAAGGTTGCCAGACTGGAAAAGGAAAACAATGGAAATAAACCCTTGAGGAGTAAAGAATCACTTTGGACTGGTTTTTGGAGAAAGTGTGTCAACATTCCAAGGCAAAGTAAAATATATCCATTGAGTGGATATTTAGTGGTGTTAAGAGTAAAAGGGCAAAGTTTAATTTTACAGTTTAAGGGCGATGTTCCCTATAAAAAAGTGTTTAATTATTGTTGCTTCTAGTTTGTTGGAGTAAACATCAGAAAACTTGAAGTTTTGTCGTGTGAATCTTTAATTTACTCACTGGGTTTAGAATTCTTTTTTTTTAATTGTTGATCATCAGAGATCCTAACAGTTCATTTAAAGCCACACGTTTCGACTTCCCATTTGAGCCAGGGGCATCTTTCTGTCTCTCTATTGCTCGTGTTAATGACAGCCAGGCGACAGATCTGAGGGCTGAATTTAGCTGAGAATAACGGGGCCTGCGCCCCAGTTGGGAAACTGCCCTGGGCGTCGCACTAATAGAGAGACAGGAAGTGCTGGAGGACTGAGTGGGAAATGGGCCTCCAACCAATTGTTATATCAGTCACTCAGAGCTAAAGAGAAACCTGTCTCTTTAATTACATATACAGGGAAGAGGCTGCACTGAAATCTGCCCTTCAAACCTGCACAAAAGCAGGAGGCTGAGATTGACAGGATGCAGGAGTCCATTCAGCCCATCGTGCCCCTGCTATCTCTTTGAAAGGACTCTCTGATTCATCCTACCACACTGATCTGTCCCCACAGTCCTGCAAATTCTTCCCTTTCAAGTTTTTACCTTTTGGAAAGATTCTATTGAATCTGCTTTCAGGCAGATCAGAACAACTCGCTGTGTCAAAAAATAAAATCTTACCTCCTCCTCTGGCTCCTTTGCCAATTACCTTAGAGGGACTCACTTTCTGTTAAAGAGCCTGCCAACCCCTCTCACCCACTTTCCCTAAAGTGCATCAATCTCATCAGGAAAAGTCCAGCAAAATCAAATATTGTTACTGATAAAAGTTTATTAATGAAACAGAACATGGTTAAAACAAACAGAAAATGACTTGAGGATCAAAGACAACCAGAGTAAAAGGATGTTCACAATGTTCTGGACACAAATGGTTTCTCTTTATCTGTTCCCTGCCCTCTTTGTGGTAAAGGCAGAATTCTCTGGATAGTAAATTTAAAAAGAAGTTTATTGAATGAAAAAGGTTTACTGAACAACTGAGCACGGTGGCACAGTGGTTACTGCTGCCTTACAGCGTCCCGGCTTGGGTCCCTGTCTGTGCGGAGTCTGCACATTCTCCCCATGTCTGCATGGGTTTCCTCCGAGTCCTCCGGTTTCCTCCCACAGCCCAATGATGTGCAGGTTAGGTGGATTGGCCATGCTAAATTCTCATTCAGTGTACCTGAACAGGCGCCAGAGTGTGGCAACTAGGGGAATTTCACAGTAACTTCATTGCAGCGTGAATGTAAGCCTACTTGTGACTAATAAATAAACTTTAAGACATTGACTTTCACAACTTCATGCGGGTGATCAGTCCGTAGAAGAGTAACCCTCTCTGGCTCCTTCTTTGTCAGGAATTCTTGTGGAATTCAGCCTCGGGACTCTGGCTCCTTCTTTGACAGTAATTTCCTTGGAACTCAGCCTTTGGAGGCTTCAGAATTTGGTTCACAAGGAAAACCTTCAGAACCTCTACTTTTATCCCCAAAGTGACCATTATCACACGTCAGAGTTGGGCCTGTTGTAACATGACAATTGGTCAATTTGGTCACCAGATTAATTGAATTGGATCCTCAATTACTGACACCACTTTCTCTCATTATCTCAGACAGGAATACAAGAGAACTGGTTCATACTATCCCTTTATCTGATTCTATACAATCCCCTTATTCACACAGTTTCAAATGTTGAGGCTAATCGGAGCTTGAAGATCTCTCTCGCCAGTACACTACGCCAGCTGCGGCACGGTGGCACAGTGGTTGGCATTGCTGCCTCACAGCGCCAGGGATCTGGTTTCGATTCTCGTTTTGGGTCACTGTCCATGTGGTGTCTGCACGTTCTCCCCGTGTCTGCGTGGGTTCCCTCCAGCCGCTCCTGTTTCCTTCCCCAGTCTGAAAGACGTGCTGGTTTGGTGCATTGGTCATGCTAAATTCTCCCTCAGTGTAACCCGAACAGGCGCCGGATGTGGTGACTAGGGGATTTTCACAGTCACTTCATTGCAGTGTTAATGTGAGCCTACTTGTGACACAAATAAATAAACTTTAAAAATTTATCTTCATTGCACATTCGTTACATACACAGCAATTAAGATTTTACATTTTAACAGCAAATAAAAACTCAGTCTTTTACTATAACGACTGATTCATTAATTGTAACTCAATTAAGGATCACTGCTTATTCAATCACCATGATGCCCCTCCGTGGCCACAGGTATCCTTAATGGTAGGCATGAACCCAGAATGTTTGAGTGATTCAGGTAGATGACTGAAAATTCAGTAAAGAAACTCTCATGTCTGTTTGAGCTACATTGCTGGAAGTAAGCTTACCAGCGCTGCTCCAATTACGTTTGCATAATGAATATGGAGTTTAGGGAATGCAGTTGATGAAAAGATCAATAATTGTCTTCGAATCCATACAGTGCAAAAGGAGGCCATCAGGCTCTTCGAGTCTGCAGTGACTCTCCGACAGGGTATATTTTCCTGGTCCTCTTCCCTGCTCCATCACCGTAACCCCACAGATTTTTCGTGGCGATTTATTCTAACCCACAAATTTCTGACAAGTTGGCATGCTGAACGCATCTAACCTGCACATCATTGAACTGTCGGAGGAAAAGGGGCACCCCACACAGACACTGGGAGCATCTGCAAACTCCACGTAGCCTGGAACTGAACCCGGATTCCTGGAATTATGAGGCAGCAGTGCTAACCACTGTGACACCACTGTACCAATTAATGACAGCCAAGCACACACGATGGGGTGAATGACCCATCGCACGATCTGCAAATGTTATGGATTTACAGGATTCCCTTGGTGGTTTACACACTTCGCTGTGCGGATGTGAGCAGTGAGGATAAGGTGGTGCTGCTCCATTGGATGACTGTCGATAAAACGCGAAATGCAGCCATGGTCTGCTCCGCTACTTTTGCTTTCACCGTCTTTGCCCGGGTGCAGACAGCAGCGGAATGAATCGTTTCAGTAATTGCTGATGGCGGGTTGTGGGGCTGATCAACAAGGAAGGATCACTGCTTAAATCTGGTGAACATTATCCATTTCCAACCAATCCAAGAGCAGAGAACACACGTGACCTTAAATGTATTTCGCCAACTTTAGCTTTCTGCTTCTTATTTACACCGCCAATCTCATGGTCTCTGGTAATGACGGATTCATTAAATGTGACAAATAGAAAGGGCACATTGATTGTCAGGTAGCAATGTGAAAACTCCGCAACGACGGTAAGTCACGCCACCTGCTGGTGGTTTCGGGTAGCTTTGTTTGTCGAGTTTGTCAAACTGTTGTCACCGCTTGAATTATTTGAATTAATTTCCAGTCATTTGATAGCGATAAGGAGGTTTACAAAAAATGAGAGGTTGGTATAACAGAGAGACGGAAGCAATGAGACAGAGTTATGATGAAAGTCACATGAGACACAGAAGGAACCAGAAAATGCGATTCTTTACAGCTCTCATTTATTGGCGGGGAATATCCATCAGTTCCGGCAGAGTAGCCAATCCTGTCTCTGGGAAATGCCCCTCAGTTCCTCAAAAAATAAAACCAGATTATAACAGGGGCTACCCTTTACACTAGATTGGAATCACCGGCAGAATTAGAGCATTTTGTTACTTCGTATCGAGATGTATACACGGAAACCATGTGTTCTCCATGCTCCTTACTGATTATAATGATCTTGCTGCCCGGCGGGTCCATTATTAAATAGTAACCATGTCATCCAGTGGTTATTTTTAAACCCTGACTTTTGAGCTAATCTGTATTTGTGTGACATGAATGAGTGGCAAAACTTCAGTGTTCCAGGTTCATTTCGAATTGACAATTGGGGAAGGACAGTGTGGACTGGACTGCCGTTACTTGATAACCTGCACTACCCTAACTCTACTCTGGTACATGCAGTATTCCGGGGAAGCTCCGCGATATTTGCTGAAGAAATGTAGCTTAGGGGGTGAAGAAAGGTCCCCAAACCGAGGTTCTCTGCAGATTTGCTGAAGGGAAACAAAACAGTTCCTTTATATCTTCTGTCGGATACTGCCGTGTATTTCCGTGCCACACATAGATACATGGAGCGGATCCAGTACGAAACTCCCCAGAATTGGAGTTCCAGTTGGTGGCCAGAGGATGGCGCTGTCACACCGATAAAGAGGGACAAGAATTAAACTCAGTGAGAGTCACAGGAATCTTCCGAAAAGAACAAAATATAATCCCCCACAAGAAGAGGTGAAGGACACGTTCGGAATTGTATTAGTTGGTTTTAACTCGCGTTCATAATTAAATTCGCCGTTATAAATCTATTTGATCTATTTCGTTGACTTAGTGTTTTGAAGCTGTTTCCGTGCCTCTCTGTAACATTAAACAACTCTTCCTCATCTCCCCTTTTAGATTTCTGGAGCCTTTGGCCCGAGACCAGTTCTCTGGTTTTATTTGATCAGAGTGTGTTGTTGGGTCAGAAACAGTTTATGAAAAATGAACAGATTTCAGAACTCATTGACTTTGATCATTCAATTGAATTTCACAATGTTTCCCAAACAGTATTCAAATATTCATCTGATTTACAGAATCACGGAGCAGCGACAAACAGATGAACAAGCCAGATATGATAAGAAGTTTAATGCTACCCTGGTATCAGGTGGAGACAGTCAGGGAGATGTGGAAATTGGCTGCTCGGATTTATTTGAGAAATCAAAGTCACAACTTTATGAAATGTGTTCCGGATGTGCAAGCTGTCTGGAATGTAGCAATAGTGATCAAATAAACGCTATGAACAGTTCGCCCTCAAAGGCCCAGAAACTGAAAAGGGAGACGGAGCGAGTGGTGTTCAATATGGTAAGCAGGCATGGAAAAATAAGAAAAGGACAAATAGGGACTTCGGGATCAGAGGACGTCGCACAGACATGGAGAACTGTCCGTCTGCTGTGTGTGTGGCGCTTCACGGCCAGGTTTGACGGATGTTTGGGATTTTATCACCCAGGTCTGATTTTAGAGGAATACAGAGTTGATTAGCAGCAGAAGGGACGATTTAATTGACACATTCATTATGTGATGGACTTGTCGGCCTAAAACGGTTCTGCAGTTTGTTTTCTCGGCCTCTCCTGGAAACAGTTGGGTGACAGTTGATCCGAGGTGAATATGGTTTCCTGTCGGTTTGTGTTTGAGCGGCTGACAGCGCCGCTGCTCATTGTGGCTGCATCTGCCAGAAGTTCTATACAGCAGCGAGGAGCTCTGACTTATCTTGCTGAGACAGTTTTTGTACAGGACTCAGGTTGCTTTCCATCACTGTGAGTCTGAAAGCGCAGTAATACACGGCCGCGTCAGACAACTGCAGATCCGAGATCGTCAAACTGATGGATTTCTTCGGGATTTTGAGGTCAGTCGAGAAACGGATTTTAGCAAAATCTGCTTTACCTTCATTACCCCCCGAATACTTCCACAGTATGTACTCGGGCTGGGAGTCTGGATGCTGTCGATACCAGTATAAATAATAGCTGGTTTCTGCAGTATCATAGTTGCAGTTTAATATCACCACGTCTCCTTCTGGCTTAACATCTGAGGACAGCGGCTGAGTGACAGAATCTCCATGGGTCAGACCTGGAAAATATGTTCAAATAGATAAAGAAAAGAGTGATGTGTAATCAACAGTAAGATTCCACCCAAGTTTTGGAAATGAGAAAACTAACGTGATGCCCAGAAATACCTGTTAGAAATGCCCCCCACACAATCCAGATGCCGAGTACCCGCATTGTCTCTGTCCGCTCTGTGAAGGCGGAATTGGTTATTTGAAGACACCCATTCTAAATCCCCACCCTTAATAATCTGACGACATTTCTCAGAGGCTCATGCGTCAGCTCCGTGTCTCGCCAGTGGCACCCTGAGATTGGTAACTGTTCAGATGACTATCAGTGAATAGAAGCTCCCCAACCTGTACTACATTCGGTGTCCCTGTTGGGCGAATTGTTCCGCTTTGGAAACGGGATGTCAAGAAAAAAACCTTCATTTTGTTATTGGAACGGAGGAGCAAGGAGTGTTGATACATTTGGTGGATTTCCAATCAATGTTCTGTGCACATTCTCTTAATTTTAGCATCCAAGCATTAGTGCCTGAGTCTCAGTGAGAGTCCAGAGAACGGTGGAGGCTGTGGGCCACTGAATAATTTTAAAACTGAGTGAAACCAACATTTTAACGAAAATGTATGCCACGGTTCAAGAAGATCAAGGCAGAAAAGTGGATTTAAACGGAAAATCAGATGAACTGTAATCTGACTGAATGTTAGAGCAGATTTGCAGGCAGCCTAATTTTTATGTTCGAATGTTGAGATATCGGTGGATGGGCTGTGAATACCATGCAATCTTCTTTGTTTTACTGAAGGTACAGAGAAATCAATCAATGAAGTCTCGTTGCCTGTATATTATTCCTGAGATAATGTAAAGCGTGTACTGTGGGTGCTGTCCTGAAAGCTGGCCATGCACTGTTGGAGAACAGATATCCACTCCATCTGACGAAGGAGCTGTGCTCCGAAAGCTTATGGTATTTGCTACCAAATAAACCTGCTGGACTTTAACCTGGTGTTGTGAGACTTCTTACTGTCTGAAATCAGCAGGGTTAGGATATGAAATTGTCATGGTGCAGCTAATTGTGACATTGCCGTTTCTTCAAAGGTCCACTCAGAGACAACCCGATGCACTGTGTGGTTGTGATCCCATTCTGATATAATGTACTGGGAAGAGTCAACTTTAAGAACTTGCGCTTTTTCTTATTAATTATTATCAACATGGGGGTCACTGGACAAGTAGTTCAAGGGCCCAGAATAATGCTTTGGGAAAATTAGTTCAAATCCCACCATATCAAATCGTTATATTTCAATTCGATTTTGGAGAAAAATGGTCAAAATTTAAATTTAGAAAAGTCAAGGTTAAATTTAAATGTGATGATTTGATATTGAAAGCTAGTCGCATTGATGGTGCTGGAACGCTTTCACTGCAAATCCACCTAGTTCACTAATGCACTTTGTGGAAGGAAATATGCCATCCTAGCGAGGCCTGGAATGTGTGTGATTGCAGAATAACAACAATATAACGAACTCTCAAATATCCCAGCCCGGTTCGAGGACAAAACGTGATGGACAGAAATATTGTCTTGTCACCGACGTCCAATTAATAATTTTAAAAAAGAGTTCATATCATTTGAATAATGGCAATGCCTGAGTTACAGCGGTCAGGAGAACAGCATATTCTTTACTTTCAATTGGGAAGGAAACGCTAAGTGAGAAGTGAGAAAATTGATGAGGAGAGGTCGGTTGTGGTTCTGCTTCCTTCTCCCCGAGTCTATGACTACAGTTCGGAAAAAATCCCCGTAACACTAAGGGGCAATTTAGCATGACCAATGCACCTAACCTGCAAATTTTTGAACTGTGGGAGGAAACCGTAGCATCTGGAGAATACCCAGGTAGACACGGAGAGAACGTGCAAACTCCGCACAGACAGTCATCCAAGGCCGGAATTGTATCTGGGTTCCTTGCGCTGTAAGGCAGCAATGATAACCACTGTGCCACCGTGCCGCTCATTTAGTAATGCAGGACACGTGAGGTAGGCCAGAGAGAGGGGGCGACACAGAGCAGAAAAAATAGACTGTGGACTTTGTTGCCAATAGCAACGGTATGCCAATGGTACCAGAGACATTGTCCGTGTCATTTCAAGTTTGGAGAAACATGTGACGACTGCGCCCTCTGACGGTGACTCAGGGTACGTGACACTGTCCGCAAGTGCAAGGTTGTCGATGGGCAGATTCCAGCGGTCTTTTATTGAGAGACGTGTTTTCAAACAATTCAACTATGTAAACACACGCGAGGGAAATATAAATGAATTGAAAGAACAGTGCATTCTGTGTCATTTCTGAATCTCTTCCTTTCTGTCCTCCCCCCATCAGTTGGCTTTGTATTTCGCACTCGTAATGTCTCACTTTCTTTCATTTCTCCTTCCAGACTTTTCTAATTGGTTGTCCTCTGCCTGTAATCCTAAGCAGAAAACGATTTCCAGAATTTTGACGCAAGGAACGGCGATATGGTTCAAAATGAGGATGGTTTGTGGCTTGAAGTGGTGCCGCAGAATGTGGTGTTCCCGTGCATCTGTTCCTCTTCTCCTCAGAGATGAAAGAGATTCCGGATTTCGAAGGTGCTATCGAAGCAGGCCTGACGGGTTAATTTAATCAAAGTTTCAAGTACATACATTAACTTATAATGGAAGACTGTGGTTTTGTTGGTTAACAAATAAGGATCATTGGACACCGTTATTTTTAAGAAGGTTTGTTTATTGCTGAGAAACGTTGCGCAAACCTGGTTATCCAGATTGCCGAGTGACATTGATTTATAGAGTCCACTCTCTAAGCCTCTTGTGTCGTCCACCTCCTCCTCTTCCAGTTACCATGCCCCAAGAGGGCATTGGTGACCATGGATGTCCATTTGATCGCTCTGTGATTTCAAAGTACTCCAGCGGTCTGTCATTGACTTCTGCAGTATTGTTGACCAGGTATCGGTTCCGTTCCCATCACCTGCCATCAGCAATACTGAAAGGATTTACAGGCTGATAATCAACGTGTTGACCTCGTTAAGAACGTGACCATCAAGTTTGGTAGTTTGTGTTCTGTGGAACGAAGGGAACTTGGCGGGTTTGTCCACAGATGTCTGAAAGAGGAAGGGTATGTTAGTAGGGTGGTGAAAAGGGCATACGTGACGCTTCACTTTGTCAATCATGACATAGGTTGCAAAAGCAGGGAACTCATGTTGGAACTGTGCAGAACTTTGGTGAGGCCACAGCTTGAGTACCGTGTGCAGTTCAGGTCGCCACATTCTCGGAAGGATGTGATTGCAATGCAGGGGGTGCAGAAGATATTTACCAGGATACTACCTGGGATAGAACATTTAAGTTATGAAGCAAGGTTGGGTAGGCTTGGCTTGTTTTCGTTGGAGCAGAGAAAACTGAGGGGCGACCTGATCGAGGTGTACAAGATTATGAGATACACGGACAGAGTGGATAAAGAGCAGCTATTCCCCTTAATTGAAGGGTCAGTCACAAGGCGAAATAGGTTCAAGGTGAGGGACAGGAGGTTTCGGGGGAATGTGAGGAAAACCTGTTTACCCAGAGGGTGGTGACAGTCTGGAGTACGCTGCCTGGGAGGATTGCAAAATCTCTTCCCATCATTTTCTTCCAAGTCCCGCAGTTTGATTTGAAACAGAACAGCTTCTGTTTTTAGCTTCACCACAGACTCAAACTTCACACACAGACTCCAACTTCACACACAGACTCAAACTTCACCACAGACTCAAACTTCACACACAGACTCCAACTTCACACACAGACTCAAACTTCACCACAGACTCAAACTTCACACACAGACTCAAACTTCACACACAGACTCAAACTTCACACACAGACTCAAACTTCATCCTCTGGACAACATCTGTGAGGAAAACACTTTCTTTCTCCCCCTGGGAAATACAGAGACAGAGAAATTCTCTGGAACTGGAATTAGAGCCAAATATACTGAGGGGGAAAATGTTTGTGATTTTGTGGAACCTGTTTTTATTGTTTGAACTTTTAAAGTGTAATTTATCTTGTCTATTCAAATACTGTTTCTTAATGCATGATTCAGTGATGTTAATTTTAGATTAATTTTTAAAATAAAATTTTTAAAAATAAAACATTGTCTTTCAGTTTATTCCCTTGGGATTTGTGGGAATGTGTTTATTATAAGGTGACCATGAGGATCGTAACAACATTGATATGTCTGGTGTTGTTATATGCTGCATATGATGTAGAGATGCCGGTGTTGGACTGGGGTGGGCACAGTAAGAAGTCTCACAACATCTGGTTAAAATCCAACGGGTTTATTTGGAATCACGAGCTTTCAGAGCTTGATTGGAACCTTTGTAGGTCAAATAGTTTGGATGGGGCAGTTTTTGTGCAGTGTGTGCGGGAGGGTTTCCTGACAGAATATGTGGATGGGCCGACTAGAGGTGAGGCCACATTGGATTTGGTACTGGGAAATGAACCGGGCCAAGTGTTAGATTTGGTTGTGGGAGAGCAATTTGGAGATAGTGACCACAATTCGGTGTCTTTTGTTATTGCAATGGAGAGGGATAGGGCCGTACGGCAGGGCAAGGTTTACAATTGGGGGAGGGGTAATTATGATGCGATTAGGCAAAAATTAGGGGGCATAAGTTGGGAACAGAAACTGTCAGAGAAAGGAACTAATGAAAAGTGGAACTTTTTCAAGGAACAAATACTGGATGTCCTTGATAGGTATGTTCCTGTCAGGCAGGGAGGAAATGGCCGAGTGAGGGAACCATGGTTCACAAAAGAGGTGGAATGTCTTGTGAAAAGGAAGAGGGAAGCTTATGTAGGGATGAGGAAACAAGGAATGAGCTGAAAAAGGGGCTTAGGAGAGCTAGGAGGGGACATGAGAAGTCCTTGGCGGGTCGGATCAAGGATAACCCCAAGGCTTTTTACTCTTATGTGAGGAATAAAAGAATGACCAGGGTGAGGTTAGGGCCAGTCAAGGACAGTAGTGGGAACTTGTGTATGGAGTCAGTAGAGATAGGCGAGGTGATGAATGAATACTTTTCTTCAGTGTTCACCAAGGAGAGGGGCCATGTTTTTGAGGAAGAGAAGGTGTTACAGGCTAATAGGCTGGAGGAAATAGATGTTCGGAGGGAGGATGTCTTGGCAGTTTTGAATAAACTGAAGGTCGATAAGTCCCCTGGGCCTGATGAAATGTATCCTAGGATTCTTTGGGAGGCAAGGGATGAGATTGCAGAGCCTTTGGCGTTGATCTTTGGGTCCTCGTTGTCCACGGGGATGGTGCCAGAGGACTGGAGAATGGCGAATGTTGTTCCTCTGTTTAAGAAAGGGAATAGAAATGACCCTGGTAATTATAGACCGGTTAGTCTTACTTCGGTGGTTGGTAAATTGATGGAAAGGGTCCTTAGGGATGGGATTTACGACCATTTAGAAAGATGCGGATTAATCCGAGATAGTCAGCACGGATTCGTGAAGGGCAAGTCATGCCTCACAAATTTGATAGAATTTTTTGAGGAGGTAACTAAGTGTGTTGATGAAGGTAGGGCAGTTGATGTCATATACATGGATTTTAGTAAGGCGTTTGATAAGGTCCCCCATGGTCGGCTTATGATGAAAGTGAGGAGGTGTGGGATAGAGGGAAAGTTGGCCGATTGGATAGGTAACTGGCTGTCTGACCGAAGACAGAGGGTGGTGGTCGATGGAAAATTTTCAGATTGGAGGCAGGTTGCTAGCGGTGTGCCGCAGGGATCAGTGCTTGGTCCTCTGCTCTTTGTGATTTTTATTAATGACTTAGAGGAGGGGGCTGAAGGGTGGATCAGTAAATTTGCTGATGACACCAAGATTGGTGGAGTAGTGGATGAGGTGGAGGGCTGTTGTAGGCTGCAAAGAGACATAGATAGGATGCAAAGCTGGGCTGAAAAATGGCAAATGGAGTTTAACCCTGATAAATGTGAGGTGATTCATTTTGGTAGGACAAATTTAAATGTGGATTACAGGGTCAAAGGTAGGGTTCTGAAGACTGTGGAGGAACAGAGAGATCTTGGGGTCCATATCCACAGATCTCTAAAGGTTGCCAGTCAAGTGGATAGAGCTGTGAAGAAGGTCTATAGTGTGTTAGCTTTTATTAACAGGGGGTTGGAGTTTAAGAGCCGTGGGGTTATGCTGCAACTGTACAGGACCTTGGTGAGACCACATTTGGAATATTGTGTGCAGTTCTGGTCACCTCACTATAAGAAGGATGTGGAAGCGCTGGAAAGAGTGCAGAGGAGATTTACCAGGATGCTGCCTGGTTTGGAGGGTAGGTCTTATGAGGAAAGGTTGAGGGAGCTAGGGCTGTTCTCTCTGGAGCGGAGGAGGCTGAGGGGAGACTTAATAGAGGTGTATAAAATGATGAAGGGGATAGATAGAGTGAACGTTCAAAGACTATTTCCTCGGGTGGATGGAGCTATTACACGGGGGCATAACTATAGGGTTCGTGGTGGGAGATACAGGACGGATATCAGAGGTAGGTTCTTTACGCAGAGAGTGGTTGGGGTGTGGAATGGACTGCCTGCAGTGATAGTGGAGTCAGACACTTTAGAAACATTTAAGCGGTTATTGGATAGGCACATGGAGCACACCAGGATGATAGGGAGTGGGATAGCTTGATCTTGGTTTCAGATAAAGCTCGGCACAACATCGTGGGCCGAAGGGCCTGTTCTGTGCTGTATTGTTCTATGCTCTATGCTCCTTCTCACCTGATGAAGGGGCAGCGCTCTGAAAGCTTGTGATTCCAAATAAACCTGTTGGACTTTAACCTGGTGTTGTGAGACTTCTTACTCTATGGTGCATATTAGGTATGTTATTTATGGATTTGTATTACAGTTGATTTTGTTTAATTCCAGAATAGTATTGTAACTACTCTGTATATTTTCCAGTTAAAGAGTCAGCAGAGCACAAGATAAATCAATTCAGCAGCTTGAGTCCGTGCCAAGTCTCTGTCGGGGAATCCACTCAGTGCCATTTTTCCTCGATATCCCTGTTCCCAGTACGTTTAATTCCTTCAAGTGCCCGACCAATTTTATTTTGAAATCACTGGTCGTCTCCACTTCCACCACTCTCATCGTCAGTGAGTTCCAGAACATGATTGCTTGCTCCCCAAGTCAAGTTCTTCCACACCCATCTGTATCTCTAATCATGTAATAGAGTTCTGAATATTGCATACATTTTTAGGACACTAAATATGCAAATTTTTTATATGCTTGGACACAAGCCTGTGTGAAGATTTCAGGAATATGTGTCCTGTACATGAAACAGTCAGCACGAATCTGTCGATTAGGATGAATCAGCACCCTCAGGACAATGTCTATTTCAGGTCCAGCAAAGTGAGAATGGAGGGAGAGTGTTTGGGATGGAGATTTACAAATTTTCAAGAATGAGAGGAAAGAATGTTCCACGGAAACTAGAATTGTCTGTTCTGAGTTTTTATCCTGTACTGACAGCAATGATTTTTGTGAATTTCTTTCACAGGCTATTAGAAGGGGAGAATTTACAGACACAAATCTCAACAAACATGACATTAGGATCTGACAGAGTCACCCAATTATTCAGGATCTGAATACCATCGGCATTTGAAACTAGAATGGGAAATGTTTGTCTGTTCCTTCAAACTGTTTAAACATCAGTGTGACTGGAAAATCACTGAGACACATTCACTCGAGTGAGAGTATTCCAGTGACCTGACTGTGGAAAGAGCTTTAACCAGTTACACAGGCCTGGAAAAGATTGAAGGATTCACAGTGAGGAGAAAGACCATGTATGTGTTATCTGTGGGGTCAAACCTTCATCTGAACCTGGAGGTGTACAAAGACACGCAGACCATGGAAATGTAGGGACTGTGGGAAGGGATTCAATTGTCCCTCGAAGCTGGAAACCTTGATGCAGCCACACTGTGGAGACACCGTTCACCTGCTCGGAGTTTGGAAGGAGATTTCGTGATTCATCCACCCGGAGGAATCACCAGTGACTTCACATCAGGGAGAGGCCATTCACCTGCTCTGAGCGTGGGAAGAAATTCAGCGATTCGTCTGCCCTGCTGACACACCAGCGGGTTCACAATGGGGAGAGACCATTCACCTATTGTGTGTGTGGAAAGGGATTCACTCAGTCATCTACCCTGCAGAACCACCAGCGATTTCACACGGGTGAGGGACTGTCCCCCTGCTCAGAGCGTGGGAAGGGATTCACTCACTCATCCCTCCCGCTGACAAACCAACGCATTCACACTGGGCCGAGGCCATTCATCTGCTCCGAGTGTTGGAAGGGATTCACTCAATTATCTAGTCTGCTGAGACACAAACGATTACACACTGGGGAAAGGCCATTCATCTGATGTGTGTGTGGGAAGTGACTCAGTCAATCATCCAGTCTGCTGGAATACTGAGGCACCTCCCCCAATAAGAAACCTGTTCAATGCTCTGACTGTGGGAGCTGCTTTAAAACCTGAGCCTACCTGAGGGTCGACCAGTGCATTCACACTGAGGAGATGCCGTTCAGGCGCTCTCATTGTGCAAAGAGGTTTAGAACATCATCTGACCTACTGAAACATCAGGGAATTCACACTGGGGAGAGACCCTGATAATTCCTACTCACTTTCAACAATTTCTCATAAAACCTACCAGATTGGAAGCTTCTGCCGGAAATGTTATTTTCCCTTAGTTTCCAAACTGAGACCATTCACCTGCTCAGTGTGTGGGAAAGGATTCACTTGTTCACCCAAGCTGCTGAGGCACCATGCCAGTCACACCCATTAGTGATCTTTCGGATGCTCTGACTGTGGCTGTTAATTATATCAATAGAGGTTAAGTTTATTCAGATGGAGGGCACTGATTAGATAGTTATAATGAGCAGGTAAAAAGTGGGACTCACTAATATAACTTGGAGTCAGAGTTGAACCTGTAATGTTTGATTCTGTGAACAAATCTGTACCAAATAAAGATTGACTCCACCCCAAGGCTGTCAGGATTATAACATGGTAACAGAAAATGCTTGTCTAATGGTGAAGGTTGGAAACTAAAAGAAAGTATATTTCAGACGGAAGCTTCCAATCCCAGCAGCTTTTGTGAGAAATGACGGAAAGGCAGTGGGAATTGTCAGGGTCTGATTACCTGCTGATGCTCTCGGAGTCTGAACCATACAACCAGTGGAAGAATGAAGTGGCGATGTGGACACGGGTTACATCCCGATCAAGGAGGAAACAAGATCTGGCTTTGGCATTGTCACTTCCTAACACAAGGAAAATCAGCAACAAAGCATTTTCTGATCAGCCAAACTGCAAGTTGATAACTGCACTGGCACGGATGATTCATGTAAAGAATTCACTTCAGGTGGTTGGAGGGTAGAATCCCTGTCAATTGGTCTATGGGAGAAATCCCAAATTCCCCTCTGTGCCGGGCGATCGCCCTCCTGCTTTAAAGGGATACAATTAGTTCCATTTTCAGTCATCAATTATCTGATTGTTCCATGAAAAGAATTGCTCGAAGCAACAAATTATTGGAGAAACCAGAAGAGGGTTTCTTCATGTGTAACGTTTGGACTGAAGGAGAAAAACCATCTTTTTCTTCAATTTGTTTTGAAACACTGTTTGTGTGAATTTTTGCGATCCCGGTCAGGACTGTTAACGTTTGCAGAGAAATTCGAACACCCAGTGATTAACTGAAAGAATTACATCACAAGATTCCACATTTTTAAACAAAAACAAACTTTACTGTATGTTTAAATAAAATTTAAAAAGACAACACTACAAATTGAATACTACACTCAATAAAGATTTATGATATAAACCGAGTTCTATTTTTTTACTTCACCCCAAGAGTTTCTTTATACTTAATGATATCTTGAAGTTTCATTCACTTCTGGTCCTAGGACCATCCCAAAGGTATGTCAAAGCTCTCCACAATTCACTTTAATTCTCCCCAGTACACCAGATATTCTCCCCAGGCAGCGGGCGATCGAGGGGGCCGTCCATCCTGACTGTCTGCCCCTCTACTGCGGCTACATTCACAGCCAGGTGTCCCTGGAGAGGGAGCATGCGGTGTCCACGGGCGCGGTTGATGCCTTCCGTGCCCGCTGGGCACCGCAGGGGTTGGGGTGCGTTATCGACCCTGATAATCACATTTTAATTTGATGTTTTTAAGTTTCCTTTGTACTTTGATTTTTGTTCGGGCTGTTCCCCCTCCTTTTGGGGAGCTGCCCCTTTTACTTTGTCCTGACTTAATTTGAGTTTGTTTATTCGGTTTGACCTAAAAAGAGGCCAAGAGTTTATGGGAGTCCATCCATTATCTTTTCACTAAACAAGCCTCCAATTTTCCTTTAAGCTCTCAAACTGTGGACTCCTCAGTCTCAACATGGGCTTCACTGCATTCTTGCTGAGGGATTTAAATGTTGGAAACACCCCTGGTTTCCAACGGTCCTCTAGGCTTCTCGTCCCACAGCTGGTTCACAGCTCCTGGTCCCACAACTGGTGGCTTCCAAGCTAACTGCAGACTGTCCGCTGGAACCAGGTCACTGATTGGAAAGGACTCAAAGGTTCCGGGGAAAAGGCAGGAGAATGGGATTGAGATTTATCAGCCATGATCGAATGGCACAGCAGATTTGATGGGCCGAATAGCCTAATTCTGCTCCGATATCTTATGGTCTAATTCTAACCGAGGCTCCACCCTGAATCACATATCCCCATGGTAACAGAGACCAGGTGGAATATCTGACAGATTTAGCTTCAAAACTAAACCCTTTTTCCCTGAGGTCTGCATGAAGAATTCACCTAACAAAAACAGTACAATAATTGTCAGACCCAATGTCTCCAGCTAAAAGATCCAGCTGACCTTTTACAGTTCTTACTTCTCGAGTTTTGACTTCTTAAACCAACATGGGCCATGCTTTGTGACTGCGAATTCCCTGAGGGTGTTCTTGTCAGATTCTCAACCCAGGTTTTCCATTTTTTAAAAGCAATTCTTGCAACTAATTCTTATTTCTAAAACATAGGAATTATGAAATTAGATTTTTGTAACAAAAACAGGAAGAAATGGAAATGTATCACCTTCATAATATCCCATTTAGAATATTACAATATACAACATGCTGTATATCTTAACAACAGCCATGATCTTATTGAATGGCGGAGCAGGCTCGAAGGGCCAAATGGCCTCCTCCTGTTCCTAAATCCACTGTTTTCCTATGTTGATCTATCTTATAACCTGCAATAGACATAATAATCCCTCCATTGTCCACTTCACATTCACAAGTCCAGCTTGGTAACAGCACACTGCTGGGTTCCATGTCCAGGAATTCAGTCCACTGAAGATGGAAATTACTGCTTGCAGTCTTTTCTGAAACTTTTCTTTTTACAATAATTATAGTCCAAAGTTCCTCCTGCAAAAGGAGAGTCTTCATTGTTGTTCAGTTGTGAATTTTCAAGTTCTATTTTGAAAACAGTCTGTTCAGAGTTCACATTTTGAAATTTATTTTCTTTCATGTTTGCAGTTTCTCCACTGTTTAAATCCAGAGACAATATTCCAGTCAATTGCACATTGAAACCGACTTCTTCTTGCTCAGTTATAGCTGATTCCTTTATTGTCCAGGACAATATATTCACAATATCTTTAAAACAGAAATTAAACATTCCCATTTGATTTCAGACAGGAACATATTCTGTTAGTTTGTTCTTTATTGTCGATGTCAGGCTGGGGTTGTTCCCCTTGGAGCAAAGGAGATTGAGGGGAGATTTGATAGAGGTGGACAAGATTCTGACAGGTTTAGATAAGGTGGACAAAGAAAAGCTGTTCTCATTAGCTGGAGGGACAAGGACGAGGGGGGACACAGATTTCTTGTTTTGGGTCAGAGATGCAGGGGGGGAGTGGGAGGGGGGGGGGGAGTGGGGGGTGGGGGGGGGGCGGTGGGGGGGAGATGTGAGGAAGAATATTCTGATGCAGCGAATGGTAATGACCTGAAACCCGCTGACTACGAGGGTGGAGGAAGTGGAGACAATAAACAATTAAAAAGGAAATTGGATGGGCATTTGGGATGTTCCAAACAGAACGAAGAACAAAGAAAATTTTGTTTTCTTTAAACAAAAAAACCAAAACAAAACAAAAAAAAACCAAAGAAAATCCATCAAGACATCATTTGATTGAGTGTGGCAGGAAGGGACCGACACAGGGTTGGAATCGGTGGGAGTTGGGGGGGGGGCGGAACTCTCCGCCGGTTGGGGATATACCAGGTACAGACGAGGATGGCTGTGGTTGTTGGAGGTCAGTCATCACTGCAAGGGTCACTGCAGGGTTCATCTAAAACTCTGCTGGCCATGTTTAAACTCACATTAAGTGTTATTCCACTATCACCCTTGTGCACGATGATCCACCCAGTAAAGCAACAACTTAACATTAAAATTCTCATCCTTGGTTTCAAATCACTCCATGACCTTGCCTGTCCCAATATCTATAATCTCCGATAAGCCCCACAACCCTCAATATATTACACTGCTCTAATTCTGGTCTTTAGTTTGTCCCTGACCTTGCTTCACCATTGCAAGCTCGACCTTCAGTTGCTTAGGCTCCAACCTCTGGAATACCATCCCTACACGTCTCCAACTCTCCACCTCGCTTTACTCCTTTAACACACCCCTTAAAATCTACCACTTTGACCAAACTTTTGGTCATCTAACCAAATATCTTCTTTGTGGCTCAATATCATACTTTATTTTACAATGCTCCTTGGATGTTTTATTACTTTCAGGCGCTATATAAATATATTTTGTTGTTCCTCATGTCTCCTGGGCCTAATCATTTTCAGCTGCTTCATTAATTACCGTCTCCCCACCGTAGGGTGGGAAACGGGGATGTTCACTGATGATTGCAGTGTATATGACCATTCACAACTCTGAATACTGAAGCTGCCCGCATGCAGCGCAGGACCAGGACAACATTCAGGTTGGAGCTGATTGTCAATTCATACTGACACCACATAATTAGCAGGAAATATCTATTTCCAGCAAGAAAATCTAACCATCTTCCCTTGATATTCAATGGCATTACCATCAGTGAATGCCCCACCAGCAATAACTTTGGGGCTACCATTGACCAGTCATTTAAACACTGAGGTTACAAGAGCAGATCAGAGGTTGGGAGTTTTGTGGCAGGTTACTCACTTAATGACTCCCCAAAGGCTTGCCATGATTCACAAGGTATAAATCAGGAGTAAGGGGGAATATTCTTTACCTGGATGAGAGCAGGAAAGGTTAAGGAAAGATTTAATCGTGATATTCAAACTTTTGAGAGGTTTTGATAAAATGCATGTCTGTTTCCACTGGTTTAGAACCAAAAGACATCGGGTGGAATTCCATGTAAAAAATTCGAAGTGCTGAATGAGTGAGAAAAGTTTCAAACTCGTTTCTTGGGCAAATTTAAAAAAGCAATCTTGTGGCACTTAGTCAAAAACAGTCACAATATAATCCTCACTGCAGGAGGAAGGGGAGGAACCTAAACTTGCTGGGGAAGCCAGCTGCTGATCTGGAGGGGTGTCATTGTGCAGGCGCTCCATCCTCCCAGTTTCCATCTTCAGTGGACATCCCCCCCTCCCCACAGAAATCGCCCCACCAATCTCCTCATCTGTAGCGTTTCCCCCAAATCACCAACCCCTCCCCCCAATCAGCATCCCTGCAGAGTTCTCCCTCTCGCCCCCTCCCCGATCACCACCCCTGCAGAGTTTCTCCGATCACCAGCTCCCTCCCCCATCAGGACTCCTGCAGAGCTCCCCCCACTAACCCTCTCCTCAATCACCACCCCTGCAGAGTTTCCCCGATCACCAGCTCTCTCCCCCATCAGGACTCCTGCAGAGCTCCCCCCCGGCCCGAGCCCCCTCCTCAATCACCACCCCTGCAGAATTTCCCAATCACCACTCCCTCCCCCGAGTCAGCTTCACCGTCCCACGGAGTGACCCAGGGGTCCATTGGCGCCTCGAGGGAGGAGGGGGGCCTGGGGACGGTGCTGTGTCCTTCCACCCGGGGGATTCCAGCCGATGGGATGCAGGGCTTTCCGACTCCCCCTTTCCTGACACCGGTGCATCTCAAGAGCAGCAGGGTGAACAGCAAGGCAAGGATACATCTATATCACCAGGAAGACGGCTGGACCCCTCTAGGTCCCAGCTCTCCAGCAGACGCCTGCCAGGGGCATCACAGGCAAATGGGTGCGGAGTGCAGCTGGCTGCCTCCAGTTCTGATGTGCATCCTGGGGGGACGTGTTGATGTGGCGCTGGACCACGGGAGATGGAGATGTTGTGGGGTCGCCAGGAGGGCACGGGTGAAAGTCTATATGAGAAAGGTTTAGGGAATTGGGCTCTGTTGATGATTACATCCACCTGTTTTATAGCACTGTTAACTATCGGCCCTTCGTGTTATTGCATTGTTAGTTTCACCAATAAATGTCCAAAGATGTGCAGGTTAGGTTGATTGGCCATACTAAACTGATCCTAGTGTCAGGGGGATTAGCAGGGTAAATGTGTGAGGTTACAGGAGTAGGGCCTGGGTGGGATTGTGGTCGGAACCGGCTCGATGGGCTGAATGGCCTCCTTTTGTACTGTAGGGATTCTATTCTATTCTCTATAAAATTACAGCACAGAAACAAGCCCTTTGGCCCTCCAAGCCTGCAGCAACCATGCTGCCCGTCTGAACTAAAACCCCCTACCTTTCCGGGGACCATATCCCTCTATTCCTATGCTATTCATATATTTGTCAAGACACATCTTAAAGTCACTATCGTATCTGCTTCCACTACCTTCCCCGGCAACGAGTTCCAGGCACCCACCACCCTCTGTGTAAAGAACCTGCCTCGTACATCTCCTTTAAACCTTGCCCCTCACACCTTAAACCTATGCTCCTGGGAATTGACTCTTCCACCCTGGGAAAAAGCTTCTGATTATCCACTCTGTCCATGCCCCTCATAATCTTGTAGACTTCTATCAGGTTGCCCTCCTCAACCTCCGTTGTTCCAGTGAGAACAAACCAAGTTTCTCCAACTTCTCCTCATAGCTAATGCCCTCCACACCAGGCAACATCCTGATAAATATTTTCCGTACCCTCTCCAAAGCCTCCACATCCTTCTGGTAGTGTGGTGACCAGAATTGAACACTAGATTCCAAGTGCGGTCTAACTAAGGTTCTATAAAGCTGCAACATGACTTGCCAATTTTTAAACTCAATGCCCCGGCCGATGAAGGCAAGCATGCCGTATGCCTTCTTGACTATCTTCCCCACCTGCATTGCCACTTTCAATGACCTGTGTACCTGTCCACCCAGATCCCTCTGCCTATCAATACTCTTAAGGGTTCTGCCATTTACTGTACATATCCCATCTGTATTAGACCTTCCAAAATGCATTACCTCACATTTGTCCAGATTAAACTTCATCTGCCATCTCTTCGCCCAAGTCTCCAACTGATCTATGTCCTGCTGTATCCTCTGCCGGTCCCCATCACTATCCACAATTCCACCAACCTTTGTGTCATCCACAAACTTACCAATCAAACCAGTTACATTTTCCTCCAAATCATTTATATATATTACAAACAGCAAAAGTCCCAGCACTGATCCCTGAGGAATGTCACTTGTCACAGCCCTCCATTCAGAAATGTACCTTTGCACTGCCAACCTCTGTTTTCTTCTGACTAAATATCTCGAAACCTCCTAACACCCTGTCACTCTGTGATCCTTGTGACATTTGAAACCAGGTATTCACAAAAAGACTCAAAGAGCATCAGCCCACTGGAGGCTGAGACCAGCCAGTCCAGCACAAAGAAACCCTCTGACCCTCCCCATTGACCAACTGTGAGAATGAACAAAATGCAGCCCTGGATGTAATTGAGAGCAGAAACAATAACAGCAGAATCCTACCCCTGGGAATCACTCGTGAACTTGTTGATGTCTCAGCAGCTGGGATGAAACTGTGAATCCCTTCCCACACTGAGAGCAGATGAATGGCCTCTCCCCAATGTGAACTCGCTGGTGTGTCCGCAGGCTGGATGACTGAGTGAATCCCTTCCCACACTGAGAGCAGGTGAACGGCCTCTCCCCAGTGTGAACTCGCTGGTGTGTCCGCAGACTGGATGACTGAGTGAATCCCTTCCCACACTGAGAGCAGGTGAATGGCCTCTCCCCAGTGTGAACTCGCTGGTGTTTCTGCAGGCTGGATAACTCAATGAATCCCTTCCCACATTGAGAGCAGGTGAATGGCCTCTCCCCAGTGTGAATTCGCTGGTGTGTCTGCAAGTGGGATGACTGCGTGAATCCCTTCCCACACTGCGAGCAGATTAATGGCCTCTCCCCAGTGTGAACTCGCTGGTGTGTCTGCAGGCTGGATAACTGCGTGAATCCCTTCCCACACTGCGAGCAGATTAATGGCCTCTCCCCAGTGTGAACTCGCTGGTGTGTCTGCAGGCTGGATAACTGAGTGAATCCCTTCCCACACTGCGAGCAGATTAATGGCCTCTCCCCAGTGTGAACCCGCTGGTGAGTCAGCAGGTTGATTGACCGAGTGAATCCCTTCCCACACTGAGAGCAGGTGAACGGCCTCTCCCCAGTGTGAACTCGCTGGTGTATCTGCAGCTGGGATGACTGAGTGAATCCCTTCCCACATTGAGAGCAAGTGAATGGCCTCTCCCCAGTGTGAACTCGCTGGTGTGTCCGCAGGTGGGATAACTGAGTGAATCCCTTCCCACACTGAGAGCAGGTGAATGGCCTCTCCCCAGTGTGAACTCGCTGGTGTCTCTGAAGGTGGGATGACTGAGTGAATCCCTTCCCACACTGAGAGCAGGTGAATGGCCTCTCCCCAGTGTGAACTCGCTGGTGTGACTGCAGGCTGGATGACCGAGTGAATCCCTTCCCACACTGAGAGCAGGTGAACGGTCTCTCCCCAGTGTGAACTCGCTGGTGTGACTGCAGGCTGGATGACAGAGTGAATCCCTCCCCACACTGAGAGCAGGTGAACGGCCTCTCCCCAGTGTGGCTGCGCCGATGAGCTTCCAGCAGAGATGGGGCTCTGTATCTCTTCCCACAGTCCCCACATTTCCATGGTTTCTCCATGGTGCAGGTGTCCTTGCCTCTCTCTTGGGTGGACAATCAGTTGAAGCCTCGTCCACACACAGAACACGGGTACCGTCTCTCCCCGCTGTGAATGGTGTGATAGTTATTCAGGCTGTGTAACTGGTTAAAGCTCTTTAGTCAGTGCACTGGAACACTCTCACTCGGGTGTGGCAGTGTGTTGGTGCTTTTGCAGTCACACTGATGTTTGAAATCTTTTCAAATCAACAGACTGGACAATCATTTCTCCTTCTCGATTCAAAGGCCGATGATATTCAGCTCCCATGGAATATGACTCTGTCAGATCGAGACGTGACGTTTGAGATTTTGGCCTGTGATTCCTCTTTCAATATCCTGTAAAACGAGTTCACAAAAGTCATCAGTGTCAGTACAGGATAGAAATTCAGAACAGACAATTCTAGTTTCTATGGAACATTCTTTCCTCTCTCATTCCCCAAAAGCTGTGAATCTCCATCCCACACACTCTCCCTCCATTCTCACTCTGCTGTATCTAATATTCACCCTCCCAATTCTCCTGAAGGTGCTGATTGATGCTGATTGACAGATCCATGCTCACTGCTTCCTGTCCTGGACACAGAGACCAGAACAAATAGGAGTTGCAGTCGGCCATTTGGCCCATCGAGCCTTTTAAACTATTCAATGAGATAATTTGTTCATCTCCCTCAGCATTATTGTCCCCACACTAAACCCATATCCCTTGATATCTTCAATATCTAGAAACCAATCAATCTCTCTCTTGAAAATAGTTGATGACTGAGGTTTCACTGTCCTCAGGGGTTGAGAATTCCAAAGCTTTACCACATCCTTGAGTGAAGAAATCCCCCCACATATTAGCTTTTGCTCCATCCTCTTGTCTGTTCCCCATAACCCTTGACACCCTTGTCAGTCAAAAATCTGTCTAACTGGAATATATTCAATGATCCTCATCCTCAACTGGTTCCTGTGGAAGAGAAATCCAAAAGACTCACAACCCTCTGAGGGAAGAGATGTCTGGAAATATATAACGTAGCAACAGTTCCATATTACAAGATATTCAGATCCCAAGGAATATGACTCTTTCTAGATTTGACGGTTGAGATTTTTGCCTGTGATTCCTCATTCAAAATCCTGTGAAATGAGTTTACAAAAGTCATCACAGTCAGTATAGGATAGAAATTCAGAGCAGACAATTCTAGTTTCTATGGAACATTCTTTCCTATTTCATTCCCAAAAAGTTGTAAATCTCCATCCATATCTATGGATTCTATTTAAAAATGAAAGTGGATGGGCACTTGAAGGAAATAAACTTTCAGGAGAATGGGGATAGAGAGTGGGAATGGGACTGGAATGTTATACAGAGAGTCAGCATGGACTCGAGTTACCGAATGGATTCCTTCTGTGCTGTAATGGGCTTTATGACTGGAAATGTATAACATCGCTACAGCATTATATTACAATGCAAGAAATAATAATAAAAGTATTTTATTACAGAAACATAAATAATATATCTAATCTGGGTACCTTATAACAACACTAGACATATCTCTGTCCTATATTAACGTAAATGTCAGCCATCTCCTGGGGCAAGCTGCCCTTTAATTGTGAACATTAGAAAAAAGACCATCCTTTTAGACAGACAAATAAATGTGTCAAGCTGAGGGAGCAAAGGATGTTTACCAGGCTGATTCAGGGAATGGCGGGACTGATATATGAGGAGAGACTGACTCGGTTAGGATTGTTTTCGCTGGAGTTCAGATGAATGAGGGGGGATCTCATAGAGACTTATAAAATTCTAACAGGTCGAGACAGGATAGATGCAGGGAGGATGTTTCTGATGGTGGGGGGAGTCCAGAACCAAGGGTCACAGTCTGAGGATTCAGGGTAGACCATTTAGGACAGAGGTGAGGAGACGTTTCTTCACCCAAAGAGTGGTGAGTCTCTGAAATTCATGACCACAGGAAGTAATTGATGCCAAAACATTGAATGTATTCAAAAGCATCTAGATATAGCACTTGGGGCAAATGGGATCAAAGGTTATGGGGAGAAAGCAGGATTAGACTATTGAGTTGCTTGATCATCCATGATCTTAATGAATGGCAGAGCAGGCTCGAAGGGCCAAATGGCTTCCTCCTGCTCCGATCTTCTATGTTTCTCTTAAATTTCTTTAAGAGAGAGAGACCTGGGCCAACCTTTCCTGAGTCTGCACTCTCCCCGGATTCACTTCCTTTTCCTTCAGTTGTTGCAATTCTCCAATTACCCCCAGAATGAGAAAAGAAAGTGTTTTACTCACAGATGTTGGCCTCTTTTAGGTTGAGACTGAAGGAAGTTTGAGTCTGTCTGAAGCTCAATCTTCATGCACACAAAGCCCGCGCTCTGATTGGCTGGAGGACCACGGTCTTTCCGGTCCTCCAAGTCTTCCCATTGGCCAGAGCTGGTGAGCGGAAGTGAATCAGAAGTGCGCATGTGCGGGTTTTGGGGGAATGCGCATGTGCGGGTGTGGGGCGGGGCCCGGGACACAGCCGGCGCACTGACCATTGTCTGTCTGGGTCTTCCAGCCTTTCCAATTGGACAACAGCTCAGCGCGGCTGGAGGGCAAAGTCCCGCCCACCCCACGTGGGGCTCCGCCCCTCATTGTCTGTCTGCGTGGGATTGACCAATGGGAACTCTGGAGGACCGGAAGGCCTCTGATCCTCCAGCCAATCAGAGCTCCCACATTGTCTGAATGCGGATGTTGGACAATGAGCTTGTTCAACTGCTCATTCCTGCCCAGCGAAGCTGCTGCTGCTCTTTCTCTGAATGAAGATTGAGCTTCAGACAGGCTCAAACTTCCTTCTGTCTTCAACATCTGTGAGTAAAACACTTTCTTTTCTCACCCTTTCCATTTTGTTTCTCATTCTGGGGGAAATTGTTGACTTGCAGCAACTGATCACGAGAAATAGAAACAGGAGCGGCCACCAGGCCCTTGAAGCCTGTCCCGCCATTCAATCCGATCATAGCTGACTGATGCCGGTTTCAACTCCTTTACTGTGCCATTTCCCCATAGCCCTGTATTCCCCGATCTATCAAATATGTATCCCCCTCCACTTTAAATACTTCTAACGATCCAGCCTCCACCACCCTTTGGGGCGGGGAATTCCAGAGCTTCATCATCCTCGATGAGAAGAAATTTCTGCACACCTCAGTTTTAAATGACTGACCCTTTATTTTGTTTGAGACTCTCCCACTCGTGACAATATCTCACCATCTACCCTGTCAAGCCCCCTCAGGATCTGAAATGTTTCAATAACTCCCTTGTCTTCAAAACTTCAAGGAACACAGACCTTGACAATTTACTCCCTCTTGATAGGACAACCCTCCTATCCCAGGAATTAGCCTGGTGAATTTCCTTTGGACTATGTCCAATATTACTATATCCTTGTTTAGGTAAGGGGATCAAAACTGTATGCACTATTCCAGGTGAGGCATCACCAACACACTGTACAGTTGCAACAAAACCTCCCTGTTTTTAAACTCCAACCCCTTTGCAATAAAAGCCAAAATGCCATTTTCCTCCTTAACTCGTGTGGGACCTGCCTGCTCGCTTTTTGTGATTCATGCACAAGAACACCAAGATCCCTCTGTACTTCACTCACCGGCAGCCTCTCTCCATTTAGATAATCTCCCTGTTGATTCCTCCTACTGAAATACATGACCTCACACTTCCCCACTTTAAACTCCATTTGCCAGGTTTAGAAGACAGAGGGGTGACTTTATTGCATCTTCCCCAACTCTCGACTTATCTTTCCCGGCCCTATCCCTGTAGCCCTACATTTTTACCCCACTAATCCACCTAATCTACATCTATTGGGACACAAAGGGGCAATTTAGCACGGCCAATCAGTCTAACCTGCACATCTTTGGACTGTGGGAAGAACCTGGAGAACTCAAAAATCCACACAGACATGGAGAGAATGCGCATACTCCACACAGACTGTCACCCAAGGCCGGGATTGAACCTGGGTCCCTGGCACTGTGAGGCAGCAGTGCTAACCACTGTGCTGCCATGGCACCATATCTAAATAAACTACAGATTTCTTGCGATCTACCCTCCTTCTTATATCCTCAAACAATTCAAGCAAATTTGTCAAACATAATTTATCTTTCTTAGAACCATGTTGACGAGGTTTGATTGTATTCAGCTTTCCTAAATGATTAGCTATTTGCTCTTTGATTATTGACTCCAGCGTCTTGCCAATAATAGATGTTAAATTAACTGGCCTATAGTTCTCTGCCTTCTGCCTTTCTCCCTTTTTGACCAAGGTAGTCACATTGGCTGATTGCCAATCTTCTGATACTCTCCCGGAATCTAGCAAGTTACAAAAAATTTCAACAAAATTCTCCACTATCTCTTCAGCAACCTCCATTAAAAAGCTGGCACGCAGTTCATTGGGTCCTGGTGATTTGTCCGCCCTTAGTCACTGAAGGGAAAGGAAGTGAGTCCAGTCTATATAATCCATACATTTTTGGTCCAGTCATATAGACATAGATCTGTCTGGCAGCCTGCATGGGGATTTCCAGCTCTCTGTGTCCAGGACAGGAAGCAGTGAGCATGGATCTGCCAATCAGTGCCTTCAGGAGAATTGGGAGGGTGAATATTAGATACAGCAGAGTGAGAATGGAGGGAGAGTGTGTGGGATGGAGATTCACAACTTTTGGGGAATGAGAGAGGAAAGAATGTTCCACAGAAACTTGATTTGTCTGTTCGGAATTTCTATCCTGTGCTGACACTGATGACTTTTGTAAATTCCTTTTACAGCATATCAGAAGGTGAGAATTTACAGACAGAAATCTCAAACCAAACGTCACATCACCATCTGACAGAATCACTCAATTTATCGGGGCCTGAATATCACTGACCTTTGAATCTAGAAGGGGAAATGTTTCTCTGTTCTGTCAGCTTCTGAAGATTTTAAGTATCTGTGTGACTGGAAAAGCACCAAGACACACACACACCTGAGTAAGAGTGTTCCAGTGCACTGAGTGTGGAAAGAGCTTTAACCAGTTACACAGCCTGAAAATACATCGCAGCATTCACAGTGGGGAGAGACTGTACCCGTGGTCTGTGTGAGATTTAACTGATTGTTTAAACTACAGAGTCACAAGGACCCGAACCATGGGGAAACCGTGGAAATGTGGGGACTGTGGGAAGGGGTACACGTGCCCATCTCGGCTGGAAATTCATCAACGCAGTCACACTGGGGAGAGGCCCTTCAGCTGCTGTGTGTGTGGAAAGGGATTCACTCAGTCATCCGAACTGCGGACACACCAACTAGTTCACACTGGGGAGAGGCCATTCACCTGCTCTGTGTGTAGGAAGGGATTCACTCAGTCATCCAGCCTGCAGAAACACCAGCGAGTTCACACTGGGAAGAAGCCATTCACCTGCTGCGTGTGTGGGAAGAGATTCAGTCAGTTATCCAACCAGCAGAGACACCAGCGAGTTCACACTGGGGAGAGACCATTCACCTGCACTGTGTGTGGGAAGGGATTCACTCAATTATCCACCCTGCAGACACACCAGCGAGTTCACACTGGGGAGAGACCATTCACCTGCTCTCAGTGTGGGAAGGGATTTATTGCCTCATCCAGTCTGCAGACACACCAGCGAGTTCACACCGGAGAGAGGCCATTCACCTGCCCGAAGTGTGAGAAGGGATTCACTAACTCATCCAGCCTGCGGACACACCAGCGAGTTCACACTGGGGAGAGACCATTCACCTGCTCTGTGTGGAAAGGGTTTCAGCGTTTCATCCCGGCTGCTGAGACACCAGCAAATTCATGAGTGATTCCAGGGGTTGGATTCTGCTGTTGTTGTTTCTGCTCTCAGTTACATCCAGGACTGCATTTTGTTCATTCTCACAGTTGGTCAATGGGGAGGGACGAGGGTTTCTTTCTGCTGGACTGGCCGGTCTCACGATTTTGCCTCCAAAGGCTGGTGCTCGGTAGTTAAGAGATATTTAGTTAGTATTTCTGTTTGAAAGCCCCCCCAAATGCTCATCCAATTTCCTTTGTAATTGTTTATTGTCTCCACTTCCTCCACCCTCGTAGGCAGCGAGTTCCCGGTCATTACCATTCGCTGCATCAAAATATTCTTCCTCACATCGCCCCCCTCCCCGCCCCTCCACCCCCCATCCCACATATCTGAACCAAAATCTGCACCCCCTTCATCCTTGTCCCATCAGCTAAAGGGAACAGCTTTTCTTTGTCCACCTTATCTAAACCTGTCAGAATCTTGTCCACCTCTATCAAATCTCCCCTCAACCTCCTTTGCTCCAAGGGGAACACCCCCAGCCTGACATTGACAATAAAGAACAAACTAACAGAATGTGTTAATACCTGAAATTAAATAGGAATGTTTAATTTCTGTTTTAAAGATATTGTGATTATACTTTCCTGGACAATAAAGAAATTGGAATAACTCACCTTGGGTGTGGTTGAATGGAATATATCAATCTGGTATCCACCTACAGTCTAGTGAAAGTCTGGAATGTGTAGCTGGAAATCCCTCCCTAACAGCACTGTGGATGTACTTACACCTCAGGCATTGTAGCAGTTCAGGAAGGCAGTGTTGGGGTTGACCATGGCCGAGGCAGCTACATACAGCCACATATTCTGTTATAATTGAAGGACTGCAGATTGAATGTGAGGCATTATGGGACTGGACTATCTTGACCACATTCCTGTGACTGCTCAGTTTCTGCAATCACGGACCATTAAAGCTGCTTAGCAGGGCCCTGACACAGGACCTGGTAAGAATATTTACTCAGAATGAGTGAGAATTAAACTTATTCCAGGACTGGCTGGTGTTCAGCGGCTGAGATACTTGAATCTGTAAAAAGGGGGTCTGACCAATCAACAAACGATGATAGGTAGTTGGTTCAAAGCGTTTTCAGGCATTATTTAAATTATTTTATCATATATTTGTGACCTGATAGTCGGTGAAGTGACGGTATTCTCCAAGTAGCAATGGACTGAAAAGCGGACCTCAGAGTAGATTCTAATAGTTATAATCTTACCCAAGCATGGCCAGTGAAAAATCAGAGCTCAAGTGGGGACTGGACAGGTCTCTTACCTGCCATTTGGAAACTAAGAACAAGAAACATATCGATTAAAATGATTAGAGAATAGAGCCAATCTTTCGAGTCTGGATTACATTTCAGAAGAGCTCTTATGAAGGGTCATCCAGACTCGAAACATTGGCTCTATTCTCTCTCCACAGATGCTGTCAGACCTGCTGAGATTTTCCAGCATTTTCTGTTTTTGTTTCAGATTCCAGAATCTGCAGTATTTTACTTTTATGATAAAATGATTAGTTCTGATTGGAATCCCCACGACCCTCCCGCAAAACAGAGGGAGTGGTGGCAGAAGGAGATAAAGGATAAAAAGGAGATAAAGGGTTTAAAATCGGAGGTTTTTTTCAAAACCGGAAGTAGGGCCAGGAGAGGCCAGGGGAAGTTTTTGGAGGGTTTAAAAGTGCACCAAAGTATACAGCGGGCAGCATCGTAGCGGGCAGCAGAGTGAGTGGGAAGTTGAGTGAGCTGTCAGGGCTTTGGCTCACAGGGCTTGGACGAGCAGGGGTGAGTTTTTGTTTCCTTACACTCTTATTAACTTTTCACTGTCTTACTTGACATAAAGTGTCCAGTATGAGTGTGAAACCAGTGTGCTGTTCCCAGTGTAGGATGTGGGAGGTCCTGGAGGCATCTGGCCTCCCGGACATCCACATCTGTGAGGGGTGTGTCGAGCTGTGGTTCCTGAGGGACCGTGTTAGGGAGCTGGAACTGCAGCTCGAGGATCTTAGGCTGATGAGGGAGAATGAGGAGGTGATAGACAAGAGCTATCATCAGGTGGTCACACCAGGGCCACGGGAGGAGGCCAAGTGGGTGACGGCCAGGAAGGGTAAGGCTAGGGTGGTTGAGAGCACCCCGGTGGATTTGCCCCTGCACAACAAGTACTCCTGCTTGAGTACTGCTGGGGGGGACAGCCCGCCTGGGGGAAGCAGCAGTGGCCGTGTCTCCGCAGTGGAGTCCAGCCCTGTAACTCAGAGGGCTAAGGAAAAGAGGAAGGCGGTATTAATCGGGGACTCGATGGTGAAGGGGACAGAGGCGTTTCTGCGGAGGTAGGCGGGATTCTCGCATGGTGGTCTGCCTCCCTGGGGCCGGGATCCAGGATGTCGCTCGTCGCGTCCCGGAAATCCTGAGGTGGGAGGGAGAGGAGCCTGAGGTAGCGGTACATATTGGTACCGCTGATGTGGGTAGGAAGGGAGAAGGGGTCATGAAAAAGGAGTACAGGGAATTAGGGAGACAGCTGAGAAAGAGGAAAGCAAAGGTAGTAATCTCAGGATTACTGCCTGTGCCACGGGAAGGTGAGGGCAGGAATGGAGTGAGGTGGAGGATGAATGTGTGGCTGAGGGACTGGTGCAGGGGGCAGGGATTCAGGTTCCTGGACCATTGGGACCTCTTTAGGGGCAGGGGTGATCTGTATACAAAAAACGGGTGGAACTTGAATCACACGGGGACCAATATCCTGGCCGGTAGGTTGGCTAAGGCTACTGGGGAGAATTTAAACTAGATAGGTTGGGGGGAGGGGAGCTAGAAGAGTTGACCAGGATCAAGGAACTAATTGATGGGGGGGAGGATGCAGGGGAAAGGGGAATTACAAAATTAATGGTAGAGGAGAGGGTGCAAGTGAATGAAGGCGGTAATTTAGAAAAGGGAGTAGAGGGAGAGGGTGTTCGCGACTCATCAAAGCGGGTCCAGATAAAAGCTGGAATAAGGACACTTTGCCTGAATGCACGAAGCATTCGGAACAAGGTAAATGAGTTGATGGTGCAAATCAGCACAAGTGGGTACGATCTAGTGGCCATTACAGAAACGTGGCTGAAAGGTGACCAGGACTGGGAGATGAATATCCAGGGGTATCAGGCGTTTAGGAAGAATAGACAGGAAGGAAAAGGTGGTGGGGTCGCGCTATTAATAAGAGATAATATCAGGGTAGTACTGAGGGATGACATAGGCTCTGAGGAACAAAACGTGGAATCATTATGGGTAGAGATGAGGAATAGTAGAGGGAGAAAGACACTAGTAGGTGTGGTATATAGGCCCCCAAATAATAATGTTGAGGTAGGGAGGGCTATAAACAAGCAGATAAGGGATGCGTGTAAAAACGGAACGGCAATAATCATGGGGGACTTCAACATGCACATTGACTGGCAGACTCAAGTCAGTAAGGGTGGAATGGAGGAAGAGTTCTTAGAATGCTGTCGGGATAGTTTCCTTGAACAGCATGTTACGGAACCGACGAGGGAACGAGCTATTTTGGATCTGGTATTGTGTAACGAGGTAGGTAGAATTAAGGATCTTATTGTGAAGGACCCTCTTGGGTCTAGTGACCACAATATGGTCGAATTTCTGATTCAGATGGAAGAGGAGAAAGTTTGGTCCCAAACCAGTGTCCTCTGTTTGAACAGAGGGAAATATGATAGGATGAGGGATGAATTGGCTAAGGTAGACTGGGAGAGCAGGCTGGCAGGTAGGATAGCTGAGGAACAGTGGAGGATTTTTAAGGAGATCCTTTTCAGTTCTCAGCAAAAATATATTCCAGCAAAAAACAAGGATTGTAAGAAAAGGGAGAACCAGCCGTGGACAACGAAGGAAATAAAGGAGAGTATTAAAATAAAAACAGCTGCGTACAGAGTGGCCAAAAATAGTGGAGAAACAAGTGATTGGGAAAAATTTAAGAAACAACAAAGAGAGACTAAGAAAGCGATAAAGAAAGGAAGGATAGACTATGAAGCTAGGCTAGCAATTAATATAAAAAATGATAGAATCATAGAATCCCTACAGTGCAGAAGGAGGCCATTCGGCCCATCGAGTCTGCACCGACCACAATCCCACCCAGACCCTACCCCCACATATTTTACCCGCTAATCCCTCTAACCTACGCATCTCAGGACTCTAAGGGGCAATTTTAAACCTGGCCAATCAACCTAACCCGCACATCTTTGGACTGTGGGAGGAAACCGGAGCATCCGGAGGAAACCCACGCAGACACGAGGAGAATGTGCAAACTCCACACAGACAGTGACCCGAGCCGGGAATCGAACCCGGGACCCTGGAGCTGTGAAGCAGCAGTGCTAACCACTGTGCTACCGTGCCGCCCAAATATAAAAGTTTTTATAAATATATAAAAAGGAATAGAGTGGCTAGAGTGAATGTTGGACCCTTGGAGGACGAGAGGGGGGAGTTAATAGTGGGAAATGAGGATATGGCTGAGTCTTTAAATAAGTTTTTTGTGTCGGTCTTCACGGTGGAGGACACAAATAGTTTGCCAAATATTAACGATAGAGGGTTGGCAGCAGGAGAAATACTTAATACAATTAATGTTACCAGAGAGGCAGTGCTGGGTAGACTAATGGGACTGAAGGTGGACAAGTCCCCGGGTCCGGATGGAATGCATCCCAGGGTATTGAAAGAAATGTCAGAGGTAATAGAGGATGCGTTAGTGATTATTTATCAAAACTCGTTGCATTCTGGGGTAGTGCCGGTTGATTGGAAAACGGCTAATGTTACGCCGCTGTTTAAAAAAGGAAGGAGACAAAAGGCGGGTAACTATAGGCCGGTCAGCTTAACGTCTGTAGTAGGGAAAATGCTGGAATCCATTATTAAAGAGGAGATAGCAGGGCATCTGGATAGAAATGGTTCGATCAATCAGACGCAGCATGGATTCATGAGGGGAAAGTCGTGCTTGACGAACATGTTGGATTTTTATGAAGATGTGACTAGGGCGGTTGATGGAGGAGAACCGGTGTTTTTGGATTTCCAAAAGGCGTTTGATAAGGTGCCCCATAAAAGGCTGCTGAAGAAGATTAGGGCACACGGAGTTGGGGGTAGTGTGTTAAAGTGGATTGGGGACTGGCTATCCGACAGGAAGCAAAGAGTCGGAATAAATGGGTGTTTTTCCGGTTGGAGGAAGGTAACTAGTGGCGTGCCGCAGGGATCGGTACTCGGGCCGCAACTGTTTACCATTTATATAGATGATCTGGAGGAGGGGACGGAGTGTAGGGTAACAAAGTTTGCAGACGACACAAAGATAAGTGGAAAAGTGAATCGTGTGGAGGACGGAGAAGATCTGCAGAGAGATTTGGACAGGCTGAGTGAGTGGGCGAGGATATGGCAAATGGAGTATAACGTTGAGAAATGCGAGGTTATACACTTTGGAGGAAATAATAACAAATGGGATTACTATCTCAATGGAAACAAATTAAAACATGCTACTGTGCAAAGGGACCTGGGGGTCCTTGTGCATGAGACGCAAAAGCCCAGTCTGCAGGTACAACAGGTGATCAAGAAGGCAAATGGGATGTTGGCCTATATTGCGAAGGGCATAGAATATAAAAGCAGGGATGTCTTGATGCACCTGTACAGGGCATTGGTGAGGCCGCAGCTGGAATACTGTGTGCAGTATTGGTCCCCTTATATGAGGAAGGATATATTGGCATTGGAGGGAGTGCAGAGAAGGTTCACCAGGTTGATACCGGAGATGAGGGGTTTGGATTATGAGGAGAGGCTGAGGAGATTGGGTTTGAACTCGTTGGAGTTTAGAAGGATGAGGGGGGATCTTATGGAGACTTATAAGATAATGCGGGGGCTGGATAGGGTGGAGGCGGAGAAATTCTTTCCACTTAGTAAGGAAGTTAAAACTAGAGGACACAGCCTCAAAATAAAGGGGGGTCGGTTTAAGACAGAGTTGAGGAGGAACTTCTTCTCCCAGAGGGTGGTGAATCTCTGGAATTCTCTGCCCACTGAGGTGGTGGAGGCTACCTCGCTGAATATGTTTAAAGCGCGGATGGATGGATTCCTGATCGGTAAGGGAATTAAGGGTTATGGGGATCAGGCGGGTAAGTGGTACTGATCCACGTCAGATCAGCCATGATCTTATTGAATGGCGGGGCAGGCTCGAGGGGCTAGATGGCCTACTCCTGCTCCTATTTGTTATGTTCTTATGTTCTTATAAGGATGATAAAGTCTGGGTTCTGATTCTCATGTAGAACTAACAAAACGAATGAATCAGTTTATAAAGAACAGAAGTGACCCATCCCTAACAAAAACTGATCAAATTAAAATAATTCGGTTGAGGAAGAAAACAAAAAGAATAATAGATGAAGTTTAAAATTAAGATTGTTTTGTTGTTAGAGATTTTTTAAATTATGTAAAGTGATGTAATTGTGTGCCAAGTTTTTTTCTGCTCACTCCCCACCCCTTTAGGTTCAGTAGAAAAGTTAATTTGTTTTTAAATCGCCCGGAAACTTATGTCTATTTTGCTTTATAATTGAGGATTTATGGGAACCAGTTAAATGTGGAAATTTTAAGCATAGCCACTAAGACCATATTTGCTTGCGGTGTGACCCCGAGTCAGGAACAGTTTCAGAGTCAGCAACCATTACTGAGAACATGGCAGAGGGTCATGCTGCTGTGGATGTTCACCAGGAAATGGTTCCAGCTTTGCCAGTTGACTCTGCTGTGGGAGTGGAAGAGGAATGTTCATGTACAGACTCTCAAACTGCCTCTTCACCTCCCATTCCAGAAACACCATTACAAGATTTACCAGTGGTATTGTACAGGTCGCAATGCAAGCACAAAGCTCCTGACAGACTTCCGTATTGTTAAAGACATTACTTTGTTGTATTTCTGTCCTGATGGGGGATTGAAATTTAAGGGGAGGAGAAGTGTTACAGAGTGTTCTTCTCAACCTCTCTCCCTTCTGAGCACGTGCGGACTTTGGGCGGGGTTTCAGTCTGCAAGTCCAGGCTGGTTCCAATGCTCCTGTTTCCTTTTGTTTGCCAATGATTTTTAAACTTTGTTATTTATTTATATAAAGAACATCCTGCTTTTAACAATGCATTTGACGACCTTATCTGTGACTGAAGTTCCCACAATTGTAAAGCAGGAGATTAGTTAAATGGACAGCCTGAATTGAGAGACAATTAAAGAATAAATGATTCATTAATACAGTTGTTAGGCTGGAAATGTAAATTTGAACACAAAAGTTTATAACGTTTAGAATTATAAAGATATAAAGAATGTTTAAAATGCTGTGGGAATTATAAAATGTTCCCTTCTGAGGCCAACAGAATAGAAAAAAAACAGATAACAAGACTTGTTAGCGTGGTGCGGTGCCACAGTGGTTAGCACTGCTGCCTCACAGCGCCAGGGACCTGGGTTCAATTCCCGGCTTGGGTGACTATGCGGAGTCTGCACGTTCTCACCCGTGTCTGCGTGGGTTTCCTCTGGGTGCTCCAGTTTGTTCCCACAGTCCAAAGGACGTGCTGGTTAGGTGGATTGACGATGGTAAATTCTCCCTCAGTGAACCCGAACAGATGCCGGAGTGTTGCGACTAGGGGGATTTTCCCAGTAACTTCATTGCAGTGTTAATGTCAGCCTACTTGTGACACTAATAAATAAACTTTAAAACATTGTTAACATTGACTGGAGGGAATGAATCAGCTCCTGTTCAAGATGTCTCAACATTGAATGACTGATGTTAACCAATTATTGGTCAACACTCAGGCTCCCCCAAGCTAAGAGATATCGGTTGAGAGAAAGAATTGTCTTAAAATTCAGACAATTTGTGCAACTAGCTAAAAACCAAACCAGTTTCATTATTGACAAGTTATAGACCAATTGGCTAATTCCCAACAATTGGCTGAGCTGGGCTTTCTACATTCTGAAAGTATAAAAAAGGGGATTCGAGAAACCAATTTGGCAGAAGTTTTTAAAAGTTCAAGGTTTTTTTAAGTTTATTTATTAGTGTCACACATTCACACTGCAATGAAGTTACTCTGAAAATCCCCTAGTCGCCACTCTGGCGCCTGTTCGGGTAAACTGAGGGAGAATTTAGCATGCTCAATGTACCTAACCAGCAAGTCCTTCGGTCTGTGGGAGAAAACCCACACAGACAGGGGGAATATACAGACTCTGCACAGACAGTGACCGAAGGCAGAACTCAAACCCGGGTCTCTGGCGCTGTGAGGCAGCAGTGCGAACCACTGTGTCCTACAGAGAGGTGTTGGGAGCTGTTGATTTTACAAGTTATCCGTGTTTTCAGTGCCACCACTTCATGTCCTGGTCTGAGAGGGATGGAGAGAAGTTAAAGTTAAGCTTTCTCCTTTACTGTTGATCGATACTTTGCTTTTTTAAATCTTTCTGACTTGTTACATTTTTAATGGTGAATAAACTTTCTGAATTCACCATTTAAAGTGTTCTTTCTTGCCATATGGTTAAGTCACTGGAACCTGGGTGAGTTATGATTAGGGAGGTTGTTGTAAACAAGTGAACCCCATAAATCTTAGTTCAAACAAATCAAAATTCTTACATATGGAATGCAATCCTTTATTCTGAGAGAAATTGAACATTGAAGTAAAGACGTTATGCTTCAGTTATACAGGGCGTTGCTGGAACTGCATCTTGAATAGGGGCTGCAGTTTTTGTCTCCCATTAAACAAAGGATTGTAGAATCCCTACAGTACAGACAGAGGCCGTTCTGTCCATCGAGTCTGTACCAAACACCATCCCATCCAGGCCCTATTCCCATAACCACATGCATTTACTCCAGCCAGTCCGCCTGACACTAAAGGTCAATTTAACACGGCCAAATCAACCTAACCCACACATCTTTGGACTGTGGGAGGAAACTGGAGCACCCGGAGGAAACCCACGCAGACACGGGGAGAATGTGCAAACTCCACACAGACAGTGACCCAGGCTGGAATTGAACCTGGGGGGTCCCTGGCGTTGTGAGGCAGCAGTGCTAACCACTGTGCTGCCCCATTTTATAAATACCATGGAAACAGTTCAGAGGAGATTTACTAGATTGATTCCCAATCCAGTAGTGTGAAATATTAACACTGTTTCTCTCTCCATAAATGTTGCCAGACCTAATGCATTTTTGCAGTCCTTTCTGTATTTATTTTAGACCTACCTGTAGTGGTAGGAAAAACACTATTTACTACCCAGGATAAAATAAATGTCCTTCATCAGCTTTTGTGGATCATTTCAGTGGAAATGTGCTCTCCCAGGCTCAAAGAGCATCAGCCCACTGGAAGCAAAGTCGTGAGACTGTCCAGTCCAGCAAAAAGAAATCCTTCGACCCTCCCACTTCACCAACTGTCAGAATGAACATGGTTCAGTCCTGGATGTGATTAACAGCAGCAATAACAGCAGAATTCAACCCCTGTCATCACTTGTGAACTCGTTGGTGTCTCCGCAGGCTGGATGACTGAGTGAATCCCTTCCCACACACACAGCAGGTGAACGGTCTCTCCCCAGTGTGAACTCGCTGGTGCTCCTGCAGGTTGGATGACGTTCTAAATCTCTTTGTGCAGTGAGAGCAGCTGAACGGTCTCTCCTCAGTGTGAATGCGCTGGTGGATAACCAGATCCCGAGAACTTTTGAAACCACTGCCACAGTCAGAGCATTTAAAGGGTCTCTCCTGAGTGTGAGTGAGATTGTGACTCAGCAGGCTGGATGAATGAGTGAATCCCTTCCCACACACAGAGCAGGTGAATGGTCTCTCCCTGGTGTGAATTCGCTGGTGCTCCCGCAGGTGGGATGATGTACTAAATGTCTTTGTGCAGTGAGAGCAGCTGAACGGTCTCTCCCCAGTGTGAATGCGCTGGTGGATCATCAGTTCCCGAGAGCTTTTGAAACCATTTCCACAGTCAGAGCACTTAAAGGGTCTCTCATTGGTGTGAGTGACTTTGTGTTTTGACAGGTTGGATAACTGCATAAATCCTTTCCCACACACCAAGCAGATGAATGGTCTCTCTCCAGTGTGAACGCGCTGGTGTCTCTGCAGATCAGGTAAATGAGCGAATCCGTTCCCACACTCAAAGCAGATGAACGCTCTTTCTCCAGTGTGAACCAGTCGATGTCGCTGCAGATGATATAACCGAGTGAATCCCTTCCCACACACAGAACAGGTGTGCGGCTTCTCTCCAGTGTGAATACGTCGATGAATTTGCAGCTCAGAGGGGGTTTTGCAACCCTTCCCACAGTCCCCACATTTCCACAGTTTCTCCATGGTGCAGGTGTCCTTGTGTTGCTCCAGGTTTGACCATCAGTTGAAGTCTCACACAGAACAAGATTATAGTGCCCTGCTGTGATGGTGCAATATTGTTTCAGGCTGTGTAACTGGGAGGCTCTTTCCACAGTCACTGCATGGGAAAATCTCAGTTGATTGTGTGTGTGTGTGTGTGTGTGTGTGTGTGTGTCAGTCCTGTTCCAGTCACACTGATGTTTAAAGACTGCTAAAGCTGACAGAACAGAGAAACATTTTTCCTTCTGGATACAAAGACCCAAGATATTCAGCTCCCGATGAATTGAGTGACTCTGTCAGATGTTGATGTGATGTTTGGTTTGAGATTTCTGTCTGTAAAATCCTCAACTTCTGATGTCCTGTAAAAGGAGTTTACAAAGGTTATTACTGTCAGTACAGGATAGAAATTCAGAACAGACAATTCTAGTTTCTATGGAACATTATTTCCTCTCTCATTCCCCAAGAGCTGCAAATCTCCATCCCACACACTCTCCCTCCATTCTCACTCTGCTGTATCTAATATTCACCCTCCCAATTCTCCTGTCGGTGCTGATTGATAGATCTATGCTCACTGCTTCCTGTCCTGGACACAGAGAGCTGGAAATCTCCATGCAGGCTGCCAGACAGATATATGTCTATCTGACTGGACTAACAATGTGTGGAACATACTGACTGGATTCACTTCCTTTCCCTTCAGTTGCTGCAACTCCCCAATTTCCCCCAGAATGAGAAAAGAAATGGAAAGGGGGAGAAAAGAAAGTATTTTACTCACAGATGTTGGCCTCTTTTAAGGTCAAACCAAATAAACAAACTCAAGTTAAATCAGGACAAAGTAAAAGGGGCAGCTCCCCAAAAGGAGGGGGAGCAGCCCGAACAAAAATCAAAGTACAAAGGAAACTTAAAAACATCAAATCATAATGTGATTATTCGGGTCGATAACACACCCCAACCCCTGCAGTGCCGAACGGGGGTGGAAGGTGTCAACCGCGCCCATGGACATCGCATGTTCCCTCTCCAGGGACACCTGGCCGCGAACGTAGCCACGGTAGAGGGGCAGACAGTCAGGATGGACGGCCCCCTCGATCGTCTGCTGCCTGGACCTATAAATGGCGCGCTTCGCCAGGCCCAGGAGCAGGTTCACGAGGAGGTCACCATCCCGACCCGCCCCTCTCTGCGTGGGTTTCCTCCGAGTGCTCCGGTTTCCTCCCACAGTCCAAAGATGTGCGGGTTAGGTCGATTGGCTATGCTAAATAAATTGCCCCTTAGTATCTTGGGATGCGTAAATTAGAGGGATTAGCGGGTAAAATATGTAGGGATATGGGGGTAGGGCCTGGGTGGGATTGTGGTCGGTGCAGACTCGATGGGCCGAATGGCCTCTTTCTGTGCTGTAGGGTTTCTATGATTCTATTGTCCCTCTGAAGACAGAGGTTCTGAACCAGCCCCTGAAACCACGCCCATTGTGACCCGCCACCGACAGCGGCGCATGCGCTCTCCTTCCCCGCTGAAACAAGATGGCGGCCGATAACCGGGGCCTGTTCCCGGGATAAAAGCCTGGGAGCTGTAAAGCCGGGACCTGCAGGGTCTTATTCGGGCCGTGCGGCCTACAGCGGATGTTTGTGAAGCCATAGCTCCCTCCCTACCCCGACTCCCGGCTCCATTTCTCCCGCAGCCCCACTGACTCACCCTCTGAAAAAAGCCGCTCCCGCATTCATAGGGCTCCGGGCAAAGTGACACTGCGCACGCTCCAGATATAGCACTGCGCCTGCGCAATAGGCTCCTGTGGAATGAATAGGACACTTTCACACCCGCAGGGGCACCTGGGAATTAAAGGCGTCATTGTCAATCAAAGACAATAATAGAAAATTATCTTGTGCAATTAAGATCAATTAATTTTTAAAAATGCATTCCTCGGAATTTGTGCGCTGCCATTCTCTATTTCTAAAATTGATTTAAACCAGTGCTCTCCTGTGGGAATACCCCGAGTTTTTAAAACTTTTCCCACTGGATTCCTCTTCTCTCTCTGCTCTCCTGAAGGTGCTCATGCTGGTTGGGTAAGTCCCACAGAGACTGGTTTCTTTCACTTTCTTTCTCCTGATGCTGAATATTCTGTTTTATGGAACGATACATCACAGATGGAAACCACTTGGCACATCCTGCCCAGTCGGGCTGTCTTTAAGATCTGTCCAATTAATCCCACAGCCCTGCTGGCAGAGTGAGAACAACATCTATTTATACTGCAGCAATGCAGAAGGTGAATGGAAAATGTTTTCCAGTTGCATACCTTTCAGACACACACCCCTAGAAAGATAAATTGGCCTGGTGTACTAAGAACAAAGAAAATTGCAGCACAGGAACAGGCCCTTCGGCACTCCAAGCCTGCACCGACCATACTGCCCGACTTAACTAAAACCCACTACCCTTCCAGGGACCATATCCCTCTATTCTCATCTCATTCATGTACTTGTCAAGACGCCGCTTAAAAGTCAAGACCGTATCTGCTTCCACTACCTCCCCCGGCAATGAATACCAGGCACCCACCACTCTCTGTGTAAAACATCTGCCTCATACATCTCTTTTAAACTTTACCCCTCGCACCTTAAACCTATTCCCCCCAGTAATTGACTCTTCCACCTTGGGAAAAAGTTTCTGACTATCCACTCTTTCCATGCCTCTCATATCTTGTCGACTTCTATCAGGTCTCCCCTCAACCTCCATCGCTCAAGTGAGAACAAACCAAGTTTCCCAACCTCTCCTCATAGCTAATGCCCCCCATACCAGGCAACATCCTGGTAAATCTTTTCTGGACCCTCTCCAAAGCCTCCACATCCTTCTGGTAGTGTGGCGACCAGAATTGAACACGATATTCCACGTGCGGCCTAACTAAGGTTCTATAAAGCTGCAACATGACTTGCCAATTTTTAAACTCAATGCCCCAGCCGATGAAGGTAAGCATGCCATATACCTTCTTGACGACCTTCTCCACCTGCATTGCCACTTTCAGTAATCTGTGCTCCTGTACACCCAGGTCCCTTTGCCTATCAATATTGTTAAAGGTTCTGCCATTTACTGTATATTTCCTATCTGTATTAGACCTTCCAAACTGCATTACCTCACATTTGTCCGGGATTAAACTCCATCTCTCCACCCAAGTCTCCAACTGGTCTATATCCTGCTGTATCCTCTGATGGTCCTCATCGCTATCCGCAAATCCACCAACCATTGTGTCGTCCGCAAACTTACCTATCAATCCAGTTACATTTTCCTCCAAATCATTTATATATATTATATATATCCTGTGTGAATTCGCTGTTGTGTCCAAAGACTGGATGGCCCAGAAAAATCCTTCCCACACAAGGAGCAGGTGAACAATCTCTCCCCAGTGTGAACTCGCTGATGTGCACTGAGGTTGGATGAACATGAGAACCCCTTTCCACAGGTGGAGCAGCTGAACGGCCTCTCCTCAGTGTGAATTTGCTGGTGTAACAGCAGGTGGGATGAGATAGTGAATCCTTTCCCAAACACAGAACAGATGGCCTCTCTCCAGTGTGACTGTGTCTATGGTTTTCCAGCAAGTACAGATAATTGAATCCTTTATCACAATCATCACATTTCCATGGTTTCTCCATTTTCCCAGCCCCAATGTGACCGTGTCGATGGGTTTCCAACCGGGATGGATAATTGAATCCTTTACCACAATCCTCACATTTCCACGGTTTGTCCATGGTGTTGGTGTCCTTCTGTCTCTCCAGGTTGGATGATTAGTTGAAGCCTCATCCACATACAGACCATGGTGTGATGTTTTTCAGGCTATGTAACTGGTTAAAGCTCTATCCGCAGTCAGTTCACTGGAGCACTCTCACTTGGGTGTATGTGTGTGTCTCAGTTCTTTTTCTGTCACATTGAATTTTGAAATTTTCTTCCACTGACAACACAGGGAACGATTTATCCCTCCACTGTCAAAAGCAATCATATTCAGGTCATGATGAATCGAATGGCTCTGTCAGACTTTGATGTGAAGTTTAGTTTGAGTTTCCTGTCTGTGACTCTTCCTCTTCTAGTTCCCTGCACAGTGTTTTAAAAAACTGCTTCAGAACAGACAATTTCAGTTTCCACGAAACATTTCTCTGTCTCATTTATCTTGAGCTGTAATCCCCATCCCACACACTCTCTCTTGTCCCTGAGCTGAAATCAAACTCATTGCCCCAACTCCACTCTGAGCCCAGCTCCCTCTCCCTCCAGCTAGATTCAATCCTCCAGACCATGTGCAGATTGAGAGTACAATCAAGGAGTCAATTATTTTCCTTCCAAGTCAGGGGACGTGCAGCCCCACTGACTCTGTTGTTACCACAATGGGCACACGTGCTCTGCTCACCAATGAAACACCACGATGACCATTAACATGGGCCTGTTCCTTGGAAAAGCTCCATTTTATTTGTGCCACAACAGCAGGGGAATGACCTCCTGCACAGGCACAAAGGTATCATCAGTCACAGAAAATAATTGCAGCTGGTGTCTCAAACCTCATTTTACCATTTGCTCTCAGACATTCTCAATTCAATTTTGAAATGCAAACTGAAATCTGGCAAAGTGGGGTAAATTAAACACATTTTAATGGTCATTTTCAGAATGACTATTCCCAAGAATTAATTCCTAAGTCAGTAAATTAAAATTCTCATCAGCAATGTAGACAGCACAGTGGTTAGCACTGCTGCCTCACAGCTCCAGGGACCTGGGTTCGATTCCCAACTTGGGTCACTGTCCGTGTGGAGTCTGCCCGTTCTCCCCATGTCTGCGTGGGTTGTCTCCAGATGCTCCGGTTTCCTCCCATCGTCCAAAGATATGCCAGTTAGGTGCATTGGCTATGCTAAATTGCCCCTTAGTGTCCTGGGATGAGTAGGTTCGAGGGATTCGCAGGTTACATATGTGGGGTTTTGGGAAAAGGGCTTAGGTGGGATTGTTGTCGGTGCAGACTCGATGGGCCGAATACCTCCTTCAGCACTCTAGGGATTCTATGAAATACTTTGGGAGAATTGCTATTTCAATGGGCATTTTCACAAATGCTATAAAATGATTTTTCAAATCAAATTAATATTTTAATGATTAATAAATAAAAAGTATTTAATAAAACAACCACCCAGTGTGGGGTTCAGGATTCTAACTCAGGGTTTCTGAGCTCCAGGAACCACGAACTGAACCAGCCGGGAATTGTCTCCACAAAACTTTCCCAACTCCCTCCCAAGGAAAAAGCTGCAAACCCGGGAGCTGCAGCTTTTTACTGGGGGTGTTTGGGCCTCCAGCGAGTGTTTGTGAATCCTCCCCGCCCACCTCCCAGGGTTTCCTTCCTTCCCAGAGATCAGAGTCCTCATTGATTTGAGGCCAAAGTGTAACCTCTTATTTATTGTCCCCCTCCCCCATCCTCTGATGTGAACCATCCTCCAGTGGCTGAGCCAGGATGGGGCCGTTAACCTGGGCCTGTTCCCGGGAGGGAGAAGCCCCGCAGCTGCAAACCAGGGAGCTGACAATGATTCTGAAGGGTTTGCGGATCCACAAAGTGTTTCCAAATCCTCCCAGCCACCGCCGAACGCTGACTCCGCTTCTCCGGGACAAACAAGCGCCAAGGACAGCAATGACACTGCGCATGCTCCACATCACAATGCCCGGGGACTGATTGACGGCAGCTCCGGACCAATAGGAATAGGGGGCGGGGCTGGAGGACCGAGCGGGAGTGGCTGGTCCTCCAACCACTCTGAGTGGATGAAGGGCGGGTCTGGAGGACCGAGCGGGAGCGACTGGTCCTCCAACCAATCGGAGTGAATGACGAGCGGGACCTGAAGCATGCGCAGTGCGGGTAATGGCGACGGACGGTTTTAACTCGGAAGCGAGATCAATACGAGGTAGAGGGCGGCGCGCGGGGAATGATAAATGTGACGGGTGGGTGGAGAGACTTTGTAAACATGTTGTTCAAACCCAAACCCCGGAAGTGAACTTCCCGGTCCCTCCCTTTGTACCAAATGGAGCGGCAGCTTGTAGTGTTAGACCCGGGCTGACTGCCGCCATTGAGGCTGCATGTGGGAGGCCGGCAGGGATTGTGATCGGAGAGTGAAGCCCTGACGTCACAATGGAATGGGTGAGGGTGTGACGTCACAATGGATAGGATGAGTGTGATGTCACAATGGAATGGGTGAGGGTTCCAGATGAGCTGAGACTGGGCTGGAGTCGGGCGATGGCACTGACATGTGGCCCGGTGGCACAGTGGTTAGTGCAGCTGCCTAACAGCGCCAGGGACCCGGGTTCAATTCCAGCCTCGGGTCGCTGTCTGTGCAGAGTTTCTACATTCTCCCCGTGTCTGTGTGGGTTTCCTCCGGGTGTTCCGGTTTCCTTCCACAGTCCAAAGATGTGCTGGTTAGACGGATTGGCCATGATAAATTGCCACTTGGTATCAGGGGGCTTAACAGGTAAATATGTGGATTGGGCCTGGATGGGATTGTTGACGGTGCAGGCTCGATGGGCTGAATGGCCTCCTCCTACGCTGTACTTTATTATTCATTATTATTAATTAATTACTATTCTGATTTACAGCTGTTTCTGAGTTTTAACTGTATCCTCTATTGTGAACACCGAGGCAAAATACTTGTTCCATTCATCTCCCAGCTCCTTATTTTTCATTATCAATTCCTGGACTCACTTTCTATTAGACAGTAAAGAAATGAGGTCGAGCAAGTGACTGAAGTGTCAGTCAGGGAGCACTATTGGAAGCACCAATAGTTTCAAAATAGTTCTGGAAAAAGATAGGACAGGTCCACAGGTCAAGGCTCTAAACTGGAGCAGGGCCACTTTTGTGGACATTAGGCAGGATCGAGCAGATGTTGATTAGGTGAGTTTGTTTGAAGGCAAAGGAATGACTGGCAAATAGGAGGTTTTAAAAGTGTGATATCAAGAGTCCAGGGGCAGTATATTCCTGTTAAGATGAAGGGAAAGAATGGTAAATTTAGGGATCTCTGGCAGACAAGGGACATTGAGGCTCTGGTCGGGTAAAAGAAGGAAGCATACATTGGGTTTAGGCAATCGGGGACAAGTGAATCACTCTGACTATAAAAAGTGTCAGAAAATACTGAAGAGGGAAATCAGGAGGACAAAAAGAGGATATGATATGGATCTGGCAGGGAAGATTAAAGAAAATTCCAAGAGGTTCTGTAGCTATATTAAGAGTAAAAGGGTGGCGAGAAAGAGAATAGATCCCCTTAAAAATCAGTATGGCCATCTGTGTGTGGAGCCACAGGAGATGGGTGAGATTTTTAATGAATACTTCTCCTCTGTGTTTACTGCGGAGAGCACCATGGGTCAGAACATTGAATACAGGAGTTGGGACGTCTTACTGAAGTTGTAAAAAGCATTGATAAGGCCATGCTTGGAATACTGTGTACAGTTCTGGTCATCCTATTATAGAAAGGATATTATTAAACTAGAAAAAGTGCAGAAAAGATTTACTTAGGATGCTACCAGAACTTGATGGTTTGAGTTATAAGGAGAGGCTGGATAGACTGGGACTTTTTTTCCCTGGAGCGCAGGAGACTGAGGGGTGATCTTATAGAGGTCTATAAAAATAATGAGGGGCATGGATCAGCTAGATAGTCAACATCTTTTCCAAAGGTAGGGGAGTCTAAAACTAGAGGGCATAGGTTTAAGGAGAGAGGGGAGAGATACAAAAGGGGTCAGAGGGGCAATTTTTTCACACAGAGGGTGGTGAGTCTCTGGAACAAGCTGCCAGAGGTAGTAGTAGAGATGGGGGGAGAGGGGAGGAGGGGGAGGGGATGTCGGAGGGGAGGGAGGGAAGGGGAGGGGGGAGGGGAGGGGAGGGGATGCCGGAGGGGAGGTGGGGAGGGGAGGAAACCGGGAGAGGGGGGTGGGGAGGGAAGGGGGTTGGGGATTGGAGGGGAGGTGGGGGAGGGGAGGTGGGGGAAGGGAGGTGGGGGAGGGGAGGGGGGAGGAGGAGCGGGGAGGAGGGGAGGGGGAGGGAGGGAGGAGGAGAGTAGGGTGACGGGAGGGAGGGAGGGGGCGCCGTGACCCCACCCTGACACAAAGTACATGTGGGGAATCACTGCATTGGATTGAGAGGTCCTCTTCGCAAAACAGTTTGCTCCCTTCAGGTGGAAAGATTTAGTCTCCAAACTCCTGGGACTTATTCCTGAAATGGACATATGCCCATCCCAACATGCCCTTTCCTCACCCCCCCTCTCCACCTTCCCACCTCCCTGTTCACCTCACCCCATATCACTTCCCCCCCTCTCCATCTTCCCACCTCCCTGTCCCCTTCACCCCCTCTCACTTCCCGATGTCCCCCTCACCCCGTCTCACTTCCCGATTTCCCCGTCCCTTCCCCGTCCATCCCTCCCACCATCTCCCTCCTGTCTTTACCCTGTCCCCCTTTCCCACGATCACCCCTTCCCCAGACCACCCCTCCCCCACCAGCCTTCCCCACTCCTCCCCCACCAGCCTTCCCCACTCCTCCCCCACCAGCCTTCCCCCCCTCCTCCCCATTCCATCCCCACCCTCCTCTCACCTTCCACCCCCACCTTCCCCATCCCTTTCCACCCATACACAGTCCTACCCCACTCCCCTTGGAGAGAACATTCTTCATTAACCGAGGCAAGATAGATAGAAACTAAAATTCCTATCTTGCCTATGTAGGTTTATTATTAAAACTTCACCCAAAGACTTGTCTGTCATCTGGAAACTGTTTGTTCCTCAAACAAGTAAACAACCTTGCTGATATTAGAACCTTGATGTGGAGCATTTGACTAACATGTGATTTTACGCTAATGCAGGAGTGTTACATCCATCACCCCTTTTACTCAATCTATTCATTCTCTCTTTGCTCATTGGCCGAGTCCAAGTTAGCCAACTTCCATTCCCTTTACAATCTCCTTCTCACAACTCGTTTTTAGATATAATTGAAGCGGTATAATTGGATATAAAAGCAGTGATAACATATAATTGCTGTATAAATTGTATCGAATTAAAAATTCTCAAGCTCTCCCTTCACCTGTATCCATCTTGTAATTTATTCTTATTTATTATTTCTCCCTCGCCTTCATTTGTCCCAATCCAAAATTCCACTTAATTTGTTCTTCCAGTCAGTTTCTCTGGAGTCTGTGTCAGTGCCTTGATCATTTCAAAATGATTTCTTACTCTTCAGGCCATATTAACCATTTCATGTCACGCTGTTAGTCAAGCAGCTGAGAAAGTCCCATTTGAATCATAGAATCATTACAGTGCAGAAGGAGGCCATTTGGCCCATCGAGTCTGCACCGACCACAATCCCATCCAGGCCCTATCCCCATACACCCACTTATTTAACCTGCTCGTCCCCCTGACACTATGGGGCAATTTACTCTGGCCAATCAACCAAACACACACATCTTTGGACTGAGGGAGGAAACCGGAGCACTCAGAGGAAACTGACGCAGACATGGGGAGAATGTGCAAACTCCACACAGACAGTCACCCGAGGCCGGAATTGAACCCGGGTTCTTGGCACTGTGAGGCAGCAGTGCTAACCACTGTGCCACCGTGCCGCCCTTCATTCTTCAGTGCAGCTGCACCATGTACTCTCAAATGTTAATTCATTCACAATTTACAAACCACTTCTGCAATCTCACATCACTGTTCCAATTTCTTATTTAATCCTCTGTTGGAGTCTCACCTTCATAAGCCATCTTCACATATTTTCCCACCTGTTAAATCTTGTCTCTCATTTTATTTTAAACGAGAGAGTGTTCTTTTGTCCTGCTTGTTGGCATCTCTCTGCCCTCTCCCACAAATCGTTGTATTGCATTTGTGGAACATTTATCAGGTCTTTTTGGAATGTGCTGTGTATTTTACCAATCAGTTTCAGAGGATACAGCAGGATATAGATCGGTTGGAGACTTGGGTGGAGAGGTGGCAGATGGAGTTTAATCCGGACAAATGTGGGGTAATGCCTTTTGGAAGGTCTAATACAGATAGGAAATATACAGTAAATGGCAGAACCCTTCAGAGTATTGATAGGCAGAGGGATCTGGGTGTACACGTTCACAGGTCACTGAAAGTGGCAATGCAGGTGGAGAAGGTAGTCAAGAAGGCATACGGCATGCTTGCCTTCATCGGCTGGGGCATTGAGTTTAAAAATTGGCAAGTCATATTGCAGTCTTATAGAACCTTAGTTAGGCCACACTTGGAATATAGTGTTCAATTCTGGTCGCCACACTACCAGAAGGATGTGGAGGCTTTGGAGAGGGTAAATAAAAGATTTACCAGGATGTTGCCTGGTATGGAGGGCATCAGATATGAGGAGAGGTTGGAGAAACTTGGTTTGTTCTCAGTGGAACGACGGAGGTTGAGGGGCGACCTGATAGAAGTCTACAAGATTATGAGGGGCATGGACAGAGTGGATCGTCAGAAGCTTTTTCCCAGGGTGGAAGAGTCAATTACTAGGGGGCACAGGTTTAAGGTGCGAGGGGCAAGGTTTAAAGGAGATGTATGAGGCAGATTTTTTACAGAGGATGGTGGGTGCCTGGAACTCGTTGCCGGGGGAGGTAGTGGAAGCAGATACGATAGTGACTTTTAAGGGGCGTCTTGACAAATACATGCACAGGATGGGAATAGAGGGATATGGTTCCGGGAAGGGTACAGGGTTTTAGTTAAGTCGGGTAGCATGGTCGGTGCAGTCTTGGAGGGGCCGAAGGGCCTGTTCCTGTGCTGTACTTTTCTTTGTTCTTTGTTCAGTTTCGTCATCCTGGATTTCACTGTCTTACAAAGGATGCACCGTTCAATAAATCTATCAGAATCTTCAGAAGAAAGTCTAAAGTCAGCGTTGAAGGGCTTCTTCATCTCAGTGTCTTATTTCCTCCTGTACAATCATAATGCCTCAGATGGTGACTAGATTATCAAATTCAGTTCTCTCAAATAGTTCATGGACAAAGAAACAAATATCTCTAAGAGAAAACTGTCACCTCATTCATCTCATCTGGAATTTCCTTTCACTCAAATGTTCATAAACACCCAAATGTATGGATTCCTTTAAACTACACTTTCAGGAGTTCTGGAGAATGTTTAGAGTCAAATAAATCATGAAATATTCTCATAATGTCTTTAAACTGAAACCAAACATTTCTGTTTGATTCCAGGCATTATAAATTTTGTTCTTTCCCTTAAACATCAGGTAAATTTCAGTTCAAATGCTTGAAATAGCAACTCATGTCAGATATTTATCAACTGCAATAATCAAAAGCAGGCTTGGTGGTTTCCTGTAAAGTCTTTTATTCTCTGCTTTCATTCTCAAAACTGCTGACTTCACTCAGAGCTGGAAACCATCATCACCTGTTTAAAAAAACACAAACAATCCATCTGGCTCTGGCAGGATCCCAGTGAGTTAATGTGTCCAATCATAGGTTACATTAAAAAACAAAGGCTGTGTGGAGATTTATAAAAATCAACTGTCTACGTTTCTGTCGAACCTGGAGAGGTGGGGAGAGGAAACTTGGCAATTGTGTCAATTTACATAATTTTAAAAATCTTCTCTCGGGTTATTTTCTTCTATTTTGCTCAAATTTCATCTCTTTTCTCTATCGTTTTTTGAACACCAATTTCAATTTTCAATATTTGCTACTTAAAGTTGAAAGAAATACTTTGTGAAATATGTTGTTAACCGAATCTCAACAATTTTAACTCAGATGTTTTGGAAAGTTGGAACTGGTTTGCTGCCAAACTGCAGCCTGATCTTTGTGTTTTGGGAGCAAATTGGCCTTCACAATTCTAACCTTGAACAACTTAATTTCAAACCCAAATACATTCCTTTCACATTGTGGTACAGTCTGAATTTATTTCAAACAGAAACACACGGCAGTTCAAATTAAATCAATTTTTATTTCCTTTCCAAACTAATTCTTCGAATCGATGATGCTTTCAAACAACGCCCTGCTTCAACAATTATGACTCAAATGTACAGTATTCCTTCAACTGGGCAAACAAACTTGGAGTAAGTGGTGCAAAAGTCATGGCTACCCTCACACACCGGCATTCCCTTATCACACAGGAGAGGCAGAGGAGAGGGAGGAGTGCTTTCAGTGGTCCTGGTTTTGGAGAAAACAACAACATCTGCTCGTTGGTGACTGATTTGTGTCTCAGGTTGTTTGATTTTAGCTGAACACGGAGAGGTCTGCTTCAGGGAGGTGTCTCTTTGTGGCTGAATTAACTTCCTCAAAGTCCCCACGGCATCTTCGAACTCTTCACTTGATCTGATATTTTCTGACTGTAAATCAATATCTTGTTCCAGAGTTTGGCCGAACAGCAGTAGATTGTTCTGAGCTCCACTCACCCTATCATCTGCCCCCTGTTCCCAATGTAACTAATTGCTGGCAGGAGAGCACGTCTGTCCTGGACAATCAGTTCCATTCTGCAGCTTATCTACCTGAACTCTGTATTTTTTCTCAACTATCAGGCACACAGATATGCACTGCAGTTCAACTTATTCTGGACTTTTCCAACTCTCTGTTTCCTTTCTGAACCATTAGAAAACCTTTCAAGGATCTGCTCGTAATCTCCGTCACATTCTTCGACAGCTCCCAGGACATCATTTGGTCCTGGGATTCCTGTCTCCACTGTCAAACTCTCTGTCAGTCTCATTCTGGCATATTCCAAAGCCATTGTTATCTTTGTTTTTGTGAGGCAGCAGTGCTGCTAACGTGGCATCAGGTAGCACGTTGGCACAGTGGTTATCACTGCTGCCTCACAGCGCTAGGGACCTGGATTTAATTCCAGCCTTGGGTGAGTGTCTGTGTGGAGTTTTCACATTCTCCCCGTGTCTGTGTGAGCTTCCTCCGGGTGCTCCAGTTTCCACCCACAAACCAAAGATGTGCAGGTTAGGTGGATTTGCAATGCTAAATTCCCTCTTAATGTCCCAAGATGTATAGGATAGATAGGTTAGCCATGGTAAATGTGTGAGATTACAGGATTTGCTACCAAATAAACCTGTTGGACTTTAACCTGGTGTTGTTAAAACTGACTGAGATTACAGGATAGGCAGGGGAGAGGGCCTGGGTAAGATGCACTGTTGAGAGTCGGTGCAGACTGGATGGTCCGATGGCCCCTTCTGCACTGGAGGGATTCTATGAACACAGAAGTGGTCAGAATCACTTCACATATCCCAAATTTTAAATAGCCATCACAATTAAAACTCTCTCATGTTCACATGTGTGAGTTTGAATCCAGATTAAAACTCTTACAGGTTTAGCAAAGTCTCCTGGAATCATATCTCCAGTCAGTAAATCTGGCTCCAGGTTCACAACTTTTGTGAAAAAAAAGCTTTAGTAATTACACGTCCTTTATTTAAATCTGTTTGATTTAAATCACAGATGGAAAACCTCAAAACTTGAAGCATTCAACCCACAAATATCATCCACACACAAACAGAGAAACTTAGCATGTGCTTTACAACAACAATAACCAGAATGAATTCCTTAAGTGTTCTTGTGGTTCTGTTTTTAAACTTCCAGAAATGCCTTTAATTAAAGACTCAAGATAAGGTTAGTTCCCTTGAAAGATAAACCTTAACAAATGGAGCCCAAAACAATGATAAAACACATCTACAAAATCCACATAAAACAAACAAAACACACAAGTTCTCAATTTCATTTCAAACAATGAATCCTCAGCATTCTCTCTCGCAGCTATAGCTTCTTAAAGCAACAGAGCACTACAAGCTCACAACTCCTTGATTAAAATAAGATACAAGATCCTTCATTATAACTTAACCTTTTTAAGCCAATTTCCAAGGCCTGATTTTATAAGCAACATCGAGTCTTTTCAAACACATTCCAAACACATTACCACCTGCAAAATCTTTGTTCTTTATCTGGGGTTGAGGTGACAACACAAAATTCTCACAATTATTCCAAATTCCTCCAGGCTTAAAATTTCCTCATTTAACTGGTTCCCATAAATCCTCAAATATAAAATAAAATAGACACACCCAGGTGATTTAAAAACAAATTAACTCTGCTGAAAGGGTTAACTTCTCTACAGTCTAAAGTGGTGGGGAGTGAGCAGAAAAAACTTGGCACACAATTACGTCATTCACATAATTTTAAAAAACTTACGCAACAACGAAACAAACTTCATTTTAAACTTCATCTCTTGTTTTTTTTTATATTCCTCAACCTTATTATTTTAATTTGATCAGTTCTTGTTTGGGATGGGAATTTCTGTTCTTTATAAACTGGTTCACTCGTTTTGTCAATTCTACCTGGGCTCGGAGAATCAGAACCCAGACTTTATCATCCTTATCTTTTTTCTCCTTTTGCCACCACTCCCTCTGTTTTGCAGGAGGGTCGTGGGGATTCCAATCAGACCAAATCATTTTATCATAAAAGTAAAATACTGCGGATGCTGGAATCTGAAAGAAAAACAGAAAATGCTGCAAGATCTCAGCAGGTCTGACAGTATCTGTGGAGAGAGAATAGAGCCAACGTTTCGAGTCTGGATGACCCTTTATAAGAGCTCTTGTGAAGTGTCATTCAGAATCAAAACGTTGGCTCTATTCTCTAATCATTTTATCGCTAAGCTTCTTGTTCTTAGTTTCCAAATGGCAGGTAAGAAACCTTCTGGTATCCACTCGAGCTCTGATTTTTCACTGGCCATGCTTGGGTAAGATTATAACCATTAGAATCTACTCTCAGAGGTCTGCTTTTCAGTCCAGTGCTACTTGGATTATACCGTCACGTCGTTGACTCACGGGTCACAAGTCCCTCACAGTTCTCATCACAAATTGGTGATAAGTTAAGCAATGCCTCAGAATGCTTCTTAACTTCTTAACCAACTACCGAACACCATTTGTTGATTGGTCAGACCCCCTTTTTGCAGATTCGGGTATCTTAGCCGCTGAACACCAGCCGATCGTGGAATAAGTTTAATTCTAACTTATTCTGAGTAAATATTCTCACCAGGTCCTCTGTTGGGGCCCTGCTAAGCAGCTTTAATGGTCCGTGATTGCAGAAACTGAGCAGTCACAGGAATGTGGTCAAGATAGTCCAGTCCCATAATGCCTCACATTCAATCTGCAGTCCTTCAATTATAACAGAATATGTGGCTGTATGTAGCTGCCTCGGCCATGGTCAACCCCAACACTGCCTTCCTGATTCTGTACTCCCATAGTGCCATTAGGGAGGGAGAATGTAGGTGGACACCAGATTGATATATTCCATTCAACCACACCCAAGGTGAGTTATTCCAATTCCTTTATTGTCCAGGACAATATATTCACAATACATTCTTTAAAACAGAAATTAAACATTCTCATTTGATTTCAGGTATTAACATATTCTGTTACTTTGTTCTTTATTGTCAATGTCAGGCTGGGGTTGTTCCCCTTGGAGCAAAGGAGGTTGAGGGGAGATTTGATAGAGGTGGACAAGATTCTGACAGATTGAGATAAGGTGGACAAAGAAAAGCTGTTCCCATTAGCTGATGGGACAAGGACGAGGGGGCGCAGATTTATGGTTTTGGGTCAGAGATACAGGGGGGATGTGAGGAAGAATATTTTGATGCAGTGAATGGTAATGACCTGGAACTCGCTGCCTACGAGGGTGGAGGAAGTGGAGACAATAAACAATTACAAAGGAAATTGGATGGGCATTTGGGAGGTTTCAAACAAAAATGCTGACTAAATATCTCTGAACTTCCTCACACCCGGTCACTCTGTGATCCTTGTGAAATCTGAAACCAGGTATTCGCAACAAGACTCAAAGAGCATCAGCCCACTGGAGGCAAAGTCATGAGACCGGCCAGTCCAGCAGAAAGAAACCCTCTGACCCTCCCCATTGACCAACTGTGAGAATGAACAGAATGCAGTCCTGGATGTAATTGAGAGCAGAAACAGTAACAGGAGAATCCAGCCCCTGTAATCACTCGTGAACTTGCTGGTGTGTTCGCAGGGTAGATAAAACTCTGAATCCCTTCCCACACTGAGAGCAGGTGAACGGTTTCTCCCCAGTGTGAATTCGCTCATGTGTCCGCAGGTGGGATGACTGAGTGAATCCCTTCCCACACTGAGAGCAGGTGAATGGCCTCTTCCCAGTGTGAATTCGCTCATGTCTCCGTAGGCTGGATAAGTGAGTGAATCCCTTCCCACACTGAGAACAAGTAAATGGCCTCTCCCCAGTGTGAACTCGCTCGTGTGTCCGCAGGCTGGATAAGTGAGTGAATCCCTTCCCACACTGAGAGCAGGTGAATGGCCTCTCCCCAGTGTGAACTCGCTGATGTGTCCGCAGGTCAGATGACAGAGTGAATCTCTTCCCACACTGAGAGCAGGTGAACGGCCTCTCCCCAGTGTGAACTCGCTGGTGTCTCTGCAGGTTGGATAATTGAATGAATCCCTTCTCACACTGAGAGCAGGTGAATGGTCTCTCCCCAGTGTGGTTGCGCCGATGAGCTTCTAGCTGAGATGGGTATCTGTATCTATTCTCACAGTCCGCACATTTCCATGGTTTCTCCATGGTGCAGGTGTCCTTGCCTCTCTCTTGGGTGGACAATCAGTTCAAGGCTTGTCCACACACAGAACCCAATCCAGTCTCTCCCCGCTGTGAATGGTTAAACTGGTTAAAGCTCTTTAGTCAGTGCACTGGAACACTCTCACTCGAGTGTGGCAGTGTGTTGGTGCTTTTCCAGTCACACTGATGTTTGAAATCTTTTTAAATCGACAGACTGGACAATCATTTCTCATTCTCGATTCAAAGGCCGATGATATTCAACTCCCAAGGAATATGACTATGTCAGATCTAGACATGACGTTTGAGATTTCGGTCTGTGATTCCTCTTTCAATATCCTGTAAAATCCGAGTTTACAAAAGTCATCAGTGTCAGTACAGGATGGAAATTCAGAACAGACAATTCTAGTTTCTATGGAACATTCTTTCCTATTTCAGTCCCAAAAAGCTGTGAATCTCCATCCCACACACTCTCCCTCCATTCTCACTCTGCTGTATCTAATATTCACCCTCCCAATTCTCCTGAAGGTGCTGATTGAGGCTGATTGACAGATCCATGCTCACTGCTTCCTGTCCTGGACACAGAGACCATAACAAATAGGAGCTGCAGTCGGCCATTTGGCCCATCGAGCCTTTTAAACTATTCAATGAGATAATTTGTTCATCTACCTCAGCATCATTCTCCCCACATTAAACCCATATCCCTTGATCTCCTCAATATCTAAAAACCAATCAATCTCTCTCTTGAAAATAGTTGATGACTGAGGCTTCACTGTCCTCAGGGGTTGAGAATTCCAAATCTTTACCACATCCTTGACTGAAGAAATCCCCCCACATATTCGCTTTTGCTCCATCTTCTTGTCTGTTCCCCATAACCCTCGACACCCTTGTCAGTCAAAGATCTGTCTAACTGGAATATATTCAATGATCCTCAGCCTCCACTGGTCCCTGTGGAAGAGAAATCCAAAAGACTAACAACCCTCTGAGGGAAGAGATGTCTGGAAATATATAACGTAGCTACAGTTCCATATTACAAGATATTCAGGTCCCAAGGAATATGACTCTGTCTAGATGTGACGGTTGAGATTTTTGCCTGTGATTCCTTGTTCAAAATCCTGTGAAATGAGTTTGCAAAAGTCATCACAGTCAGAATAGGATAGAAATTCAGAGCAGACAATTCTAGTTTCTCTGGAACATTCGTTCCTATTTCATTCCCAAAAAGTTGTAAATCTCCATCCGTATCTATGGATTCTATTTAAAAATGAAAGTGGATGGGCACTTGAAGGAAATACTTTCAGGAGAATGGGGATATCGAGTGGGAATGGGACTGGAATGTTATACAGAGAGTCAGCATGGACTCAAGTTACCAAATGGATTCCTTCTGTGCTGTAATGACTTTGTGACTGGAAATGTATAACATCGCTGCAGCATTATATTACAATGCAAGAAATAATAATAAATGTATTTTATTACAGCAACATAAATAATATATCTAATCTGGGTATCATATAATAACACTAGACATATCTCTGTCCTCTATTAATTTACTGTCCCCTTAAATGTCATGATGTGGAGATGCCGGCGTTGGACTGGGGTAAACACAGTAAGAAGTTTAACAACACCAGGTTAAAGTCCAACAGGTTTATTTGGTAGCAAACGCCACTCTCTTTCGGAGCGCTGCTCCTTTGTCAGGTGAGTGGGAATTCTGTTCACAAACAGGGCATATAAAGACACAAACTCAATTTACAAAATAATGATTGGAATGCGAGTCTTTACAGGTGATCATGTCTTAAAAGTTGCAGACAATGTGAGTGGAGAGAGCGTTAAGCGCAGGTTAAAGAGATGTGTATTGTCTCCAGACAGGACATATACCACGACACCATACAACCCTGCCTGGTCTGCATGGCCTCCCCAATGTACCATGCCTCGGGACATCCTTTCCTGCAGCGTATCAGGTAGACAATTTTGGCCGAGTTGCAAGAGTATGTACCGTGTACCTGGTGGATGGTGTTCTCACGTGAGATGATGGCATCTGTGTCGATGATCCGGCATGTCTTGCAGCGGTTGCTGTGGCAGGGTTGTGTGGTGTCGTGGTCACTGTTCTCCTTAAGGCTGGGTAGTTTGCTGCGGTCTGTTTGAGGTTGTGCGGTTGTTTGAAGGCAAGAAGTGGGGGTGTAGGGATGGCCTTGGCGAGATGTTCGTCTTCATCTGTGACATGTTGAAGGCTCCGGAGGAGATGTCGTAGCTTCTCCGCTCCGATGAAGTACTGGACGACGAAGGGTACTCTGTCCACCGTGTCCATCCTCTGAGGAGGTCGGTGCGGTTTTTCGCTGTGGCGGATCGGAACTGTCGATCGATGAGTTGAGCGCCATATCCTGTTCTTATGAGGGCATCTTTCAGCATCTGGAGGTGTCTGTTGCGATCCTTCTCATCCGAGCAGATCCTGTGTATACGGAGGGCTTGTCAATAGGGGATGGCTTCTTTAACGTGTTTAGGGTGGAAGCTGGTGGCCTTCACGACACACGACAGCGCAGAGTTGCTGAGCAGAGACTAATAGCCAAGTTCTGCACACATGAGAATGGCCTCAACCGGGATCTTGGGTTCATGTCACACTATTTGTAACCCCCATGACTTGCCTGGACTTGCAAAATCTCACTAACTGTCCTGGCTGGAGACAATACACATCTCTTTAACCTGTGCTTCATGCTCCCTGCACTCACATTGTCTGTACCTTTAAGACTTGATTACCTGTAAAGACTCACATTCCAATCATTATTTTGTAAATTGAGTTTGTGTCTTTATATGCCCTGTTTGTGAACAGAATTCCCACTCACCTGATGAAGGAGCAGCGCTCCAAAAGCTAGTGGCGTTTGCTACCAAATAAACCCGTTGGACTTTAACCTGGTGTTGTGAGACTTCTTACTGCCCTTAAATGTCAGCCATCTCCTGCCCTTTAATTGTGAACATTTGGAAAGAGACCATCCTTTTAGACAGAAAGAAGATTAACGTTTCAGGGTGGGCAGAATGAATTACAGGGAATAAAAATATATCAGATTTTGTTGGTCAATATAAGCTCAGAAGTGGAAGGGAAATGATCTCCAGTGGAAGAGAAACAATTCCTGAACATTGTAAGACTAAGCTGGTAACTCAGCAGTGAATAGAGTTGTGAAGTGGGAAAAACCTCATCAAGACATAGCTTGCGGAAATAATAGTTAAAATACACCCATTATTAGAGGCAGGGGAAGGTAGACAATGGCAGAGAGCTGATCAGGGAGGGCAGAGGTGAAACAGAGAAATGGATGGCCATTTAAAAATTCATACAAAGCATGGTTAGCAAGTTTGCAGACGATACTAAATTAGGAGGTATCGCTGATAGTGAAGAAGGTTATCAAAAATTACAGGGGGATCTTGATCAGTTGATCAGTTAGAGAAGTGGGCTGATGATTGGCAAATGGATTTCAGTACAGATAATACAGAGTACAGGGGCACAACCTCAGGCTAAAGGGACAATCCTTTAAAACAGAGATAAGGAGGAATTTCTTCAGCCAGAGAGTGGTGAATTTGTGGAACTCTTTGCCACAGAAGGCTGTGGAGGCCGAGTCACTGACTGTCTTTAAGACAGAGATAGATAGGTTCTTGATTAATAAGGGGATCAGGGATTATGGGAAAAAGGCAGGAAACGGGGGTGAGAAAATTATCAGCCATGATTGAATGGCGGAGCAGACTCGATGGGCCGAGTGGCCTAATTCTGCTCCTATGTCTTATGGTCTTGAGTGGGAGTGTTGCATTTTGGAAAGTCAAACCAGGGTAGGACTTGTACAGTGAATGGTAAGGCCCTGGGGAGTGTTGAGGAACAGAGGAACCCAGGAGTACAAGTACATAGTTCATTGAAAGTGGCGTCACAGGTAGACAGAATGGTGAAGAAGGCATTTAGCACACTGGCCTTCATCAGTCAGGGCACTGAGTATAGGAGTTGGGACATTATGTTATAGTTGTATGAGTCATTGGTGAGGCTGCACTTGGAGTATTGTGGACAGTTTTTGTAACCCTGTGATAGGAAAGACATTGATAAACTGGAAAGAGTGCAAAGAAGATTTATGAGGATGCTGCCGGGACTAATGGGCCTGAGTGATCGCGAGAGGTTGGACAGGCGAGGGCTTTATTCCTTCGAACGTAGGAGAATATGGGGGTGACCATATTGAGGTGTATTAAATAATGAGGGGCATAGATAGGATGAACCCACATTGTCTTTTTCCCAGGTGAGGGGAATTGAAAACTCGAGGGCATGGGTTTAAGGTGAGAGGGGAAAGATTAAAAGGGACCTGAGGGGCAACTTCTTCATGCAGAGGGTGGTGTGTACATGGACTGAGCTGCCAGAGAAAGTGGTTGAGCCAGGTTCAAACAGGAGGTTTAAACATTTAAAACTCATTTGGATAAGTACATGAATTGGAAAGGATTAGAGGGATATGAGCCAAACATGGGCAATTGGGACTAGCTGGGAGGGCACCATGGTTGGCATGGATCAGTTGGGCCCAAGGGCCTGTTCCCGTGCTGTATTGCTCTATGACTCTATGTGTTGGCTGCGTCAGCATCTACTGCCCATAACTCATTGCCCTTGAACTGAGTGGCTTGCATTGCTGGGGGATGTGGTAATTTCCTTCTTTAAAAGACATTATTAAATCAGATGGATTTTTACAACAATTGTCATCAACGGACTTCTAATTCTCGATTTTTACTGAATTCAAATTTCTTCATTTGCCATTGTGAGATTCGAACCCAGGGTTCACAGTGCATTGCCCTGGATCCCTGTATTACTAATCCAATAACACTATCACTGCACCATTGCCTCCCCATCCATGGTAAAGGAGTCATAATAGCCCGAGATCCATGGAATCAGAGCATGCTCTGAATTTAGATTAATGCTCACTAACACTCACCCCAAAACAATTTCACTGTTTTCACATTTTAAATCTGCTGCAGCTGAAAAGATCTCAGAGAGATTGGTGTCCAGGAAAAATGTTGCAATCTTCAAATCTTCTCCCTGTAAATGAGGAAAGTTATCGGTGTAATTCAAGGTTAGAAATTCAAGACAGACAAACATTTCTTTTGGTCTGAGTTTGCTGTGTGTAAATCTTTCCCTTCTAACCCCCTGTAAAAGGAGTTTCCAAATCCATCAGCATCTGTCCAGAACAGAAATTCAAAACATTCTCTCCTCCTCTTGCCCGGCACAGAATTACTTCAGCTGGGACAAAATTGCAGTGGAGGCAGTTCAGAGAAGGTCCAGTTGGTTGATTCCTGAAATGAGGAATTTTACCTTTCAGGTTGAGCAGTTTGGGCCTGTACTCTTTGGAGTTTAGAAGACTGAGAAGTAATCTTAATGAAACATCTGGGAATTTAAGGGCGGCACGGTGGCTAGCACTACTGCCTCACAGCGCCAGGGTCCCCGGTTCAATTCCGGCCTTGCGTCACTGTCTGGATGGAGTTTGCACATTCTCCCCATGTCTGCGTGGGTTTCCTCCAGGTGTTCCGGTTTCCTCCCACAGTCCAAAGACTGGATTGGCTGTGCTAAATTGACCCTAGTGTCAAATGCATGGGGTTGCGGGGATGGGGCCTGTGTGGGATTGTGGTTTGTACAGACTCGATGGGCCGAATGGCCTCCTTCTGCACTGTAGGGATTCTATGATTCATATGATATAAGGTGCTTGACAAGGTAGATGCTGAGAGGATGTTTCCTCTGGTGTGGAAATCAAGTAAAAATAAAGGATCTCAAATTTAAGATGAAGAGAGATCTTTTCTCTCAGCGGGTTGTTGATCTTTGGAACTCTGTCTTCACCAGTGAGTATTGGAGGCAGGTCATTGAATATATTCAAAGCTGAGGTTTTGATCCACAAGAAAGTCAAGGGCATGGACGGGGTGGAGGAGCAAAGTAGACATGATCTTATTGAATGATGCAGCAGGCTCGATGGGCCGAATGACTGGCTCCTGTTCCGAATTCTTATTCCGATGTACTTGGATAGCTGCGCATGCGCCCTGCTCCCTATTGTCCCTCTGAAGACAGAGGTTCTGAACCAGCCCCTGAAACCACGCCCATTGTGACCCGTCACCGACAGCAGCGCATGCGCTCCGTCTCCGCTAAAACAAAATGGTGGCCGTTCACCGGGGCCTGTTCCCGGGATAAAAGCCTGGGAGCTGTAAACCACGGGCCTGCAGTGTCTTATTCGGGTCGTGCGGCCTACAGCGGATGTTTGTGAAGCCATAGCTCCCCCCCTACCCCGACTCCATTTCTCCCGCAGCCCCACCGACTCACCCACTGAAAAGAGCGTCTCCCGCACTCACAGGGCTCCGAGCAAAGTGACACTGCGCACGCTCCAGATATAGCACTGCGCCTGCGCAATGGGCTCCTGTGGAATGAATAGGACACTTTCATACCCGCAGGGGCACCTGGGAATTAACGGCGTCATTGTCAAAGACAATAATAGAAAATTATCTTGTGCAATTAAGATCAAATAATTTTTAAAAATGCATTCCTCGGAAGTTGTGCGCTGCCATTCTCTATTTCTAAAATTGATTTAAACCAGTGTTCTCCTGTGGGAATACCCCGAGTTTTAAAAACCTTTTCCCACTGGTTTCCTCCTCTCTCTTTGCTCTCCTGAAGGTGCTCACACTGGTTGGGTAAATCCCACAGAGACTGGTTTCTTTCACTTTCTTTCTCCTGATGCTGAATATTCTGTTTTATGGAATGATACATCACAGATGGAAACCATTTGGCTCATCCTGCCCAGTCGGGCTGTCTTAAGATCCATCCAATTAATCCCACAGCCCTGCTGGCAGAGCGAGAACAGTGGATATATACTGCAGCAATATAGGAGATGAATAGAAAATGTTTTCCAATTGCATACCTCTCAGACACACTCACCCCTGGAAAGATAAATTGGCCTGTGTACTAAGCAGATATTAAGGTTCCACTTAAAATTAAAACAGAAGGTGCTGGAAAAATGCAGCAGTCACCGGGGCCGAGTTTATGGTCAAAATGATGGTGCTGAGTTGCCGTTACAAATAACCAGCAATTCAACAAGCCACTCAAAATATTGAATCAAACAAAATTGATCAAACATTGAGCCGAAGTATTCTGTTTTCCAACATGATGCTATGATTTTTGTGATGGTTTTAATGTTCTCACAATTACCTGGTGTAGTGCGGGTTTATTTTATACTCATTCCAACCCATCGCTGTCCATGAAGCACATTACCCCCACTCTGATTCTCCATCCCATCAGAGACAACTCAGTCACTGACTGGAAATTAGGGCTTTTAATGAGAGCTCTGACAACTGAGAATGCACCGTAGGCAGAATCAACCCGAGCGAACAAACCCCAGACAATGAACATTATCCCCCAGACCCGAATATAAAACAGTGAACATTATCCCCCCCAGACCCGAATATAAAACAGTGAACATTATCCCCCAGACCCGAATATAAAACAGTGAACATTATCCCCCCCAGACCCAAATATAAAACAGTGAACATTATCCCCCCCAGACCCGAATATAAAACAGTGAACATTATCCCCCCCAGACCCGAATATAAAACAGTGAACATTATCTCCCAGACCCAAATATAAAACAGTGAACATTATCCCCCCCAGACCCGAATATAAAACAGTGAACATTATCCCCCCCAGACCCGAATATAAAACAATGAACATTATCCCCCCCAGACCCGAATATAAAACAGTGAACATTATCCCCCCAGACCCGAATATAAAACAGTGAACATTATCCCCCAGACCCGAATATAAAACAGTGAACATTATCCCCCAGACCCGAATATAAAACAGTGAACATTATCTCCCAGACCCGAATATAAAACAGTGAACATTATCCCCCCAGACCCGAATATAAAACAGTGAACATTATCCCCCCCAAACCCGAATATAAAACAGTGAACATTATCCCCCAGACCCGAATATAAAACAGTGAACATTATTTCCCAGACCCGAATATAAACCAGTGAACATTATCCCCCAGACCAAAATATAAAACAGTGAACATTATCCCCCAGACCCAAATATAAAACAGTGAACATTATCTCCCCCAGACCCGAATATAAAACAGTGAACATTATCCCCCAGACCCGAATATAAAACAGTGAACATTATCCCCCCCAGACCCAAATATAAAACAGTGAACATTATCTCCCCCAGACCTGAATATAAAACAGTGAACATTATCCCCCCCCAGACCCAAATATAAAACAGTGAACATTATCTCCCCCGCCCCCAGACCCGAATATAAAACAATGAACATTATCCCCTCGACCCGAATATAAAACAGTGAACATTATCCCCCCCAGACCCGAATATAAAACAGTGAACATTATCTCCCCCAGACCAGAATATAAAACAGTGAACATTATCCCCCAGACCCGAATGTAAAACAGTGAACATTATCCCCCAGACCCAAATATAAAACAGTGAACATTATCCCCCAGACCCGAATATAAAACAGTGAACATTATCCCCCCCAGACCCGAATATAAAACAGTGAACATTATCCCCCCCAGACCCAAATATAAAACAATGAACATTATCCCCCCAGTCCCGAATGTAAAACAGTGAACATTACCCCCCCCCGACCCGAATATAAAACAGTGAACATTATCCCCCCCAGACCCGAATATAAAACAGTGAACATTATCCCCCCCAGACCCGAATATAAAACAGTGAACATTATCCCCCAGACCCGAATATAAAACAGTGAACATTATCCCCCCCAGACCCGAATATAAAACAGTGAACATTATCCCCCCCAGACCCGAATATAAAACAGTGAACATTATCCCCCCCAGACCTGAATATAAAACAGTGAACATTATCCCCCCAGACCCAAATATACAACAATGAACATTATCCCCCCAGACCCCAATATAAAACAGTGAACATTATCCCCCAGACCCGAATATAAAACAGTGAACATTATCCCCCCCAGACCCCAATATATAACAATGAACATTATCCCCCAGACCCGAATATAAAACAGTGAACATTATCCCCCAGACCTGAATGTAAAACAGTGAACATTATCCCCAGACCTGAATGTAAAACTGAGAACATTATCCCCCCCAGACCCGAATATAAAACAATGAACATTATCCCCCCCAGACCCGAATATAAAACTGTGAACATTATCGCCCAGATCCGAATATAAATCAGTGAACATTATCCCCCAGACCCGAATATAAAACAGTGAACATTACCCCCCCAGACCCGAATATAAAACAGTGAACATTATCCCCCCCAGACCCGAATATAAAACAGTGAACATTATCCCCCCGCAGACCCGAATATAAAACAGTGAACATTATCCCCCCCAGACCCGAATATAAAACAGTGAACATTATCCCCCCCACACTTGAATACAAAATTGTCCTGATGGATTCAGACAGCATTATCACAATATTCCAAATGTGTTTTTTCCAGGAATAGATTCAGCGGCTGCATCACTGGAGGCCAGAGATACTCTCCTCAAACTCGGCTCATGTGAGGAATCCCTCCAATGAGGCTCAGGAATGCTGCAACCAGAGTCACGTGACCACCAAGTATGTAACGGAACAAACTACCGCAACATTGAAGATGTGTTTCAGTGTGAAATGATTTGCTTCACCTGTTGCTTCAGATTAGAGAGAAAATGTCGCTTTCTGGGGTAATTTGACCTTGACCCAGGCACTTTTCAGATCTGAAAGTGATGGCCTTTAGCACAATCACAAGGCTGCACAATACAGAGGGAACACTAATCTGTTTCATTCTGCGACTATGTCGTGGTTACACGAGTGATACTTTCCACTAATTAGCTGCCAGCACCATGCAGACGCAATGACAACGGATGAATGAACACCGCTCGACAATCACCAGGCAAGACTGTTCTCTTCCTGTGGGGGAGCACTTCAGCGGTCACGGGCATTCAGCCTCTGATCTTCGGGTAAGCGTTCTCCAAGGCGGCCTTCACGACACACGACAACGCAGAGTCGCTGAGCAGAAACTGATAGCCAAGTTCCGCACATGAGGACGGCCTAAACCAGGAACTTGGGTTTATCTCACACTATCAGTAACCCCCACAGCTTGCCTGGACTTGCAAAATCTCACTGGCTGTCCTGTCTGGAGACAATACACATCTCTTTAACCTGTGCTTAATGCTCCCTCCATCTCTTTAACCTGTGCTTAATGCTCCCTCCACTCACATTGTCTGTATCTTTAAGACCTGGTTGGCTGTAGAGATTCGCATTCTACTCAGTATTCTGTAACTTGATTTCCGTGTCTTTGTGCCCTGCTTGAGAGCAGATTTCCACTCCATCTGACGAAGGAGCAGCGCTCCGAAAGCTAATGGTATTTGCTACCAAATAAACCTGTTGGACTTTAACCTGGTGTTGTTCAATCTCTTACTATGAATATCTTTGCCAGTGCAGTGCCGGGTCCTGTTGAGAGTTCCTGAATTAAAAAAATCACATATGGTGCTGTCAAAAAAGGACACAGCAGCCCTGAAAATCAGTGACATTTCAGAATATTAAACTTCAGCCAGTTGTAGCGATTGTTAATGTCAGCAAAAACAAACCAAATATCGTCAGACTATCAATCTTGGATGTGATTAACAGCTGCAGTAATAGCAAAATCCAACTCCTGCTGACAATTGTGAACTTGCAGATGTGTCAGCAAGTGGGATGACCGAGTGTATCCCTTCCCACACACAGAGCAGGTGAATGGCCTCTCCCCAGTGTGGCTGAGCTCATGTAAATGCAGGCTGCCAGACTGAGTGAATCCCTTCCCACACATGGAGCAAGTGAATGGTCTCTCCCCAGTGTGAGTCCGTTGATGAGCAGTGAGGATTGATAACTGCCTGAAACTCTTTCCACAGTCTGTGCAAATAAATGGCTTCTCCTCAGTGTGAATTCGCTGATGTGACAGGAGGCCGGATGAATTGGTGAATTCCCTCCCACACGTGGAACAGGTGAACGGCCTTTCCCCAGTGTGAACTCGCTTGTGTGCACTGAGGTTGGATGAAGACCTGAACCTCTTTCCGCAGGAAGTGCAGCTGAACGGTCTCTCCTCTGTGTGAACTCGCTGGTGTGACAGCAGGTTAGATGACAGAGTGAATCTCTTACCACACACAGAACAGGTGAATGGCTTCTCTCCTGTGTGAATTCGCTGGTGTGACCAAAGACCGGATGGCCCAGCAAAATCCTTCCCACACAAGGAGCCGGTGAACGATCTCTCCCCAGTGTGAACTCGCTGATGTGCACTGAGGTTGGATGAACATGAGAACCCCTTTCCACAGGTGGAGCAGCTGAACGGCCTCTCCTCAGTGTGAATTCGCTGGTGTAACAGCAGGTGGGATGAGGTAGTGAATCCTTTCCCACACACAGAACAGATGAATGGCCTCTCTCCAGTGTGACTGTGTCTATGGTTTTCCAGCAAGTACGGATAATTGAATCCTTTCCCACAATCATCACATTTCCATGGTTTCTCCATTTTCCCAGCCCCAATGTGACCGTATCGATGGATTTCCAACCGGGATGGATAATTGAACCCTTTACCACAATCCTAACATTTCCACGGTTTGTCCATGGTGCTGGTGTCCTTCTGTCTCTCCAGGTTGGTTGATTAGTTGAAGCCTCATCCACATACAGACCACATGTATGGTTTCTCCCCACTGTGAATGGTGTGGTGTTTTTCAGGCTGTGTAACTGGTTAAAGCTCTATCCACAGTCAGTTCACTGGAGCGCTCTCACTTGGGTGTGTGTGTGTGTGTCTCAGTTCTTTTTCTGTCACATTGAATTTTGAAAATTTCTTCCACTGACAAAACAGGGAACTATTTCTCCCTCCACTGTCAAAAGCAATCATAAGCAATCACTGTCAAAAGCAGGTCATGATGAATCGAAAGACTGTGAATCCTCCTCTTCTAGTTCCCTGCAAAAAGAGTTTTAAAAAACTACTTCAGAACTGACAATTTCAGTTTCCACGAAACATTTCTCCATCTTATTTATCTTGAGCTGTAATCCCCATCCCACACACTCTCTCTTGTCCCTGAGCTGAAATCAAACTCATTGCCCCATCTCCACTCTGAGCTCAGCTCCCTCTCCCTCCAGCTGGATTCAGTCCTCCAGACCATGTGCAGATTGAGAGTACAATCAAGGAGTCAATTATTTTCCTTCCAAGTCAGGGGACGTGCAGCCCCACTGACTCTGTTGTTACCACAATGGGCACATGTGCTCTGCTCACCAATGAAACACCACAGTGACCATTAACATGGGCCTGTTCCGAGGAAAGGCTCCATTTTATTTGTGCCACAACAGCAGCGGAATTACCTCCTGCACAGGCACAAAGGTATCATCAGTCACAGAAAATAATTGCAGCTGGTGTCTCAAACCTCATTTCACCATTTGCTCCCAGACATTCTCAATTCAATTTTGAAATGCAAACTGAAATCTGGCATTATGGGGTAAATTAAACACATTTTAATGGTCATTTTCAGAATGACTATTCCCGAGAACTAATTCCCAAGTCAGTAAATTAAAATTCTCATCAGCAATGTAGGCGGCACAGTGGTTAGCACTGCTGCCTCACAGCTCCAGGGACCTGGGTTCGATTCCCAACTTGGGTCACTGTCTGTGTGGAGTCTGCCCGTTCTTCCCATGTCGGCGTGCGTTTTCTCTAGATGCTCCGGTTTCCTCCCATCATCCAAAGATGTGCCAGTTAGGTGCATTGGCCATGCTAAATTGCCTCTTCGTGTCCTGGGATGAGTAGGTTAGAGGGATTAGCAGGTTACATATGTGGGGTTACGGGAACAGGGCCGAGGTGGGATTGTTGTTGGTGCAGACTCGATGGGCCGAATAACCTCCTTCAGCACTGTAGGGATTCTATGAAATACTTTGGGAGAATTGCTATTTTAATGGGTATTTTCACAAATGCTATAAAATGATTTTTCAAAACAAATTAATATTTTCTTCAACAGATGATGAATAAATAAAACGTATTTAATAAAACAACCACTCACTGTGGGGTTCAGGATTCTAACTCGGGGTTTCTGAGCTCCAGGAACCACTAACTGAACCAGCCGGGAATTGTCTCCACAAAACTTCCCCAACTCCCTCCCGGGAAAAAGCTGCAAACTCGGGAGCTGCAGCTTTTTACTGGGGGTGTTGGGGCCTCCAGCGGGTGTTTGTGAACCCTGCCCGCCCACCTCCCAGGGTTTCCTTCCTTCCCAGAGATCAGAGTCCTCATTGATTTGAGGCCAAAGTGTAACCTCTTATTTATTGTCCTCCTCCCCCATCCTCTGATGTGAACCATCCTCCAGTGGCTGAGCCAGGATGGGGCCGTTAACCTGGGCCTGTTCCCGGGAGGGAGGGAGGGAGAAGCCCCGCAGCTGCAAACCAGGGAGCTGACAATGATTCTGAAGGGTTTGCGGATCCACAAAGTGTTTCCAAATCCTCCCAGCCACCGCCTAACGCTGACTCCGCTTCTCCGGGACAAACAAGCGCCAAGGACAGCAATGACACTGCGCATGCTCCACATCACAATGCCCGGGGACTGATTGACGGCAGCTCCGGTCCAATAGGAAGAGGGGGCAGGACTGGGGGACCGAGAAGGGAGCGGCTGGTCCTCCAACCAATCGGAGTGAATGAGGGGCGGGACCTGAAGCATGCGCAGTGCGGGTAATGGCGACGGGCAGACGGATGGTTTTTACTCGGAAGCGAGATCAATACGAGGTAGAGGGCGGCGTGCGGGGAATGATAAATGTGGCGGGTGGGTGGAGAGACTTTGTGAACATGTTGTTCAAACCCAAACCCCGGAAATGAACTTCCCGGTCCCCCCCTTTGTACCAAATGGAGCGGCAGCTTGTAGTGTTAGACCCGGGCTTACTGCCGCCATTGAGGCTGCATGTGGGAGGCCGGCAGGGATTGTGATCGGAGAGTGAAGCCCTGACGTCACAATGGAATGGGTGAGAGTGTGACGTCACAATGGAATGGGTGAGGGTGTGACGTCACAATGGAATGGGTGAGTGTGACATCACAATGGAATGGGTGAGAGTGTGACATCACAATGGAATGGGTGCGAGTGTGATGTCACAATGGAATGGGTGATAGTGTGACGTCACAATGGAATGGGTGAGGGTTCCAGATGAGCTGAGACTGGGCTGGAGTCGGGCGATGGCACTGACATGTGGCCCGGTGGCACAGTGGTTAGTGCAGCTGCCTAACAGCGCCAGGGACCCGGGTTCAATTCCAGCCTCGGGTCATTGTCTGTGCAGAGTTTCTACATTCTCCCCGTGTCTGTGTGGGTTTCCTCCGGGTGTTCCGGTTTCCTTCCACAGTCCAAAGATGTGCCGGTTCGACGGATTGGCCATGATAAATTGCCACTTGGTATCAGGGGGATTAACAGGTAAATATGTGGATAGGGCCTGGATGGGATTGTTGTCAGTGCAGGCTCGATGGGCTGAATGGCCTCCTTCCACACTGTATTTTATTATTCATTATTGTTAATTAATTACTATTAATGCATCTATGAATGAAGGTGGTCTTGATGATGATGTGGACATGTGGCTGGAAGCTCATCTTGGGATGAACTATTTCACCCTGGTTGTGAACAGCCTGGTTCAGCCTCAGACAGTTGCCAGGAGGAGAGATAAAGTTGTTGGTGAGGGAGTGGAGTTGTAGTGGGGACTGAACACAATGGGTTCAGTCTTCCCAGTATTTATATGAAATAAATTTCTGTTCTTTCAGTACTGGATGTCAGACAAGTCAGGATGGTGTGTGAGTTGGAGAGGAACTTGGAGCTGATGATGTTCACAGGGTTTGGAAATTCATAGAAATCATAGAAACCCTACAGTGCAGAAGGAGGCCATTCGGCCCATCGAGTCTGCACCGACCACAATCCCACCCAGGCCCTTCCCCCATATCCCTACATATTTTACCCTCTAACCTACGCATCTCAGGACTCTAAGGGGCAATTTTTAGCATGGCCAATCAACCTAACCCGCACATCTTTGAATTCTGTCAAAGTTTCTGTTGATTTGTAGATGTATAAAATCTCTCTCCTCACCTCCAGCCTCTCCTACTTCTCTCTGTTTCCACTCAGAGTGTGGAGATGCCGGCGTTGGACTGGGGTAAGCACGGAAAGAAGTCTCACAACACCAGGTTAAAGTCCAACAGGTTTATTTGGTAGCATAAGCCACAGGCTTTTGGAGCGCTGCCCCTTCATCAGGTGAGTGGGAGTTCTGTTCACAAACAGGGCACAGAGACACAAACTCAATTTTCAAAATAATGGTTGGAATGCGAGTCTTTACAGGTATTCAAGTCTTAAAGGTACAGACAATGTGAGTGGAGAGAGGGTTAAGCACAGGTTAAAGAGATGTGTATTGTCTCTAGCCAGGACAGTTAGTGAGATTTTGCAAGTCCAGGCAAGTCGTGGGGGTTACAGATAGTGTGACATGAACCCAAGATCCCGGTTGAGGCCGTCCTCATGTGTGATTGACAGATCCATGCTCACTGCTTCCTGCCCTGGACGCAGAGTGCTGAAACTTTCCATGCAGGCTGCCAGACAGATAAATGTCTACATTACTGGAGTAAAAATGTGTGGAATATACAGATTCACTTCATTCCCTTCAGTTGCTGCAAGTCCCCAATTTCCCCCAGAATGAGGAAAGAAATGGAAAGGGGGAGAAAAGAAAAAGAAAAGAAAAGATGTTGCCCAGAGGCGGAAGTTTCACTCTGAAGCTTATTGGCCAACGTCCGCATTGTGACGCCACGATAGAGCGTCTGAATCAGCCAATAGGAATCTCTCTGCTCCGCAGTGACGTCTCCGGGTTCCAGTGCGCAGGCCCGGGCGCGCGGACCCGGGAGCCCCGCCCCCACCCATTGTTCCCCTCCCCCTCCACCACATCGAACCAAGGTTTCCAGGCACCGGCTGACGGCTCCGTCAGAGAAGCCACTCGGGGATCTCCCCCTCTCCCCGGCCCGGGACTGCAAATGTGCGAGGGAGAGGGGAAGCTGCGCATGTGCGGGGGAGAACCCACCCTCTGATCTTCATGCTGAGGTGTTGACCAATGGGAAGAGTTGGAGGACCGGAAGGACTCTGGTCTTCCACCCAATCAGAGCGCGGGCTTTGTGTGAATGAAGATTGATCTTCAGATAGACTGAAACTCCCTCCTGTGGCCAACATCTGTGAGTGGGAAAGATTGGATTGTCCAGCCAGTCCACCATATTGGCCGTTCGCTTTGCGTGTTGGCCAGTATAGTGTGCTCCAGGCAGGGGGCGGGCAGAGGATAAGGAGTTCAAGGCGGGCTTAATGCGCGCCTTGCGGTGAGCTTTTGGAAATGTGGCCGCTGGGAGGAACGCCTTGGTCGGCGTGAAGTTTCTGTTTCAAGTGCTTGGGTTCGTGACTTGTGCAAGAACTTTTTGTTTCGGCTGGGGCTTGTTGAATGCTGCTCTCGCTGGGATTCCTGTGCCTTGAAGGGCGTGGCCCAGGTAGATGCAATCTCGGAGGACCCAGGCCAGGGAGGAGCCATTTGGGAACTATGGTTTCGGAAGGTTCAGCCGCGGAAGGTGTGACCCCAGACGGTGCAGCCCCAGTGGGTGTGATTTTGGAAGATCTGGCCCGGAGTGGTGGACTTTGGAGGACTGTAGTTGAGCGTTGTCGACTTCGGACGGTGGAATGTTGATGGGCGAAGCTCTGGAAGGCGATGCCTCCGAAATGTTTCACAATTGTATGGTTGTTCATGGATTGTTTGTTATTGTAATATGTGGTTTTCCTGTTATGGTAGTTGGTGGTTTGTTCCGGCCCCCGTCTATTTTCTTGCGTTATTTGTGGCCTGGGGGGCATCCCCCCCTGGATGGAGTCACCCCCGGGGGGTGTGACATCCACTTGGGGAAAGTTCTGGGTGGTGAAGCCCCGGACATAGTAACACCAGAGGGATTTTTATTCTCCGGGAGAAAAATTGGGAAGGCAGGCCCGAACTGAGTACCCTGGAGAGACTCTCCCACCACCCCGGCTGAAATTCCGGAAGGCAGTCCGGATTGAGTAGGTTCGGGGTGGTTTCCCCATTTCCCCCCTCCGGCTGAACATCCGTAAGGTGTAACCCCCGGATATGAGTACCACTGGAGGGTTGCATCCCCCGGCAGGTGGACAAACCCAGGGGACGGTGCCCTTATGCTTCAGTGTTTATTTTTTGTTGTGTACAGTTGTAGTGTTGTTAATGTTTGTAGATTTGTAGATTATGATTTGTAAATGGAGGTGTATTTTGAGGGCAATGCCCTGGAAAACTGTAATTGACGATGAACCCTTCCGAAATGGAAGGTAGTAATTGATAAATGGATGGTGTTAGCCATCGGTAATGTATTTTTCATGGATTGTTTGTTATTGTAATATGTGGTTATCCTGTTATGGTAGTTGGTGGTTTGTTCTGGCCCCCGTCTATTTTCTTGCGTTATTTGTGGCCTGGGGGGCATCCCCCCCCTGGATAAAGTCACCCCCGGGGGGTGTGACATCCACTTGGGGAAAGTTCTGGGTGGTGAAGCCCCGGACATAGTAACACCAGAGGGATTTTTATTCTCCGGGAGAAAAATTGGGAAGGCAGGCCCGAACTGAGTACCCTGGAGAGACTCTCCCACCGCCCCGGCTGAAATTCCGGAAGGGATTCCGGATTGAGTAGGCAGGGTGGTTTCCCCCATTTCCCCCCTCCGGCTGAACATCCGTAAGGTGTAACCCCCGGATATGAGTACCACTGGAGGGTTGCATCCCCCGGCAGGTGGACAAACCCAGGGGACGGTGCCCTTATGCTCCAGTGTTTATTTTTTGTTGTGTACAGTTGTAGTGTTGTGTTAATGTTTGTAGATTTGTAGATTATGATTTGTAAATGGAGGTGTATTTTGAGGGCAATGCTCTGGAAAACTGTAATTGACGATGAACCCTTCCGAAATGGAAGGTAGTAACTGATAAATGGATGGCGTTAGCCATTGGTAATGTATTTTTTTCACATTTGTTCTTTGTGTATTTGTAATTGTTTTGTATTAACGTATTTGTAATAAACAAAAAGAAGCCTACATCTGTGAGTAAAACACTTTCTTTTCTGCCCCTTTCTATTCCTTTCCTCATTCTGGGGGATATTGGGGACTAGCAGCAACTGAAGAGTGGGAAGTGAATCCAGGGAGAGTGCAGACTCTGGAAAGGTTGGCCCAGGTCTCTCTCTCTCCCTCTTAAAGACATTGACATCTTTGCTCCCTCAGCTTGACTGATTTATTTGTCTGGCTAAAAAGATGGTCTCTTTCCTGATGTTCACAATTGAAGGGCTAGTTTCCCCAGGAGATGTCTGACATATAATATTGTGCACATTAATCATAGAATACTTACAGTGCAGAATGAGTCCTTTTGGCCCATTGCATCTGCACCGAACACAATCACACCCAGGTCCTATTCCCGTAACCCCTCATATTTACCCAGATAATCCCTCTGACATTGGAGTCAATTTGGCATGGCCAATCAACCTAACAAGCACATCTTTGGACTGTCAGAGGAAACCGGCGCACCCGGAGGAAGCCCATGCAGACATGGGGAGAATGTGCAAACTCCACATAGACAGTGACCCAAGGCCGGAATTGAACCCGTTCCTGGTGCTGTGAGGCAGCAGTGCTAACCACTGTGCTGCCTTAATAGAAACATAGAAAAACTACAGCACAATACAGGCCCTTCAGCCCACAAGGTTGTGCCGAACATGTCCCTACCTTAGCGATTACTAGGTTTACCTATAACCCTCGATCTTACTAAGTTCCATGTTCTGATCTATGATCCAGATGTGTCAGACTTATGATCAATAATTTCACAGATGTCACCAAAATTGATGGTGTGATAAATAGTGAGGAGCAAAGCCTCAGATTACTGCAGGATGAGGATTGGCTGGTTAGATGGAGAGAGAAAAGGCAAATGGAATTTAACCCTGGAAAGTCTGAGGTAATTCATTTTGGAAGAACAGGACAAGGGAACATATAATGAATGGTTGGACCCTAGGAAGTACAGAGGACCAGAAGACTCGAGTGGTGCATGTCCATTTTACCCTGAAGACAGCAGGACAGTGTGATGAAATGGTTAAGAAGGGATTTGGGATCCTTCCCTTTATTAGCCGAGGCATAGAATATAAGAACAAGGAGGTTACGATGGAGTTATGCAAAATGCACACAGCTAGAGTATTGTGTGCAAATCTGGTCACCACATGAGAGCACTGAAGGGAAAAGAAATGAATCCAATCTCTATATTCCACACATTTTTAGTCCAGTCATATAGACAAAAATCTGTCTGGCCGCCTGCATGGAAATTTTCAGCTCTGTGTCCAGGACAGGAAGCAGTGAGCATGGATCTGTCAATCAGCCTCAAGCAGCACCTTCAGGAGAATTGGGAGGGTGAATATTAGATACAGCAGAGTGAGAATGGAGGGAGCGTGTGTGGGAGGGAGATTTGCAGTTGTTGGGGAATGAGAGAGGGAAGAATGTTCCAGAGAAACTAAAATTGTCTGTTCTGAATTTCGATCCTGTACTGACACTGATGACTTTCGTAAACTCCTTTTATAGGATATCAGAAGGTGACAATGTACAGACAGAAATCTGGAACCAAACGTAACATCAACATCTGACAGAGTCACTCAATTCATCGGGACCTGAATATATTCGACCTTTCAATCCAGAAGGAGAAATGTTTCTCTGTTCTGTCTGCTTCAGAAGACTTTAAACAAAGACTTTAAAAGCACCAAGACACTCACAAACCTGAATGAGAGTGTTCCAGTGCACTGTGTGTGGAAAGAGCTTTAACACTGCCTGAAAATACATCGCAACATTCACAGCGGGGAGAGACTGTGCCCATGTTCTGTCTGAGATTTAGCTGTTTAACCTGGAGAGTCACAAGGACAACCGCACCATGGGGAAACCGTGGAAATGTGGGGATTGTGGGAAGGGATTCAGGGTCCCATCTCTACTGGAAACTCATCGACGCAGTCACACTGGGGAGAAACCGTTCACCTGCCCTCAGTGTGAGAAGGGATTCACTGACTCATCCGCCCTACGGACGCACCAGCGAATTCACACTGGGGAGAAGCCGTTCACCTGCTCTGACTGTGGGAAGGGATTCACTCGGTTATCCAGCCTGCGCGCACACAATCTCACTCACACCAATGAGAAACCGTTTAAATGCTCTGACTGTGGGAGCAGATTCAAAAGTTCTGGAGAACTGGTGTCCCACCAGCGCATTCACACTGAGGAGAGACCATTCAGCTGCTCTCACTGCTCAAAGAGGTTTAAATGGTCATTCAGCCTGCAGATCCACCAGCGCATTCACACTGGAGAGAGACCACTCACCTGCTCTGTGTGTGAAAAGGGATTCACTCAGACATCCGCCTTGCTGCGACACCAGCGAGTTCACACTGGGGAGAGGCCATTCACCTGCACTGTGTGTGGGAAGGGATTCACTGGGTTAACATACCTGCGGACACACCAGCAAGCTCACACTGGAGAGAGGCCGTTCACCTGCTCTCAGTGTGGGAAGGGATTCAGTGCATTATCCAGCCTGCAAAGACACAAGCGAGTTCACACTGGGGACAAACCGTTCATCTGTTCTCAGTGTGGGAAGGGATTCACTCAGTTATCCCACTTGCGGACACATCAGCGAGTTCACACTGGGGAGAAACCGTTCACCTGCTCTCAGTGTGGGAAGGGATTCACTCAGTTATCCAGCCTGGAAACACACCAGCGAATTCACACTGGGGAGAGGCCATTCACGTGCTCTCAATGTCAGAAGGGATTCACTGAATCATCCGACCTGCTGAGGCACCAGCGAATTCACACTGGGGAGAGGCCGTTCACCTGCTCTGTGTGTGGGAAGGGATTCAGAGTTTCATCCGCCCTGCTGAGACACCAACAAGTTCATGAATGATTAGAGAGGTTGGATTCTGCTGTTATTGTTTCTGCTCTCAATTACACCCAGGACTGCATTCTGTTCATTCTCACAGTTGGTCAATGGGGAGGGTCGGAGGGTTTCTTTCTGCTGGACTGGCCGGTCTCATGACTTTGCCTCCAGTGGGCTGATGCTCTGAGTCTTGTTGCGAATACCTGGTTTCAAATTTCACACGGATCACAGAGTGACAGGGTGTTAGGAAGTTCAGAGATATTTAGTCAGCATTTCTGTCTAAAACCCCCCAAATGCCCATCCAATTTCCTTTGTAATTGTTTATTGTCTCCACTTCCTCCACCCTCATAGGCAGTGAGTTCCAGCTCATTACCATTCGCTGCATCAAAATATTCTTCCTCACATCCCCCCCCTCCCCGTGCATTTCTGACCCCAAACCTATAACCTGTGTCCTCCTCATCCTTGTCCCATCAGCTAATGGGAACATCTTTTCTTTCTCCGTTTTATGTAAACCTGTCAGAATCCTGTCCAGCTCTATCAAATCTCCCCTCAACCTCCTTTATTCCAAGGAGAACAACCTGAGCCTGTAATCGACAATAAAGAACAAACTAATAGAATATGTTAAGACCTGAAATTAAATGGGAATGTTTAATTTCTGTTTTGAAGATATTGTGAATATATTGTCCTGGAAAATAAAGAAATTGGAATAACTCAGTTTGGGTGTGGTTGAATGGAATATATCAATCTGGAATCTGGGTTCATTCCAGTGAAAGTCTGGAATGCGTCATTGGGATGAATAAGTTTATCACTTTCTCTGGGAGTCCATTGTTAGAGGGGGTTAGAGTCATAGAGGTTTACAGCATGGAAACAGGCCCCTCGGCCCAACCTGTCCATGCCACCCTTTTTTATAGCCCTAAGCTTGTTGCAATTGGCCCATATCCCTCTGTACCCATCGTACCCATGTAACTGTCTAAATGCTTTTGAAAGACAAAATTGTATCCACCTCTACTACTACCTCTGGCAGCTCGTTCCAGACACTCACCACCCTCTGTGTGAAAAAATTGCCCTTCTGGACCCTTTTGTATTTCTCCCCTCTCACCTTAAACCTATGCCCTCTAGTTTTAGACTGCCCTACCTTTGGGAAAAGATATTGACTATCTAGCTGATCTATGCCCCTCATTATTTTATAGACCTCTATAAGATCACCCCTCAGTCTTCTACGCTCCAGAGAAAAAAGTCCCAGTTTATCCTGCCTCTCCTCATAACTCAAACCATCAAGTCCCGGTAACATCCGAGTAAATCTTTTCTGACTCTTTCCAGTTTAATAATATCCTTTCTATAATAGGGTGACCAGAACTGTACACAGTATTCCAAGTGTGGCTTTACCAATTTCTTGTACAACTTCAACAAGACGTCCCAACTCCTGTATTCAATGTTTTGACCAATGAAACCAAGCATGCTGAATGCCTTCTTCACCACTCTGTCCACCTGTGACTCCACTTTCAAGGAGCTATGAACCTGTACTTCTAGATCTCTTTGTTCTGTAACTTTCCCCAACACCCTACCATTAACTGAGTAAGTCCTGCCCTGGTTCAATCTACCAAAATGCATCACCTTGCATTTATCTAAATTAAACTCCATCTGCCATTCATCAGCCCACTGGCCCAATTGATCAAGATTCTGTTACAATCCGAGATAACCTTCTTCACTGTCCATGATGCCACCAATCTTGATGTCATCTGCAAACTTACTAACCATGCCTCCTAAATTCTCATCCACATCATTAATATAAATGATAAATAACAGTGGACGCAACACCAATCCTTGAGGCACACCGCTGGTCACAGGCCTCCAGTTTGAAAAACAACTCTCTAAAACCACTCTCTGGCTTCTGTCATCAAGCCAATTTTGTATCCGTTTAGCTACCTCACCCTGGGTTCAGGACAACCTGGGACTAAAAAGACTAATCGATCAGAATAGATAAATTTAAAGTGAATATATAATAGGAGAATCACAAAGAACTTGGAGTTACAAATGTACTGTTTGCAGAGAAATACATATAACCACTGTTAGAGAATGTAAACGTATTTTTAAAAACATTATATTCTGTATTAAAATCATACACTTTGACTATGACACTCTGAGGCATGATGGTATATAACTATGTAAGAAGAACCACATTCTTTGAAAACAATAGCTACTGAGCGAAGCAAAAATAAACTCGCATCAGTGTGGGCTCCAGTCAATACAAGCTTCCCAGACAATTGAATGAATGAGAGCATACAGTTTCCTGTTAAAGAGTTTCCAGGACAGTTTTCTGATAAGGAGTTGCTCAGAGAGAGTGGAAATAACCTTTGAACTCTATGGACCGATGTATTCTCAAGCTGCTGGAGAGTGAAATGTCGTTGGCCAAGGTAAATGATCTACACTAATAATGATTGGCTCACATCTGGCTGGGTAAGCAGAGTGGGTACGCAAATGATTTTTGAAAGTTGCATACTTTTGGCAGCAATGTAATTTAGAATAGTTTGGGCTGCCCCAAGTTATTCTCCTAAGCCCCTGGACCAGGCATAGGCACTAAAGTAGGTTTCCAACCAGAATTACTGTCCCCATGAGTTCTTTGTATTAGCTGAGTTGTAAATCAGTGAAAGCCAGCATAATACTTGGTCTCTGAAACGCTCGAACATCCATGAACTTTGTTTCAAATAAATCATAGAAAACCCTACAGTACAGAAAGAGGCCATTCGGCCCATCGAGTCTGCACCGACCACAATCCCACCCAGGCCCTATCCCCATATCCCTACATATTTACCCACTAATCCCTCTAATTTACGCATCCCAGGACACTAAGGGCAATTTTTTTGGCATGGCCAATCAACCTAACCCGCACATCTTTGGACTGTGGGAGGAAACCAGAGCACCCGGAGGAAACCCACGCAGACACGAGGAGAATGTGCAAACTCCACACAGACAGTGACCCAAGCCGGGAATCGAACCCAGGTCCCTGGAGCTGTGAAGCAGCAGTGCTAACCACTGTGCTACCCTGCCGCTCTTAAATCTACATTTGAAAGCCCGGCCACTACATGAAATACCAGCAGCAAAACAGGAGGAGATAAGAAAGACAGACACTCATTTTGATCTTTTCATCAACATATCTGAGAGTTAAGAATGTGTGACATGATTTTGGGATACCGGAGTGAGTGTGCAGATGTGATTTGTTACATGTGAAAAATAACAAGCCTAAATTCATGGTGAGATGGAGTGAAGAGCGGGTCCCAAACACACACAGCTACTTGAGACACAGCAGGAGATTAAATGGTTAATGTGGCCAGGGGATTGAGACAACATTGTGACATCATCAAGGCATTGACACACACTCCAGAGAGAAACTGAGTTCAAAACAATCAGGGTCCAATTAAACACACTGCACATGATCACAAAGTGAGGGAAATTAAAATAAAATGGATAATATAATGGATTGGGACAATTAAGGGCTTGGGAGAAATAATACTGAGTAAGAACTGTCCACAAGTTGGATAGGGGTAAAGAGAGCTGGAGAATCTTTTACATTTTTTATGGACTCGCAACGCAGAACTGACAGCGCTCCTACAGGAGTAGGAAAGATCGAGTAGATGTGACCCCAGGCGGGACAGGAACAGAACTGGAAAATAACGGAGTGGAATTGAAATTGTCTAAATGACTGGACTAACAATGTGTGGAATGTACAGACTGGGGAACAATGGGTGGGGGCGGGGCTCCCGGGTCCGCGCGCCTGAACCCGGAGACGTCACCGCGGAGCAGAGTGATTGCTATTGGCTGATTCAGGCAGGGCTCCATTGTGCCATCACAATGACTCAGAGGGGCGTACCCAGCACACAGTGTCCCATTGGCAGCAATATCACTGGTTACAGAAGCAGCACACTGCGGATTGGACACCAGCTCAGCGCGGCTGGCGGTCAAAGCCCCCCCCACCCCCACGTGGGCTCGGGTTCCGCCCCCTCATTGTCTACATGCGGCAGATTGACCAATGGCAACGCGTGGAGGACCGGATGGGCGCTGGTCCTCCAGCCAATCAGAGTCCGGCCCCTGTGTCAATGACCGCGCGGAGCTTCCTGTGGACATGAATGTGGGGGTTCGATCAGTAAGTTTGCTGATGATACAAAAATTGGTGATGTGGTAAATAGCGAGGAGGAAAACCTTAGATTACAGGATGATGTGGACGAGCTGGTTAGATGGGCAGAACAGTGGCAAATGTAATTTAACCCTGAAATGTCTGAGGTGATGCATTTTGGAAGGACTAACAAGGCAAGGGAACAGATAATGAACAATAGGACGCCAGGAAGTACAGAGGACCAGAGGGACCTTGGGGTGCATGTCCATAGGACCCTGAAGACAGCAGGACAGATTGATAAACTGGTTAAGAAGGGATATGGGATACTTGTCTTTTTTAGCCAAGGCATCAAATATTACAGCAGGCAGGTTATGATTGAGTGTATAAAATGCTGGAGTACTGTCTGCAGTTCGGGTCGCCACACTTTAGGAAGGATGTGATTGCACTGGAGAAGGTGCAGAGGAGATTCACCAGGATGCTGCCTGGGCTGGAACGTGTCAGTCATGAAGAGAGGCTAGTTAGGCTCGAATTGGTCTCCCTAAAGCAGAGAAGGCTGAGGGGGGGCCTGATTGAGATGTACAAAAATATGAACGCTCAGTTCACTGACCTTTAGTAGCTGGGTCAATATCCAGGGACATAGATTTAAGTGAGGGGCAGGAGAGTTAGAGGGGATTTATGGGAAACAATTTTCACCCAGAGGGTGGTGGGAATCGGGAACTCACTGCCTGATGGGGGGGGGGGGGGGGGGCAGGGGGAGGTGGGAACGCTCAACATTAAGAAGCATTTAGATAAGTATTTGAAATGTCATAACATATAAGGCTGCTCCTGACCAAGTGGTGAAAGGTGGGATTAGAACAGATTGGTGCTTGAGAGCTGGCACAAATACGATGGGTCAAAGGGCCTCTTGCTGTGTTTTAAAACTCTGAGGACAGAATTATGACAGTGTGGTTATGTGTTAAATATTGGATGGTTCTATAATAAAGTACATTTATTATTATTTCTTGTCTTGTAATATAGTACTGTAGCTATGTTATATATTTCCAGTCAGAGCCATTATAGCACAGGGGGAGTCCATTGGACAATTCAAGGCCCTGCTGACTCTCTGTCGAGCAATTCTGTCAGTCTGGAGAGGGTCCCATTCTGTACTCCTGCAGCACCCATCCAATCTCATTGAGAAATTACTGACCATCTCTGCTTGACTACCCTCACAGGCAGCAAGTTCAGGAGCATGACTAATCACAACCCCCATATCTTAACCAACTTACAGATTTAGGGGAATGAGTGGGGAAAGAATGTTCTATTGAAACTAGAATTATCTGTTCTGAATTTTGATCCTGTAGTGACTGTGATGTCTGCTGCAAACTCCTTTTATAGGATATCAGAAGGTTAGGATCCATTGACAGAATCCCAAACCATACGCCACGTCAAGATTTGACAGTCGCTCAATTCATCTGGACCTGAATACCATCGGCCTTTGCATCTAGAAGGAGAAATGTTTCTCTATTCTGTCTGCTTCAGAAGGCGTTAAATGTCAGTGTGACTGGAAAAGCACCAACGCACACACACACCTGAGTGAGAGTGTTCCAGTGCACTGACTGTGGAAAGAGCTTTAACCAGTTATATAGCCTGAAAATACATCACAGCTTTCACAGTGGGCAGAGACTGTACCCGTGTTCTGTGTGAGATTTAACTGATTGTTTAACCTGGAGAGTCACAAGGACACCCGCACCATGGAGAAACCGTGGAAATGTGGGGACTGTGGGAAGGGATTCAGATTCCCATCTCGGCTGGAAATTCATCGACGTATTCACACTGAGGAGTGGCCATTCACCTGCTCTGTGTGTGGCATGGGATTCACTTATTTCTCCAAGCTGTTGAACCACAAAGTCACTCACACCAATGAGAGACCCTTTAAATGCTCCGACTGTGGGAGCAGCTTCAAAAGGTCGCAGGAACTGCTGAGACACAAGCGAATTCACACTGAGGAGAAACCGTTCAGCTGCTCTCACTGCTCAAAGAGATTTAGATCAACATCCAACCTGCAGGAACACCAGCGAGTTCACACCAGTGAGTTCACACCAGTGAGAGACCCTTTAAATGCTCTGACTGTGGGAGTGAATTCAAAAGGTCTCAGGATCTGAGGGACCACCAGCACATTCACACCGAGGAGAGACCGTTCAGCTGCTCTCACTGCACAAAGAGGTTTCGAACGTCATCCCACCTGCAGAGACACCAGCGAGTTCACACTGGGGAGAAACCATTCACCTGCTCTGTGTGTGGGAAAGGATTCACTGATTCATTCAACCTGCGGGAACACCAGCGAACTCACATTGGGGAGAGGCCATTTATCTGCTGTGTGTGTGGAAAGGGATTCACCCGGGCATCCAGCCTGCTGACACACCAGCGGGTTCACACCGGGGAGGGGCTGTTTACCTGCTCTCACTGTGGGAAGGGATTCACTCAGTTATCCAGACTGCAGGTACACGTTCGAGTTCACACTGGGGAGAGACCATTCACCTGCTCTGTATGTGGAAAGGGATTCACTCAGTCAACATCCCTGCAGAGACACCAGCGAATTCACAAGTGATGACAGGGGTTGGATTCTGCTGTTATTGCTGCTGTTAATCACATCCAGGACTGAACCATGTTCATTCTGACAGTGGGGGAAGTGGGAGGGTCGGAGGGTTTCTTTCTGCTGGACTGGCCGGTCTCACGACTTTGCTTCCAATGGGCTGATGCTCTTTGAGCCTGGGAGAGCACATTTCCACTGAAATGATCCACAAAAGCTGATGAAGGACATTTATTTTATCCTGGATAGTAAATAGTGTTTTTCCTACCACTACAGGTAGATCAAAAATAAATACAGAAAGAACTGGAAAAACACAGCCGGTCTGGCAGCATCTGTGGAGAGAGAAACAGAGTTAATGTTTCACGTCCAATGTAACTCTATCTCCGAACGAAAGAGAGGGAGAAATGTGATGGGTTTGATGCTGCTGAGAAAGGGGGGAGGGTCAGGTAGAACAAAAGGGAAAGTCAGGGATTGGTTAGAGGGCGGGTGAGATTAAATGACAAAAATATCCCGGAACCCAAGGCAAAGGGAGAGGTAATGGTTGTGGTAAAGAAACAAAGCATTGGTCCAGAGTAAGTGTTAATGGCAGAATAAAGGACAGCTCTGTCTGGAAGCAGAAAACATGAAAACAAGATACAGACTGGCACTCGGCAAAATACAACAAATCAAATTGGAGGAGAGAGTTCAGGGTGTGAAGTTGTTGAACTCAATGTTGAGTCCAGAAGGCTGTAAAGTGCCTCATCGGAAGATGAGGGGCTGTTTGTCCAGCTTGTGTTGGGCTTCTCCGGAACATTGCAGCAGGCCGAGGACAGAAATGTGAGTGTGAGAGCAAGGTGGTGAATTCTAATGGCAAGCAAGCGGAAGGTCAGGGTCATGCTTGTGGACTGAGCGGAGGTGTTCCACAAAGAGGGCAGGGAACAGGCTACAGATGAATTCAAGAGAAACCATTTGTGTCCAGAACATTGTGAAGATCCTTTTACTCTGGTTGTCTTTGATCCTCAAGTCATTTTCTGTTTGTTTTAACCATGTTCTGTTTCATTAATAGACTTTTATCAGTAAAAATATTTGATTTTTCTGGACTTTTCCTGATGAGATTGATGCACTTTAGGGAAAGTGGGTGAGAGGTGTGGGCAGGTTCTTTAACAGAAAGTGAGTCCCTCTAAGGTAATTGGCAAAGGAGCCAGAGGGGGAGATGAGATTTTATTTTTTGACACAGTGAGTTGTTCTGATCTGCCTGAAAGCAGATTCAATAGTTTCCAAAGGGTAAAGACTTGAGTGGGAAGAATTTGGGGAAAGAACAGTGCAGTTGGATGAATCAGAGAGTTCTTTCAAAGAGATAGCAGGAGGACGATGGGCTGAATGGACTCCTCCTGCAGCCTGTCAATCTCATCCAGCTTTTGTGCGTGTTAAAAGGGGCAGATTTCATTGCAGCCTCTTCCCTGTATATGTATTCAAAGAGACGAGTTTCTCTTTAGCTCTGAGTGACCGATATAACAATTGGTTGGAGGCCCATTTCTCACTCAGTCCTCCAGCACCTTCCTGTCTCTCGATTACTGCAACATACATTGCAGTTTTCCAACTGGGGCGCAGGCCTCATTATTCTCAGCTAAATTCAGCCCTCAGCTCCGTCGCCTGGCTGTCATTGACACAAGCAATAGAGAGACAGAAAGGTGCCCCAGGCTCAAATGGGAAGTCAAAACACAGGGCTTTGAATGAATTATTAGGATCTCTGTAATGATCAATAATTTAAAGAAATGAATTCTAAACTCAATGAGTAAATCAAAGAATCACATGACAAAACTTCAAGTTTTATGACTTCTACTCCAACAAACTGGAAGCAACAATGACTAAACACTTTTTTGTCGGGAACATAACCCTTAAACTGTAAAATTGAACTTTGTCCTTTTACTCTTAACACCATCAAATGTCGCACTCAATGGTTATATTTTATTCCATCTTGGAATGTTGACACTCAATTCTCCAAGAATGAGTCCAAGGTGATTTTTCACTCCCCAAGAGTTTATTTCCATTGTTTTCCTTTTCCAGTCGGGCAACCTTTTAATCCCAGAACTGTCCTTCACAGTGATGGTTCTCCTGGACATTTTCCCACTAACACAAGCAAGGCGAATCTTCCAGCCTTGTTTCACAATTCTCAGAAATCTGTGACCAACATTCGACATCGGAGCAGAAGTTGGCCATTTGGCCCTTTGAGTCTGCTCCAACATTTATTTACATCATGGCTGATCTGTTTGTGTTGTGTTGTGGGAAATTTACCACTTCAGAGTCAGACTTGGAGGTTAGAACATAGAACATAGAACATTACAGCGCAGAACAGGCCCTTCGGCCCACGATGTTGCACCGACCAGTTAAAAAAAAACTGTGACCCTCCAACCTAAACCAATTTCTTTTCGTCCATGAACCTATCTACGGATCTCTTAAACGCCCCCAAACTAGGCGCATTTACTACTGATGCTGGCAGGGCATTCCAATCCCTCACCACCCTCTGGGTAAAGAACCTACCCCTGACATCGGTTCTATAACTACCCCCCCTCAATTTAAAGCCATGCCCCCTCGTGCTGGATTTCTCCATCAGAGGAAAAAGGCTATCACTATCCACCCTATCTAAACCTCTAATCATCTTATATGTTTCAATAAGATCCCCTCTTAGCCGCCGCCTTTCCAGCGAAAACAATCCCAAATCCCTCAGCCTCTCCTCATAGGATCTCCCCTCCATACCAGGCAACATCCTGGTAAACCTCCTCTGCACCCTCTCCAAAGCCTCCACATCCTTCCTGTAATGTGGGGACCAGAACTGCACACAGTACTCCAAGTGCGGCCGCACCAGAGTTGTGTACAGTTGCAACATAACGCTACGACTCCTAAATTCAATCCCCCTACCAATAAACGCCAAGACACCATATGCCTTCTTAACAACCTTATCTACTTGATTCCCAACTTTCAGGGATCTATGCACACATACACCTAGATCCCTCTGCTCCTCCACACTATTCAAAGTCCTCCCGTTAGCCCTATACTCAACACATCTGTTATTCCTACCAAAGTGAATTACCTCACACTTCTCCGCATTAAACTCCATCCGCCACCTCTCGGCCCAACTTTGCAACCTGTCTAAGTCTTCCTGCAGACTACGACACCCTTCCTCACTGTCTACCACACCACCGACTTTGGTGTCATCAGCAAATTTGCTAATCCACCCAACTATACCCTCATCCAGATCATTAATAAATATTACAAACAGCAGTGGCCCCAAAACAGATCCCTGAGGTACACCACTTGTAACCGCACTCCATGATGAATATTTACTATCAACCACCACCCTCTGTTTCCTATCCGCTAGCCAATTCCTGATCCAATTTCCTAGATCACCCCCAATCCCATACATCTGCATTTTCTGCAGAAGCCTACCATGGTGAACCTTATCAAACGCCTTACTAAAATCCATATATACCACGTCCACTGCCTTGCCCCCATCCACCTCCTTGGTCACTTTCTCAAAAAACTCAATAAGGTTAGTAAGGCACGACCTACCTGCCACAAAACCATGCTGACTATCACCTATCAATTCATTACTCTCCAAATAACTATAAATCCTATCCCTTATAATTACCACCTGCAGTATTACCAATCAGGAAATTCACCAGCTCTTACTACTTGTCAGTAGGCAGATTGAAAGAGTTAACAAGCTGATCATCAACATGTGCAATCGGAAAAGGATTACACCTTCTGTAGCTATAAGATTCAGAAGTGGGATTGGAACCCCAAGCTTCTGGTCCAGAAGACATCGTTCTGTGTCGGTGCTTCCATTATCACATAGAGCCTCTTGTCCTAAATAAAATGTGGTTTTTGGTGGTGTCGCGATACAGAGATATTTCCTGTAACTCCAGCCGTCACCTGTAACAGCGTGAACTGATGGATCTGCAAGATTTGTCACAGATGCCATGGAGCGCCATCTAGTGGAATCTTGTCTGTGAAGCAGCAATTATCAATATGTTCCCCAATATTGCTGCATGATATTGCTGTATTATTATTAAAGCAGTTCATTTTAGGTTTTATTACTTTGATATTATTTCTGCATATGATGTGTTTTTCACAAAATTTGCTGTTTATGATTGATCTGAGAACATTTATCACAGTTTCTGACGCGCCTACTTGGATCGCACAGTACGTGTTCATTTGGATAAATAGATGAATTGAACAAGGTCACAACTCCACATGTGGCAATTTTGTACTGTTCATTTCGGAAGAATGGAAGTTTCGAAAGTTCCTTAACCATCAAAGAAGAATGCCGACCAAATATCAAAATGCCAATTTACCAAAGAGCGATCATTTTTTTCCACAGTGGTTTACATTCTTAGAAATAACAGCGACCAGATGGACTAACCGGGTTTCTATTCAACCATTTCCAAACTTCCTTGATTGGGAACAATTCTGTCAGACCATTTCTGGACACTTCCTCCCCTGGTGCAAAGGACTCAATTGCCGAAGTGTCTACTCAGGATTATCACCTCTCCACTCTGCCTCATCTCGCTCGGTCTCTCCTGTCTTTGATCTTAACCAGAAACGGAAGAAGATTCAGGAAACCGAACCAAGTGCTTGAACTGTCTTCTCAGCAATGGTGTCTGCAGACTTATTCATATAGAACAGTACAGCACAGAACAGGCCCTTCGGCCCACGATGTTGTGCCGAGCTTTATCTGAAACCAAGATGAAGCTATCCCACTCCCTATCATCCTGGTGTGCTCCATGTGCCTATCCAATAACGGCTCAAATGTTCCTAAAGTGTCTGACTCCACTATCACTGCAGGCAGTCCATTCCACACCCCAACCACTCTCTGCATAAAGAACCTACCTCTGATATCCTTCCTGTATCCCCCACCACGAAACCTATAGTTATGCCCCCTTGTAATACCTCCATCCACCCGAGGAAATAGTCTTTGAACGTTCACTCTATCTATCCCCTTCATCACTTTATAAACCTCTATTAAGTCTCCCCTCAGCCTCCTCCGCTCCAGAGAGAACAGCCGTAGCTCCCTCAACCTTTCCTCATAAGACCTACCCTCCAAAACAGGCAGCATCCTGGTAAATCTCCTCTGCACTCTTTCCAGCGCTTCCACATCCTTCTTATAGTGAGGTGACCAGAACTGCACACAATATTCCAAATGTGGTCTCACCAAGGTCCTGTACAATTGCAGCATAACCCCACAGCTCTTAAACTCCAACCCCCTGTTAATATAAGCTAACACACTCTAGGCCTTCTTCACAACTCTATCCACTTGAGTGGCAACCTTTAGAAATCTGTGGATATGGACCCCAAGATCTCTCTGTTCCTCCACAGTCTTCAGAACCCTACCTTTGACCCTGTAATCCACATTTAAATTAGTCCTACCAAAATGAATCACCTCACATTTATCAGGGTTAAACTCCATTTGCCATTTTTCAGCCCAGCTTTGCATCCTATCTATGTCTGTTTGCAGCCTACAACAGTCCTCCACCTCATCCACTACTCCACCAATCTTGGTGTCATCAGCAAATTTACTGATCCACCCTTCAGCCCCCTCCTCTAAGTCATTAATAAAAATCACAAAGAGCAGAGGACCAAGCACTGATCCCTGCGGCACTCCGCTAGCAACCTGCCTCCAATCCGAAAATTTTCCATCGACCACCACCCTCTGTCTTCGATCAGACAGCCAGTTACCAATCCAATCGTCCAACTTTCCCTCTATCCCACACCTCCTCACTTTCATCATAAGCCGACCATGGGGGACCTTATCAAACGCCTTACTAAAATCCATGTATATGACATCAACTGCCCTACCTTCATCAACACACTGAGTTACCTCCTCAAAAAAATTCAATCAAATTTGTGAGGCACGACTTGCCCTTCACGAATCCGTGCTGACTATCCCGGATTAATCCGCATCTTTCTAAATGGTCGTAAATCCCATCCCTAAATACCTTTTCCATCAATTTACCAACCACCGAAGTAAGACTAACCGGTCTATAATTACCAGGGTCATTTCTATTCCCTTTCTTAAACAGAGGAACAACATTCGCCATTTTCCAGTCCTCTGGCACCATCCCCGTGGACAGCGAGGCCCCAAAGATCAAAGCCAAAGCCTCTGCAATATCATCCCTTGCCTCCCAAAGAACCCTAGGATACATTTGATCAGGCCCAGGGGACTTATCGACCTTCAGTTTATTCAAAACTGCCAGGACATTCTCCCTCCGAACATCTATTTCCTCCAGCCTATTAGCCTGTAACACGTTCTCTTCCTCAAAAGCACGGCCCCTCTCCTTGGTGAACACTGAAGGAAGGTATTCATTCATCACCTCGCCTATCCCTACTGACTCCATACACAAGTTCCCACTACTGTCCTTGACCGTCCCTAATCTCACCCTGGTCATTCTTTTATTCCTCACATAAGAGTAAAAAGCCTTGGGTTTGTCCTTGATCCGACCCGCCAAGGACTTCTCGTGTCCCCTCCTAGCTCTCCTAAGCCCCTTTTTCAGCTCATTCCTTGCTAACTTGTAACCCTCAATCGAGCCACCTGAACCTTGTTTCCTCATCCCTACATAAGCTTCCCTCTTCCTTTTCACAAGACATTCCACCTCTTTCGTGAACCATGGTTCCCTCACTCGGCCATTTCCTCCCTGCCTGACAGGGACATACCTATCAAGGACATCCAGTATTTGTTCCTTGAAAAAGTTCCACTTTTCATTAGTTCCTTTCCCTGACAGTTTCTGTTCCCAACTTATGCCCCCTAATTCGTGCCTAATCGCATCATAATTACCTCTCCCCCAATTGTAAACCTTGCCCTGCCGTATGGCCCTATCCCTCTCCATTGCAAAAACAAAAGACACCGAATTGTGGTCACTATCTCCAAAGTGCTCTCCCACAACCAAATCTAACACTTGGCCCGGTTCATTTCCCAGTACCAAATCCAATGTGGCCTCACCTCTTGTCGGCCTATCCACATATTGTGTCAGGAAACCCTCCTGCACACACTGCACAAAAACTGCCCCATCCGAACTATTTGACCGACAAAGGATCCGATCAATATTTGGAAAGTTAAAGTCCCCCATGACAACTACCCTGTGACCCCCACACATATCCATAATCTGCTTAGCAATATCTTCCTCCACATCTCTATTACTATTTGGGGGCCTATAGTAAACTCCTAACAACGAGACCGCTCCTTTCCTATTTCTAACCTGAGCCCATATTACCTCAGTGTGCAAATCCTCCTCGAAGTGCCTTTCCGCAGCCGTTAAACTATATGTTCTATAACCCATGTGACTGATGATAAACATTGGATTCTTAAACTGTTTTACAAGAACAATAAATAGACCCTCATTTTCTGCAACTAAGCCCTGGATTATTTTTCCTTCTTGTCTCCTCTAAATTAACATTTCGTTCTCAATTTATTTCTCTTCTCCACTATACAGTTTGCATATTTCTTTTTCTCGGAAACAAAAAGATACGATGGTTTTTGGTTGTACTTCAGACAGAGCAGAATATCATGGGTGTTCTCCAGCAGTCCCGTAGCATCAGAGGAAAATACACTGACAAGACACGCTGTGAATTTGCACTATTTTATGGTTTTTTTCAGGCCAACCATAAGTTCAACGAAGATAAACGCAAAACACTGCGGATGCTGGAATGTGAAACACAAACAGAAAATGCTGGAAAATCTCGGCAGGTCCGACAGCATCTGTGGAAAGAGAATAGAACCAATGTTTCGAGTCTGGGAGACCTTTCGTCAGAGCTTAGTTCAGACTTGAAACGTTGGTTCGATTAATTCAACGAAGTTGCCCAGTCCATTATGACAGTAATTGTGTTGAGCTGGACTTTCCTCCAGTGAAAATAAAAATAGCTTTCAAATAGACGTCGCCAACTGAAAATATAGGTGTGTTTGCCAGAATTAAGTGATTTATGATGTCAAGAGTGAATATAACCATACTGAATTGGACCTGGCAACACTCAGTTGAGCCTTGTGAAGTAGATTTCTCGGGCACCTGGGAGTTTGCTGGGATGGATCTGGTCGACATTGAACAGACACAAGCCAGTTTTGGCATTTACACGCCGAGAGTAACCAAGCTGAACTGGAACCGTTTAGACTACATTACAGGTATTGAGCAGGGTATGCCAACATCCAGTGTACCAGTGAAAGCCGGGGAGTTTCTGCCTGAAAGTAACTAGGATGGACTGAAACTGAAACCTGGCTGAATTGATATAATTGAAATAGCCTGGCAATAATTAACATAATTGTGAAGAAGGGAGACTGTGCACTCCGAACGTAACCATAGTTAAGTGCCTTTCCCTTTGTCACTAATAGATGGGTGGAAGTGGGTTGACTCAATGAGATATCTTTAGAGCCAAATTGCATCCTGTCATTTGATCGGGATTTTGAAAATTTCTGCTGTGTTTTCCACGGACTATTTGCATTTCTGAATGCAGTCAGAAGTGAAAAGCTATGTTTTGTACTGACACGTATATCCAGGAAAATTATTGTTGATGACTCAGATTAGGCTGTAGTCTCTGGGTATTTCGCTCCAGGAGGTTTGAGAATTCATTGAAAAAAAAACTCATTGTACTCGATCAAAATATAAAAGGCAGCTGGGTAGCACCTGCACTCACTTGTTTCTCACAATAAATGTGAATAATGCAAAAGAAAAAAAATCTAATCATTTCCCTGGAGCCTCACATTATGTATAAATGTTACAACATTTACTGTCATACCGTACATGCTCAGACCCTCCGATAGAAATGCATGTACCTCCAAAAGGGCTGGTGTTTGCCATTTACTATTCAGTCATTGCAACTATCGGGGTTCCAGGTACAGTATGGCAGTTAGTTATGAACATGTAACGTCCTTGTTCAGCTGCAACCTTTTTTCAATTTTATTAGTAGCGCATCTCCACGACACAGAATTCATTTCTATCATTTAAAGTGATGGATTTTCTCCCGGTTAACTGATTCCGGTTAACTGATACATTTTGTCTTCTTTTACAGGATCACTTTATTAATTTTAACAGCTTTATTCTTCATTTTAATGATATAATATCCTGAATCTGTTACCACAATTTATCTGAATGAATGGTGAATATTGCCGTTTGAAGCAGTGTCATTTCACTCAAATAACAGAAAAAGGTATTCAAGTTATAATGCCTCCCGTTCAACTGTGTTCTGCCTGGCTCTGACCTGTGCCACACTTTTGTCCCCCTCACCCGTCTCACCTTGCTATTTACCACTGCAATATCAATTTAGAAATGTAGTTATAGTTTTCTTAGCAATGCTATTGTGGATGGATTACTTAAAATGTATTCTGTTGTACATGTAGTGCGATTACGAAATTGACACACTAACTATTACGAATTTTCATTTGGATACCGCAGCATAAATCAATTTCTGCAGTATTATTGTTGCTGCTATTGGAAGTTATATTTATTGCCGTGCAAACGTGTAACTTTTGTATTATCAGTATCATTGCTGTGCATGAATTATCACATTGTCACCTCTCTGTACACGTAAATATGTTATCGTCTTCTCCCTGTTCCAGTGGGCGAATTACCACAATGTTATCACGGTATAATTCTCGATATTTTTCGTGTTGTGGATATTGAGAGCAATGGATTGAGTCGTACAAATAATTGCTATCTGAATATAATGAAAGATTTTATTGACAGACCTTAGGTGTCAACGGGTTTTTGACAGTATAGGAGGATTGCAATAGCGGCTCTTTGGTGAGTAACTGGTACACGCCCATAAAATACAAAGCATACTGTTTTTGTCTCCAGTCTCGACCGTCGACTCATTACACAAGTCACCATTTCTCTCTATTATTTTCTGATTATTTTGACTACGTCGACCGAGGCACGGTAACTGGCGGCACATTTTGCATGGAATATAAGTGATTTTAGAAACGCCTGCGGTTATTTGTACACCTCTCTCTGAAATTTCAGAAAGCATATTGAAAGGACTCAGTATTGCTTGCGAGCTCTAAATCTGATATACAGCTTCAGATATCGACTTCTGGTCAGATTCGTTCATTAACACCTGCAATGAGAGTAAGACTCTCTCCAATTGCGTCCTTTACATTTGTTAGTTCCCGTGTTTCATTATACAGCAGCAATTACAGCTAATTTTCAGGTTAGGAGCTCCTTTCAATATTTCCTCTTTAAATTCCGAGAAACGCCAATTGGTTACTGCTTTTTTGATTGAAGATTTATTTTTTGATTTAATGCAGGAATTTCCAACAGTGAATTGTTTAAGAATAATTCGCCAGATAGGCCAACTTTTGAAATTGAGCGAGATGGAAACTTTCCAGTTGAATATGGCAATTCATACTTTTTATAATTTCATATCCAACGTGTCCTGTAATAAGTTGCTGTCCATTCCTGAAGTTGAATTTATGGTTTTTCAATATTTTCTTATCTTTCATTATTATGCAATTCCATGTCACTGACCCAGCTTATTTATAATTCTTGTGAGTATGTGCATGGAAACCCGAACAAGGGACAGTTTGCAAAGCAGAATTAAATGGCAAAGTTTCAATTTCTTACATAATCTAGTGTCACTTCGATGGGAGTTGAGAAAGTAACATCTTGTATCTCGTGCTGTCACCCACAGTTCTCTTTCCTTCTCTATTTTACAGCTAACTTGGCAGTCATTTTAATCCTATACCGAAGAAGCTGTGGTCTCTCAAGATGTATAATTTACTATGTGGTGTCCATGGCGGTGACGGATCTCATTGTGACCAGCGTGATATTAAGCCGGATTGTTGGGATTTATTTCCCCGGCAGTTTCCTGTCAATCACACCAATATGCAGTCTGCATGTTGTGATAATCTACGCAACCATTGACAGTTCTGCCTGGTTAACCGTTGCTTTCACCTTTGATCGATTTGTGGCCATTTGCTGCCAGAAGTTGAAGATCAAATACTGCACGGAGAAGACAGCGGCGTGGGTAATAGGGACCGTCTGCGCATTGAGCTCTCTAAAAACATCCTTCCTGTATTTTATCTTTGAACCGTTGCATATAATTAACAACATACCTTGGTTCTGTGTTATAAAACAATTATTTTATACATCCCCCGCATGGGACGCCTATGATTTGTTTCGAACAATTTCAATGCCCTGTATCCCATTTATTCTGATTTTATTGTTCAATGCTCTGACCGTGAGACACATTCTCGTGGCTAATCGGGCCCGCAGGAGACTCCGGGCACAGAGTAATGGAGAAAAACAGAGTGATCCAGAGATGGAGAAGCGGAGAAAGTCCATTATTTTACTCTTTGCCATCTCGGGCAGTTTCATCCTCTTATATACGTTATTTTTTGTGACGATACTCTATGTCCGAATTGCAAAGGTTCCTTATTTCTCTGTTCCTGATATTAGTGAATGGTCATTTATCTTGGAGGAAAGCGGATATATGCTACAGTTTCTGAGTTCCTGCATCAACCCATTTATTTATGCTGGGACCCAGAGGAATTTCAGATCCGAGTTCAAGAATGGAGTGAATTATCCACTGAGATTATTTGTTAATTTGTTTAAGTTTTAAAAAGATGAGATAGAAAACGAAAATTTCATCAAACTCGAACAATTCCTCTGCTTCTCAGTGTCACACAAGGCCACACTTCAAATGTGTTTTTGTTTATAGACACGTACATAATACGCAAATACAAAAATTTATAAGGGAAACGGAATCACCGTAAAAAAAATCGGTGTTGCAATGTCGAGAATCCACGGGCTTTGCATGTCTCCAAATTCAGTGGTGGTCCAGTGATCAAAATTCGACCAGTTTACCTCCACGACCCCGGTTTGATTCACGGTCAGTTAAGATGGACCAATTCATTGTACACCAATTAGAATAATATGACTCATTGGAAATGTGGAACACTTCTGAATGAGTGGATTGAGAGTTGAACATACAGACAAGGAACAGGAAGTGCCCGAACAGACCCTCGAATGTTCTCAGCCATTTTAATAAGATCATGGCTGATCTGGTATTAACCTGCACTCCTCATATTCAAGATAACCTAACCCCCCCTTGCTTACCAAGAAGCTATCCACCTGTGCCTTAAAAATAGACAAAGACTCTGTTTCTACCGCCTTTTCAGGCAGAGAATTCCAAAGATTCACGAACTTCTCAGTGAAACGATTTCACCTCATCTCCGTCCTAAATGGGTGACCACTTAGTTTTAAATAGTGGAACGTAGTTCCTATGTGTGCAACAAGTGGAAACATACTCTCTACATCCACTCTGCCAGGACGCCTCGGGATCTTATATATTTCAATCAAGTCAACCTACACTCTGCTAAATTCCAGCAGATACACGTTTAGCCTGCCTCACCTTTCCTCATAAGGCAGCCCACCCATTCCAGGTATTAGAATCATAAACGTTCCCTGAATACATTTACATGTTAAAAAAAATAAGCTTGCTAATACCATACACTGTACACCAAAATGGTCTCATTATTGCATTGCATAGCTGAAACATTATCGTGGTAATTTTGTACTCAACTCCCCTCGCATCAAGTGATAACAATCTGTTAGTTTTCCTAAGTATGTGATGTACCTGCCCAATAGCCTATAGTGATTCGTTCGCTTGGACACTCAGATTGCTCCTCTCCTCAGAGCTCTGCAATCTCTCGTCATTTACGTAGTATGTTTCAATCTCTCAAAATGGACATTTCTCTTTTCTTTGTCATCGAAAACTCATCAGAATTCTGCATCTGTGGATCAGAATGCTAAAAAAAACAAGTCTGGAAGCATTTGTGGATAGATAATTGAAACTCATCTTTCACATGAACCTTCACATTGATTCCAGGACACCCAGAGACAAATGAAACTCATCTTTCACATGAACCTTCACATTGATTCCAGGACACCCAGAGACCAGGGGCACAAAATGCACCACGAAATAGAAAGGGCATGTCAGAAAGGCAAGGTCACAGTGATCATGGGGGATTTCAATATGCAGGTGGACTGGGTAAATAATGTTGCCAGTGGACCCAAAGAAAGGGAATTCATTGAATGTTTACAGGATGGCTTTTTGGAACAGCTTGTGATGGAGCCCACGAGGGAACAGGCTATTCTGGACTTAGTGTTATGTAATGAGCCAGACGTGATAAAAGATCTTAAAGTAAGGGAACACTTAGGAAGCAGTGATCATAATATGGTAGAATTCAGTCTGCAATTTGAAAGAAGGAAGGCAGAATCAGATGTGAAGGTTCTACAGTTAAATAAAGGTAATTACAGGCGCATGAGGGAGGAACTGACAAAAATCGACTGGAAGCAGAGCCTAGTGGGAAAGACAGTAGAACAGCAATGGCAGGAGTTTCTGGGAGTAATTGAGGACACAGTGCAGAGGTTCATCCCAAACAAAAGAAAGGTTATCAGAGGGGGGATTAGGCAGCCATGGCTGACAAAGGAAGTCAGGGAATGCATCAAGGCAAAAGAGAGAGCCTATAATGTGGCAAAGAGTAGTGGGAAGTCAGAAGATTGGGAAGGCTATAAAAACAAACAGAGGATAACAAAGAGAGAAATAAGGAAGGAGAGGATCAAATATGAAGGTAGGCTAGCCAGTAACATTAGGAATGATAGTAAAAGTTTCTTTAAATACATTAAAAACAAACGGGAGGCAAAAGTAGACATTGGGCCGCTCCAAAATGACGCTGGTAATCTAGTGATGGGAGACAAGGAAATAGCTGAGGAACTTAATAAGTACTTTGCGTCAGTCTTCACAGTAGAAGACATGAGTAATATCCCAACAATTCAGGAAAGTCAGGGGGCAGAGTTGAATATGGTTGCCATCACAAAGGAGAAAGTGCTAGAGAAACTAAAAGGTCTGAAAATTGATAAATCTCCGGGCCCAGATGGGCTACATCCTAGAGTTCTAAAGGAGATAGCTGAAGAAATAGTGGAGGCGTTAGTTATGATCTTTCAAAAGTCACTGGAGTCAGGGAAAGTCCCAGAGGATTGGAAAATCGCTGTTGTAACCCCACTGTTCAAGAAGGGAACAAGAAAAAAGATGGAAAATTATAGGCCAATTAGCCTAACCTCAGTTGTTGGCAAAATTCTAGAATCCATCGTTAAGGATGAGATTTCTAAATTCTTGGAAGTGCAGGGTCGGATTAAGACAAGTCAGCATGGATTTAGTAAGGGGAGGTCGTGCCTGACAAACCTGTTAGAGTTCTTTGAAGAGATAACAAATAGGTTAGACCAAGGAGAGCCAATGGATGTTATCTATCTTGACTTCCAAAAGGCCTTTGACAAGGTGCCTCACGGGAGACTGCTGAGTAAAATAAGGGCCCATGGTATTCGAGGCAAGGTACTAACATGGATTGACGATTGGCTGTCAGACAGAAGGCAGAGAGTTGGGATAAAAGGTTCTTTCTCAGAATGGCAACCGGTGACAAGTGGTGTCCCGCAGGGTTCAGTGTTGGGGCCACAGCTGTTCTCTTTATATATTAACGATCTAGATGACGGGACTGGGAGCATTCTGGCCAAGTTTGCCGATGATACAAAGATAGGTGGAGGGGCAGGTAGTATTGAGGAGGTGGGGAGGCTGCAGAAAGATTTAGACAGTTTAGGAGAGTGGTCCAAGAAGTGGCTGATGAAATTCAACGTGGGCAAGTGCGAGGTCGTACACTTTGGAAAAAAGAATAGAGGCATGGACTATTTTCTAAACGGTGACAAAATTCATAATGCCAAAGTGCAAAGGGACTTGGGAGTCCTAGTCCAGGATTCTCTAAAGGTAAACTTGCAGGTTGAGTCCGTAATTAAGAAAGCAAATGTAATGTTGTCATTTATCTCAAGAGGCTTGGAATACAAAAGCAGGGATGTACTTCTGAGGCTTTATAAAGCACTGGTTAGGCCCCATTTGGAGTACTGTGAGCAATTTTGGGCCCCACACCTCAGGAAGGACATACTGGCACTGGAGCGGGTCCAGCGGAGATTCACACGGATGATCCCAGGAATGGTAGGCCTGACATACGATGAACGTCTGAGGATCGTGGGATTATATTCATTGGAGTTTAGGAGGTTGAGGGGAGATCTGATAGAAACTTACAAGATAATGAACGGCTTAGATAGGATGGACGTAGGGAAGTTGTTTCCATTAACAGGGGAGACTAGGACGCGGGGGCACAGCCTTAGAATAAAAGGGAGTCACTTTAGAACAGAGATGAGGAGAAATTTCTTCAGCCAGAGAGTGGTGGGTCTGTGGAATTCATTGCCACAGAGGGCTGTGGAGGCTGAGACGTTGAGCGTCTTCAAGACAGAAATTGATAAATTCTTGATTTCTCGAGGAATTAAGGGCTATGGGGAGAGAGCGGGTAAATGGAGTTGAAATCAACCATGATTGAATGGTGGAGTGGACTCGATGGGCCGAATGGCCTTACTTCCGCTCCTATGTCTTATGGTCTTAAATGATTCTGGAGGGGTCGTTAAAACCCCAAGAAATACTCCACCCAATCTTGCCAGGACCACAATCTTGAACAGGGGTTTGATGTATATAAGGGAATGATGATAACTGCTCCGTTGCACAATACTTAGTGGAAAGAGAATGTCAAAACATGCAGTTACATTGCACTTCATAATTTGCTTCGTCGAAGCACAATTCCGTGGAAAACCAGAGCCATGTGGCAGAGAAATTGATCCATCATTAAGAACATAAAAACACAAGAAATAGGAGCAGGAATAGGCCATCTAGCCCCTCGAGCCTGCCCCGCCATTCAATAAGATCATGGCTGATCTGAAGTGGTTCAGTTCCACTTACCTGCCTGATCCCTATAATCCCTAATTCCCTTACCGTTCAGGAATCCATCTATCAGTGATTTAAACATATTCAACGAGGTAGCCTCCACCGCGTCAGTGGGCAGAGAATTCCAGAGATCCACCACACTCTGAGAGAAGAAGTTCCTCCTCAACTCTGTCCTAAACTGACCCCCTTTTATTTTGAGGCTGTGCCCTCTAGTTCTAGCTTCCTTTCTAAGTGGAAAGAATCTCTCCACCTCTACCCTATCCAGCCCCTTCATTATTTTATAGGTCTCTATAAGATCCCCACCCCCCCCAGCCATCTAAATTCCAACGAGTACAAACCCAATCTGCTCAGTCTCTCCTCATAATCAACACCCCTCATCTCTGGTATCAACCTGGTGAACTTTGTCTGCACTCCCTCCAAGGCCAATATATCCTTCCGCAAATAAGGGGATCAATACTGCACACAGTATTAGAATGATAAAGTGCCATTCCAGGCTAGGGGGCTGAATTAAACCTCGGGGGACTCGATGTGACTCAAAGTAACAAGAGATTTATTGACAACAATATACTTTCAGAGGCATATATACACACATATATATGTATATACATATAACATGTAATCCAGATGGTACCATAAATATGGAAAAAGATCATGGGCGTCTGATGTTTAACTGATCACTCAACCTGTACGTGTAAGAAACAAAATGAAGCAGATATGTTCTGATCTGTCGCAATGATTTCACTTTTTTTTAACTGAACCTTGTGGATTTTGTTTTGTCAAATTGATATGGAAGAATGAAGATGAGTGGAGTGAATCGTCTCACCTTCACCAGAATGACTGCAGTGCTGTCGAAAATGCTGAAGATAAACAGGGTGGTGAATGTGGAAGCGGTTGTCCAGATGTTGCTATTATCATCTCTAGAGTCTTCAATCCACAACTGGTCTGCGAGATCTACGGGAATGTGGACTAGAAATTATTTCAGCCGTTTGTAATCTTACTGTTGTTTCCCTTCCTCTCTTATTTTCCTTACGTAATTACTTTGTTGTAAAGGTGAACTTTCATACTATCCCTACTTTTGAGTCCATCTGCCTCAGCAGTCTATCACTGCTACCTGATACCAAAGCAAGTTTTCCTTTATTACCTTCTGTTACGATCCTGGACCAGACCACCAAGTTTTTGGCAAGATCCGTTGCCAAAATTTTCCTAATCTATGTCTGAAATTTGCGAACTATTATTTCAAAACAGTGATCCCCCTGCCCCCACGTCACCTCCCCCCCCCCCACCCCCCTGCTCATTCTTGATTCTCCCACAAGAAGAAACATTCTTTCCACGTCTGTAATGCCGAGACGCCTAAGCATTATGAATGCTTCAATCAATTCGCTTCATACTCTTTAAATCTCCAGTATATACAAGGGCAGCGTTTTCAAATTTTCCCCATCAGATAACCTCCCGGTATTGTTGGGAGAACCTTTTCTGAACTGCTTCCAATGCAGTTGCATCCATCCTTCGAAAAGGAAATAAATACTGTTCAGAATACACCAAATATGTTTTTACCAATGCTCAGCATAATTGAAGAATCTCATAGAGTCATGGAGTCAAAGAATCATACAGTACAGAAGAGGTTCTTCGGCCCATCGAGTTTTTCACACGAGAAATACGTGACCTCCCACGTAACCCCATTTAACTGCACTTGGTACACATTCTTGAATGTATGATGTGGAGAGTATGATCTTTGAGTAAGCGTTCTCCAAGGTGGCCTTCATGACACAACGACAACGCAGAATCGCGGAGCAGAAACAGATAGCAAAGTTCCGCATACATGAGGACGGCCTCAACCGGGATCGTGGGTTGATGTCACACTATCTGTAACCCGCACGACTTGCCTGGGCTTGCAAAATCTCACTAACTGTCCTGGCTGAAGACAATTAACACCTCTTTAACCTGTGCTTAACCCTTTCTCCACTCACATTGTCGGCACATGTAAAGACTTGAATTTCTGTTAAGACTCACATTCCAACCATTATCTGGTAATTGAATCTGTGTTTATAAATGCCCTGTTTGTGAAACAAGTCCTGCAATCACCTGATGGACGAGCAGCGCTCCGAAAGCTCGTACTACCAATTAAACCTGTTGGACTTTAACCTGGTGTTCTGAGACTACTTATTCAATATATGACATGACAAGTGTTCATCCAATTACTTTCGAAAGGATGTAAGGCAACCCACCTCTACAACCCTTCCAGGCAGCAATTTCAGACAGGCACCACCACCTTCGTAATTTCTTCTCCTCACATCTCCCCCAAATTGCCTGCCCCTCACCTTGAATTCCTGTCCCTTCGTGACTGATCCTTTCAGTAAAGGGGAACAGCTGCTCTTTTTCTGTTCTGTTCATTCCCCTCATAATCTTGTCATTCTCGATCACCCCTCAGTTTTCTCTGTTGCAAAGAAAACAACAGACGTCTATCCAACCTCTCTTCATAACTTAAATGTTCCACCACAGGCAGCATCCTGGTAAATCTCCTCTGCACCCCTCCAGTGCAATCACATTCCTTTGTTAATGTGGTGACCAGAACTGCACATAGCACTCTATTTGTGTCCTCAGCAAAGTTTTATGCAACTCCAATATTGCTTCTCAGCTTTTGTAATCAATGCCTCGATTCATAATAGGAATTGTTACATAGCCTTTTTCACAACATTGTAAGTATGCCCTTCCGGCTTCAGAGATCTATGGACAATCAGACCACAGAACTTCGTCATGTCATCCACATTCATTGAATCCTTCCTTGTCAAATTGCTCCTATCAAAGTGCATAACCGCACACTTTCCAGGATTGAATTCCACCTGCTACTTATCCGCCTATTTGTCCTTCACATCTGTATCCTCTGGTAGCCCAATGTCTTCAGCCTCACTGTTAGCCACCCGGCCTATCTTTGTCATCCGCAAATCTACTAATACTATCCCTCTCATTGTCATCTATATTGTTTATATAAATGAAGAATGTGAGGGGACCCAGCACATTTCCCTGTGGTACGCCACTGGACTATGGTTTCCAATCACTAAAGAAAATTCTCCCGACCTTGCGAATAATTCCCCTTCACAATGAGCGATAATATTTCATTATGTTTTCGAAACACTTCCATACTTACACACTATATGTTTGAGATTCATGCAGTAAGACATCCAGATACTCTGAATCTCTGATCTCTATTTTAATCACCATTTCGATAACATGCTTCTTTTCAATTCTGCAAAAGTTGACAATTTAATAATTGCCTGTAGAATTCCCATTTTTCCAGATACTTTGCCCAGTCACTTGATCTATCTCTGTCCATTTGTAACTTCCTTATTCACTATTCACAACTTAAATTCCGACCTATTTTTGTGCCATACACAATGCCAGCAATAGATTTGAGGATCCAGCACTGATCCTTGTGGCACGCCACTCGTTATGACTTGCGAAGCAAAAACGAGCCATTTATGCCTTTTCTTCTTTTCCTGTTAGTTGACAATCTTCGATCCAAGCCAATTTCTCACTCCCTACACAACAAGCTTTCGTTTTTCGCAATAACCTTTGACTTGATACTTTATGAAATTCTTTCTGGAAATCAAAGTACAGAAGATCCACCAGTCCCCCTTTATCTACATACAATATGAACACTGAATTCCAATAAATTGACAAAACATGATTTACATGCAACAATGTTCATGCTGTGTGATTACCTAGAATGTTTTTACGTGGTCTAATATAACTTTTCAACAATATTCCCTCTGACAAAAGTTAAGCTCACTTGCCTGTAACTTCCTGCATTCTGTCTCCCTCCCGTTTGGAGTCCAGCCAGGCCTGTGACACTGCACCTCAAAGGACATAATGTATCCAGCCAGGTCTGTGACACTGAATATGAAAGGGTACACTGATCCCAACCAGGCCTGTGACACTGAATCTCAAGGGACAGAATGAATCCTGCCAAGCATGTGACACTGAATCTCAAAAGACACAGTGAACAAAGTCAGGCCTGTGACACTGAATCTGAAAGGAAACTGTGTATCCTGCCAGCCCTGTGACACTCAAACTGAAAGGATACACTGATCCCAACCAGGCCTGTGACCCTGAATCGGAAAGAACAGAGTGAACGCAGCCAGGCCTGTGACACTGAATCTCAAAGGACACAGTGAACCATGTCAGGCCTGTGACACTGAATCTCAAAGGACAGAATGAATCCAGGAGATGACTTGTGATTTCTGTCTTCAATCTCATGGACTTCACGACGATGATTCAGAAGCAGTAAACGATAACAAATTTCAACTATAAAGCTGGTTGCTATCAATATTTACACCGCAGCTGTTAAAGTCCTTGGCATTTATTGTAAACAGACATTTCCCCTTTACAGTAGTGCCCGGGCTATACATCACACACCTCCTTGGCAGCAAGCATTATCTGCCCACAAATCAAATAGCCATATCCGAATGATCGAACTCTACACAGCTCAACAGATATTAGACAAATATGCTTGTTCAGCAAGATAAACCGATGCGCACTGACAAACTGAACCAGCACCAATGACTGGCTCAGAGTCACAGGGTCAGAATGCCACACAGTACAGAAGAGGCCCAGTGGCCATTTGTGTCTGCAACGACAAAACTACATTAATCGCACTCCTCAGCACTTGGCCCAGAATCTTGCATATTTTGATCTTTCAGGAGCTCATCCACGTAGCTTTGATGGTTGTAAGGTTTTCTACCTCTTCACCCTCCCAGGCACTGCATTCCAGACTGCCGGCGCCCTCTGGATGACGGCACCCCGCCCACCGCTCTCAGTTCCTCAACTTAGATTTTGTGCCCCCTCATCCTTTATCCTTCAACTGGGAGGAACAGCCACTTCATATCCACCATGAACATATGCCTCATAATCTTGTACACTCAATCAGGTCCCCACTTCACCTTCTCTGTTGTAATAAAAGCAACAAGAGGCGAACCGGCCTCTCTTCATTGTTCAAATTCTCCTGGTGAATCTCATCAACACTTTCTCCGTCGCCACAAAATCCTTCCTATCGTGTGACGACCAGAACTGCACACAGTTATTCACCTGTGGCCTACACAAAGTTTTGTGTAGCTCCAATATAACCTCTCTCCCTAATAATCCCTGCAAGATCGATGATGACAAGCTGCCCATATGCATTTTAAACTACCCTACTCAAGTGCTCTGCTGCCTTTCAGGACCTGTGGAGCAGGCCAGAAGCATCTATGGTCTTGCAATTCATTGATTACGCCCTTGCCTTCTCAATCCTTTCAAAATGCATCAGCTCGCCCTTCTTGGCGTTCAATCGGTCACCGATCTGCTCATTTTACCAACTTGGCTACATCTTCGTGCTAACTCAGACCTGCTTCCTCACTACTAAGCATTCTGCCAATCTTGGTGTCATCTCTAATCGAGCACAATCATCCCATCGCCCCTACCCCCACAAACGCACACACACACACACACATTCCCATACTAATCATTGATATATATCATGAACAATATGGCAACGAGCACTGGTCCCTGTGGTACACCTCTGGATACCGGTCTCCTGTTCGACAAAGCGTCTTCTACCACCACTTTCTGTGTCTTAACACTGAGTCAGTTATGGATCCAACTTGTCAAGTTGCCCTGGATCCAATGTACTTTTATCTTATTGATCAGTCTGCACTACAATAAATTGTCAAAGGTTTTGCTGGGATCCATAGAAGCTACATCAATTGTACTTCCCTCATCTACGCATCCAATCAGCTTGTTGAAAAATGCATCACATTTATTCGGCATCATCTCCCTCTGACAAAGTCCTGCTGACTGTCGCTGAGTAAACCTGGACTCGCCAAGTGGAGATTGATACTCTGCTTCTGAATTATCTCCAGTTTGCTGAAAACTGATGTTTTAAACATTGACCAATAATTCGCATGTACATCCACCAACAGCAAAAAATAAACAAATCCCATTATCTAGTAAACAGTAATTAGTGAAGTTTGCAAACATGGTCAGACTCAGTGACCATAGTATAATTCCAAGCAATTTAAAATGATCTCGCGACAATTGGTACTCAGTCTGTCCTGAAACTGACATACCAATGATGGGTTGACAACAAACCATGCTTTGACCAAGAACTTGTTAACTGACTGAATTCACTGATGGAATCTTATTGATGTTCCACGGGCTGATCATAGAACATAGAACATAGAACAGTACAGCACAGAACAGGCCCTTCAGCCCACGATGTTGTGCCGAGCTTTATCTGAAACAAAGATCAAGCTATCCCACTCCCTATCATCCTGGTGTGCTCCATGTGCCTATCCAATAACCGCTTAAATGTTCCTAAAGTGTCTGACTCCACTATCACTGCAGGCAGTCCATTCCACACCCCAACCAGTCTCTGCGTGAAGAACCTACCTCTGATATCCTTCCTGTATCTCCCACCACGAACCCTATAGTTATGCCCCCTTGTAATAGCTCCATCCACCCGAGGAAATAGTCTTTGAACGTTCACTCTATCTATCCCCTTCATCATTTTATAAACCTCTATTAAGTCTCCCCTCAGCCTCCTCCGCTCCAGAGAGAACAGCCCTAGCTCCCTCAACCTTTCCTCATAAGACCTACCCTCCAAACCAGGCAGCATCCTGGTAAATCTCCTCTGCACTCTTTCCAGCGCTTCCACATCCTTCTTATAGTGAGGTGACCAGAACTGCACACAATATTCCAAATGTGGTCTCACCAAGGTCCTGTACAGTTGCAGCATAACCTTCCGGCTCTTAAACTCCAACCCCCTGTTAATAAAAGCTAACACACTATAGGCCTTCTTCACAACTCTATCCACTTGAGTGGCAACCTTTAGAGATCTGTGGATATGGACCCCAAGATCTCTCTGTTCCTCCACAGTCTTCAGAACCCTACCTTTGACCCTGTAATCCACATTTAAATTAGTCCTACCAAACTGAATCACCTCACATTTATCAGGGTTAAACTCCATTTGCCATTTTTCAGCCCAGCTTTGCATCCTATCTATGTCTCTTTGCAGCCAACAACAGCCCTCCACCTCATCCACTACTCCACCAATCTTGGTGTCATCAGCAACTTTACTGATCCACCCTTCAGCCCCCTCCTCTAAGTCATTAATAAAAATCACAAAGAGCAGAGGATCAAGCACCGATCCCTGTGGCACTGCGCTTGCAAACTGTCTCCAGTCCAAAGATTTTCCATCCACCACCACTCTCTGTCTTCGATCAGATAGCCAATTACCTATCCAATCGGCCAACTTTCCCTCCATCCCACACCTCCTCACTTTCATCATAAGCCGACCATGGGGGACCTTATCAAACGCCTTACTAAAATCCATGTATATGACATCAACTGCCCTACCTTCATCAACACACTTAGTTACCTCCTCAAAAAATTCTATCAAATTTGTGAGGCACGACTTGCCCTTCACGAATCCGTGCTGACTATCCCGGATTAATCCGCATCTTTCTAAATGGTCGTAAATCCCATCCCTAAGGACCTTTTCCATCAATTTGCCAACCACCGAAGTAAGACTAACTGGTCTATAATTACCAGGGTCATTTATATTCCCTTTCTTAAACAGAGGAACAACATTCGCCACTCTCCAGTCCTCTGGCACCATCCCTGTGGACAGTGAGGACCCAAAGATCAAAGCCAAAGGCTCTGCAATCTCATCCCTTGCCTCCCAAAGAATCCGAGGATACATTTCATCAGGCCCAGGGGACTTATCGACCTTCAGTTTATTCAAAACTGCCAGGACATCCTCCCTCCGAACAACTATTTCCTCCAGCCTATTAGCCTGTAACACCTTCTCTTCCTCAAAAACTTGGCCCCTCTCCTTGGTGAACACTGAAGAAAAGTATTCATTCATCACCTCGCCTATCTCTACTGACTCCATACACAAGTTCCCACTGCTGTCCTTGACCGGCCCTAACCTCACCCTGGTCATTCTATTATTCCACACCTAAAAATAAAAAGCCTTGGGGTTTTCATTGATCTAACCCGTCAAGGACTTCTCATGTCCCCTCCTAGCTCTCCTAAGCCCCCTTTTCAGCTCGTTCCTTGCTAACTTAAAACCCTCAATCGACCCATCTGAACCTTGTTTCCTCATCCCTACATAAGCTTCCCTCTTCCTTTTCACAAGACATTCCACCTCTTTCATGATCCATGGTTCCCTCACTCGGCCATTTCCTCCCTGCCTGACAGGGACATACCTGTCAAGGACACCCAGTATTTGTTCCTTGAAAAAGTTCCACTTTTCATTAGTGCCTTTCCCTGACAGTTTCTGTTCCCAACTTATGCCCCCTAATTCTTGCCTAATCGCATCATAATTACCTCTCCCCCAATTGTAAACCTTGCCCTGCCGTATGGCCCTATCCCTCTCCATTGCAATAACAAAAAACACCGAATTGTGGTCAGTATCTCCAAAGTGCTCTCCCACAACCAATTCTAACACTTGGCCCGATTCATTTCCCAGTCCCAAATCCAATGTGGCCTCACCTCTTGTCGGCCTATCCACATATTGTGTCAGGAAACCCTCCTGCACACAATGCACAAAAACTGCTCCATCCGAACTATTTGACCTACCAAGGTTCCAATCAATATTTGGAAAGTTAAAGTCCCCCATGACAATTACCCTGTGACCCCCACACATATCCATAATCTGCTTTACAATTTCTTCCTCCACATCTCTCTTACTATTTGGGGGCCTATAGTAAACTCCTAACAACGTGACCGCTCCTTTCCTATTTCTAACTTCAGCCCATATTACCTCAGTGTGCAGATCCCCCTCGAAGTGCCTTTCCGCAGCTGTTAGACAATCCTTGATTAACAATGCCGCTCCTCCACCTCTTTTACCGGCTTCCCTACACTTACTGAAACATCTATACCCCAGAACGTCCAACAACCATTCCTGTCCTTGTTCTACCCACGTCTCCATAATGGCCATAACATCGTAGTCCCAAGTACCAATCCACGCTCCAAGTTCATCTACTTTGTTCCGGATGCTCCTTGCATTGAAGTAGACACACTTCAACCCACCTTCCTGTCCACCGATACCCACCCTTGACCTTGATACCTTCCCCACTACCTCACCACCCTCAACACTGACTTCTGGACTACAACTCCTTTTCCCACTCCCCTGACAAATTAGTTTAAACCCCCCTGAAGAGCTGTAGCAAATTTCCCTCCCAGGATATTGGTGCCCCTCTGGTTCAGGTGCACCCCGTCCTGTTTGTACAGGTCCCACCTTCCCCAGAATGTGCTCCAATTGTTCACCTATCTGAAACCCTCCCTCCTGGACCATCCCTGCAACCACCTGTTTAACTGCACTCTCTCCCTGTTCCTCAACTCGCTATCACATGGCACCGGTAACATACCAGAGTTGACCACATGATTTGTCTTGGCTCTCAGCTTCCAGCCCAGCTCCCGAAATTCCTGTTTTAAATCCCCGTCCCTTCTCTTACCTATGTCGTTGGTACCAATGTGTACCACGACTTGTGACTGTTTCCCCTCCCCCTTAAGAATCCGGAAGACACAGTCCGAGACGTCACAGACCCTGGCATCCAATAGGCAACATACCATCCTCGAGTCTCTTTTCCTGCCACAGAACCTCCTATCTATCCCTCTAACTAACGACTCACCAATAACTATTGCCCTCCCGATCTTCCCCTTACCCTCCCGAGCCACAGAGACGGACACAGTGCTGGAGATCCTCTCACTGCGGCTCACCACTGGTATGTCGTCCCCCTCAACCGTATCCAAAGCGGAATACTTGTTGCTAAGGGGAACGACCACAGGGGATCCCTGCACTGACTGCTTCCTCGCAGCCCCTCTCACCGTCACCCATCTATTTTCATTCCTCAGAGTAACTGTATCCCCAAAGCTTCTGTCTCTGGCCACCTCTGCGTCCCTCATGATCCTAAGTTCATCGAACTCCAGCTCCAGTTCCCTAACACGGTTTTGGAGGAGCTGCAGATGGGTGCACTTCCCACAGGTGTAATCAGCAGGGACACTGACGTCGTCCCTCACCTCAAACATACTGCAAGAGGAACATAGCACTGCCTGCACACCCATCCCCTCTAGATACCTTGCCAGTACCAGGTAGAAACAGCAAAAATGAGTTAAACTCACCCCTGCCTCGCCCTTTCCCCCGAAACCCTGTGAGCCAAAGCCCTTACAGCTTTCACTCAGCTTCCCACTCACTCCCCTGCCCGCTCCCGACGTTGCCCGCTGTATAGAGTGACTTTTATACTAAAAAACACAATCTGCCAGAATCCCCTGCCGCCTACTCCCACTTCTTCAGAGTTTAAACCCTTGAAAAAAGCCCGCGAAAAAACGGATTAAATAAATCAATAAATAAATCACAGCACTTTACTCACCCTCAGTACTCCTGCTGAGAATCTCTCCCTCTGTCCTGCACCACTTCGAACAAATGGGCAGGATATCGTCAGAAGTCTCACAACACCAGGTTAAAGTCCAACAGGTGTATTTGGTATCACGAGCTTTCAGAGCACTGCTCCTTCATCAGGTGAGTGATGAAAGAGCAGCGATCCTCGTGCTCGTGATGCGAAATGAACCTGTTGGACTTTAACGTGTTGTTGTGAGACTTCTTACTGCGCCCACCCCAGTCCAACGCCGACATCTCCACATCGTGGTCAGGATGTAGATAGCAGAGAGAGACATTGAATGTTCCTTTGTACAAAGGAATTGAACCATTCCAAAACAGTGCAAAGGTGGGCAAGTTAGGTCGAAAACTAATTGCCCCCTAGTGTCCCAAGATGTATAAATTCGGTGTTTAGCGGGATAAATATGTGGAGTTACAGGGATAAAGCATGAGTAAGATGCTCTGTTGGAGAGCCAGTTCAGGCTCGATACGTCGAATGACCTCCTGCTGCAAAATAGGGATCCTATGGTTCAATCACTGAGTGTTAACCTGTGAGTTCCGGTATTGGGGTTAATGCTTATATGATGCGATCTTAGTTGATGCTGAGGCAAATAAAATTCTTCCCCAAGACATTTAGACACTGATTAAACAAACAGTCAAATAACCAATATATTTTTGCGAGGAGATGTGAGACGTGAGAAATTTTAGCTGGAAAATTATGTTCAGCAGACAGGTGCTGCCAAATGGAAAGATGAATGCTAATGATATCAAAGAGCAACCAATGCTTGCTAATTCAACCTCCATAAACTGAATCGATACGCACAGTATTACCTAAATAACCAGTACGTGGGAGAATAATGAGACTCCGCCCTAATAATGAGTCTCCACCCTATATCAATATCCGAAGCTCTAATTTCCATGGCACCCAGGACCTGCCTAAGACTTTCTCTCTTCACAAAGTGACTGCAGTGCTTAAGCCGCCCTCTCAGTAATAAAGGAAGTCAGGGATGCCAACGTCACAAAATGACCCATATGGAAATCATCCTGTGTTTGTAGTTAATCATTTCATAGATTGGATACATTTTTGAGAACTGAAACACATTGAAATTGACCAAAAACTGTAAAGATATTTTGTAACTAAAGGAGGAGCTGTACCCATTATCCAAAGTTCTTATCTGCTCTCATCTCAACACTATAAGTGAACTTGTGCACCCGGTCTGCTGTGTTAACGGGGGAAGCACTGAGGGATAATAGATATGGGGCTGAATGGTGGACCCACAGCATCTACGCGTGGCAAGGTCTATGTGTTATCTATTGATTTATGCAGCCCAGGCAATCGTTTTAATCTCACACCATTGATTTCAATGTTGTTGAACACAAGTGAAATTTTATAAGGTTTAGCGACACACTATTCCTGGAGTACCCGATAACCCTGTAGGAATATTTGGAGATGCCATTCTGTCATATGCTGCGAGTGAATTCATGAAGGTACTTGAAGTTTTACATGTCTCAGTGCACTGCCCGACACAAGTTCGAAAGTCCTATTGCAATCCGTCAATGTTAAAGGGCAGCAGCGACTAACATGCGAGCAGAGACATGGCCACAAGGCCAGGTGCTTCCTGTCTGTTCAGCAAACAGGAAAACGCGCAGCGAGTGTTCTGAGGCTGCGCAGACAGTGAGCTGCTTCGGGATGACACAATGTCTTACTCAATACCAATTGTTCAGCTTCTCAGGAATCATTTCTTCCTGTAGGGAACAAATATGTTTGTGGGCTTCCCTTCTCTCAACGCAGCTCTGTGAAGACATTCACTCAAATTACTGTCAAGTTGATCATGAAAATAAAATTACATTTGTCCAGCAGATAAGAAATATTTCTGAGCCGCGTCGTCCCGCCGAACTCTGTCACTCTAAACTGGGCGGAGGCAGCAAAATCGCTCAGAGATGTAATGGTGGCCTCTACAGTATGTTCAAAAAGTAATTAAGTTCAAATAGAGAACAACAGTCTTTTAACAGAAGCATTTCATCCAAGATTTCCGTACGGAGGTGCTACAGATAAGTAGACATGCATAAATTGGGCTCTCTGTCCTTCGAGAATATCGTTCTCCAAATAGAGACAGTAAAAACTTCGGAAGTTGTTCTTAGAACAAGTAGGAAAAGGCTGATTTTCACTCGGACAAAGATTTATTTTTATTCCAGATGTTACAGATTTGAACTTCTTGCTTGAGTTGCTGCTGGAGTGAAGTTTATTCACTTTTCCCTTGTGAAGATGTTAAAATCAGGTTGTGAATACATGCTGTATTCGGACTCCACTGGATTCTTGAACTGCCGATCAGACTGGACTTGTCACTGATAGATTTCTTGAGGAAAGTGAATGGATCTGACATGCAATTTATGCATTTTCTCCACATCGCACCAGTCCATTTCCCTTGGATTTAACCTGAAAATTTTAACCCTTATCCTGTCCACGGCCTTCAACTGTTTCTCGGAAATTGTTCGTTGAAATAAGTGGCAAAACAGTGCAAAAACAATATACATAATCCAGTGCAGGCCGAATATGATCGGCAAAAATTTTCCATATGCATTTCCTTCACTCGCCTGTGTCTCTGCTGTAAGATATGATGATTCGATGATCCGATGCTGGGTTGGTGACTCATTTCCTTTTGAAAAATGTAGGCCTCATTAGCTGCACAGGACAAGGAGGTGGATATAACTGTCATTGGTATCTTTTATCAAACGGCAATTGACATTTCACACATCAATTCGGAGCATCAATTAGTCAGACGGGAGGAAACATTATTTTCTGAACACAGCTTTCTCAAAGAATTCATTCCTGGAGCGTTTGGTATTTCAGAAAGTGTTGGAAGGACAGCCCGGTACCGATGGACAAAACTAGGTGAACAGTCAAGTCTGATCGCAGTAACCGACAGTCGGGACGATGCTGCGCTCCTTCCTGACTCTAATTACATTGCAGCTTCTCAACTGTGAGTTATTATTGATTGAAAGTATCCCGATGTCTATTGAGAATTCACGAACATATAATTTTGACAAATATATAGGTATCTTGAGCTTTCGTAATAAAAATGTTGGTGACCTATGTAAGGGAAAGTTGATTATTTGAATAATAATTGTCATCTGGAGGTAATGGGATATTAATGTACATCAATTTAACAATGAGAGGAGGCGAGTTCAGTGTCTGAAAAGCTGGAGGATGAAGAAGTGCTCAGCACATTGAAAACCTGCTTGCTTCTGCGTTTGAAGTATTGTAACGCACAAAGGAGCCAAGAACAGGCCAGTGGGGTGAGACTGAATTGATTTTATTCCACCCGGCACAGTCCCTTTGGACCGAGGGGCCTAACACCTTTGCCGAGTATTGCTCTGAGTCCACGAGTGTCCAACGAAAATTGTATTTAATCGCCGTCTACCTTACATTCGTGAGCAGATTCAATTAATTGGAGTTGAGAATCAAAATTGACTGTCAAATCTAAATCTGGAAAATTATATTTTTTTTCCAGCAGTGTTTTGAATTCCCCGCTCCACTTAGGAAGACGGCTCTGATATATTCAAATGCGTCCTTCGTTGTTATGAAGTGCGCATTGAAATTGGAAATTTAAGTTTCAGAAGTTTCAGTTGGTGAATAAGTTAGATTCCCTGTTTCTTTTTAACTTATTTCCTTCCAAATATATTTAGAATATAGAACATCTGATTAATGCATGTTTTAATTTCTCGGCCGGGACTTACGGCAACCTGAGATTTAAATACAAAATTGAATGGAAATACCGCACTTATACATGGACAACATGTGACTGTAAAACCTCTATTCGGACTACTTGATTTATGTTGGTACAAATTAGAGCAGTGGCTGTTAGAATCTGCTGAAAAGGAGTTTGAGTGGAAGCCAACTCACTGCGTTTAAAAATGCAGGAATTTTGGCGAGGACCGTCCGGATATATTTCTCTTGATATTTCTCAGTATATTTTCCGTCTGAACCCCGTGTCGAGAGAAAACAAACAAATCATTTAAAATAGCTGCCTCCGCCTCAGACTGTTGGGCTCGGTCTGTGAATAATGCATTTTAACACATTAACATGAATAGCAATTAATAATGTCATGAATTAATTTCATTAATATGAAGAAAATACTTATCTTGTTATGTTGATCATGTAATTTGCTAAATATGCGTGATTTGCTTTGTGAGGTTTGCTGCTCAATTGCCTCATATCTCCCACCGGAATATTACCAGAATGTGTTAAATTAATATTTCTATGCAGTGATTTTTTCAGGTTCCAATTATTTTTCATTCTCAAAACTATTCCATGCTTTCATTTTCTCTTTGTCTCATGCCGTTTTCTGTGGCAGATCGAGACCTGATCTTTCATCTCCTTCCACAGGCCCAGTAGTTTTGTTGAGATATAAGTCGTTGACTTGGTTCAGTTTCCCTCGGTTCCCTACGTGCCTCTTCTGTTATATTTATTCTTCCCAATGTCACTGCAAAGCTGGGTTACTGATAGGAAAGCGCCCCATTACTGTTATCAAACACTTCACGCAGTTAAGAACATATAGTCCGCGAAATAAATTCTTAAAAATACTGATTGGACTTTGCAGTTGCTTCAAAGAGCATGCTTTGTAAAAGAAAGAAGAACACATTTTATCTTGTTTCACCATTAATCCTCTGCTCAATAGACTCATCTCATTCAACATTGATTTTTTTTTTGTTGCTACTGAATCGCTAGTTGGGGTTTTATGAATTGAATGTTGAAATGGTTTACTTAACTTGTAGAATCTTATCATAATATATTTTGCGCAAAGTTACATTTTCAGTTCATTAGTCTTCAAAAACATCAGCAAATGAATAAGAAACTTAGATTTACCACGGAATCCAACTCAGATACGGCAGGTAGGATTAAATATTCTACTGGGTCTGTTGTACAGACGGAATTGAAATTCTAGCTAAACAGCGCAGTCTGGGTGTAGACCGTCGCCACTGTGAGAATAGCATACATTGCAGAATGGAATCTAAGTCAATGAACTGCCTGTGGAATAACAGTAAAAGTTATAATTACTGCCGATGGAATGCGTGCACACATTTGGGATTGCTACTTCTCAGCGGAAGAGCTGTATGCTCGTCGTTTGGTACAGTGAGCTGCCTTTTGTGAAACAGATTATTTTGAGTTGGAGAAGTGGACACGGCTGTAACTACTGAAAAGTTAAATATTACATCGAGGTGGAACCAACATTGCTTTAACCGGTTTATTGAGCAATATACTTGATATCAGTGGTACTAGTGAAATAATAGGGAAGTGAAAAATCTGACTTCTTCCGCGAATTTGCTGCATGGGTATTCCTCTTGGGGACAATGAACTTCAGAAATCACAACAAAGCTTTCTAACCAAACATTAACATCAGTATCCTGTAACAGTCACTGGGTATTTGTCAACCTCTTCCCAGATGCTCTCAATGTCCATTGAGCTCTCTGTTGCATTTAATGAGATGTGAAAACCTGTGACTCATTCTCGATTGGCGAATTCCACCGTTTCCTTGTAAAATGTTTTGAACGATTTTGTACCATTAGCTTTGGCCTCCAGACCCCAGAAATATATCACCTTCCCACGCAAAGATTGGATACGTGCCTGCTTATATTCTAAATGCGATATCTGATACTCAGGCAAGAGTTAATTTGGTATGGCCATACAATTGGAAATTATGATTCCACCAGCGACTCATTATTTGTCTTTTCTGCTGTGAGCTAAATAGTACCAGAGTTTAACGGTGGTTTTCAACGACAAATACAATGTTATGTAATTAATTCCACACGTAAAGCTGATATTTATTTGTTATGTGTCAGGTCTCATAGTTTAAGATAAAACATTATTGACAGATCGATCGACTCAGTCATGGGGAGATATATTTGTTCCCTGACTGTTTTGTACCAATGGCGTTTTATGATCTTAAATGGGCCTACGTTTTACAGTACCAAACTTTCCATGTCTCGAGATCTCTTTCAAACAACGTAAACATCCCACATTCAGACACGGCTTTTGCACTCTTATTATTATACTATTTTTTGTGGGGGCAGTGTCCCTGACAATGCAGCATTTGTTGCCTGTCCCCAGATGTATTCAGGAATATGTTTCTGAGCCTTTTTTTCCCTGACTGGCTGCAGTATATGATACACTGATGCAAGCATAGTGGCGTTACGGATTGAGCTCACAAGAGAATGAAGCAACCCCAATATAGTCCCAACTCAGCATGGTGTCCGACTTAGAAGGGAATGCGAAATTCAAGGTACCGCTGTATTTCTGTCCTTGTGCTTTTAGGTGGTTGAGATCGCGGTTTTGGAATGAACTGCGGAATAAGTTTTGGTCATTTGCTGCTGTGTATCATCTACACGGAACACAGATGTTTCAGGTGATGGCTGGCATGTCCAGAAAATCAGGCGGCTTGTATGGTGGCCAGCACCTTCTACTTTATTGCTTGTTAGTGTCATTAGTGACCTGATGCAGGAGGAAAGGGGGAACAGGCTCAAGGTGAGAGGGGGAAAGTTTAAGGAAGATGTGTGAGGGAAGTTCCTCACAGAGAGTAGTGGGTGCCTGGGACGTGCTGCCAGAGGAGGTGGTGGAAGTAGGCATATTCGCAACATTTAAGAGGCATCTGGATGGGTACATGAATAAGGAGGAAATGCAAAGGTATGGACGGAGTGAGAGCAGCAGGTATTTTTTTACTTGGATCATCCTAATCGACATGAAGGACCGAAGTACCTGTGCTGTACTTTTCTTTGTTCTTTGATCTTGAAATGGGTCAAAGATTCAGTGGGAGAATTACTGAAAGCTGAAAAGTGGAGCAAAAGATATAAAGACAGAATGGATGAAGAGGGTCCAGAGATTCTCGGTGGACCATTGAGAGTTTGAAAATTTTGAGTAAATATTGAAATGTTTTCCCACAATTCTGGTAACAAGGAGCAAATAAGCGGAAGGTGATCGATATTGTCTATTGATAGTGAAGAGTTAATAAGGATGACTGAGTATTGTCTGCATTGAAAATAAATGACGCACTCTCCGTATTGTGGACGGCGGTGCAGAGATATTCGAGTCACTTTATCATTGTTACTCTGTGTATCAAGTCATAAATTTCAGCAACCCAACTGGAGACAAGAATCACTGTCCTGTTAATTCTATTATGTAAACTGGGGACTCAAATGGATTGGGAGATTTGACTGACACAAAATCTCCTAGTTTGGGAATACGGTAACACGTGGTTACAAGAATTTTAAAAAGGTGGAAGGAGACCCGGATATTAATAGGCCATAATATCACGGGTGTGGTAATTTGAATAAAACTTTTTAACATCGACTCCTTGCAAATCATATCATGAAGAAATAACACAGATCCTCGGTGTTGACATTGTGATGTATGGTTTTGACAGCTTCATTCGTCTCGTGTTGCAGCGAAGATTAATTTTCAAAATTTCATTTCAGGCAGACCAGGGAACAGTCAGGCTGATCGATCAGGTAATCGCCCTCCAAGTTCATATCTGACATTTTACTGCACTAATCCATCCAACTGAATGTTAAATCCTGAGACAATTTCAGTGTCGTTGTGTTCAATGTTTCCATTCTGGATCTGCCTGTCAGTTGTGAAGGAAAATGGTCTTGCAATGTTTTTCTCAAAATCTTTAATGACTGCACCCCGATTCAGTACGACATTAAATTAGGTCCCTGAGGAGCAGGGTGAGAAGCAACGCGGCCCCGCTACCGTTTCGAGATAATTTTTCACTTCCCGAGTTACCAGCCAGCGCTGACATGCAGCGCAATTGCTATTGCCCCTCCCACCACCGACATATTAGGGTTCCGCCGAAAACCCGCCGCATCTTACCGCCCCTGGAAGGGCTGGAGACTACCTGACTGTCTAATTCAGCTGGGTGCAGCAGGGCGGCCCTGTTTCGACAGTGATGGCAATATCGAATCGATACTAGGATTGACATTTCACGATGTTAGTCCAGGCAGTATGATAGACCGTGGAACATGACAGTCCTGACTTGCACTGATTCAATCAATTATGCGCCTATCGACACCCCCGCCTGATGCAGCAGAATGATGCTTCGAACTTCCAACTGATTCCCCCTCCTTTTTGGGGAGCTGCCCCTTTTACTTTGTCCTGATTTAATCTGAGTTTGTTTACTTGGTTTGGTTTGACCTAAAAAAAGAGGACATCCAACTGAATCACGGATTGTTCCCACTGTCTATTTATATTCCCGCTTCCATTTGCAATCTCGAATATTCTGTCAGGGTTTGTTGAGGTTCTGGACACACTCGATGTTTCAAATTATTCCGATCTGACCTGCCGTATCAGCCGGCCAATAACTGTTGGTTTATTTCTGTATTTTACAGAGGCAGTGAAGCTGAGACTGGCGAATGGGCAGAGTCGGTGCGCTGGGAGAGTGGAGATTCACTACAAGGGACAGTGGGGGACCGTGTCTGATAATTTCTGGGACCAGCCGGACGCCGGTGTTGTGTGTGGGGAGCTGGGCTGCGGGACCGTGCTCTCGGCACCGGGCGGGGCTCACTTTGGGGAAGGATCCGGACCCATTGTGACGTCATATGTTGAGTGCAAAGGGAGCGAGACCGCTCTGCGGGACTGTCGCTCTTTTCCATGGGGTGACCATCGTACCTTTGGCTTTTCGCACTCCAGTGATGCCGGCGTGATTTGCTCAGGTAAAAAACAAATCTGTCCATCATCTACAGCCTGCTCTCCGGGAAGGGGCGGATAAAGTTTTCTGAGACTGGACACAGTCGTGAAGAGAGTGGTGAATAATTTCAATATTCTGAAAATAGAAGTGTTCTTACATTAACACCAGGATTTAAGTTTATAATAAAGGAGGGGAACATGTGGCAAATAGTGACCACAACTCTGTTAACTTTAGGATAGTAATGGACAAGGATGAGTGCTGTCCTACGGGCAGGGTGCTAAACTGGGGGAAAGCTGACTATAGCCGGATGAGACAGGAATTGGTGGATGTTGATTGGGAGAGGATGTTCGAGGGTAAGTCAGCATCTGGCATGTGGGAGTCTTTTAAGGAACTATTGATAAGGCTGCAGGATAGGCATGTGCCTGTAAAAAGGAAAGATAGGAAAGGTAGGATTCGAGAGCCGTGGATAACCAGGGAAATTGAGGATCTGATTAAAATGAAAAGGGAGGCGTACGTTAAGTCCAGGCAACTGAAAACAGATGGAGCTCTGGAGGAATACAGAGAGAGTAGGAAAGATCTCAAACGGGGAGTTCGAAGGGCAAAAAGAGGTCACGAGATGTTCTTGGCAGGCAGGATTAAGGAGAATCCTAAGGCATTCTATTCATACGTTAGGAACAAAAGAGTTGTCAGGGAGAAAATCGGACCTCTCAGGGACAAAGGAGGGGAATTATGCTTAGAACCCAAGGGAAGAGGGGAGATCCTAAATGAATACTTTGCATCGGTATTCACGAAGGAGAGGGGCGTGTTAACCGGGAGTGTCTCAGAGGGAGGTGTTGACCCGTTGGAGAAAATCTCCATTACAAGAGAGGAAGTGTCAGGTTTTTTAGGGAACATTAAAACTGACAAAGCCCCAGGGCCTGATGGCATCTATCCTCGACTGCTCAGGGAGACGAGAGGTGAAATTGCTGGGCCTCTGACGGAAATCTTTGTCGCTTCTTTGGACACGGGTGAGGTCCCTGAGGATTGGAGGATAGCGAATGTAGTCCCGTTGTTTAAGAAGGGTAGCAGGGATAACCCAGGAAATTATAGGCCGGTGAGCTTGACGTCCGTGGTAGGGAAGTTGTTGGAGAGGATTCTTAGAGACAGGATGTATGTGCATTTAGAACGGAACAATCTCATTAGTGACAGACAGCATGGTTTTGTAAGAGGGAGGTCGTGCCTTACAAATTTGGTGGAGTTCTTTGAGGAAGTGACAAAAACGGTTGATGAATGAGAGTGATTAACAATGACCACAACCGTGCACAGGCCAGCTGTGTCCTTGAGCTGAGCGCTTGCTGTTAGCTATGTTCAGGAGAGGGGTTGTTCGCTCCTGGTTCCTCACTGATCAGTTCCGATCACCATTCAACAAATAATGAAGCATTCCAGGACCACACAGAGCAAATCCTGTACAACAATCGGGCTTCTGCTGAGCAATCGTTTATATTCATCTGTCCGCAGCGTTTGGGTTATTCTGCTGTTTTAACTTAACTCCAAATCGCTCCATTCTTAATGCCTATTTTTTGTATCAGTGTCCAGAAATTGTCCCCTCAGATGAAAATGTGGTCCGAACCCCAGAGATACGGTAGGAGGCCTCCCGATCCCCCAACCCTTCGAGCTCTCCAGCACCACCCCTCTCCCAGTGCCTCAACCGACACAACCACACGCCTGGAGACATCGACGGACCTCTCAGCAACTACGTGGGGGAAGGGGGTGGGTGGGGAAGACCTGCGGGGAGAGAGGGGGAGGGGGTGATTGAGGGAAGCCCAGGCATGCTAATATGCCCCGATCTTGCCTGTGCAGAGTCAAAAGGTCGGGCATGCTTTGATCGGCTGGCTGTGCACGTAATTATACTTATGGGGAGTCCGGATCATGCGGCACTCCGTCGGAATTGGCGGCTGTCGCTGAATTAAATCTGGGTGTCTTGGTCCATGTGTTTGACATTTACTGACCATTGATTGCGGAGGCCATAGAGCGCTTATCCAATCACTGCGGCTACTTTCAGAGCAGCAATCACTGGTCAAACTGAACGTGTTCCAAGAGCGGAGTGAGGATGAGAAGGGTCTGGAGGAGATTCATGCGTGCTGGAAACTTCCCTCTATTCTTCCTTCGCCACAAATTCTGCCACAGCTACCGAATTGTTCCAACATTTTCTGATTTTGTGTGAGAGGGGACTGTCTGGATATCTCCTGCCTCCCCAGGCGTTTTAATAGCTGTCATGTAAAGCCTCTTCCTCAAATGTTTGATACTATTTGGGAACTTACCTCCCTCTCATACCCCGAATCTGATGAATACCAACTGTTCCTATACGATTTCCCCTCGTGTTATTTTTTTCGGACGAGTTTACCTTTCGAGTCTGTCAGGGAGAGAAATCAGAAATGTTATTGGGAGAGTGTTCCAATGAATAAATTGTGCTGGATCAATTTCTTCAGTAGGTTGTATTTCAAACAAATATGCGGCAGTCGATACTTTCTCCAGAATAAAGTGAAGGAAGATGAGTTGTTTTAACATTTACAGCTGCTGCAGCTTCAGGCAGATTTCACACAGTGTAAACTGACAGAAGGAGATGTTGTCCAGACTCAGGAACCAGGAGCCTGCGACACTCTCACTGGACTATTTTCCAGAACAGGAGATCCTTTCAAGGATGCAGTTCCCTGAATTGCCGATTCCATTCCAGATATGGACTGAACAAAGTTACTGAAACTTGAAGCAGAAACTCTGCCCCCCCCCCCCCCGCCCCCTTTCATAGTCGAGCCATCTCAATAGAAATGCTAAAATTCCAGAAGGATTTTTGATTACGTTTTGCACCTGGCCTTTGCATTTTGAGATCTGTACACATGGACCCTCAATAAAGCTCGAGTGTTGTTTGCAAATCACCATTGAGACATGCTGGGATCCACCGTTTCATTTCTGGTTGAAGTCCTTTCAGAACGTTCATTCTCAACACACCGAAAAATAAATATAGAATTTCGTTTGATGCCTATCAGTTCGAACATCCCTGGGCAAATAATTCCATATGTTATTGATTCAGGTCCGCCTGTTGCACATTGTGATATTTCCCATCACCAGGCGGTAGGGGGCAGTTATACTCAGAATTTATTGAGATAAACCAGCACTCGGTTCAATTTAAGGGAGGAATGGGGAAGAGTGTTCCAGAGGAATCGCTGTGAGACTGAACACGGCTTCTGGAGAGTATAATAGTTGACACCTATTGAACTTAATGAAACATCTTTAATTGTAGAATTTCTTAATGCAGAAGAAGGGCATTCAGCCCGTTGAGTCGAACCGACAGAGTATCTAACCCAGGTCGCACCCCACGTTTTTACCTCGATAATTCCCCTGAACGATACATCTTTAGATTAAGGGGCAACTAAAAGGAACCAGATTCAGAACCAATCATGATAGAATCTAATTAAGCGGATGTGAATACTTTTTGATAATAATTAGTGTGACTCTGATCTGTTGTTATTCAGCCCACAGATTTCCAAAACTAGTATCCAGAGCTTTCCCATGCTCCGGCAGATTGGAGATCCATAACGGTATAGAATCTGGCACAGTATGTGACCTTGACTTGGATTGGAATGACGCCAGAGTGGTCTGTGCTGAGCTTCAGTGCGGAATCGCCATTTCCATTAGAAGCGGGGCTTATTTTGGAGAGGGCGCTGGACTAATATGGAACGATAGACTTGAATGTAAAGGCAGCGAGACAGGCCTGATGTACTGCACCCTTGTTCCTGTAAATCGGTCCGAGTGCACCCACAGGAACGATGTCAGTGTGATCTGTTCCGGTGAGTGCAGACTTGTGAATATTAGAAAAAAAACTCTTAATATTTCAGCAATGGAGAGATTACATTTCTCTTTCTCTCTAACATGGACATACCTAACCAGACCTTCATATTTCACTGTAAATTTGTTGTAATTTTGAAACATTATTTCAAAATATGCACGTTTTTTGCAAATCAGAAATGTCTGCGTTTTTATTCGTGGTCTGAAATGAGCAGATTATTATTGTTGATTTCGAACCTTGGCTAAACATAGGTTTCTCTTAAACATTTGATATGACATTATTTGTGGAGCTGTTGGGTAGACGTTCTCTGCATCCCAAGCCATGAACCCACTGCATGGATTATAGCAGACAATAACTGTGTTTGCATTTTAAAGAGGTTATTGGCGCAGCAGAATAAATGAAGCGTTTTATATTTCAAATATCTTGCATTAAACAAAATAATTGAATGAGCTTAGTAAAGCCATTGCAAGTGCATGTTTTACATCCAGCTGTTCAGGTGGAAAATTGTACTAATGTGTAGAGGAGATTTCAAAGCATGGATAACGTGTCAATAATGTGCATAACCTCCAGAAAAATACAGTAATCTTTCGAACGAAATTTATTTTCTGAATTATCCGGTCCGAGATTCTGTCTAATTTTGGAGGTTGCACTTACCATTTTATGCGCAGCTTATTGCTCCCAGAGGATATCGTTTTATAATTGCATCGTAATGCAATGCTAAAACACCGTGCACTTTATTTAAAATGTATACTGGACCTGTTCCAAAGACAGTATATTCTGCCAATGGCACATGAGCTTTTCTCTTCAGGATGGACTGTTCTCTTTGGGTTGAAGCACCTTCCTAAAAGCATCACACAGAATGTTAATTAGTTCTATGTGATCATTTGTGAATATTGGGCAATGATTGTAGATGCAGATATAAAGTGTGTTTTCCCGTTTACAAAAATAAACTGTCATGTGTTTTTCTAATTTCGATGTATAAATTATTTGGGTCTGGGTTTGTACCTGAAACAGGAAATCATGGGCCGAGATTGGTTGGTGGAAAGGACAGGTGCTCCGGCCGTGTGGAAGTGCTGCATGGAGAACACTGGGGGACGCTCTGTGATGCTTACTTTGGTTTAGAAGACGCCAGTGTGATCTGTGAGCATCTTCAGTGTGGAGTGGTAGAGAAAATCCCGAGAGGTGCAGGCTTTGGGAAGGGAAATGGCACAATGTGGAAGGAGAACTACAGCTGTCGCGGCAATGAGTCCCGGTTGTTGGAGTGTCCGGTTTCATCCGTGGAAGAGTATCACTGCTCACATGAAAATGACGCCAGTGTCATCTGCACGGGTGAGTCCCTAAATCAAGATAATGAAAACACGTGGTGCTGGGATTAGTGAGGATATTTCTGCATTTAACCGCCCAAATGCTACCCCGTCCTTGAGTTCCATAAACATGTATTATTCATCCGCTTATCAATGTATTTGCTTCAAATATGGAGCAGCCACGTTGGCTGTTCAGCCTCCTGTCTGGCTGTGCTCAGCAGCATCACATGACATCCTTCACCACTGCACCGGGGGAGCTGATCTGGCGAAAGGTAATCATCATAGAAATCATAGAAACCCTACAGTGCAGAAGGAGGCCATTCGGCCCATCGAGTCTGCACCGACCACAATCCCACCCATGCCCTACCCCCACATATTTACCCGCTAATCCCTCTAACCTACGCATCTCAGGACTCTAAGGGGCAATTTTTAACCTGGCCAATCAACCTAACCCGCACATCTTTACAGGACGCCCCGGAAAGAAAAATAAAACATAATAGTTTGGAATATGATGACAGTAACAATTTAATAAAATCATTTAACAACTTTACAAATCTCCAGGTAACTTCCCTCTGTAAATTGAGACCAACACAACTAAAGACAAATCGGCAATGGGACTAATGTGCTGATCAGTGGGGTGGGTTTCAAATATTAATTTGAGTTAATTTGCTGCACTGTAACCACTGGTCTGCATGTCTTTCTTCGCCTAGATGAAAACTGGTCACTGAGATTGATGAATGGGGGAAGTCGGTGTGATGGGCGAGTGGAGATTTACCACAATCACAGCTGGGGCAGAGTGCACGACAGCCTCTGGGACCTGAATGACGCGAACGTGGCCTGCAGACAGCTGGGCTGCGGCGAAGCCGAAGCCTCCTATAACAATTCAAAGTACGGAGAGGGTGAAGGGCCTGTGTGGGTGAATGATGTCCGGTGTGAAGGAAACGAATCGCATCTCCGAAAGTGCAGCATATTCACATTGAACCCGCATCGCAGTGACAGCATCGGCGTCGGGGTTCTGTGCTCAGGTGAATAAACAGGTCACTTTTCCAGAAACATAAAGGGAAAAATGTAATCTTGGTCAACTGGGGAATATACTTTACTTCTTCCTCGGGAACACGTAGCTGAGATATTTCACACTGGTGCTTGGATGCAGGACAGGACGCCCCGGAAAGAAAAATAAAACATAATAGTTTGGAATATGATGACAATAACAATTTAATAAAATCATTTAACAACTTTACAAATCTCCAGGTAACTTCCCTCTGTAAATTGAGACCAACACAACTAAAGACAAATCGGCAATGGGACTAATGTGCTGATCAGTGGGGTGGGTTTCAACAGCACAACGAAGAGAGAGGGGGCCACGTTCAAGAAGTGGATTGCAACCTTGTGTCCCAGTCACTCACATAATGACTGTTTAAATAAGTATGAAGAAAGGATTGCTGCATGAAGCGTCAGATGGGAAGGAAAGCCAAAATCTTAGTTCAAGGTAATTTATTGGTAACAAGTAAGGCTGACATGAACACTGGAATGAAGTTACAGTGAAATTCCCCGAGTCGCCACAGTCCACCGCCTGCTTGGGTCAATGCACGTCTTTCAGAATATGGGCGGAAACCGGAGCAAACCCACGCAGACACGGGGAGAATGTACAAATTCCACACAGACAGTGATCCAAGCCAGGAATCAAACCCAGGTCCCTGGTGTTGCGAACACAGCAGTGCGAACCACTGTGCTGCCGTGTGGATTGGATCCATGAGCGGTGATTTTCATGATCGCTCGGGGTAGTGGGGCTGGCTATGGCAGAGCGGTGAGCAGGAGTGGAGAGCATCGATATCTCTGAACATGACCATGATATTTTGAAGCCAATTTGTATTGACGGAAGAGAGTCCAATGCAGATCAAATAGCCAGGGCTGGTGGTGCTGTTGGTCAGTATGGGGGCAGGGGAAGGGATTGGGGAGGGAGGGGGTGCGAGTGCGGGTTTATGCGTGCGCTGGTCGCTGCTGGTGAGTTGAAATGTGCGCGGTTCGTTTCGAAAAGTTCTGATTGCATTCACGTGTTTTGGAGGGGCGTCCATCAGAGTAGTTTTGAAATCTGCATTCTTGAGATAACAAGGAACTGATGAACATTTTGGGTGAGTTCGCAAGAAAGGACACTGTCTGAAAGGTCAAGTCACTCCCAGCCTACTTGCATATTTGCAGTACCTCTGATTTGTTCCGATATATATGTGTGAACTGGTGAAGTATCTGATGAAGTTTGCATGGCAAAATGAGGCAGTGAAAAACAAAGAAGCAAATGTCTGCTTAAAACATTCTGTGTGGAACAACTAATTACCACAATTACATAATTGATAACAAAGCAAAACAAGCTGCAATGAGTGGGTCAGATCCAAACCGAAAACCGTCGCATTATATTCCAGTTGGAAATGTGAATATCTAGAAGATTTGTAAACTCTCCATCATTTATTTTGCCTCCGAACAGAAACTGTTTTTTCTAGAGCATAGATTAATGTCGCTGTCAACGGCAGTTAAAATGCAGGTTTTAATTGAGCTGGAAATTATACAACAGTTTGAATTTAGCAACGAGATGAATATGTTTAAGAAACATAATATGAAACTTTCATTATTCTATTAGAACACAAGCAGTTAAGGCTCTCTGGCGGTGGAAGCCGATGTGCGGGCCGACTGGAGATTTATCACAATGGGACCTGGGGCTCAGTTTGTGATGATTCCTGGGATCTTACAGACGCTGACGTGGTTTGCAAGCAGCTGGATTGTGGACACGCATTGCGGCTTCCTCTTCATATATCGGCTGGACCTGACGCAGACCCAATTTGGTTGGATGAGCTGGAATGCTCCGGGAGTGAATCATTTCTCTGGGAATGTCCCCATGCATTGTGGCGTAACCATGACTGTAATCATAAAGAAGATGTGAAGATCATGTGCTCTGGTAACTGTCCTAACTTCAGTTACATTAGAACTTTCATACATAAGATATGTTCCTGATATACCTCAGGACGGTGCTTACGAAGGACATTCTGTCAAATCCGGCTCTGATTTTTTAAAATTCTGGACGTAATTATTGCTAAAGTATTTCGACAGCCGACTTCTGATGTGTTGCCTTATGTTTCTTTATCCCTCATTTCCTGACATAAATGCATCTTCCACTTAATATCACTGACTATTCTGATCACGAGCCTTAAATTTCATCAGGTTATGTGTAAAATTTTCCGGATAACTACATTATTTTGCAAAGATATTTGATTTAATCACTTATTTCTCAAGAAGCATGCTGTCACTTTATTCTTCGCATCAAAATTCGCTCCATTCCTCTTAGCAGGACGAAAACTAAGTTGTCATCGGCATGTGTATCCTGCCATGTATTAACATTTTGATACATACTTTGCAGTCCTCTTCAGTATTAACTATACAAACCAGTTTGCTGCCACAATAGACGTTCATTTTTACTGCCGATTACAAAGTCCCAAGGAGCAGCAACCGCAGCGCCAATCCATGTGAATCTCACACCGGAACTTTTGCTACTTAAGTAACGAGAAACTTTACAAACTTTTTAAATCTACTTTGATACTGATTGCCTAGTTTCCCATTGTCTTTCATGGGCTTTCACTATGGGAACTTTTTGAAGCTCTTCTGGTAGTCTGCGCACAGAGCATAAAGCATTGGCCCTCTCACCATTCCGGCAAGCAATCAATCGGGTCCATCATTCAAATATTTCGATTGAAATTCAATGTTGCTTATTCTTGATTATATCTGTATTTCTGTGACCTTTGTGAAATAATTATGGCAAACCGTGAACTCAACTTAGACATATATATATATATATACATATATATACCCACAGTGCACTGTGGATACAGAATTGTTAACTGAACCATGTGGTTATTTATTACTTGCTTGACAGAGCACAAAGAGCTGCGTTTGGTGAAGGGAAAGCATCGCTGTGAGGGCAGAGTGGAAGTGTTCTATAATGGGACCTGGGGAACAGTTTGCGGTGAAAACCTGTATCAAGATGCTGGAACAGTGATCTGTAAACAGTTAGGTTGCGGCACACTAGTTTCCATCGACTATGACGCTCGCTCATTCGGAGAAGGATCCGGACCTATTTGGTTGGATGAGGTCGAGTGCCTTTCACACGAGTCGACCCTTTGGCAATGCCAGGCAGATCCGTGGGGTCAACACAACTGTCATCATCGGGAAGATGCAGGTGTCGTTTGTTCAGGTAACACAAACAATCATTTTGCTTGCGGGTGTGATTTGAAATATTGATGTTCCTCATGGAGTCAGCATGTTTGTCTTATCAACAGGGGGAGACACACCGAAGCAAGAGCAGGACAGTGCAAACGGCTGCAAGCGAGAATCAGGTGTTTTCTCAACTTTAATAAAACAGCTACCTGATTGTATTCCTCTCTTGTGCTACATCAAGGTTAATAATTTATTTATTATCTTTGACAAATTTAGGGCAAAGTTTGCGCTTGGCTGGAGGTAACAACAACTGCTCCGGGAGATTGGAGGTATTGTGTAATCGAGCCTGGGGCACGGTTTGTGATGATTCTTGGGATATGAACGATGCCAGTGTTGTCTGCAGACAGCTGGGCTGTGGCTCCGCTCTAATGGCCTCAGGAGGGGCCGCTTTTGGGCAGGGTAACGGTACTGTCTGGCTGGATGACGTCAGGTGTGCCGGAAGCGAAGCCTTTCTGTTTGACTGCCCTTCTTCGTCATTAGCTCAAGCTGACTGTGATCACAAGGAAGATGCCAGTGTGATTTGCTCCGGTATGTGTTCCACTGATCGGTTCCGTTTGGGACTGTGCGACGTTGTCCGGCCCATTTTTGCTGAATATAATTCATGTTTTCAGATGTCTTTCTGACCAACAATGCAAATAATTGTGCTCTTTTTACCATGTCTTCATCAGGTCCGGAATTATCTCCGACTTCTCCGCCCACACCTTCAGGTATATCTCTGTAATAAATATCAATCACGATTACGGCTAATTTTACATTGGGATAAATAATTATCACACATTGGCATTGCCTTAATTTTGTCAATTTCTAACGACATTCTGAGTGTTTCCTGATCATATAAGTATTTAAAAACATGGTGGACATTTTATCTCACAAAACTTCTTGGAATCTTTCATCAAGGACATGAAGATGAAAGCACCTCCACCCCTCTGGTGATCTGCATCTCACTCGGTGTCCTGTTAATCTGTGAGTTAATCGCCCTTTTGGCAGTAATGCAGAGGAGATCATCAATAAAAGGTAAGGCTCGAATCATATCCCTGAACCCACGCTGAGTCATGGATGTTGCTTCATACATCAGAGGGGATTCTCTGCCGTTTTGCAAAGAATGACTTGGGTACAATTCAGAAACAACTTAACTGAGTATTGGCCAGCAAGTTATTTCAAGCCACATGAGAAACAGTAAAATATTACATATAAATGAGGGAGTTATCTACATTCATATTCCTGCTCCACCCACCAGTACATGAGACATGGAATGGGATTTATTTTTGTTGCAACAGATTAAAACGTTGATTGCAAGAAATTAAACTCCGATGGCCTGCACTCTCTGGTATTAAAGGAGATGGCAGCAGAGATAGTGGGTGAATTAGTTATGATATTCCAATTTGTCATAGATTCTGGAAAGATACCAGTGGATTGGAAACACGCTTATCTGACACCCTTATTCAAAAAAGGAGAGACGCAAAAAGTGGCAAACTGTAGACCACCTACAGGGGCAGGTGGGACCTGTACAAGAGAGACGGGTTACACCTAAACTACAAGGGGACCAATATACTTGCAGGGAGATTTGCTAGTGTTATTGGGGAGCGTTTAAACTAGATTTGCAGGGGCGTGGGAACCAGAGTGCCAGAGCAGATAGTGGAGCAGGGGTAAAAAGACAGGTTAGTTCAAGCAAAATCACAAATGGAAGGGTAGAGTGTGGTGGAAATAATTTTTTGAGGTGTGTCTATTTCAATGCCAGGAGTATTGTGGGGAAGGCAGATGAGCTGAAGGCGTGGATAGACACGTGGAAATATGACATTATAGCCATTTGTGAAACTTGGCTACAGGAGGGGCAGGACTGGCAGCTCAATGTTCCAGGGTTCCAATGTTTCAGGCGGGATAGAGGCAGAGGGATAAAAGGTGGGGGGCTGGCATTGTTGGTCAGGGAAAATGTTACAGCGGTATTCAGGCAGGATAGATTAGGGAGCTTGTCTACAGAGGCCCTATGGGTGGAGCTGAGAAACAGGAAAGGTATGATCACATTAATGGGCTTGTATTATAGACCACCCAATAGTCAGCGAGAATTGGAGGAGCAAATCAGCGGAGAGATAGCTGACAACTGCAAGAAACACAAAGTTGTGATAGTAGGGGATTTTAATTTTCCACATATAGATTGGGACTCGCATACTGTTAAAGGTTTCGACGGGGTAGAGTTTGTAAAATGTGTTCAGGAGAATTTTCTACATCAGTATATAGAGGTGCCAACTAGAGAGGATGCGGTATTGGATCTCCTATTGGGAAATGAGTTAGGGCAGGTGATGGATGTGAGTGTGAGGGAACACTTTGGATCCAGTGATCATAATGCCATTAGTTTCAACCTGATCGTGGATAAGGATAGATCTGGTCCTCGGGTTGAAGTTCTGAACTGGAAAAAGGCCAAATTTGATGAAATGAGATGGGATCTGGGAAGTGTGGATTGGCCCAGGCTGTTCTCTGGTAAGGATGTAAATGGAAAGTGGGAGGGCTTCAAAGGAGAAATTTTGAGAGTGCAGAGTTTGTATGTTTCTGTCAGGATTAAAGGCAAAGTAAATAGGAATAAGGAACCTTGGTTCTCGAGGGAGATTGTAACACTGATTAAGAGGAAGAGAGAGTTGTATGAAATGTACAGGCAGCAAGGAACACATCAGATGCTCGAGGAGTATAAAAAGTGCAAGAAGCTACTTAAGAGGGAAATCAGGAGGGCTAAAAGAAGACATGAGGTTGCTTTGGCACACAGAGTGAAGGAAAATCCAAAGAGCTTCTATAGGTATGTTAGGAGCAAAAGGATAGTGAGGGATAAAATTGGTCCTCTTGAAGACCAGAGTGGTAGACTGTGTATGGAACCAAAAGAGATGGGGGAGATACTAAATGGCTTTTTTGCATCCGTATTTACTGAGGAAACGGGCATGGAGTCTACGGAAATAGGGCAAACTGTTAGGGAGGCCATGGAATCTTTACAGATTAAAGGGGAGGAGGTGCTCGCTGTCTTGAGGCAAATCAGAGTGGATAAATCCCCAGGACCGGACAGGGTATTCCCACGGACCTTGAGGGAAGCTAGTGTTGAACTTGCAGGGGCCCTGGCAGACATATTTAAAATGTCAGTATTCACGGGGGAGGTGCCGGATGATTGGAGGGTGGCTCATGTTGTTCCGTTGTTTAAAAAAGGTTCCAAAAGAAATCCGGGAAATTATCGGCCAGTAAGTTTGACGTCGGTGGTGGGCAAGTTATGGGAAGGTGTGATAAGGGATAGGATCTACAAATATTTGGATAGACAGGGACTTATTAGGGAGAGTCAACATGGCTTTGTGCGTGGTAGGTCATGTTTGACCAATCTATTAGAGTTTTTCGAGGAGGTTACCAGGAAAGTGGATGAAGGGAAGGCGGTGGATGTTGTCCACCTGGATTTCAGCAAGCCTTTGACAACGTCCCTCATGGGAGGTTAGTTAGGAAGGTTCAGTCGCTAGGTATACATGGGGAGGTAGTAAATTGGATAAGACACTGGCTCAATGGAAGAAGCCAGAGAGTGGTTGTGGAGGATTGCTTCTCTGAGTGGAGGCCTGTGACTAGTGGTGTGCCGCAGGGATCGGTGTTGGGTCCATTGTTGTTTGTCATCTATATCAATGATCTGGATGATAATGTGGTAAATTGGATCAGCAAGTTTGCTGATGATACAAAGATTGGAGGTGTAGTGGACAGTGAGGAAGGTTTTCAAAGCTTGCAGAGGGATTTGGACCAACTAGAAAAATGGGCTGAAAAATGGCAAATGGAATTTAACGCAGACAAGTGTGAGATATTGCACTTTGGAAGGACAAACCAAAGAAGAACGTACTCGGTAAATGGTAGTACTCTGAAGAGTGCATTGAACAGAGGGATCTGGGAATACAGGTACAGAATTCCCTAAAAGTGACGTCACAGGTGGATAGAGTCGTAAAGAGTGCCTTTGGTACTCGGTGCCTTTATAAATCGGAGTATCGAGTATAAAAGTTGGAGTGTTATGGTAAGGTTATATAAGGCATTGGTGAGGCCGAATTTGGAGTATTGTGTACAGTTTTGGTCACCTAGTTACAGGAAGGATGTAAATAAGATTGAAAGAGTGCAGAGAAGGTTCACAAGGATGTTGCCGGGACTTGAGAAGCTGAGTTACAGAGAGAGATTGAATAGGTTGGGACTTTATTCCCCGGAGCGTAGAAGATTGAGGGGAGATTTGATAGAGGTGTATAAGATTTTGATGGGTATAGATAGAGTGAATGCAAGCAGGCTTTTTCCGCTGAGGCTAGGGGAGAAAAAAACCAGAGGGCATGGGTTAAGGGTGAAAGGAGAAAAGTTTAAAGGGAATATTAGGGGGGGCTTCTTCACGCAGAGAGTGGTGGGAGTGTGGAATGAGCTGCCAGATAAACATTTAAGAAAAACTTGGACGGGTTGATGGATGAGAGGGGTGTGGAGGGATATGGTCCAAGTGCAGGTCAGTGGGACGAGGCATAAAATGGTTCGGCACAGACAAGAAGGGCCAAAAGGCCTGTTTCTGAGCTGTAATTTTCTATGGTTCTATGGTTCTATGATGGGGATCACGTGGATGTGGCATATCTGGATTATAGAAGGCATTGGACAAGAGTGTTAGATCCCAGGGGCTGGGCACAGAACATTGGCTTGGATAGAGGATTGATTGAGTGAGAGAAAGCATAGGGTCGAGATAAATGGGTCCTTCTCTGGAGTGAAATTGACTGTAACACGACGGATGACGCCGTTTTCAGTTTTCAACTGTTTACAACCGATTTAACTGACCTGCGATTAGGGCCAGAGTGCAACATAGCAAGATTCGCGGAGGATCCGAAGATGAGTGGGAAAGCAGGCTCTGTTCAGATTATAGAGATTACAGTTGGATATTGACAGGCTAGGAGAATGGGCCAGAATGTGGCAAATGGAGATTAATGTGGATACGTGTGTGGTCATCCATTTTCACGTCAAAACATTAAAAGGGTAAATGATTATTTATATGGGACGAGCATTCAAAGTCTGTCAGTGCAGAGGGATCTGGGTGTCCTTGTGCATGAATGACAGAACATTAATTTGCAGGCGCAGCATTTCATAAGAAAGGCAAATTGAATATTGGAATTTATTACAAAAGGACCCGGTTTGAAATGTAAAGAAATGTTGTTAACACTGGATAAGGGCCTTCGTGAGACTACACCTGGAGTATTGTGTCCAGATTTAGTCTCCGTACCTGATGAAGGAAGTGCTGACACTGGAGGCAGTTGAGAAGATGTTCACCAGATTGATTCCAGGGATGAAAGGGCTACCAACGAGGAGTGTTTGAAAACTTGGGCTTATACTCGGTGGAGATCAAAAGAATAAGGGGGGATCTGATTGAGGTATATAAAATGCTAAAGGGATTGATGAGGTGGATGTTGAACAGATATTCCGCTTTGTTGGAGAGTCTCCAAGAAAGGCTCATAGATTAAGAGTGAGCCAAAGTAGTTCCAAATCTGGGGTGAGGGACAAATTCCCTCAGAGTTTTGTGAACCTGTTGAACGATTGCCCAAAGTGCAGGGGAGACAGAATCAGTCAGCAGATTCAAGAACGAAATAAATATGTGTCTCAATGAAAGCTGGACAAAGCTCAAATGAGGCAGGCAGGTTTGTGGATTTGAAAGCAGGATCAGATCAGCCATGATCATATAGCATGGTGGAGCGGGCTCAAATGGCTGAATTGCCCAATCTCGCTCCTATTTCCTATGTTCCACTGTGTTCATTAATTATTTGGCAACTGGCATTTTGTTTCCACTTACAATTGGTTGCAAACCAACACTGAGTTTTTTGCCGTGTCAAGTTCTCTAACAGTACTCGTCCCATTTTGAGACGTGATGGTATGAATTTACACAATTATCAATGCCAACACTGCATCCCAGCAACTATTCCACTAATATTACAGGATCAATGCCGGTGGTATTGTGAGTAGCCTCCCTCTCTCTGAGTCAGATGTTTCACGTTCGGTCCCAAGACTTTATACGAAAAAAGTGTCAGAACTTCCTGTAACACCCTTCCAAGGCAACAATGTCATGCGGTGAGAGTGGGAGATAATCCTGTTCGGCCACGCCTGGTATGGAATGGCGTTCCTCTGGCGACAGGTTACCGACCAGCTCCATGTTAAAACATGGCCATGGAATTTGTTGAATGTCTGCCTTTTGCACCACTGGTTTTGAACAGATAAACAAAAATATTGCATGTATCTGAACTCGCACCGAGTTCTCTTGATTCATATCTTATGCGCTGACCTTCATTGGTCTCTAAATGTCTCAGTGTTCCTTGTGATGGAGGCAGTGGTATCATCACTGGATTGATGATGCAGAGAAACAAAATAAATTCCACCGGACCCTGGTTTGAATCTCACCTCGACATAGAGTGAGATATGAAATCAATAAAAATCCTGAACTGAAATATAGTTCCAGAATGTAACAATATGCTAACTGCCCCGATCTTCCTCCAACAGAACCTATTGCTGGTAGCTGGGATCCACCTTCTGTTTTATACCAAGCCATTTATGAAGAAATAGATAATATTCCTCCCGCCAAGCTATACACTCAGTCTCGTGCTTCAGGTTTGTGTTCTTTTTAAAACCCAAGCTATACTGCAAAAATGCCGCTTCATGTTTACCCCCTTTAACCATGGTCAAAAGAACCATTACCCTCACCGTGCTCATGTAGAAGGGAGACTTATTAAATGCCTTTATTTATCTTGAGAGGATTCGAGTCCTGATTCGATTACCAATGTTCATTATTTTTCAAGAATATTTCTGCCTTCTGTGTAAAAGTAGCGAGTAGAGTAACTGTTTCCAATTTCCAACTGCTTTGCACCTTGCATACATCAAAGTCTGATTTAAATAATAATAAGTGAAACATTTGATTGAATATGAAAATCAATTCAATACATTACTGCTGGCCGCATACACAGCACCTAATTACAGGGACAGATTAGTATTTGGGGAAGTACCTGGAGTATAATAGGGTTTTTTTGCTAAAATGGGTAGTTTTAAAACCATTTTTGGACCGAATCAAGGGAAAAATATAACAAGAAAAAGCAAAAAACAAATGCAAACTATTAAGTATAAAGAAACATCGCCAATGCAAACAAGGAAAAACAATGGGGGAAATGTGTTAGACTCAGTGGAGTAGCGAACTGAGCAAAGTGAGATGTGGAATCGGGAAAAAAGATGATGTAATTAGTGATGGTGACAAAGGAGGACTACTATATTAGTAAAGAATGGAGTGTTAACTGAAAGAGCAAAATATTCAATCAAAACGGAAATAAAACGGCCAACTCAGAATTAACTTCAGGTATTTTCGAGGGATAGTTTTTACCAATAGTCAACAATGCTGAAATGACAGAAATATTAATCAATTGTTTGTTTCAGTTTATACCAGAGATAACACTTCAGTTCATGACTTCACAAGCTGGGAATGGGAATGGTATCAACAGGTAGAAACAAAAACGAACTAAAAGCATAAAACTCATTGGAACATTTTCATCCATGCATTTTCAAAGAAAGGAAAATTCGAGCAGAGGCAGAATTGCAGCTTTTCACCGAATCATTGCTCAAAAGAGCGAGGGTGCATGTCAACTGAACATTGCTTTGATGCCATTTTGAGTGGATTGCATGGCTCTGAAAAGGATTTCAGCAAAACGATACAGGGTTCAGGAGAAGTTTGAACAAAATTACAACAATGTCAACAGTAAGAACGGTTGAGACCTATTCGGAATGGCTGAACAGAATTTTTAAAAATCCCAATTGGCCTATTCATTCTCGTTTCTGGCGTCTCGCCCACGGCTTCCATGATTTGTTTTCACTACTGATGGCGGCACGGTGGCACGTGGTTAGCACTGCTGCCTCATTGCTCCAGAGAACTGTGTTCGATTCCCAGCTTGGGTCACTGTCTGTGTGGAGTTTGCACGTTTTCCCCGTGCCTGCGTGGGTTCCCTCCAGGTGCTTCGGTTTCCTCCCACAGTCCAAAGATGTGCACGTTAGGTTGATTGGCCATGCTAAATTGCCCCTCAGTGTAGGTTTAGAGGGATTAAAAGCGTAAATATGTGGAGTTACGGGGATAGAGCCTGGGTGGGATTGTTGCCCATACAGACTCTATGAGCCGAATAGCCTCCTTCTGTACTGTCGGGTTTCTGTGATTCTAAAGTTCGATGGAATTTCACCTCTGAAGATAATAGTGTGGCAGGGCGAAGAGATTCTGGATCAGAAAGTCGCTCAACTGACCCAGACAAAATGGATTTTCTCTTAAATAATTTCCTATTCTCTGATATCTCACGCATTGTCTCTCCGAAAGGACTGGGCATTTTGGAGCCAGAGTAACACCGATTGTACAATGAAGTGGGTGCTGGTCCTTCATCTTGAACCGCTGCAGTCAGTCTGCTGACTGTTCTCACAAATTGGTGCCATGATCAAATTGCAGGGCATTGTCACAGAGGCGATGAAGTTGTTGTGATCTCGACTTCAACTTTCTGAATCATTCTCTGCCATGATAACATCGTAATGACTCAACCACAAACAGTTTGCCTAACAACCAATTATTTTGTGCTTACCAGTTTCTTCAACCATTGACTCCTTCAATCACGTTGAATATTACACCAGTCACAGTTTGGGAGACACGGATCCTGGATCAGAATATCCAGAAGTGGAATCCTCCTCTATACAGGGTAGGTCGAAGTTCATATCCTACCATTTCCTTCCGAACCTGCTCACTCTGTAATATCAAAATAGCTTCTGAAATCTCCAAATCTGTACACCATGACGTGTACAACATGAAATGACAGTGCCAGAAAGCTCAGGTATTGCAGAATGATTTCAATTACAGAAATGTTGTGTCTGAAACAATTTCTTACCATTGTTCCCAGCAATATAAATTACATTTTTAAAAAGTTGCATGCATTTCCCCAGACGCCTCTCTTGGCTGTGAAATGTGTGCGAGTTGGTGGGATCGGTGACTCACTGGGAACGGTATAAACTTCAACTCAACTTGAAAATATTATGGGAAAACTTGGCCCAATAATTCTCCGCGCTCAAACTCACTGGCCTCCACAACACAATAGAGTTTTAATTACTGTGGAAATAGACATTTGAGGATATGATTCTAACTGTCCCTCATTACTAATTAACTTCAATTCAAATACTTTTACCTCTCAGTTCCTGCTTTGTCAGACTATGACGATGCTGAGGCTGAAAACATTGACTCTCATAGTGGGCACTTGCTGCTGAACCGGGACCCTGACGGTATCTTCACTTTGACAAGTTCCAGCGGTGATCTCGGCACTCTGGGTGAGATAAATCTCTGATTGTTCCTCTTCTTAGACAGTTTAGATCGGTACAACGTAAGTTGATAAGAAATTAGAACAGGATTAGGCCGTTCAGTCCGTCGAGAATGATCCGCCCTTCAGTGGATCATCACTGATCAGACATTCATCATATTGACTCTATTGTTTCAGGGTGTATTCTATCCTCCTACCAATGTATTTTTTCCCTTCCTGTTTTCTACCTCCGTCCTCATGGACCCTATTTCATCCATGCCCAGATGCTCTCCCACAAAAGTGCTCATTTCAGCCCTTATTAACAGTGCTACCCCACCATATTCTCCTTCCCTGCTGTCATTGTGAAAGGTCGAATATCCCTGAAACTTAAGGTCCCAGCTCTGATTTACTTTCAACCAAGTCTCCGTAAAAGCTATTCACTCAAATCCAGGTACCTTAGTTTGCGCTGTCTGTTCATCGAACCTATTCTGAACTCTTTGTGCATTAAGATATAAAGCGTTTAGTGTTGACTTTTTAGCCATTATTAATCATTATTTGTGTTGTGGCCATATTTGCCTCTCGTCCTTGATTAAGCCATCACCCGTTTTTGCATTTTATTGTTCTCTCTTTTATTACTGTTTCTCGTGTTTCTCCTTCCTGTGTCACACAGTTTGCGTTCCCATCCACTTGTCATTCCATTTTATTCCTTCCTAACCACACTATCAAGTACTCGCCACAGGACAGCATTTCCTGCCCTGGCCAGGTGCAACTCGTCCAGTTTGTTTTGATCCCACCCACTCCCCACCCCCTCTCACCCCCGCTCCCCGCACCCCCAGAACCGGCCCCAAAGTCCCAGGAATCTAAAACCCGTCACCAGAGCACCATTTCCCTGCCGGGTGTCAGCTGATATGTCCTTCTGCATATACTTTGACGAACACATGGAGCTGATAGTAACTCTGAAATCACTACCTTAGAGGTAATACTTTTCAATTTACTTCCCAACTCCCCATATTCGACTTTTTGGATCTAATGATTTTTAACCCATTTGATTAATACCGATGCAAATCATGACAAGTGGCTGCTCAGCGCCCCCTGTAGAATATCCTCTAACCGCTCTGAGACATCCTTGACGCGAGCACCAGGGACACAACATATCAGCCTGGAGTATCGTTTCCGGCCAAAGAAATGCCTTTCAATTTCCCTGACAATTGAATCTCCTATAAGTATTGCATTCCCACATCTTCTGCTTCTTTCTCGCACAATGGAGCCAAATGTGGTGCCATGAATTGTGATGTTACTCCTATCAAAGGTAAAGCCATTATCCCAACAGTTTCGCAATCAGTCCACCAAAAGTGGTACCTCCGCGCCAGGCCCTATATATTTTCTCTGCTTGTTTGCCTAACACTAAGGGGCGATTTAGCATGTCCAATCAACCTAATCTGCACTTTTTGGACTGTGGAAGGAAACCAGAGCACCCGGAGGAAAGCCACACAGACACGGGGAGAATATGCAAACTTCACAATCAGGTCGGGACTGAAAACGGGGTCTCTGATGCTGTGAGGCAGCAGTGCGAACCACTGTCTCACCGTGCTGCCCTTATTTTGTTTTTATTAGTTAAAAACATTCTGGGCTTCAGATTGATTTTTAGATTGAAATAAACCATTAAATTAAATTGCATCATTCCTTCAAACTCAGCCCTGTGACTTCCCGTTTCACGAAGCTCCAGACAAGGCCACACTGAAGTACCATCTGTTTTTGCCCCGAAATTCAAGGCTTCCGAAGCGACATTAATCCTGCTTTCTAATTAACTAGCTCCAGCTGAGAGGTTATAAAAACTTGTTTTCAACCAGCGATTAAAATTCACACAATCGTTTCACAATTAGTTCAACACTTCACAAGTACTTGTATTATATTCCAATATTTGAATATTGTTGTTTTTGTGCAATGTTTAATTGATTGCTAAATTAATGAACAAAGTTGACTTCAGATTGAAATTTAGCATTTCATGGATACTGTGAGGAAATCCCTGTCATTTCTGTTGTCCTTCATGGAGTCCCATGCTGCGACAGCTTTCTGAATTGATTATCACCTCTGATTATTACTGCAATCTCCCGCCCTCTTGTGTGGAATATACTCGCTCTGGTGTGCAGTCGATCAAAGAATAATGCGGCATTTGTTTTTAGTTCCTGTCGCGAATGCGCAGAATTGTATTAAACAAAGAATCCATTTTAAGCACAAAGTTCACTAAAAATATGTCTACCCCCACAGTGTACAGTAGATTCGCATTGACCCCTCTTATCGGTTCTTTCCACGCCAGCTAAGAATAACAACGTTATCTCTGGCACAAGCCTGGGGTTTTACCTGTCATTGGGCAGTGACAATGCATCTCCGAAGATATACATATACAATATACTGCTCAACCGTATTTTTATGACATTTTGCAATGGGTGTGCCAGTGGAGGGATGTGACCTGTCTCACGTGGTTTCTGCTGTGATTTCCTGCAGTATTTTCAGTGGTGTTTTACATTGAAGGTGTCGGAGAAAATGTGCAGTGTGTTTTGCATAGAAAGAAACAGCCAGTTGAGCTGGAATTTAATACAAGTACTTGTGAAGTGTTGAACTGATTGTGGAAATGATTGTAATCCTCACTCATTTCTCTTTTACTGTTTCAGGTCACAGTCATCAACAAATCCAGGATGTGACGTCCTCAGACATATGAATCATGGCACTAAATGAAAGCGAACGCCCCTTAACTTTTCCACAAATATCGCCATGTCGAATATGCTTTAAGTCTAGATATAAATATTGTTGTTTTTGTATCAATAGGTTGTTACTTCATGCTGTGTTTTGTCTTTTTTCGTTTTGCGTGAAAAAGTAAACGTTCGATTCAATGAACAATGAGAAACAACGTAGAATGTATATCGAGTATTGCACTGTCCATATTAAAGCTGTAACATCGCATTGCATTGCGGAACGGAGCAGTTACTATAATTCAAAATTTGATGTGTATTTTTGTCAAGTGCATTTGAAATTTATTTCGTAAAAGCTTTTCTTTAAATAAAGATTAGGGCAGATAATTACATGATTTGTTTCCGTTATCGTCACTTAATGCACTCTAGATTGTCATGGAGGCGAGGGGGAGGGTCCACTGCATTTCCCAAGCAACTGAATACAACACGATGTTGCGTCCCAGCACTGCCGCTCGTACTCGGCACCGGGAGATGTGAAGATGCTGGTCAGATTTCCATGTCTCCTTTTCATTATAATTTCACAAGATTTATATCCAGTAATCCATTCGTTTTCATTTACTCCAGATCAGCCCCTGCACTATCGCCCCGGCAATTCTAACCATCCTTCGGTCGTTACGGCCATTAAAATAAAAATATGCATCAGCTGAAGACCGTCATTTGACAAATACATAAATACTGGGAATGGTGATAAAGCTGAACAATTCAGTACCATGTTCTGAGCGCAGATTAAGACGGAAATGTTTAAATATAGGCCCACCTCGCTCGCGCTTTTTTTCTGCCACTGAACTTGCTGTGTTCCGCTGTGTCAGGTCCACAACGACTTGTTGTCAATAAAGTTGTTGAGAAGAGAGTCGCAGAGACAGTGGCGCCAGTGGTTGGAGGAGAGGGTTTATTTATTAGTATCACAAGTCGGCTTACCTTGAGATGCAATGAAGTTACTGTGAAATCCACAGTGACGCCTGTTCGGTAGACTGAGTGAGTATTTAGCATGCCCAATCCTCCGTTAACACATCTTTCTGAATGTGGGAGGAAACCAGAGCACCCGGAGGAAACCCACACAGACATGGGGAGTACGTGCAGACTTCGCATAGAAAATGACCAAGCTAGGAATTGAACCCGATTCCTTGGCACTGTCTGGCAGCAGTGCTAACCACTGTGCCACCATGCGAGTGAGAGGAGGAGGAGAAACAGAAACACCAGCTGTGGGAGAAGAGTGACAAGCCAGAGGGGGAGAGGCAGTGACACCAGCGATGGTTTGAGTGAGTGACCGAGGGAGGGGGGAAACAAATCTTTCAGCGGTGGGAGGATAGAGTGACAGAACCAAAGGGGAAAAGACAGCAACTCCAGCGATTGGAGGAGAGAGTGACAAGGCGAAAAAGGGAGAGAGAGTGACACCAGCCGTGGTCGGGGTGACAGAGCGAGGGGACGAGAAACAGGGACATCAGCGGTGGGAGAAGAAAGTGACAGAGCGAGAAGGGGGGAGCACAGCTGCCCCACCAGTGGGATGAGAGAGTGACAGAGCGAAGGGGAGAGTGACAGCGACACCAGCGGTGGGAGGAAAGAGTGCAGAGAGAGAGAGGGAGTGACACACCGAGACCAGCGGTGGGAGGAGAGAGTGCCAGAGAGAGAGGGAGTGACACAGCGACACCAGCGGTGGGAGGAAAGAGTGCAGAGAGAGAGAGGGAGTGACACACCGACACCAGCGGTGGGAGGAAAGAGTGCAGAGAGAGAGAGGGAGTGACACACCGACACCAGCGGTGGGAGAAGAGAATGCCAGGTGAAGAAGCAGTGAAATTGTTTCAAATTTCTGTCAAATTGGGGAATTGTGAGATTATTCGTGAAAGAGTTCAGAAACATGTTGGGTGTAACGTTGGGTGTAATCATACAAGGAAATGGGAAATTTGGCATACATTAGGAATTCATTAACTAATCGCTTACTGTACAACAATAAAGAAATATTGTCCGGTAAATGGACGACCCCATGTTGCAAATAGTGGCCCCTCGTTCTAGATTCTTCAGCAAGAGAGAACATTCTTTCCACATCTACCCTTTCAGTACCCTTCAGGATCTTAGAGGTTTTGATCAAATCGCTCCTTACTCTCCTAAACTGCAGTGAATGCAAACCTCATCTCGCCAGACTTATTTCATCAGCAAGCAGCCCTTTACAGATATTAGTGCAGGACACTTTTCCTGAACTGCTTCCAATAAATTTGCATCTTTCCTTAAAAAAGGAGACCATAGATGTACACAAGTCTCCTGTTATTATCTCACCAATGCCCTATCTAACTGAAGCACAACCTCCCGAATGTTGTATTCATTTCCCCTCACAGTAAATTTTACCCTTCCATTCGCTTTCCCAATGACTTGCTGCAGCTGGATACTCGCTTTTTTGCGATTCAAGCACCAGGACACCCAGATCGCTCTGCATTTCAGAGCTCTACCGCCTCTCATCATTTGGATAATAAGCTTCTTTCGTATTATTCGCATCAACATTGCGAATTTCCCTTTACTTCACTTCATATTCCATTTGTCAGGTATTTGCCTCCTTCTGCCCTCATCACAATTGTCAACCAATATTTGTGTCATGAGCAAATTTGGCAACCGTTCTTTCAGTCCCTTCATCCAAGTAATTTACATACAAATCGTAAAAAGGTTGTGAACCCAGCACAGATGCCGATGGCACACCACTCGTCTCAGCCGTTCAAACAATTCTCCGTTTCCTGTTGGCGAGCCAACCTTCCATCGGTTACGTTATCCCATATATCAATAAATTACATTTTGTGCAAAACCTTAATGTGGAGACAGCTGACAAGGTGACAGAGTAAAAAAAAAGACGTGCCAATGTGGTGACGCATTTCATCTGCTACCAGGACATCGACAAATTGAGATAAGATGGTGGATATATCAACCTCAACATTTCATAAACCATTCATCCCTCACAAACCTCCCACATCTTACAACTCTATCCCAACCACTCATCAGATCGGGAGATGGAAAATGTGTCAGAGGTAGAGAGAACTGGAGAGAGAAACAAAATACATTGAGAGCGCCTGATACTTTCACAAGCCAGACTATGAGATGTCCCTTCACTAGAAACAGAGAGACGGAGAGACAGGGTGAAGCATTGAGATAATGGGGAGACAGTGAGGAGGAAAGACCGTGAGAGGAAGCGCTAGCGAGAGGGGGAGACGACGATAGAGGATGACAGCAAGTGGGAAGTTAGAAAGTGGGGGGGGGGGGGGGGGGGGGGGTCGGATGGGGGGGGGGGCGGGCGCGGGAGCAAAAGACAAGGGGAGAGAGCAAGAGCAAAGGGATAGAGCAGAAAGGAGAAATATCGAGAGCGGGAGGCAGGGAAACGAGGCAACTGGAGAATGGGAAAAAGAGGGAGCGATGATAGGGCGAAGAAGACACAGCGAGAAGGAAACAGCGGGAGGGAGATAGGTAGCTGGAGGGCGAGAGCGAGAGCAACGGAGAGCAAGAGAGAGAGGCAGAGAGAGGCTTAGAGCGAGACAAAGGGAGAAAGAGGGAGAGACAGTGTGAAGTAAAGAGTGAGAGACAGCAGGAGAGAGGGAGAGAGAAGGAGGGAGAGTGGGAGACTCGCATCGGGAAATTTGCCCATCACCTTCACATCATTTGCAATTTTGTAACCTTCCAGTCAATGCAGACATGAAGCCTGTGAATCATGGGCAGGCGGACTCTGTGTGGGAAGTACGCTGTCTCGGCTGAATTCCGGATGAAGGGAATGTATTCCAGCTAGAAAACGTGGACATTAATCTCACTGAAGCAGGGGCTGATATTCTTGTATCTGTCAGTGTGTAGATGATGAGGCGGGGGTCACTGTGGGTCACTTTCAATAGAGACTGGATCACAAAACCAAGAAAGGGTGACCGAGGTTCGGAAAAGTTTCTATTCCTGTGCATGAGCGTCTTTGGCAAGGTCACCATTTATTTAAAAAGAAAACTTTATTATCCTTCTGAATGTGGCTGTGAGCCAACTGCTCGAACCCGTGGTGTCGGTAAATCCACTGTGATCTTCGAGAGATTTCCAGGTTTTTGTCTAAGCGAAGATGAGAGAATGGTGACACAGTTCCAGGACAGTAACATACGCGTCTTGGAAGGTAACCTGCAGGTGTTGATTTGCGAACTTATTGCCTGTACCTCTCCTTCTCAGTGATAGAGGTCCTGTGTGTGGAAGATGCTGTAGAACGGGGTTTGGGGACTTATATATTGTTTGTTATATATTCAACGCACTGCTGTCATTGTGTGACAGTGAGGAAGGGAGTGAATATTAAACATGTCGGGGAAAGGGGGAGAGATGGGATGGTGAGGGAGGTGAGGGGAAGTAGTTGGAGGGGCTGTGGCAGTGTCGTAGAAGCAATGTTTCGATACTGGCTGCTCTCAAACCTCTTCTCTATTGTGAATCTATTTTCAGCCCCGTATGTAATAAACTGCAAGGAAGAGATGTGTTTTTGCTTCTGAATGTGAACTAACCAATTGATTTAGAAGAAAGTTCAGGATATCTTTGGGGCTTTTGGGAAATTTCAGTCCTGAACTGAAGCCATTGAAGCTGAAAATGTAATAAAACTGAAATCCTCTTTTTACCTCTGATGAAGGGTCACATGGACTGGAAACGTTAACTCGGTTTCTGTCTTGACTTAAGAAGCCAAACCACTGTCTGGGTCTAAGATGTTTCTGGACCCTCAGGATTTTTGCACCATTTTCAGGGCAGTTCAATATTCAACACTAGTCGAATGTTTTATTTTTATCGTACTTGACTGAGTATTTCAGTGGTAATAAATACAGAAAACAAAACCTTAGCGTGCAAAATCGCGAATTCAATTCAAATTTGCAAATCGGACGTTCAGGAATACAATATGTACTTAGTACGTGGGAGAGTCGGTTTGAATTCTAAATCTATATTATAACACCATGATAACATGGTGTTAGCTGAATCAAATAAGAAATTGCGTTCATATAGCGCCTTTCGGGGAGATATTGTGTTGTCTCGGTATTGGATTACATCACGGTCTCACTGTTTATATCACAACTGTGATGCATGCACATGGATCATCCGTGTATTTGTCGAAAAAAAAATCTTTGTACGTCAAATTATATTGGGCTGAAATGTGGAAAGAATACAGATCTCTGAAACCAGCAGAGTGATGAAACGCATTTACATCCTGACTAAAAAGTCGAAATCACATCATGACGGTGATGTTTATTCGAATTGTTTTGAATGATGATCAGTCTAATGTTTTAGAATACGACCCAGTGTAGTTATAGCCCAGTGGTTAAGCTGATGGACTGGAAATACATGGGAGTCTCCCGGTTCGAATCCTGCCCAACATGTTTCCCCTATTCCTCATTCAGTTTCAAGTTTCACCACGTTCCTTTGGGATGGATCATGCCTTACCCGGAAGGGTAACCCCTGCCTTTCAACAATGAGAGATGTTTTTATCATCCTTATTCACGGAATTTCTGCCTTAAGTACACGAATGATCGGCCTAATGGGTGGCAGTGATCTTTCTGAGCCTCTGTCCCTTTGTGTAAGTCACTCTATGTTTAATTATACATGTGTCTGCCTGTGTGAACAGATGCGCGTGTGTACGTTCGTGTGCAAGTTTCTGCTTCTCCCTGTCTGCGTTATTTCCGTTCATTTATCCTGTGTTGTTTTTTATTAGTTGTGTGCTTGTCAGGTGCTTTTCCTCAAATAGCTTTCCAATTCCCTTTTCAAAATTGTTAATGAAATTACCTACTGCCACCTTTCGGTCCCATCAAACATGCTCCCGTCCTTTCTCTGTCTTTTGCCACTGCCTTGATATCCATGACCCCTGGCAATTGACTTTAAAGCAGAGGGAATCATTTCCTGCATACTCCATCCAGACCTCACATCGGGAAAACCAGAATAGGTTATTTTCTAATCTATGTTCGAAGCACAACAACTCAAACTCCTCCAACAACTCCTTATAACTGAAGCATTTCATCTTTGAAAATCTTCCAAAAGGTCTCCGCTGTCCCCTTCCTAATCTCTGTGCTGAAGTGGTGGCCTGCAGTAAACACAATACTCCTCATTAAGATCGAAATGTTAATGTTAAAGTTCCACACAATCCTGGTGCTTTTACAAACGATTGCTCGAATTGATAAATCTATTGGGAGTCACCGGCAATCTCCAATTTCAGGATAACCTTCAACTTTGTTAAAATTACTTTTAACCTTGGACTGCACGATTGTTTAATGTCGACCTGGTCAATGACCATCATTGAGATTCACCTGAACATTTCAATAAATATTCCATTGTTTTCTAAATAAATATTCGAACATTTGCACCGTCTCTGCGAGTGTCACAGTTGGCGATGAAGCAATGTTAAATGGACAGCTTAATGTGACTGGATAACCATTTGGATTTATAGAAGTGTTGTCAGAACTGGGAAATTGCGACGATGAGGAAAGATCGGCTTGGCCAGGGTTGTTTTGCTGAGAACACATGAGGCGGAGGGAGACCAAACTGAGGTGTCCAAAAATCTGAGGGGCCGAAACAGGGTGGAGAGGAAACAGCAGTTTCCCCGGAGCAGGGAGACGTCACTTACCGGGGGAGTGGGGTTCGCACAGATTGAAGGGGATTGCTGGGAGGATTAAAGGGGATATTAGGAAGAAGCTTTTCACTCAGAGTGTAGTGGGTGTCTGGAATCCGTTGTGTAAACTGGTGGTTCAGACAGAAACCCTTCGACTCACTCGATCAGCACCCGGATCTGTAGCTGAAATGTTGTAACCTGTAAAGATGGGGCTAGGGGTTGGGTCACTAGAAGGTGGGATTAGAATGGAATGCTAGTTTCTATTTCTCGAGCTGGTGCACCATGGGATGGGCTGAATGGCCTCTTGCTATGCCGTAACCAATTCTCTGCTTTCTCTTACCCTATCGGTGGGCTAGGTGGAGGAATGAGTTGTTTTTAAATAAGAAACGAGCAGGAAGGCGGGGTAGGTGGGGAGGTGGGGGGGGGGGGGGGGGAGGGGAGTTGGGGGGGGGTGGGGGGGTGGGTATTGAGGCAACGCTGAGTTCACCCCCCCACCCAATAATCAAAGTGAGTTAGAAATCCCCCCGCCCGCCCCGTGTTCAAAACAAATACATTTGCCCGAGTGGCAGCACGGTGACACAGTGTTTAGCGCTGCTGCCTCACAGCGCCAGGGACCCGAGTTCGATTCCAGCCTTGGGTCACTGTATGTGTGGGGTCTGCACGTTCTCCCCGTGTCTGCGTGGGTTTGTTCCGGTTGCTCCGGTATCCTCCCACATTCCAAAGATGTGTGGGTTAGGGGGATTAGAGGATGAATATGCAGGGTTAGGGGAATCGGGTAAGATGCTCTGTCAATCCAGACTCGATGCACTGTCGGGATTCTATGGTTTTAATTGGGGCTGGTTTGATACCAAGGGAAGAGCGTCAAGCTGCTGCGCGGACAATTCACTCTCTGGCTTTAAACGCTCTGCAATGCAGAGACTGGAGAGGAGTGTACAACAGGGAGCAGCATTGCAGCTTCTTTCCCCCCATTGAAACTGGGATTGTTGCTCCATCTGCTGCACCATCCCAACCACATCCACTGGGGGCAACCTGGACAATGGGCTGCAGGGAGACCTGCGCCTGCGCCACAATCACACCCACCGCCGGCGGCCATCTTGGGTTGCCAGGGTTGACGGCCGGCGGCCATCTTGCGTTGGCGTGGGAGAACGGCTGGCGGCCATCTTGCGTTGCCAGTGGAGACGGCCGGCCCTCTTTTTAGGTCAAACCAAATAAACAAACTCAGTGGAGACGGCCGGCGGCCATGTCAGGGCGACAGCTTCAATGGGGCGGCGACCCGCCCGCTACCCTCTGGGAGAATTCCCCTCATGCGCATGCGCACAGGCAGCTACATGTTAATCTTCTTTAAATGTTGATGATTTTAGTTATGATCCTCTCGTCACAATTTCGGTTCCTGCTCGATTCACGAACGTCGCTTCATTTTCTATTTTTTTTTTAAATGTGACCTGTGCGATGCCGTCTGGGCGAAAGTTCTGCACATGCGCAGTTGAGCCGCCGGCATTTTGATATAAATATGCATTTTATTTAATTTTAATTCCGTTCCTGGCGGGTTGTCCGGCTCAGAATTTCTCTCACTTTCTCCATTTTATTGAAAAATAAAAGGCTGGGAGGGCCTCGCGGTGACTTCATAACAATATGGCGACGGTCCTGCCCCTCCACAGACCGCGGATGTTCCACCTCTGAACAGCGTCCAGGCATATTCCGTATGCATGGAGCCATCCCTGCGCCTCTTGCGGAGGAGGTTGTCAGGTTTGGCCCTGCGCGGACCGGACGTAGGGGTGGTCCTGTCAGCTTACACCGACGACGTGCTCCTCATGTTCACGGACCCGGCTGACCTGCGGAGGATGCGAGAATGCCAGGCGGTGTACTCCGCCGCGTCCTCCGCCAGGATCAACGGGGCCAAGTGCTCCGGACTCCTTGTTGGTCCTTGGGAGATGGACCACCTTCCGGAGGAGCTCAGGCCTTTTACCTGGAGCAGGACCAACCTCCTCTACTTGGGGGCCCATCTCTGCCCAGCCGAGGAATCCTGGCCGGCGAACTGGCGGGAGCTGGAGGCCAAAGTCTCCGCCCGCCTGAATCGCTGGACAGGACTGCTCCGAGTGCTGGTCCTACGGGGCGCGAGTTTGCGTCATGAACCAGCTGGTCGCCTCCATGCTGTGGTACCGGCTGGTCCCTTTGACCCCTCCCCCTGGCTTTGTCGCCGATATCCAGAGAACCCTCGTGCGGTTCTTCTGGGACAATCGACTGCACTGGGTCCCTGCTGCGGTTCTGTATCTCCCGCTTGAGGAGGGCGGACAATGTCTGGTGTGCCTCTGCAGTCAGATAGCGACCTTCCGCCTCCAGGCCCTGCAGAGGTACCTTTACGTTGAGCCCCCTCCACAATGGTGTGCCATGGTGACGTATTTCTTCCGCCAGTGGCACGGCCTCAATTATGACGTGCAGCTCCTGCATATCGAACTGGGGCGTGCTTCAACCGCGCTACAGGAGTTGCCCGTCTTTTATGAGGAACTCCTCACTGCCTGGAACACAGTCGCCTCGCGACGCAGCTCCCCCCCATCAGGAGTAGCGGCTCTCGTGCGAGAGCCGCTGCTCAGGAATCCGCTCCTCCAGCCGTATAACTTCAGGTGGCTGGCAGAGAGGAGGGCTGTGGACGCCGGGGTGACCAGAATCGGGGACGTGCTCGATGGCGGAGGGGCGGGCTGGATGAGTCCCCGCGTGCTGGCTGAGCGCGTGGGGACGACCGTCCGGCACGCGGCCAAAGTCATCCTAGACCTTAGGACGGTCGTGCTCGGCCCCGAAACTGCACGCAAACTCGAGGCGGCGCAGGTGTGCGGTGGGATCCCGCCCGAGCGTTCCTCTGTTTGGATGGAATTCCACATTGGCCCAAAGCCTCAGCCCCCCTCCCTGGGTGAGGTGCCCCACAGCCTGAGCCGCCTCGCGGAAATGTCCTCCGTGCCTTTTTCTACTGCGCGGAGGCGTTTCCTGTGCGGGCTGCTGCTGCACACCTTCCACTACCGCCTCCTCGCCTGTCGCCTGGATACACCTTGGCGGGCCTTGTTGCCGCCGGGCAGCGGGGGTCCCCGCTGGAGGTCCCTCTATGGAGGGATCTCCCCCAATTACGTCGGGGACCTGGGGTGGAGGGTGATGAATGCAGCAGTGCCGCACAACCCTAGTATTCACTGGTTCACGGGCTCCGAAGACTGCCCTTTCTGTTGCCTTGTGGAGTCCATGGACCATGTCTATGTTGTGTGTCTTAGGCCGCACTCCCTTTATGTTTTCCTAAAGAACCTTTTATTGATGTTTTGTTTGCACTTCAGTCCCACGCTCCTGATCTATGGACACCCGGTGCGGAGAGGGGAGTGTCGGGATGGCGACCTCCTTGTGAACCTGCTCCTGGGCCTGGCAAAATGCACCATTTACCGCTCCAGGCTGCGGGCGATCGAGGGGGCTGTCCACCCTGACTGTCTCCCCCTCTACCGCGGCTACGTTCGCGGCCAGGTGTCCCTGGAGAGGGAGCATGCGGTGTCCACGGGCGCGGTTGACGCCTTGGGGTGCATTATCGACCCTAATAATCACATTTTAATTTGATGTTTTTAAGTTTCCTTTGTACTTTGATTTCTGTTCGGGCTGTTGCCCCTCCTTTTGGGGAGCTGCCCCTTTTACTTTGTCCTGACTTAATCTGAGTTTGTTTATTTGGTTTGACCTAAAAAGAGGGCAGCGTCCAGGCGCAGATGACACTGGGTGGAGAAGCAGCTGGGAGCGCTACAGCGACCCCTGACGACCAGGAGGAGAAACAGCAGTCGCCCCAGTGTAGTCTCTGCCCAAAAGCTTCCCCAGTTCAGCTGTTCAGAGGCACTGGGAACCAGTTCAAATGTCAGCACCTTCTCAAATTTACCCCCATCCACATCCGCCTCCCTCCCTCCATCCCTCCCGACAACAAGAACCATTCATTCAGCACAACAGCTTCCCTCTCATTCCCCCAGCCTGTATTCCAGACTTTATCAAATCCACTTTGCTCCCAGTTACACCGTTAGATATTACAATTAAAACTTCATCATCTCTCCAGTTTAATATTTGTTCAGGGTGATCACAGACATAGATAAATAATCAAAGCAACTCCCAGTGGGTGAGAAATCCACTGGAAGCTGCACCTGAATCTCCTCTTGTTAGGTCAATCATAACAGACCAATCTGGGACATTGACATGGAATAATTAACTTCAGCAGCTGAGGCGGCACGATAGCACAGTGGTTAGCACTGCTGCTTCACAGCTCCAGGTACCTGGGCTCGATTCCCGGGGGATGGTGGTGGGAAGGGGCGGTGCTCAATTAAACTTACAGAATACCGAAAGGCTTGGAGAGAGTGGATGTGGCAAAAATGCTTCAATTCGTAGGACAGACGATGATCCGAGGGCACAGCCTCAGAATAATAGAACACAGAACATTACAGCGCAGTACAGGCCCTTCGGCCCTCACTGTTGCGCCAACCGTGAAACCAATCTAATGCCCCTCTAACCTACACTATTCCAATACCATCCATATGTTTATCCAATGACCATTTGAATGCCCTTAATGTTGGCGAGTCCACTACTGCTGTAGGCAGGGCATTCCACGCCCTTACTACTCTCTGAGTAAAGAACCTACCTCTGACATCTGTCCTATATCTATCACCCCTCAATTTAAAGCTATGCCCCCTCGTGCTAGCCATCACCATCTGAGGAAAAAGGCTCTCACTGTCCACCCTATCTAATCCTCTGATCATTTTGTCTGCCTCTATTAAGTCACCTCTTAACCTTCTTCTCTCTAACGAAAACAGCCTCAAGTCCCTCAGCCTTTCCACATAAGACTTTCCCACCATACCAGGCAACATCCTGGTAAATCTCCTCTGCACCCTTTCCAATGATTCCACACCCTTCTGATAATGCAGTGACCAGAACTGTACGCAATACGCCAACTGCGGCCGCACCAGAGTTTTGTACAGCTGCAACATGACCTCATGGCTCCGAAACTTAATCCCTCTCCCAATCAAAGCTAACACACCGTACGCCTTCTTAACAACCCTATCAACCTTGGTGCCAAATTTCAGGCATCTATGCATATGGACACCGAGATCTCTCTGCTCATCCACACTACCAAGAATCTTACCATTAGCCCAGTACTCTGTATTCCTGTTACTCCTTCCAAAGTGAATCACCTCACACTTTTCCGCGTTAAACCCCATTTGCCACCTCTCAGCCCAGCTCTGCAGCTTATCTATATTCCTCTGTAACCTGCAACATCCTTCCATACTGTCCACAACTCCACCGACTTCAGTGTCGTCCACAAATTTACTAACCCATCCTTCTACACACTCATCCAGGTCATTAATAAAAATGACAAACAGCAGTGCCCCCAAAACAGATCGTTGCGGTACACGACTAGTAACTGAACTCCAGGATGAACATTTCCCATCAACCACCACCCTCTGTCTTCTTACAGCTTGCCAATTCCTGATCCAAACCGCTAAATCACCCTCAATCCCATGTGTCCGTATTTTCTGCAGTACCTTACCATGGGGAAGCTTATCAAACGCTTTACTGAAATTCATGTACACCACATCAACTGCTTTACCCTCATCCACCTCTTTGGTCACCTTCTCAAAGAACTCAATAAGGTTTGTGAGGCACGAACTACCCTTCACAAAACCGTGTTGACTATCCCTAATCAAGTTATTACTTTCTAGAGGTTTATAAATCCTATCTCTTATAATCCTTTCCAAAACTTTGCCCACAACAGAAGTAAGGCTCACTGGTCTATAATTACCAGGGTTGTCTCTACTCCCCTTCTTGAACAAGGGGACAACATTTGCTCTCCTCCAGTCTTCTGGCACTATTCCTGCAGACAATGAGTACGGAAAGATCAAAGCCAAAGGCTCTGCAATCCCCTCCCTTGCCTCCCAGAGAATCCGAGGATAAATCCCATCCGGCCCAGGGGGATAATCTATTTTCACACTTTCCAGAATTGCTAACACCTCCTCCTTATGAACCTGAATCCCGTCTAGTCCAGTAACCTGTATCTCAGTATTCTCCTCGACAACATTGTCTTTTTCCTGTGTGAATACTGACGAAAAATATTCATTTCGCGCGCCTCTCCAATCTCTTCGGACTCCACGCACAACTTCCCACTGCTATCCTTGACTGCCCTAATCTTACCCTCGTCATTCCTTTAAAGTGAATAAAATGATGACCCTTTAGTACCGAGATGAGCAGCACTTTCTTCAGCCAGAGGGAGGTGAATCTGTGGAATTCATTGCCATTGTGCAGGCCAGTTCATTGAGTGTATTTAAGACAGAGACATAGAGTCATAGAGGTTTACGGCATGGAAAAAGGCCCTTCGGCCCAACTTGTCCATGCCACCCTTTTTTTTTAAACCCCTAAGCTGATCCCAATTGCCCACATTTGGCCAATATCCCTCTATACCCATCATACCCATATAACTATCTAAATGATTTTTAAAAGACAAATTTGTACCCGCCCCTACTGCTACTTCTGGCAGCTTGTTCCAGACACTCACCCCCCTCTGTGTGAAGAAATTGCCCCTCTGAACACTTTTGTATATCTCCCCTCTCACGTTAAACCTATGCCCTCTAGTTTTAGACTCCCCTACCTTTGGGAAAATATATTGACTATCTAGCTGATCTGTGCCCGTCATTATTTTATAGACCTCTATAAGATCACCCCTCAGCCTCCTACGCTCGAGAGAAAAAAGTCCCAGTCTTTCCAGCCTCTCCTTATAACTCAATCCATCAAGTCCCGGTAGCATCCCAGTGAATCGTTTCTGCACTCTTTCTAGTTTAATAATATCCTTTCTATAATAGGGTGACCAAAATTGCACACAGTATTCCAAGTGTGGCCTTACCAATGTCTTTTACAACTTCAACAAGACATTCCAACTCCTGTATTCAATGTTCTGAAGATGAAACCAAGCATGCTGAATGCCTTCTTCACCACTCTGTCCACCTGTGACTCCACTTTCAAGGAGCTATGAACATTTACCCCTTCATCTCTTTGCTCTGTAACTCTTCCTAATACGCTACCATCAACTGAGTAAGTCCTGGCCTGGTTCAATCTACCAACATGCATCACCTCTCATTTGTCTAAATTAAACTCCATCTGCCATTCATCAGCCCACTGGCGCAATTGATCAAGATTCCGTTGCAATTGGAGATAACAAAGAACAATACAGCACAGGAACAGGCCCTTCGGCCCTCCAAGCCCGTGCCGCTCCCTGGTCCAAGCTGGACCATTCTTTTGTATCCCTCCATTCCCACTCCATTCATGTGGCTATCTAGATAAGTCTTAAACGTTCCCAGTGTGTCCGCCTCCACCACCTTGCCTGGCAGTGCATTCCAGGCCCCCACCACTCTCTGTGTAAAATATGTCCTTCTGATATCTGTGTTAAACCTCCCCCCCTTCACCTTGAACGTCTGACCCCTCGTGAACGTTACCACTGACCTGGGGAAAAGCTTCCCACCGTTCACCCTATCTATGCTTTCCATAATTTTGTACACCTCTATTAAGTCTCCCCTCATCCTCCGTCTTTCCAGGGAGAACAACCCCAGTTTACCCAATCTCTCCTCATAACTAAGCCCCTGCATACCAGGCAACATCCTGGTAAACCTCCTCTGTACTCTCTCCAAAGCCTCCACGTCCTTCTGGTAGTGTGGCGACCAGAACTGGATGCAGTATTCCAAATGCGGTCGAACCAACGTTCTATACATCTGCAATATCAGACCCCAACTTTTATACTCTATGCCCTGTCCTATAAAGGCAAGCATGCCATATGCCTTCTTCACCACCTTCTCCACGTGTGACATCATCTTCAAGGATCTGTCGACTTGCACACCCAGGTCCCTCTGCGTATCTACACCCTTTATGGTTCTGCCATTTATCGTATAGCTCCTCCCTACATTAGTTCTACCAAAATGCATCACTTCGCATTCATCAGGATTGAACTCCATCTGCCATTTCTTTGCCCAAATTTCCAGCCTATCTGTATCCTTCTGTAGCCTCTGACAATGCTCCTCACTATCTGCAAGTCCTGCCAATTTTGTGTCGTCCGCAAACTTACGTTTTTCACTGTCCTCTATACCACCAATCTTAGTGTCATCTGAAAACTTACGAAACATGCTTCCTATATTCTCGTCCAAATCATTAATATAAATGACAAATAACAGTGGACCCAGCACTGATCCCTGATATACAGCGCTGGTCAAGGCCTGCAGTTTGAAAAACAACCTTCCACAACCACCCTCTGACTTCTGTCAAGAAACCAATTTTGTATACATTTAGATATCTCACCCTAGATCCCGTGAGGTTTAGCTCTGTGCAACAACCTCCGATGTTAAAGGCAAGGTAAAGAGCTAAATACATTCTTGATTGGTAAGGGGATCAAATATTATGGGGAAAAGGCAGGACAAAGGGAATGACAAACTTATCAGCCACGATTAAATGGCAGAGTAGTCTCGATGAGCAGAATAGCTGAATTCTGCTCCGATATCTCATGGTCTCACGAGTTTCACGCTCACTGTTCGCTACAAAATTTGTACTGGTCCCCCCGTCTTTATTAGCTTCAGTGGACGTATTAGTTTCAGGATTCGAGTGATTCTCAATTAGCATTTAACAAATTAACCAGCAAGCATTTAATTTCAAATAAGTAGTTATAAAGATTGTAAAATTAGGAATATTCATTACAATTACAGAGCAGCAGCATTAACTCTCTCTCTTCCAAGACTCAATAACATACATCAGGGAATTCATATGGTGTTCGTGGAAGTGGAAATGACTAGAGTTGGGAAGCATTTTCCGATCAGGGCCAGTGTGATCTCCTGGACTCGTTTCGATCACCTCAGGGGGTCGGAGAGGAATTTCCCAGATTTTTTTTCCCCATATTGGCCCTGGGGTTTTCACTCTGGGTTTTCGCCTCTCCCTGGAGATCACATGGTCTGGAATGGGGGGGTGGGAGTGAGTTAATAGGTTGTGATCCACCGAGGGACAGCTCGGTGGATAGGATATTGGTATGTAGATAGGCTGGAAAATTGGGCGGGGATCCTGGATTCAGGATTCAATCCTGGACCCGGGAGCGGCGCGGGCTTGGAGGGCCGAAGGGCCTGTTCCTGTGCTGTATTGTTCTTTGTTCTTTGTTCTTTGTTCTATCATGTCACATACTGAGCAGTATTGAGTGAAACTAGCACAGACCAGACAACACAATAAAGTTAATTTAAACAATAAATGATATGAATAGTTTGTTCTGAAGAAATGATACTATTTTGAAAGTGATTAATTCATAGTCTTTGAAGAATTTCCCTGATTCAATGTGACGTTTTATTGGTGTGGAATATCGATCCACTTTTCAGCGCCGGCAGCTGCAACTGTAGATGGATGAAAAACAACTAACTGGCAAACGTCAGGTAATATCTGTCATGGTAAAACAAACAGTTTTATAAATAATGGTAATATTTGACATCATGCCTCCGTCCTGAGATCTTTGGGATAATCCAAAATAAATCATACATTCAGAAATTAAATAAAGCGAAATTGAGTGTGCAGGAACAGACTGAAATTGTGAATTATAACTTTCTATGCAATAGCTCTGCATCTGCACAGTGAGATATAAGGAACAAGGAAAGAGGACACTGCTTTTCCGAGGCTTTGATCTGGTGCAATGCTGCGCCAGTGTTCCTTTTTTGCTTTCGTTCTGGGGATGTCGGCTTCAGAGGAAATGTTTTCATTTGTTGTCCAACTTAAATTTCATTTGGCTCCGGGGTGCTGAGAATTCATTAACCACTGAAGCCCATGTGTTTGTTGCTTGTTGTGGTTTGTGATGTATGTTTCCGTGGGTGTGTGGCTGTGTGTTGTTTAAGAGAGATTCTGTGTTTCTCTCTGTAAGTCTGTGTTGCAGTACATGGATAAGAATGTGCAAGTATATGGGTTTGTGTGTGTGTATTTGTGAATGTTTCTTTGTGCCTGTGAGCATGTGTGTAAGTTTGTCAGTGTGTGAATGAGTGTGTAGGTGTCAGTTTATATCTGTGTGTATGTGTGTGCGTGTCTGCAGGGATGTGTATAGGATGTCCGGATGTGTCTATGTGTATGATTATGTATCTGTATGTCTGGGTGTGAATGTTTCCATGCTTATATCTCTTTCTGTATTGCTGTGTGTGTCTGTGTGAATGTTTTTGTGAGATTATGCTTGTGATTGTGTTTTTGTGTGGGAATGTCAGCAGCTGTGTGAACAAAGAACAAAGAAAATTACAGCACAGGAACAGGCCCTCCAACACTGCACCAACCATGCTGCCCGACTGAACTAAAAACCCCTACCCTTCCGGGGACCGTATCCCTCTATTCCCATCCTATTCGTGTATTTGTCCAGTCGCCCCTTAAAACTCACGATCGTATCTGCTTCCACTACTTCCCCCCTGGCACCGAGTTCCAGGCACTCACCACCCTCTGTGTAAAAAAACTTGCCTCGTACATCTCCTCTAAACCTTGCCCCTCGCACCGTAAACCTATGCCCCCCACTAATTAACACTTCCACCCTGGAAAAAAGCTTCTGACGTTCCACTCTGTCCACACCCCTCATAATCTTGTAGACTTCTATCAGGTCACCCCTCAACCTCCGTCGTTTCAGTGAGAACAAACCAGGTTTCTCCAACCTCCCCTCATACCTAATGCATTCTATGCGAGGCAACATCGTGGTAAGTTTTTTCTGTACCGTCTCCAAAGTCTGCACATCCTTCTGGTAGTGTGGCGACGAAAATTGAACACTATATTCCAAATGCAGCCTAACTAAGGTTCTATAAAGCTGCAACATGACTTGCCAATTTTTAAACTCAATGCCCCGGCCGATGAAGGCAAGCATGCCGTAGGCCTTCTTGACTTCCTTCTCCACCTGCGTTGCCACTTTCAGTGACCTGTGTACCTGTGCACCCAGATCCCTCTGCCTATCAACACACTTAAGGGTTCTGCCATTTACTGTATATTTCCTATCTTTTCTAGACCTTCCAAAATGCATTACCTCATATTAGTCCGGATTAAACTCCATCTGCCATTTTTCTGCCCAAGCCACCAACCGATCTATATCCTGCTGTATCCTCTGATGGCCCTCATCGCTGTCTGCAAATCCACCAACTTTTGTGTCATCCGCAACCTTACTGATCAAACCAGTTAGTAATTCGTCCAAATCATTTATATATATTACGAGCAGCAAAGGTCCCAGCACTGATCCCTGAGGAACGCCACTTGTCAGTCCTCGATTCAGAAACACACCCTTCCACTGCTACCCTCTGTCTTCTATGACCCAAGCCAGTTCTGTATCCACCTTGCCAGCTCACCTCTGAGACTGAGATTATAAAGCAGAAATATATTCAACCTTAGTATTGGAATCAATTTAACCAACCCGTGCGTTCGGGTTTTAATCGTTCCAGAAATAAATGAAGTAACATTTACCGTGTGTGTGTGTTTGTTGTGGGTTAAGGAATGGTCATCCTGCTTCACCAGAGTCAACAGTGAAACTTTCCCTGATAAATATGTGGGAACTTTTGTTGAAGTTGATAACTGGCAGGGTAAACAGGGGCAGGGTGCGAGAGTGGAGGTCGAGCATTTGGATTCCAATGGAGCTGCTCTCTGTGTCACCGAAACCTGTGGAATTGTAGAACAAGAGCTGCAACATGGGAATAGTTTGTTTTGAACTTATTTTTTGGTCGAGAACAGACAAAATGTGGATAAAGGTTGTAATTGTCTTTTAAACTGTTTGTGTTTTCAATGTTCAAAGAATCAATCTGTGAAATTGAGACAATTATCTTGGAAACATTAAAAAACCGTCAGCAAGATCCAGTGCATCACAGAATTCACTGCAGAAGGAGGCCATTCGGCCCATTGAGTCTGCACCAACCACAATCCCACCCAAGCCCTATCCTCATAACCCCATGCATTTTATCCTAGCTGGTCCCCCTGACACTAAGGCGCAATTTAGCATGGCCAATCCATCTAACCCGCACATCTTTGGAGTGTGGGAGGTAACTGGAGCACCCGGAGGAAACCCACACAGACACAGGGAGAACCTGCAGACTTCACACAGACAATGACTGAAGCCGAACCCCGAATCGAACCCCGGTTCCTGGCGCTGTGAGGCAGCAGTGCAAACCACTGTGCCACCGTGCAAGATTAAATATTGACAATGTCAATGACACAGGAATTACAGAGTGCAGCACAGTTTACCCACTCCCATTCTGAATGGGATTAGTGTCTGATAACTGCACCAAATGTGCACATTACAGTCTGAGATAATCTCCTGACAATATCTCCCATGGGGAGTGACTGAACAGAGTTCATGTACATGTCTGGTGATAAAAGTGTTAATTCACCAGCCAAGGTTCCAGTTACAAACTTCAATCCCTGACAATATTGTTCAATATCCACACTTCAGCAAGTGGTTCCCAGATGCAGACATGGGAGTTACTGAACTTGTCTGAGGCTCACAAAGAGCGCACACACACAGTTCTCTCTCTGGAAAGTTATCTTTGCTGTTCCCTTTTGAAAGGAGGATGAAGAGTCTGTTGCTGAGAACACTGACAACACATTGCTGTTTAAACAATGGTTTGTAGCAATCTTTCCTTCAGTGTGGAGACTACTACTGCAACAGTTTTCCAGCTGGGAATCCCAAGGAAACCAGGTAAGCAGGAAACTCACAGCCTGGCTGGAGGGGCTGATTGAATGGGGAGGGAAGGGGGCAGGAATGAAGGGTTTGGAACGGACTGTCGAAGATCTTCACAATTCAGGATTTCACTGTAACCGGTGGAGCAGCAATGTTTATGAATTGAAATGTTCACACGAACACTGTCAGTCCCAGTCTGGATCCCTGCAGCGACTTCAGCTCTCTCTCTCCATTTGGACTGAACTATTTATTAAACAGCCTGAAACAGATTAAAGATGAAACAGGAAATAAACAAATTGAACAACAAAGTAACAAGAGACTGGAGTTAATGGGACAAATCTTTTGGTCGTTGGATCGCCAGAGACCAGACACACAACTGAAGATGAGCATCAGGAACCTCTGGCTGTCCTGATGCACTGATCCACATAGGAATTGACCCAGAGCTATTAACCTTTATTGGGGAATACCTCCCCACTAGCCCTTGAACAAATCTGACTAAGCCTCCCAACCCAGCCTCACCCTGCCCCCAACATCTCCTAACCTGACATAGAAACATAGAAGATCGGAGCAGGAGGCGGCTATTTGGCCCTTCGAGCCTGCTCTGCCATTCATCACAATCATGGCTGATCTTCCAACCCAATAGCCTGATCCTGCTTTCCCCCCATAACCTTTGATCCCATTCACCCAAAGTGCTATATCTGGCAGCCTCTTGAATACATTCTTGATCAATCCCCTGACTGAAACTCATCACCACAGAACCAACCCCACCACACTACCCTCTCCAAAGTTATTAACCAACGCCAACCCTCCAACATACAACCCCATCTGACTAGACCCCAACACATGACAAACTCCCAGCCACCACCCAAATTCCCAATTGACCCTCCAACCCAATACAACTCGACCACCCTCCCAACACCCATAACTAATTCTCCAACCTCTCGCCAGCTCCCTGACTGACCATTCATCCAGCAATAAACCAACGCATTCACTCCACCATTCAACCAAAACTTATGGAGCTCCCCGGCATCATTGTGCTGGAAATAGGGGGTGTAATCTCTCTTCCCTGACACTAATTTGCTCTGATGGAGCACCCCGGGGTCACTGTGCTGTTAATAGGGTGTGCGTTCTCTCTTGCCCGACTCTACTCTGCTCTGATGGAGCTTCCCACGGCCAGTGTCCTGGAAATAGGGTTTGTGCTCTCTCTACCCCAACTCTACTGTGGTCTGATGGAGCTCCCCAGGGTCACTGTGCTGTCAATAGGGTGTTCTCTCTCACCTCGCCGACTCTGCTCTGATCTGATGGAGCTCCCTGGAGTCACTATGCTGTGAATAGGGTGTCTGCTCCCTCTTCCCCAACACGACTCTGATGTAGCTCCCTGGAGTCAAAGTGCTGTAAATTGGGTGTGCGCTCTCTCTTCCCCGAGTCTGCACTGATGGAGCTCCTGGGGTCACTGTGCTGTAAATAGTGTGTGTGCTTTCACCTCCCCAAGATATTCTGCACTGATGGAGCTCCCCTGGGTCATTGTGCTGCAAATAGTGTGTGTGCTCTCTTTTTCCCAACTCTGCTCTGATGGAGCTCCCTGGAGTCACTGTCCTGAAGACCCCGGAGAAATATGCAGGAATTTCCGGTTTGGAGAATTTTCACACATACCGACAATCTGCTGACCGTTGCTGCTGCTTGGAAGATTCTGGACAATTTATATTTTAAATTCCATTTACATTTTAATTATTGCACTAAACATTAACACAAGCACTCGCCAGATAAACTCCAGACTCCTGCAGGTCAGTATGAGGCGGTGGAAAGCAGAAACAGATTGGTCTGTGAAGTTGTTTGAATGCAGGTACAGAATCCTCAGTGACTGGTTTGTACTGAGAGCGGAGGCGAGATCCTCAGCACAAGAATCTCTGAGAGCGTTTTCATCCAGATTAGAGAGAGAAAATTAACAGGAATCAGACTAAATCCCCAGTATTTTAAATAACATTGAATAACAACAGTAAAGTATTTTATGAGAGACATTCAAAACACAACTTGCATTTTTATAGAATGAGGAAATACTCAATGCTGAAAATGAAATATGAATAGAATATGGTGGAAATGCTCAGCTGGTTGGGTAAATATTTGTGAAGAGAGAAACAGGGTTAAAGTTTTAGCTTTCATTGGAACTGGGAAATGGCAGTGAATTGACAGGTTTGAAGTGACAGCGGTGGGTGGGGCAGAAACAAAGAAAGGACAAACTGGAATTACAGGAGTGATTAAATGATGAATGTGATGATGGGACAAGACAAATCACAGGATTCCCATGTCCTTACTCAGAGTGGCTCGGGAGCGACATGGGATGGTCAGTGTTTTGGGAATGCAGTATGTGGTGAGGTTGAAGATAATGGCTGTGACTTTACCAGAAGCTCTGAAGTCCCAACATGGGGATTGGAAATGAGTGGTGTGTCCGTGTGGGCAGGATAGGCAGAGTTATGAAGGTGATATTGTCAGAGGCGGACAATTTACGGCTGGCAGGCAGGGGGGAGCTGTCCACTCAGGAAGCCTGGGTATTGGGCAGTCCCGGTTCAGGCAATGCTGGCACCATCTCCAAAGGCAGCCAGCAGCACTTTCAAACACAGCAGCTCTGGAGGGAGCAGCGAGGCAGCTCTGCTTACTGAATGAGGGGCTGAAATAACAGAAAGCAGGGCAAGGGTTCATCCCCAATCACTAATTCCTCCCTGGAGGGGCTCCTCCCGGCTGCTTGGGATCGGAGGGAGGTGCTGTTCCCTCAGGATGAAAGGAGATTATCCCATCGATACCAGCCAGTCTGGATGGAGATTGCTGGGAGGTGAGCAGGTTTGAGACACGTGGTTGCAGTGTGGAAAAGGATCAATGTCCTGATGTGTTCTGACAAGGTGAGTGCAGCACAGCCTGATATATGAATAAGGATGAGAGTGAAATTGTAGAAAGAACATCTCCACCCAGACACTGGCAATGCAAAGGCAGCAGCATTGACTGTCAGAGACATGTCCGTTAGACTATCACCAGCAGAGGCGAGAGCAGGGTTTACCAACATATTCACGTGGGCAAACACATGGCAATGTTTTTCTCACTCAAGGGGCCGATGAGTAAATTTCAGAAAGAAGACGTTCGGCACAGCAGAAATTTCAATTAAAAACTAGGCTGAGATATGAAAAGAAACAACTTGCTGAGCACAATAATGAGTAATAAATAAAGATGAGAATTAGAGTTTAATCCTCATCGATCACAGATTGTTTCTCTCCAACATTTGCTGCAGATTGGCTCAAAAACCCAGCAGCAGCAAACATGGGAAAGAAACGGCATGTGATTGGAGGAGCAGCTCCATGTAGATTCTTCCATTCAAACTGAACTGTGTGACTGAGATTTTGGAAACTCACTCCGGGGGCCACATTGAGGGGCTTCGAGGGTCACATTCAGCCCTTGGTCCACACGTTGGACAACCCTGGGTTAATGCATGTGTTTGGTGAGTGAGTAATAATGTGTGCGTTTGGAAAAAGAGCAAACAATGTCAGGGAATGAGTGGAGAAGAGTGGAGACACCTAGATCTTGCCATTCTTACGCCAATGGAAGATGAAGTGCTGCATCAGGAAGGCCTGGGGCAGAGTGGGCAATCGCTGCTGGTGAGATGGGTTGTGGAGCTGAGAGAGTGAGTGGCCTAATGAATGGGCACAGGAGAGCCTCTGGTGTGTACAAAACATAGAGCTTGTGTATCCATCACTGGTCACAGAGAGCAGTCTGAAGGACGTATTGGGATAGGAACAAAATAACTAGCAGCAGCAGAAGGCCATTCAGCCCCTCGAACATACTCCATCACGGCTGATCTAATTCTCATCTCAACTCTTTTCTCTGTCGCTTCCCCTTGATTCTCTTCTCAATCCAAAATCATTCCAAACACAGCTTTGAATATATTCAATGACTCTGCCTCCACTGGTCTCCGGGGAGAGAATTCCACTGACTAGCGACCATCTATAAAATACATGTCTCCACATTCAATCTTATGGGACTGGCAATTACATTTTAAAATTTGTCCCCTTGTTCTGGTCTCTCTTCCAAGAGGAAACAGCCTCTCAGCAGCCACCCTGTCTCATCCCCTCACAAACTTATTTGTCTCAATGCAATCACCTTTTAATCTTCTGAATTTGAATAGATATTGCTCCTATCTGCTCAAATTTTCCTCATAAAATAAACCTCTCCATCCCAGGGATCAGTCGAGTGAACTCTCTCTGAACTGGTTCCAACACAATTCTATCCTTTCTTAAGTAAGGTGCCCAACACTACACACATTACTCCAGTTGTGTTCTGATGAAGGTTGTGCAAAACTGCAGCAGATCTTCCCTTCTCTTACCTTCCTTTCCTATTGCAATAAGAACGTTAAGAAATAGGAACAGGAGTCAGCTATTCAGTCCTTCAAATCCGCTCCATCATTCAATGTGATCATGGCTGATCTTCTCCTTCAACACCACTTCCAGCATTATCCCTGCATTCCTTGATGTTTTTAATAAATAGAAATCTATCGCGCTCAGTCTTGCACAAACTCAATGACTGCTCCCCGCAGCTCTCTGAAAAATTCCAAAGGTTCACCAGCATTCTAATGGAAAACAAATAGTCCTCATCTCAGCCTAAATAATTGCCCATTATTCTCAGACTGTGTCCCAGGTTTTATACCCTCCAGCCAGGGGAAACATCCATTCTGCATCTGGCCGATTGAGTCCCGTAAAATTGTATATGTTTGAATAAGATCTGCTATCATTCTTCTGAAGGCCTGAGAATAAAGTTTTTTTTGTTCCTCATAGGGCAACCCATCTGTCACTGGCCCTATTTTAGTGAACCTGCCTTCCATGTCAAGTACATCTTTCCTTCGGTCTGGAGATCAAAACTGTACACAATACTCCAGGTGTGGTCTCAGCAAGGCTGTATATAATTGCAATGAGACATCTTTGCTCCTAAACTCAAATCTCTGCGATTAATGGCTAACAAACCATTTGTTATCTTAATTGCTCACATCTTAACTTTCAGTGCTTCATGATCAAGGACATCAAAATAACTTTGGAGTTGTCTTAATTTGTTTTTTCCTACAAAATTGGATAACCTCATACTTTTCCACGTTGTTGTCCACCTGGCAAACGTTTGGACACTCCCTGAGCCTCTCGACAACCCCTTGAAATATCTTTGCATCCTCCTCACAATTCAGATTTCCACTTAGTTTTCTATCATTTTCAAATTTGGAAATATTATATTTGATCCCCACATCCATATCATTGATACAGATTGTGAATAGCTGAGACCCAAACACTGATCCCTGGGCTACTCCACTAGTTAGGGGCTGTCAACCCAAAAAATAAGCCATTTATTCCAACTCCTTGTTTTCTGTCCATTAACCACTTCTCAATCCGTGCCAGTATTACACTCAATCCCATGTGCTCCAATTTTCTTTAATAACATCTCGTGTGTGAATTTATCAAAAGCTTTCTGAAAATTTAAATATATCATATTCACCAGTTCCCCTTGTCTATTTTGCTAGTTACATCGCCAGAAACAGTCGAACAGGATTGCTAAACATGATTTCATAGAATTCCTAGTGTAGACGGAGGCCATTCAGCCCATCGAGATACTCTGATGGAATATATTACCAAGGTCTGCACCCCATAATCTCAAATTTACGAGGGCTAATCCACCTAACATACATATCTTGGGACACCAAGGACAATTTTACCATGGCCAAACCATCTACCATGCATCTCTTTGGAGTGTGGGAGGAAACCCATGCAGGCACGGGGAGAATATACAGACTACACACAGACATTCACCCAAGGTTGGAATTGAAACTGGGCCCCTGGCGCTGTGATGCAGCAATGCTAACCACTGTGTCACCATGACAGCCTTTCATAAATCCATGTTGGCTCTGTCTAATCCGGCCAAATTCCAAAGTGTTCTTTATCACTTCCTTTATTATAGATTACTATCGGATTTTCCATACTATCAATGTCAGACTAACAGATTCTAACTAACAGGACCAAATTCCCCTCCAATTCAATTTTCAAGTTTGCTGATGACACCACCGTAGTGGGTCGGATCTCAAACAATGATGAGACAGAGTACAGGAATGAGAAAGAGAATCTGGTGAACTGGTGCTGCAACAATAATCTCTCCCTCAATGTCAACAAAATGAAGGAGATTGTCATTGACTTCAAGAAGCGTAAAGGAGAACATGCCCCTATCTACATCAAAGGGAATGAAGTAGAAAGGATTGAGAGCTCCAAGTTTTTAGGTGTCCACATCACCAACAAGCTGTGACCGACACTATAGTTAAGAAAGCCCACCAACGCCTCTATTTTCTCAGAAGACGAAGGTAATTTGGTATGTCAGCTACGACTCTCATCAACCTTTACTGATGCATCATGGAAAGCATTCTTTCTGGTTGTATCACAGTTTGGTATGGCTCCTGCTCTGCCCAAGACCGCAAAGAACTACAAAAGGTCATGATGTAGTCCAATCCATCATGCAAATCAGCCTCCCATCCATTGACTCCGTCTACACTTCCTGCTGCCTCGGCAAAGCAGCCAGCATAATTAAGGACTCCACACACCCCAGACATTCTCTCTTCTTCCTTCGGGAAAAAGATACAAAAGTCAAGTCACGTACCAACCGACTCAAGAACAGCTTCTTCCCTGCTGCTGCTGAATAGACTTACCTTGCATTAAGTTGATCTTTCTCTCTACTCTAGCTATGACTGTAACACTACATTCTGCACTCTCGCATTTCCTTCTCTATGAACGATATGTTTTGTCTGTATAGCGCGCAAGAAACAATATTTTTCACTGCATATTAATACATGTGACAATAATAAATCAAATCAAATCAGATCTGCAGTTGCCTATTTTTCCATAACCCCACATATTTACATCACTAATCCCCCTAACCTACACATCTTGGACACTAAGGGGCAATTTAGCATGGCCAATCCACGTAACTTGCACATTCTTTGGACTGTGGGAGGAAACAGGAGCAACCGGAGGAAACCCACACAGACACAGGGAGAACGTGCAAACTCCACACAGACAATCGCCCTAAGCGGGAATGAATCCAGGTCCCTGACACTGTGAGGCAGCAGTGCCAACTATGGTGCCACATCTTCGCTTAATCTAATAGTCCTTTATTTAGCAATGGTTGGAACACTTCTGCTGCTGTTTTTTCAAATGAAAGGAATTGAGTTTTGTTGGAAACAGCACACATTTGCACATCCCCATGTCTAAAATACATGGTGGTGGAGTCTCTCTGTTTGTCACAAATGACAGTACAGTGGCGGTGGTGAACTTAGTTCAAATGATCAAGATGCAGAATCAGTTTGGGTAGAGATAAGAATTAGCAAAGTTAAAAGATCACTTCTGGGAATCATTTCTAGGCCCTGAACAATAGACATCATCTCTGACAAAGGAGAGAGGAAAAATAATGGGGTCTTGTAAAAGCTGTGAGATTTTGTGTTTTGCACTGGAACGTGCTTCTCCAAGAAACTCCTTGAATATATTCTGCGGACTAATCTTCTATTCAACTTTTGACTATCTGATTCATGCAATCGAGATGCTTTTTAAAAGACCTAATTCAGGAGCGATTTATACAGTAAATGGAAGAACCCATAGGAACATTGACATATAGAGGGTCTGTGCATACTGGTCCACAGATCCCTGAAAGTGGCAACACAGGTGGATAAGGTGGTCAAGAAGGCAGACAGTATGCTTGTCTTCATCGACCAGAACATCGAGTATAAAAGTGGCATGTTATGCTAAAGTTGTCTGAAAATTTAGTTAGGCCACCTTTGGAATACTGCCTGCAGTATGTTCACCACACGACCAGAAGGATCTGGATGCTTTGGAGAGGGTGCAAAGAACGTTTACCAGAATGTGGCTTGGTCAAGGCGGACTAAGGTGTGAGGAGAGGTTGGATAAACATGGATAGTTTTCACTGCAAAAAGGGAGGCTGAGGGGTGACCTGATAGAGGTGTACACTATTCTGAGAGGCATCAGTATGGTGGATACTCAGAGACTTTTCCCCAGGGTGGAATGATCAACTACAAGAGGGCACAGGATGAAGGTGAGAGGGGCAAAGTTTAGGGGAGACCTGTGGGGTAAGTTTTCACACAGAGGGTGGTGGGTGCCTGGAATGCACTGCCAATGGAGGTGTTGGAAGCAGGCGTGTTACCAATGTTCAAGCTGTATCTTGATAAACACATGGACAGGAGAGGAACAGAGAATGGAAACCGCGTATGGGCAGTAAGTACTGGGTCTGGATAAGGATTAGGAGTCACCGAAGGCCTGGTCGGCTGAAGGGCCTGTTACTGTGTTGTATGGTTCTTTGTTCTTATTTGTATACAAAGATTAAGATCACCTGTGATGATTGCAGTATGCTTTTACAAGACCACATTATTTTTCTTCTCTACTATGTCAGAGATGATGTCTATTGTTCGGGGCCGAGAACTGATTCCCAGAAGTGATCTTTTAACTTTACTAATTCTTATCTCTCCCCAAACTGATTCTGCATCTTGATCATTTGAACCAAGTTCACCTCTCGCCACTGTACTGTCATTTGTTACAAACATAGAGGCTCCAAAACCATGTCCTGTCCTCCATTCACTGTCACCTATTCACTCTCCTCCTTTTCACAAATCAATGGATGCTATGTCCAGGGACAGTCGTGCACCTCGGAGGAGGAGGAGAGGACCTCAAAGGGTGGACCATAACATTATTGCCCTGCACCCTCGACATAACGAATTGTGGGAGAGACATCCCATTGCTGAGGGATGAGAGAGAGAAGCAACAGGAGTCAGAGTAAAAGCAGTTCTTCTTCTTCAAATACCAGGGGTCAAATTATATTGTTGAATATGCAGTCATTATAAACACAATCTCACACAGTCTGCTACTTACTACAGTTCCTGTATTTTACAGTCTAGATTCCTCAGAGCAACAGGCAGCAGTCTCAATCCTGAATCTCCCAGTTTATTGTAACCCAGATTCAGATCCATCAGTGAGCGGTTTGTCCTGAGAACAGGGGCCAGGTCCTCGGCACAAGAATCTGTGAGAATATTTCCTTTCAGACTGGAGACGAGGGAGAGAAAAATAACAGGAATCAGGGTAAATTCCCAGTCTATTTAAGAATAAGCTTATAAACAATAATAATGTACAGTGCGGGACATTCAAGAAACACAACTTCAGTTGATACAGAAGGCAAAATACTGTTCATGCTGTAAATGTGAAATATGAATAAAATATGCTGGAAACTCTCAGCAGAACAGGCAGTATCTGTGACGATAGAAACAGATTTAGCTTCAGTTCAATTAGCTATAATTAAAACTTGGAAGTAGCAGAGAGTTAAATTGTTTTAAGTGACAGGGAGCTGGGGATGGGCAGGTGACGAAGAAAGATAAAAGTGGATAAAAGATAAAATATAAAAGTTTACTCTCTGGAGCGGAGGAGGCTGAGGGGAGACTTAATAGAGGTTTATAAAATGATGAAGGGGATGGATAGAGTGAACGTTCAAAGACTATTTCCTCGGGTCGATGGAGCTATTACAAGGGGGCATAACTATAGGGTTCGTGGTGGGAGATATAGGAAGGATATCAGAGGTAGGTTCTTTACGCAGAGAGTGGTTGGGGTGTGGAATGGACTGCCTGCAGTGATAGTGGAGTCAGACACTTTAGGAACATTTAAGCTGTTATTGGATAGGCACATGGAGCATACCAGGATGATAGGGAGTGGGATAGCTTGATCTTGGTTTCAGATAAAGCTCGGCACAACATCGTGGGCCGAAGGGCCTGTTCTGTGCTGTACTGTTCTATGTTCTATGGAAGTGCCGGAGTGATTAAATGACAAAAAGGATGATGGTGAAAGGGAAGCACAGCATCCCCATGTCCTTACCCTGAGTCACTAGGGAGGTACACGGGATGGTCAGAGGCTCAGGAATGGAGTGTGTGGTTTTGTTGAAGATAATGTGAGAGAAACCTTTTTTATGCTGCCAGTGGTACGGGTCTGGAAGGTACAGCCGTGAAGTGTGATGGAGGCAGGCTGAATCGAGGCATCACAGAGGGCAGTCGATTAATATTCAAATGAAACAATGTGCAAAGATACGAGGAGAAGACAGAAGAATGAGAGAAATTCTAAATACTAGTTTGGTGAGCTGGTGCTTAGCCTCGTGGTTCTCCGTAACAGTTCTGTGAAGATAATGGTTGGAAATGTATCGATATTTTAACTGGAAGCTGGTGATGATGCAGTGTCGACAGGGTGAGGTAATTTAGCCAGTGTCCACAAAGGGCCATTGGTGTCTCTCTCAGGTAGAATCACAGAATTGTTCCACAGCAGAAGGAGACCATTCGGCCTGTGCTGTCTGCACTGACTCTCTGAATGAGCAATTTACTAAGTGTCATTCCCCCAAATTCTCCCCATAACCCTGCACATTCTTCCTTTTCAGATAACAATCCAATTCCCTTTGGAAAGTTTCAACTGACCGTGTCACCACCACACTCTCAGACAGTGAATTCCAGCCCTGAGCCACTCGCTGCAGGGGAAGGCCCGGTTCAGGCAATGCTAGCACCAGCAGCAATTTCATAGGCAGCAGCTCTGGAGAGACCAGTGAGGAAGACCTGGTAACTGAATGCAGGGCTGAAATGGGAGGAGGAAGATTAAACTCAATTCAATGATGCACTTGAGAACACTTGGCAGTATTCCCCAAGGCTACGTGAGTTTGGAGCAAATTTCTGTTCTCTCAGGACTGGAGAGTATCTGCCACATCAAACCAAGCAAATGTGGATGGAGATTTCCCGAGACCTGAGCAGGTGTGGATTATGTGGTTGCAGCGAAGCAAAAGGGTGAATAACCTATGTTCTGACAAGATGGTGAAACATCTTGTAGCATGTCATCTGAGGCATAGGGGGTCGAATGAGAATGAAAGTGAAATCGCAGAAAGGTCATCCCCACACAGACGCAGGCAATGCCCAGGCAGTAGCATCGACAGTCAGAGACATGCCAGCCTCTCTCTGCAGGGTTCTGGTTAGTCAGAGATAACTCATGCACTGTGAGAATGGAATGGTCATGATGTGGAGATGCCGAAATTGGACTGGGGTAAACACAGGGAGAAGTCTCACAACACCAGGTTAAAGTCCAACAGGTTTATTTGGTAGCAAAATCCACTCGCTTTCGGTGCGCTGCTCCTTCGTCAGGGGCCGAAAGCTAGTGGGTTTTGCGACCAAATAAACCTGTTGGACTTTAACCTGGTGTTGTGAGACTTCTTACTGAATGGAATGGTCACAGGCAAGAGGATTTCCCTGTGGAGACATGATGGGCAGTCAGGTTGTCACCAGCTTAGGCTTGTGTCTTTGATGGGAGAGAAACAATGGGAATTTATGTGCCTGTAGAAGAGAGCACAAAACTTCAGAAAATGAACTAAAAACGGTGGCAGCGTCCAGATCCTGTAATCCTTACACCTTGAGTGAGCAACGCTGGAGCTGGGAGAACAGCAGACAGGGTGAGAAATCGCTGATTGTGATATTGGTTATGGAGCTGAGAGTGAACAGTCGAATGGATAGGCTCAGGTGATTCTCTGGCACACACAACATAGACCCTGTGTGCCTATCACTGGTCACATGGAACAGGCATGTGTTGGAATGTACATTTTGTTACAAACTATGACCTTGAGAAATAAACTGAATATTGAATTCGATGATCAGATATGAACAAAATGAATGGTGGATCAGGCTCGAAGGGCTGAATGGCCGACTCCTGCTTCTAGTTTCTATTTTCATCATGTTCCTATGCAGGTTATGCTGTCGGCACCGTGCTAATGTGTAGCTGGTGTCCTTTATTGTTACTGAAGCTGTATAATTGACATCATGTTGATTTTAATCTGAACTAATGCAGTGTTCTGTTGTTTCAGTGTTCCCCTGGGATGGCAGATTAGAACTTGATTGCAGGTGATTGACAGGTTATGACATGTGGCTGAGGGACTGCTATGTTTCACAGAGCATACCAGTTTTAGTTTTACTTTCAGAAGCTGCTGGAATTTGAGACATGATGTGGAGATGCCAGCGTTGGACTGGGGTAAACACAGTAAGAAGTTCAACAACGCCAGGTTAAAGTTGGACTTTAACCTTGCGTTGTTAAACTTCTTACGAAGTTGAGACAAACAGCAATGTTGTCTCCCTCTCTGAAGTTGGAGTTTTTGCTGTTTAAGTGTTGCTGTGTTGGAAGCTGCCAGAGTTACCTCTCTGAGGTTGCATCCTTCTCTAAAAACAGCTGTCGGTTGGCTGTCCAGATGTGTTAAAAAGCTGGAAATCGGCAACACATGAGCATCCTTGTTTTTGTGCTAACTGATGTTGGAGAAGCGTGCATGTCTGTGGGTATTGCTTTACATTGAAACAACAGAGATAGCGAGCTGTTCAGAGTTATACTGTGTCCCGTTTAAGTCTTGCAATTGGTAAAGGTTACACTAATTCTTGTTGTTATATTCTGACTGCATTCTTCAATAAACTGTGTTCAATAAAAGCATCCTCGTGGGTCACTTGATTCATACCTGGAGTGACACACCTCATGCTCATCAATGCCAAAATCAAACGTAAAACCAAGGGTCTCAGCTGACTTCACAAAACATCTTGGAGTTTCTGGTCTGCGTCTTAACAATTGCCTCCATTCACCCTTTCCTCTTTCTCACAAATCAAGGGTTGTGTGACTGGATGACATCTGTCCCCCCCGATGAGCATGTGAAAGGGTCCACATAGAGTCACTGTCACATTATTCCCCTACATCCACGGCACAAAAATCAATGGGATTGACATTCCATTGCCTTGGGATCAGAGAGAGAAATAACAGGAATCAGCGAAAATTCAGGTTCTGGTTCATCGCTTCCAGCTGGAGCTGTTATAGAGTTCTTCAGCACAGAAAGAGGCCTTTCGGCCCACCGTGTCTGTGTCAGCCATCAAGCACCAATCTATTCTAATCCATTTTCCAGCACTTACTCCATAGCTGTGACATTTCAAATGCTCATCTAACCGCTTCTTAAATGTTGCGAGTGTTCCCGACTCCACCCGCTGTCAGACACGAAGATCCAGATTCCCACCACCCTCTGGGTGAAAAAGCTTTTCCACAGAACCATAGAATCCAGACGGTGCAGAAGGCGGCCAATCACCCCATCCACTCTCCGAAAAAGCATCTTAACCAGGCCCACACAACCGCTTCACCCTGGACATTTACCATGGCAAATCCACCTAAACTACACATCTTGGGACACTAAGGGACAGCTTAGCATGGTCGATCCACCTAGCGTACACATCTTTGGACTGTGGGAGGAAACTAGAGTACCTGACGGAAACCGGCACACACAGGGAGAACATGCAAACTCCACAAAGGCAGTCACCCGAGGCCGGAATTGAACAAAGGTCCCTGACATTGTGAGGCAGCAATGCTAACCACTGTGCCATCTTCAATTCTCCTCTGAAAATCCTGCCAAATGCCTTAAATCTATGCCCCAGGTTACTGACACCTAAAACGAAGGGGAAAAGTTTATTTCTTTAAAACTATGTATGTCCCTCTTCATTTGATACAACTCCACGAAGTAGTCCCCCAGCCTTCCCTGTCTGAGTATAACAACAGGAGCATTGACATACAGAGGGATCTGTGCGTAATGGTCCACTGATCCCTGAAAGTGGCAATACAGGTGGATAACTTGGTCAACAAGGCATGCAGCGTGCTTGCTTCATAGGCCAGGGCATCAAGTATAAAAGTTTGCAAGTAATGTTACACCTGTATTAAACTTTAGTTCTGCCACATGTGGAATATTGCGTGCAGTTCTGTTCACCACACTACCAGAAGGATTTGGATGCTTTGGAGAGGGTGCAAAGAAAGTTTACAAGGATGTTGCCTGGTCTGGTTAAGCTATGAGGAGACGTTGAATAAACTCGGATTGTCTTCACTGGAAACACGGAAGCTGAGGGGGCGACCTGATTGAGATATTAGTATGGTGGATAATTGGAGGCTTTTCCCCAGGATCGAGAGGTCAACTACAAGAGGAGACAGTTTGAAGGCAAGAGGGGAAAGTTTAGAGGAGACGTGCGGGGAGAGTTTTCACAAACAGGTTGGTGGGTGCCTCGAATGCACAGCCAGTGAAGTTGACGGAAGCAGGAACGTTCCCAACGTTCAAGGTTTAGCTTGATAGAAACACGAACAGGAGATGAACAGAGGAATAGAAACCACATATAGGCAATAAGTACTGGGTCTGAAGAAGGATTAGGAGTCACCACAGGCTCGGTGGGCCGAAGGGCCTGTTACTGTGCTTTATGGTTCTTTGTCCTTCTTTGTACATGAAAATTATCACCCGTGATTATTGCAGTAAGCTTTCACAAGAGCCACATTATTTTTCCTTATAAAATGTCGGAGATTGTGACTATTGTCAGGAGCCTACAAATGATTCCCACAAGTGACCTCTAAAACTTGCTAATTCATATCTCGACCCAAACTAATTCTGCATCTTGATCATTTGAACTAAGTTAACCTCTCTCTACTGTACTGTCATCTGTTACTAACAGAGAGATTCCACCACCATGTCCTGTCCTCCATTTACTGTCATCTATTCACTCTCCCCTTCTCACAAATCAATGGATGCTGTATCCAGGGAGAGCCGTGCGCCTCTGAGGAGGAGGAGTGGACCTCAGAGGGTGAACCATAACATTATTCCCCCGCACCCTCAACAGACAGATTTGTGACACTGACATCCCTCCCCTTAGGGATCAGAGAAAGAAATGTCACGAGTCAGTGTAAAAGACGTTTTCCTTATTAATAACTGACGCCAATAGTAATGGACTGATGTTTTTTATACAAATACCAGTGGTCACATTACATTGTTGAATATTCAGTTATTATAGAGACAATCACACAGTCTGCTACTTACTGCAGCTTCTGTATTTTACAGTCTGGATTCCTCAGAGCCTCGGACAGCAGTTTCACTCCTGCAAGTCCCAGTTTATTGAAACCCAGATTCGGATCTATCAGTGAGCGGTTTGTACTGAGAGCAGAGGCCAGATCCTCGGCACAAGAATCGGTGAGATCGTTACCAAACAGACTGGAGATCAGAGAGAGAAAATCAGCAGGAAGTAGGGCAAATTCCCAGTCTTTTGAAACATAAGATCATGAACAATAATAATGAACAGTGTGGGACATTCAGAAAACACAACTTCTGTTCATATAGAAGGCAAAATACGATTGATGCTGTAAATCTGAAATATGAATAAAATATGTTGGAAACTCTCAGCAGGACAAACAGATTTAGTTTCAGTTCAATTAGCCAAAATTAGAAATTGGAAATAATAGTGAGTTCAATTGTTTTAAGTGACAGGGAGTTAGGGATGGGCGGGTGATGAGGAAAGAACAAAAGTGCCGGAGTGATTACATGACAAAAGGGATGATGGTGAAAGAGAAGAACACAGGATTCCTATGTCTTCACACTGAGTCACAGGGAGGGACATGGGATGGTCAGTGGCTCAGGAATGGAGTGTTTGGTGGGGTTGAAGATGATGAGAGAGAAACCTTTTTCACATTGCCAGTGGTTCGAGTCTGGAATTCACAGTCTGGAGGTGTGGTGGAGGTCGGCTGAATCGAAGCAGTCAATAGGGAATTAGATGATTATTTGAATATAAACAGTGAGCGGGGATACGAGGAAAAGGCTGGAGAATGACGCAAATTTCGAATGCTCGTTTGGTGAGCTGGTGCAGACACGATGGGCCAAATGGCCTCATTGTGCACCGTAACAATTCTGTGAAGATAATGGTTGGAAATGTATCGATATTTGAACTGGAAGTTGGTGATGATGCAGTGTGGACAGTGTGAGTAACCATAGCCCTCAGTGAAATTAGTATTTCTCTCCAATAGAGAGAGACAATTGGTTACATGTAGCTTCAGGGACACAACTTAGTAAAAGCGGGGCAATGGGATGAGGTGGGACTCCATGAGCCCCCATAGCCGGTGTGGGGGTCAAACCCACGACATTAACGTCATTCCACATCACACTCTAGACACAGAACAACTGAATTAACTCCACACCACATTATCGGCAACATTAATATCCGAGAGGTGAGGGGAATCCGTCCACTCAGGCAGTACAGGCAGAATCACAGAATTGTTACACCATTCAGCCCATGGTGTCTGCACTGACTCTCCGAATGAGCAGTTCATGAAGTGCCATTCCCCCACATTCTCCCCGTAACCCTGTGCATTCCAGAGTTTAACTACTCTCTGCAGAGGAAGATCCGCTTCAGTCAATGCTGGCACCATACCTGCAGGAAAGTCCATTGTCAACTTGTCGGACTACACACTTCAGCCAGATGGACTTTAACCTGGTGTTGTGAGACTTCTTACCATATTTAAAGGCAGCCAGCAGGACTTTCAAAGGCAGCAGCTCTGCAGAGAACAGTGAGGGAGCCCTGGTTAATGAAGAAAGGGCTGAAATGGCAGAAGACAGATTAAATCCAATTCACTGACACTTCCCTGGAAATGCTCCTCGAGGCTACATGGGTTTGGAGGGAGGTTCTGTCCCCTCAGGATTGGAGGAGATCTGTCACATGAACCCAAGCAAATCTCGGGTAGAAATTGCCGAGGGCCTGAGCAGGCAGCACGTGGTTGCACTGAGGCAAAAGGATCAATAACCTGATCTGTTCTGACAAGGTGAGCGTTAAACTTACAGACTGATGTGTGAATCAGGATGAAAGTGAAATTGTCGAAAGAACATCTGCACCCAGACGCTGGCAATGCCCAGACAGCAGCCTCACTGTCAGGAACATGTCAGCCTCTCTGTGAAGGGTTTCAGTCAGAGATGACTGTTGTACTGCCGAGACTGGGTGACCATCCTGGTGGTCCCACGATGGTCAGTCAGGCAGGCAGCATCATAGCCTTGTGTGTATCTTTGATGGGTGAGTAACAATGGAAATTTATGGGGTTCTGAAAGAGAGTGCAGAACATCAGAGAAGGAGCCAAGAGTGACAGTGTGCAGATTGTGTCATCCTTGTGCAAATGGAAGGTGAAGGGCTGGAGCTGGGAGACCTGGAGGCTGGGTGGGCAATCGCTGATGGTGAGATGGGTTGTGGATCCAGAGAGATTGTGTGAGTGAATGGATGGGCACAGGAGAGACTCTGCTGCTGAGTCCATAACCTGGTGTTTGTGTGTTCACCATTGGTCACATGGAGTTCCAGATTAGGAACAGTCTGCAGGACATGTTGGAATGTGCATTAACCTCGAACATTCCTCACTCTCACAAATCACAATGCGAGAGGGAGGCAAGTGTCTGTCTCGGAAGATGAGGAGGGGTCCTCAAAGGGTGCACTGTCACATTATTCCCCATAACCTCCACCAGAGTAGATACCGTCTCACACGATTAGCAAAGGGGTTACAATCGGGCAGCACAGACAAACCCGAGCAGCTGATAGCGGCAGTAATATGGAACCTGGAATTAAAAGTTTGAGGGTGGCACGGTAGCACAGTGGTTTGCACTGCTGCTTCACAGCTCCAGGGTCCCGGGTTCGATTCCTGGCTCGGGTCACTGTCTGTGTGGAGTTTGCACATTCTCCTCGTGTCTGCGTGACTTTCCTCCGGGTGCTCCGGTTTCCTCCCACAGTCCAAAGATGTGCGGGTTAGGTTGATTGGCCAGGTTAAAAATTGCCCCTTAGAGTCCTGGGATGCGTAGGTTCGAGGGATTAGTGGGTAAATATGTGGGGGTAGGGCCTGGGTGGGATTGTGGTCGGTGCAGACTCGATGGGCCGAATGGCCTCCTTCTGCACTGTAGGGTTTCTATGATTTCTATGAATAGCTGAGTTCACTCACATTCGAGGGAACAGGGCATTGCCAGCTTCAGGAAGATGAAATGTGACTGGAGTCTTTAACAATGCATCAGATACTGGAACTGTACATAACGTATTTTAACGGCTGGTGGGGTTTACAAAGGCTACGTGTATCCAAACACAAAGGATACAATCCAGGCCAGCAGTGTTACCATGTCTCAGGTATGAGAACAAATATCATCCTCCACAGGGATTGGTGACCTTCATGGAGAGTCACAGACAGCACATTAGCCACAGGAAATACACATGAACCTGCATGTTATCACCACCTCCATGAACTCTGTGGAACACAGGCTACGGGAGGGCTGGGAAAATATGACGAGTCACTGTCAGAACCTCCCCAGCTCAGCAGGGAGGGTTCAGTTTGCCCTGAATGGATATAGGAGCGGCTGCCTGCAACATTTGGGTGCTCCTTTCAGATGCTTCCTGGGCAGTGGTCCTCTTCTAATCTGACTGTGACACACAACGCTATGTTCAGAGTGACAACTCCATCATCTGTGCAGTGAACCCACAGTCGGCCGGATCCTTCCAGGACTCATAAAATCCGAGGACAAAGGCCACGGTCTTCGAAATTCTCAGAGCAGAGAGGTAAAGATCCTGTCTGTAGCTCCGTGGAAAGTGCAGGGATGGCGGTGGTTGTCATGGTAGGGTTGCTTCCTTGGGTTTCACGGGGTTATACTTTGTTATTATTGGTCACCTTGTGTGTTTTCAATAGATTCTGAGATGGTGCAACACTATAAAAATCCTTCCCCACGTTACTGGATCTTTAACAGTTCACTGGGAATGTGAGATGGGAAATACAACACTGATTGAGGTCAATACATTTCCAATGTCTGTCTCACGTAGTGACGGCTCCAGAGAAATGGTAAAACATTCACAGAAACAGCAACAGGCCTGCAGAAGGTGGAGGATTTATCACATTGAATGGGTGTGCATGTAAGACGCATGCAAAACATGTCTGTATTACTGAATCTCGATCCTCCCAACATATCCCACGGTCCCTGGCCTGTGGTCCGTGGGGTTCCTTATTATGAAGTGTCTGGTTAACATTGGATGGCATCACACTTTGTTCAAAGCTGCTGCACTCTAAGTTCAGGTTGTATGGAGCACAGCACAACACCAGGACATTTGAGACTCTTTCTGGGCATTTTGAAGGGTTCCAACAGATCTATCTTTAGAATTCTTCTGGCCTGCTCAATGGTCACACAAGTTGCCCTTTAGCAGCTGTTGTCTCTCTCCTCTGTCAGTGGGTTTGGGTTACACACAGGCACAATTACCCATCCCTTCAGTGGGTAGCGCTGGTCTTAATTTTTTTCATGGGATGATGGCTCCACGGGCAATGCCAATCAATATTTGCAGTCCATCCCCAACTGCCCTTGAGAAGGGGGTGGTGAGCCATCTCCATATATTCTGCAGAGTATCTGGTACAATGTCTATAGGAAGGGACATCCAGGATTATGATCCCACAGTCGTGATGGAAAAGCAATATATTCCAAGTTGGGTGATGTGTGACTTGGAAGGGAATCTGAAGGTGTTCCATTCTTCTGATTTCTTTGCCCACCTCGGTGATAGAAAGTACGCGTTTGGAAAATGCTACCTCAGGAGCCTTGGTGAATTGCTACAGTCCACCTTGTGTGCAGTACACACTGCTGCCACTGTGTGTCAGTGGTGGACAGAGTCAATATTTAATTTGGTGGATGGCTTGCTGATCCAGTGGGCCACTTGGCCCATCGCGTCTGCACCAACTCTTCGAATGAATATTCTACTCAGGCCCTATCTCTGTAACTCCACATATATGGCACACGAATCCCCCGAACCTACACATCTTGAGACACTAAGGGACAACTTAGTATAGCCAATCAACCAAAGCTGCCCATCTTTGGACTGTGGGAGAAAATTGGAGCACGCGGAGGAAACCCACACAGACACTGGGGTAACGTACAAACTCCACACATAGTCACCAAAGGTGGGAATTGAACCCTGGTCCCTGGCGCTGTGAGGCAGCATTGCTACCCGTTCTATCACCGTGTCGCCTAATATTAGCGGTGTGTCCAACATTTGTGGCATGTCTAACACTATTGATGTCTGGATATGACAAGACTGCAGATCTCTGATCTGATCCATTGGTTTTGGTATGATTGACCTCGGTCTATCATTTGCTGCTTCCGCTGTCTGGTCCGCAAATGGCCGTGTGCTGTAAGTTCACCAGGTTCACATCTCATTTATAGATACATTCAAGTCTAATTTGTGAATCTATGTAAAGACAACTAGCCACAGTAACACTCTACTGATTGCTGGGGAAAGCCACTGTAAGCTTCCTCCAACTGAAAGATTACAGTTCGCCACTCCTGTCTGTCTCACAGATAACTCCATATCCATGCTGCCTTCGTCTCTTTCATTTCATGGCTTTAACTTTGCTGACAGGCTGATTATGTGTCTATTAATAGTGGACAGTGTTTCTAATAACACAAATATTGATAGCAACAGTACTTTCAGTATCATTGTGTGTGTTGAAAACACTGTCCATTATGAATAGGGATATAATTCCGACTATTCTGTACTGTGATTATTACCAATCGCAGCTGAGCTGAGCCTTGAGCTCCTAAGTTCATACGATATAGGGGTAGAATTAGGCCATTCAGCCCATCGAGTCCACTCCACCACTGGTCACGGATGATAGGCTCCTCAACCCCATTTTCCCGCCTTCTCCCCATAACCCTTCAGCACATTACCAATTAAAAATCTGTCTAAGTTCTCCTTAAATTTACTCACTGTACCACCAACCACCGCACTTTGGGGTAGCGAATTCCACAGATTCACAATCCTTTGGGAGAAGTAGTTTCCCCTCAACTGTTTTAAATTTGCTCCCCCTAATCCTAAGACTATGACCTCTCATCCCAGAATGCCCCACCAGCGGAAGCATCCACTCCACGTTTACTTTATCCATACCTTTTATCATCTTCTATACTTCAACTTCATCTTCCCTCATTCTTCTAAATTCCAGAGAGTATGGGCCTAAACTGTTCAATCTCTCTTTATACAACAAACCCCTCATCTCTGAACTGCCTCCAATGCCACTTCATCTTTCCTCAAATAAGGGGACCAAAACTGTGCAGAATACTCCAGGTGCAGCCTCACCAATGCCTTGTATCGTTGCAACAATACTTCCTTACTTTTATATTATGTTCCTTTTGGTATAAATTCCAACATTCCATTCACTTTCTGTATTATCTGCTGTACCTGCATGCTAGTTTTTCTGTGACTCATGAACGAGGACACCCATATTCCTCTGCACCGGAGCACCCTGAAGTCTCTCTTCCCATTTTTCCAAGCAAAATGCACAACTCTCACTTATCCATGTTAAACTCCATCTGCCACATTTTGGCCCACTCTCCTAACTTATCTTGCTCCATTTGTAAGGTTCTGATTTCCTCATTGTAACTTACTGTCCCGCCTCCTGGGGTATAAGAGCTCCTGGGCTGTAATCTCTGGAATTCCCTTATTAATCCTCTCCACCTCGATCTCTGCCTTTTTAAAAAAATTATCCTCAAGCTTCTTTTAACACAAATTCGAGAGTGGATCCCTCGGGATGCAACTCATCAGATTCCAATGTCATTGGTTAACTGTCTTACCAATACGCAGCAATTTGTTATTTTCAATTCAACTGAGAAATTTACAGACTGAAACATCTATAATCTGATTGACAAATGAACTAATTTGAACATGTGTCCTCCCATATATGGTATTTCGAGAAGCGTTTAATTGTTTTGTCCATCTTTTTTATTCTGTTGAATGTTTTTGAGAATAACTATAAATGATTAGTTGAAGCTTTCACTCCGGAATCTCAGTTTATTGTAACTCGGGTTCAGACAGATCAGTGACTGGTTTGTACTGAGTGCAGCGGTGAGAATATCTGAGGCTCTTACCCTCCGACCTGGAGATCAGAGACAAAGGTTACAGGAATCAGAGTAAATCCGTGGTGTTTAACAGTAACACGAATACTGACAGGAATGATAGTGTGTAGCGTTTATCAATGACACTATTACCGACACTGATAATAATTTACACTATCAGACATCCAATTATTATAAACTATCACAGAGTCTGGTCCTTACCTCAGTACCTGTATTTTGCAGTCTGGATTCCTCAGAGCCGCACACAGTAGTTTCACTCCTCAATCTCTCACGTTGTGATCCAAACTAAATGGAGAGAGTGAGAAACACATTAAAATCAGCTGAATTTTCACCAGGAGGAAGAAACTGGGCTTATTTTTGTGTCAGAAACTTAGCACCAGTGGAAAACTGATTCATGTTACAATACTACACCGTAACCAATTGTCCTTTTCGTTAAATGGGAAATAAAATAGTCAGCAGTGAAAAATGATGAACAATTGACTATCACTGGTTTGCCGACTGGTGAAAACCACTTGTACACCTCGCAAAATATATATTTTTATTTAATTGTCCATGGGATATGGGTGTCGCTGGTGGACCAGCATTTATTTCCCACTGCTAATGGCCCCTCGAGAAGGTGACGGTAATTAGGGATGGGCAATAAATGCTGGTCTAACCAGAGATGCCCACGTCCTGTGAACAAGCAAGTAATTTTTAAACATGTCCCTCAGTCTGGTCTCATTTCCTGATCATCAGAATTACCGTCCTGAATCTCAGAAGCTGCCAAGTTTCTGGAAATTCAAATCATTTCTGCTGCTACATAAATCCTGGATATTATGAGAATTGTACAATTTAGTGAGAGTTAAATGATAAAGCTGTGAGAGTGGATCCCTCAGGATTCCCTGTACTTCTTAACTCTGACATGAGATTAATCTGTAAAATATCTCAGGGTGAGTTAAAGTGTGAAACTGGGCTAACTGTTGCTGTAAGATCCGGATTTTATACAGCAAGGAAAGATATTCTCCCATTAGAAAGTTGAAATATTCCTGTTTGATTAGTTTATAGGAGAGGGGTGTCTCCCACTATATTCCACATTAAACAGGCTCTACATTTTCTGCAGGTATGCAGTGTTCTGTTTCCGGGAATTCCCGGGAGTTCTCTCTTCCCGATAATCCTTTCCCTTTGTGAGGATCGATCAGAAAATCCTGTTTCACGTCACTGACAGTTTGTCTGGCAGTTTCCAGCAGCAGGTTTCCTCATTCAGGAAATTCTGGTTGCCTCGGCTTAGATCTAAGTTCTGCGGTCCTGCCACATTTGGTTGTGAATGGTAGTGGACGATGAAATAACAGAAGGAGGAGGCTCCACAATATTCCCATCCTCATGATGGAGGAGACTAGCACATCAGTCCAAAAGATATAGCTCAAATATTTGTAACTAACTTCAATGGCTGAACCATACAGAGGTCCCCAGCATCACAGATATCAGTCTTCAGTGAATTTGATTCACTCCATATGATGTCATGAAACAGCTGAAGGTACTGGATACTGCAAAGATACTGGGGCTTGACAATAGTCCAGCAATTGTACTGAGGATTTGTGCTCCAGAAGTTGCTTTGTTCCGAGACAAGCTGTTCCAGTACAGCTATAAGACTGGCATTTACACAGAATAGTGGGAAATTGCCCAGGTGTGACCGTACACAAAAAACAGAACAAATCCAATGTGTCCAGTTACCACTCCATCAGTCTACCCTCGAACATCAACACAGAAATGGAAGGTGTCTTCAATACTATCAAATGGCACTGAATTAACAATTACCTGCTCGCTGATTTTGAGCTTGTGCTCAGTCAGGGTCACTCAGCCCCCTAGCTCATTACAACCTTGATGCAAACATGAACAACAGAGCTGAACTCAGGATGAGAGATGAGAGTGACTGCCCTTGACATCAAGGCAGCAAATGACGACATGTAGCATCAAGGAGCCAGAGATAAACTGAAGTCAATGGAAATGAGAGAGAAAGCTGCCGATTGGAGTAATACCAGAACAAAGGAAGATAGTTGTGGTTTGTTGGAGGTCAGTCACACCATCTTCAGGACATCACAGTAGGAATTTCTCAGGGGAGTGACCTAAGCCGCAACCATCTTCAGCTGCTTCATCAATGACATTCCCTCCATCATAAAGTCAGAAGTGGGGATGGTCGCTGATGACTGCACAACTTTCAGCACCATTCCTGACTCCTCAAGATGGTGAAGCAGGACGTGTATAACTGCAACAAAAACTGGAAATATTCCGGGAAAGGCAATGACCATCTCCAACAAGAGTGAATCCAATCATCTCCCTGTACATTCAATGGCATTATCATCCTCCTGAATCCCCCACTTTCAGCATCCTGGTTGTTACCATCAGAAACAGATTAGCCAGATCAATACTGTGGCTGTAAGTGAAGGTTAAAGGCCTGGAATTCTGCGCAGAGTAACTCACCTGACTTCCCAAACATTTCCACCATCTACAAGACACATGTCAGGAATTTGATTGAATACTATTCACTTGGCTGCATGACTGCAGCTTCAGATTCAAGAAGCTCGCCACCATCCAGCTCCTCTGATTGGCAATCCACCCATTACCTTCAACATTCACTCCTTCCAGCATTGAGGTACAGAGTTAATAGTGTGTACCATCTACAAGATGCAGTGCAGCAACTAACGATGGCCCGTTACAGAGCATTTTCCAAACTTGTGATTTCTACCCCTAGAAGGGCAAGGGATGAATGGAAACATTACCCCCTGGAAGTTCCCTTCCACAATGCACAACATTCTGACATGGAAATATATCGCAGTTCCTTCACAGTGACTGGGTCAAAATCCTGGCACTCTCCAGCTAACGGCACTGTGGGTGCACTTATATCACAAGAGTCCCGACATGCAGTGGTGGTGATATGATAGTGAGCATATCTGCTTTCCAAGTAGTGGGTACAGGTTTAATTTGCTGCTATCTCAGTTTGTTGGAATGTGTGAAGAGAGGACCAGGAGGCAGTAACCACAATCGAGAGGAATGGGTAATCCAATTCAGTCCGGTCTGTGGCTCCAGGCTGGAACAAGTGTGTTCAACTTAGCTGGGAGTCAGAGAGGCAGTGGATCATTCAGCTACTATGAAGGTGGAGGGGCAGTGGATAATTCAGCTACTATGAAGGTGGAGGGTCAGTGGATCATGCAGCTACTATGAAGGTGGAGAGGCAGTGGATCATGCAGCTCCTATGATTGTGGAGAGGCAGTGGATCATGCAGCTACTATGAAGATGGAGGGGCAGTGGATCATGCAGCTACTATGAAGATGGAGGGGCAGTGGATCATGCAGCTACTATGAAGGTGGAGGGTCAGTGGATCATGCAGCTACTATGAAGGTGGAGAGGCAGTGGATCATGTAGCTACTATGAAGATGGAGGGGCAGTGGATCATGCAGCTACTATGAAGATGGAGGGGCAGTGGATCATGCAGCTACTATGAAGGTGGAGGGGCAGTGGATCATGCAGCTACTATGATTGTAGAGAGGCAGTGGATCATGCAGCTACTATGAAGATGGAGGGGCAGTGGATCATGCATCTACTATGATTGTAGAGAGGCAGTGGATCATGCAGCTCCTATGAAGATAGAGTGGCGGTGGATCATGCAGCTACTATGAAGGTGGAGGGGCGGTGGATCATGCAGCTACTATGAAGGTGGCGGGGCGGTGGATCATGCAGCTCCTATGAAGATGGAGGGGCAGTGGATCATGCAGCTCCTATGATTGTGGAGAGGCAGTGGATCATGCAGCTACTATGAAGATGGAGGGGCAGTGGATCATGCAGCTACTATGAAGATGGAGGGGCAGTGGATCATGCAGCTACTATGAAGGTGGAGGGTCAGTGGATCATGCAGCTACTATGAAGGTGGAGAGGCAGTGGATCATGCAGCTCCTATGATTGTGGAGAGGCAGTGGATCATGCAGCTACTATGAAGATGGAGGGGCAGTGGATCATGCAGCTACTATGAAGATGGAGGGGCAGTGGATCATGCAGCTACTATGATTGTAGAGAGGCAATGGATCATGCAGCTCCTATGAAGATAGAGGGGCGGTGGATCATGCAGCTACTATGAAGGTGGAGGGGCGGTGGATCATGCAGCTACTATGAAGGTGGCGGGGCGGTGGATCATGCAGCTACTATGAAGATGGAGGGGCAGTGGATCATGCAGCTACTATGAAGATGGAGGGGCAGTGGATCATGCAGCTCCTATGAAGATGGAGGGGCAGTGAATCATGCAGCTCCTATGATTGTGGAGAGGCAGTGGATCATGCAGCTACTATGAAGATGGAGGGGCAGTGGATCATGCAGCTACTATGAAGATGGAGGGGCAGTGGATCATGCAGCTACTATGAAGGTGGAGGGGCAGTGGATCATGCAGCTACTATGAAGATGGAGGGGCAGTGGATCATGCATCTACTATGAAGATGGAGGGGCAGTGGATCATGCAGCTCCTATGATTGTAGAGAGGCGGTGGATCATGCAGCTCCTATGATTGTAGAGAGGCGGTGGATCATGCAGCTCCTATGAAGGTGGAGGGGCAGTGGATCATGCAGCTCCTATGATTGTGGAGGGGCAGTGGATCATGCAGCTCCTATGATTGTGGAGAGGCAGTGGATCATGCAGCTTCTATGAAGATGGAGGGGCAGTGGATCATGCAGCTCCTATGATTGTAGAGAGGCGGTGGATCATGCAGCTCCTATGATTGTAGAGAGGCGGTGGATCATGCAGCTCCTATGAAGGTGGAGGGGCAGTGGATCATGCAGCTCCTATGATTGTGGAGGGGCAGTGGATCATGCAGCTCCTATGATTGTGGAGGGGCAGTGGATCATGCAGCTCCTATGATTGTGGAGGGGCAGTGGATCATGCAGCTCCTATGAAGATGGAGGGGCGGTGGATCATTCAGCTACTATGAAGGTGGAGGGGCAGTGGATCATGCAGCAACTATGAAGGTGGCGGGGCGGTGGATCATGCAGCTCCTATGATTGTGGAGGGGCAGTGGATCATGCAGCTCCTATGAAGATGGAGGGGCAGTGGATCATGCAGCTCCTATGATTGTGGAGAGGCAGTGGATCATGCAGCTACTATGAAGATGGAGGGGCGGTGGATCATACAGCTACTATGAAGATGGAGGGGCAGTGGATCATGCAGCTACTATGAAGATGGAGGGGCGGTGGATCATACAGCTACTATGAAGATGGAGGGGCAGTAGATCATTCAGCTACTATGAAGGTGGAGGGGCAGTGGATCATGCAGCTACTATGAAGATGGAGGGGCGGTGGATCATGCAGCTCCTATGAAGATGGAGGGGCAGTGGATCATGCAGCTCCTATGATTGTGGAGGGGCAGTGGATCATGCAGCTCCTATGATTGTGGAGAGGCAGTGGATCATGCAGCTTCTATGAAGATGGAGGGGCAGTGGATCATGCAGCTACTATGATTGTAGAGAGGCGGTGGATCATGCAGCTCCTATGATTGTAGAGAGGCGGTGGATCATGCAGCTCCTATGAAGGTGGAGGGGCAGTGGATCATGCAGCTACTATGATTGTGGAGGGGCAGTGGATCATGCAGCTCCTATGATTGTGGAGGGGCAGTGGATCATGCAGCTCCTATGATTGTGGAGGGGCAGTGGATCATGCAGCTCCTATGATTGTGGAGGGGCAGTGGATCATGCAGCTCCTATGATTGTGGAGGGGCAGTGGATCATGCAGCTCCTATGAAGATGGAGGGGCGGTGGATCATTCAGCTACTATGAAGGTGGAGGGGCAGTGGATCATGCAGCAACTATGAAGGTGGCGGGGCGGTGGATCATGCAGCTCCTATGATTGTGGAGGAGCAGTGGATCATGCAGCTCCTATGAAGATGGAGGGGCAGTGGATCATGCAGCTCCTATGATTGTGGAGAGGCAGTGGATCATGCAGCTACTATGAAGATGGAGGGGCAGTGGATCATGCAGCTACTATGAAGGTGGCGGGACAGTGGATCATGCAGCTCCTATGAAGGTGGAGGGGCAGTGGATCATGCAGCTCCTATGATTGTGGAGAAGCAGTGGATCATGCAGCTACTATGAAGATGGAGGGGCAGTGGATCATGCAGCTACTATGATTGTGGAGAGGCAGTGGATCATGCAGCTACTATGAAGATGGAGGGGCAGTGGATCATGCAGCTCCTATGATTGTGGAGGGGCAGTGGATCATGCAGCTCCTATGAAGGTGGTGGGGCGGTGGATCATGCAGCTCCTATGATTGTGGAGGGGCAGTGGATCATGCAGCTCCTATGAAGGTGGCGGGGCGGTGGATCATGCAGCTCCTATGAAGGTGGCGGGGCGGTGGATCATGCAGCTCCTATGAAGGTGGCGGGGCGGTGGATCATGCAGCTCCTATGAAGATGGCGGGCCAGTGGATCATGCAGCTACTATGATTGTGGAGGGGCAGTGGATCATGCAGCTACTATGATTGTGGAGGGGCAGTGGATCATGCAGCTCCTATGAAGATGGAGGGGCAGTGGATCATGCAGCTCCTATGAAGGTGGCGGGGCGGTGGATCATGCAGCTCCTATGATTGTGGAGGGGCAGTGGATCATGCACCTCCTATGAAGGTGGCGGGGCTGTGGATCATGCAGCTACTATGAAGATGGCGGGGCAGTGGATCATGCAGCTCCTATGAAGGTGGCGGGGCTGTGGATCATGCAGCTCCTATGATTGTGGAGGGGCGGTGGATCATGCAGCTCCTATGAAGGTGGCGGGGCGGTGGATCATGCAGCTACTATGAAGATGGCGGGGCAGTGGATCATGCAGCTACTATGATTGTGGACGGGCTGTGGATCATGCAGCTACTATGAAGATGGAGGGGCGGTGGATCATGCAGCTACTATGAAGATGGAGGGGCGGTGGATCATGCAGCTACTATGAAGGTGGAGGGGCAGTGGATCATGCAGCTACTATGAAGATGGCGGGGCAGTGGATCATGCAGCTACTATGATTGTGGAGGGGCTGTGGATCATGCAGCTACTATGAAGATGGAGGGGCGGTGGATCATGCAGCTACTATGAAGATGGAGGGGCGGTGGATCATGCAGCTACTATGAATGTGGAGGGGCAGTGGATCATGCAGCTACTCTGAACCTGTCCACACTGAGTTCAAAAGGAGAATGGTAAATCTGACAGTGACACACAGGAAATCTAAGTTCATTGGCCATTAAAAAACTGCCGTTTGGGACTACCTTTATAATGCTGTAAATTGGAGGAAGCAACAGAAAGGGTCGATAACGGTGCTGCTGTTGATGTGGTGTACATAGACATTCAAAAATCATTTGACACAGTGACACACAACAGACTTGTGGCAAAAGCTCATGGAATAAAAGGGAAAGTAGCAACGTGGATAAAAACACTGGATGAACAAGGAGGAATGGTCAATGGATAGTTTTCAGGCTGGAGGATGTTGGTCCTGGAGAACCCTTCTGGTCGGTATTGGGATCCACGCTTTTCCCTGATATAACTTTTCAACATTGAAACAGTTATAGAGGCTAAAATCTGTTGCTTATTTTCAGAGCCAAACTGAAGGATAGAAGCACTTTGGTTCAGTTGGAACAAGTTAACCTGAGAAGCAAGACGGTGTTCACAGAGGGTGCCAGTACAGGCAGGACAGCGCAGGGATTCAAAAAACAGGTCCCAGAAGATAAATAACCATCAGAAACCAAGCAGGAAAAGAGGTGTGCCAGGAAGACAGAAGTTAAAGGGACTAAGAACTGATATCTGAACCAGCTACTGCTCTCTGAAGTTGAAGAGGGAGGCAGATAGAGGCTTCCAGTTTAAGACAGAGCTTCAAGGTGCAGACGTGGTAAAGTTTGCGAATGAGCATCCAGACATCTGATATAATCCTAAAGTTGGTGACACCTTCATACAGCCTATGAAGCACTGGTGTACTGTTGGCGTGGCTTGGTATCGAGGAAGAATGGAAGGACACATTGAAATATTGGAGGGGGATCGTTGGTGAAGGCATCTGAGAGAAAGTGTTGTTTGGGAAAATCTTCCAAAGCCTGTTTTTCTCGAGTGGAGTTCAGAGACACTGGTGTGGAAGTGGGACTTGTTTTTTCACAGCGTGACAAACATTTGGGGGGATTTAATGAAGAATCCACTCAAGTTACCTTAGGTGGCATCTGTCACTTAGTTTCAGAGTGCTGTGTATCTGACTACAGTTGGCTTGTTGATTTACATGGACTGTGTACTTACTGAGAACATTAGAGCATTTTGTGTCATCTTTACTGATCTGCATCCATCTGTGAAGTTAGATGGGGTGAAGTAGTAGTGCAACTTGTTAAAAATAAAGGTTTTAGTATTTTGTTAAAAGTTAATTGGCAATTTTGTTATTCTCTTCACCTACATTTCTAAATAATAAAAAAGTGTTATGATCTACTGAGGTGGATTTCTGCTCTTAGACCTGACTGTCCAGCAGTCAGCTGGGATCACAACATTGTCAATAGGGCTTAGAGTACAAGAGCCAGGAGGCTGTGCTGAACCTGTAAAATACACTTGTTCGATCTCAGTTCTGAGTGTCATTCTTTAGGAAGGCTTCGAACACATTGCAGAGAGTGCTGAAGAGGTTTACAAGATTGGTTCCAGGGGTAAGAACCTGCAGTTAAAAGGATCGATTGGAGACGTTGGGACCGTTCATCCTGGAGGAAAGAATGCAAAGAGGAGATTTGATAGAAATGTTCAAAACAATGCGGGTGCTGGACAGAGCAGGTAGAAAGAAATTGGACAAGGATCAAGAACAAGATTTAAAGCGATTTGCAAAAGAAACAAATGAAATGTGAAAAAAAACTTTTTTTTCCACACAGCGAGTGGTTCAGGTCTGGAACGCACTGCCTGGAATTGAGGTACAGGCTATTTTATACTGGGCCTTTTACAAGGCTGCAGTCGGAACCATGGTACATAAAAACTCGTGCGTTGCTGTAACTTAACAGGAAGGTTTAATACAAGACTGAACCTCCACCGCAACCCAAACTGATGATGTCAGCAGTGATCACGTGATTTGTAAAGGGAATTGTTCGATATAACACACACCAACTATAATACATAACAGAGGCAGAGCGCAGGAAAATAATCCTGATAATAATTAACCATTAACTGTAAGCTGCACTGAACAGAAGAGGAACTAAATTCTTTATAGCATCATAAATAATCAGATGGTTTCTACTGGGAGAGTGAAATCTCTTTTTTTCAGTTTATAGGAAGGCCTTTACACTTCTATTGATTTAAAATTTCTCCCAGTAATGTTTTTATTCATTCAAGGAATGCGAACATCGCCAGTTATGCCAGCATTTATTGCCCGTGCCTAGTTGCCCACGAGAATCTGCCTTCTTGACCTGCTGTAGTTTCATCATAGATTCACAGATTTCTTACAGATTCAGAAGGAGGTCAATCAGCTCATCATCTCTGCATCTGCTCTCAAATCAGGATTGACTTTGTGCCAGTTTCCTCTCCTTTCCCTGTGACCACTGGACATGGTTTTCCTCTTGACTTCCTTAATGGAACCTGCCTCTGTTTTATTTAGAAGAAAGGAAATGGCTCCTCAACAATTAAAATATCAGCTCAGACCAAACAGTTACCTCAACTCCTGACATTTGTGCAGAACGGATCCCAGCTGCTGGAGCTCTTCACACTGACTGTTGCATCGCTGTAGATCGAGGTGTTTTATTGCACCACAGAATCCAGTGACATGAGACAGGATCACACAGTCAATTGGGTTCAGTAACAATTCACCAAATGAAAGTGTTTCCCCAGATTTCACTGTGATCTGGGGAAACACTTTCAGCAGGCAGCAATTTATTCTGAGACTCAAACAGGTAGTGAAATGTGTTCAAGAGTTTCCTTTTCCCAGTTTCACTCCCCATGCTCCCAATCTGTCCTTCAACATTCTCCTTCCCCCAGTCAATCATCTGGCAGGTTGTTTGATGAAGAAATGGACCCAGAAACTCCTCCAGGGGTCGAGCTGACTGTGGGGAGGAGAGAGCGGCAACAAAACGGAGAAATATCTCAAATCGCCCATCTTCCTCGCTGTGGGCTTCACTGAGGAATTTCCCGATCTCCCTGGGATCTGGAGTCAGGAATTGTGAGAGTGCAGCTACAAACTCTTGGATGGTGAGGTGTGGGAATGTGTAAGCCACATTCTGGGCAGAATTATCACTCTCCAAAAGTTCCATCAGGAACCCAGACAGGAACTGGGAAGGTTGCAGATTGTATTTGATCAAAGCTCCATTTCCAAACACAATCTTCTTTTCAGAAACTCCTGTGTGGGCCATCTCACCAAGCTTCAGCAACACATCACGGGGGTTTTCAATCTCTCGGCCATGGTTTTTCAGAATGTTGTAAATATAGTCGGAATATAGTTGGGTGATGGTCTTGGGAACTTGCTGCCGTTTCCTGTCTCTTTGTGGAAAGAAGGGACCCAGTGACAGACCGAGGATCCAGCAGCAGGAAGGGTTGTAGCACATGGTGTACAGGATCTCATCCTCCTCCACGTGTTTGAACACAGCCGCTGCCACCGTCTGATCTTCAGAAAACTTGTTGAAATAGTCTCTGTTTATCACCAAAAAATCCCAGGATTTCAGCGCAGACACTGATCTCAGCCTTTTGCAACAAATGTAATGCAGTGGGGCGACTGGTCACTAGCACTGAACATCCTGGGAGCAACTTGTGCTGTATTAAACTGTACACAATGTCAGACACTTCACACCAGCATTTGGGGTCTGTGCACATGAACTGAGGTTCTGTATTTCTCCGATTGTCGGCAAAATCAATCCTGTCCTTGAATTCGTCCAAACCATCGAATATAACAGCAATCTCTCTGGGTTCTTCCAGAGCTCTCCCAAAATATTCCCAAAGTAAAGGTAGAAAAACAGTGTCAGATTCCTCATGTTTATTCTACAGTTCATCGTGTTCAAATCCCAGAATTTGAAACTGCAAACAAATTGAAAGTCTGGGTATATTTTCCCAGTGGCCCAGTCATAAACAATCTTTCGTAACATTGTTGTTTTTCAAATTCCCGGGACTCCACTCACTGCTGCTGAATTCCCAGAATTGGATTTTCTCTGGGAAAAGGTTCTCTGGAGCAATTGATCAGTTCTGATTTTTTCTCGTTCTCTCCGGAGATGTTTCTCTCTCCATTCTTCATGGTCTCGGCCTCATGCCAGCAGTTCATGTTCCACAAGTGTCCGATCCACAAGTAGAAATAACCGTTAGCTCAGCGTATCGATCAACCATCTGGAAAATCTTAACCTTCTCCTTTATTAGGGCAGTGTTCATTCTCAGTGTTTCAGTTTTAGGCGGCACGGTAGCACAGTGGTTAGCACTGCTACTTCACAGCTCCAGGGTCCCGGGTTCGATTCCCGGCTCGGGTCACTGTCTGTGTGGAGTTTGCACATTCTCCTCGTGTCTGCGTGGGTTTCCTCCGGGTGCTCCGGTTTCCTCCCACAGTCCAAAGATGTGCGGGTTAGGTTGATTGGCCAGGTTAAAAATTGCCCCTTAGAGTCCCGGGATGCGTAGGTTAGAGGGATTAGTGGGTAAATATGTGGGGGTAGGGCCTGGGTGGGATTGTGGTCGGTGCAGACTCGATGGGCCAAATGGCCTCCTTCTGCACTGTAGGGTTTCTATGATTTCTATGAGTTTGTACCCGGAGTGTCTCCTTGTGTTTCTGTTGGACATCTTCAATTAGAACAGAGAGAAAATGTTAGTTGCATTAAGACACTGTCTTTGCTGATTTGAGAGATTTATTTTGCAGTATCAGTCAAGGTTGACCAGGAAATAAAATTGAGTTATTGGAAATCTTGTTTGACAATGATTAATTTCCACTTAAAGTTTCAGATCATCACTTAATTCCAATATTTCTATAACATGTTCGGGGCGATTCTCCCAAAAAGAATCTAAGTGTTGAATTTGTGTAAAAACTGGAGAGTACTGGACGACGAAGGGTACTCTGTCCACCGTGTCCCGTGTTTGTCTTCTGAGGAGGTCGGTGCGGTTTTTCGCTGTGGCGCGTCGGAACTGTTGATCGATGAGTCGAGCGCCATATCCTGTTCTTATGAGGGCATCTTTCAGCGTCTGGAGGTGTCTGTTGCAATCCTCCTCATCCGAGCAGATCCTGTGTATTCGGAGAGCTTGTCCATAGGGGATGGCTACTTTTACGTGTTTAGGGTGGAAGCTGGAGAAGTGGAGCATCATGAGGTTATCCGTGGGCTTGCGGTACAGTGAGGTGCTGAGGTGACCGTCCTTAATGGAGATGCGTGTGTCCAAGAATGCAACCGATTCCGGAGAGTAGTCCATGGTGAGTCTGATGGTGGGATGGAACTTGTTGATGTCATCATATAGTTGTTTCAGTGATTGCTCACCATGACTCCAAAGGAAGAAAATGTCATCGATGTATCTAGTGTATAGCATCGGTTGAAGGTCCTGTGCGGTGAAGAAGTCTTGTTCGAACCTGTGCATGAAGATGTTGGCATATTGAGGTGCGAATTTTGTCCCCATGGCTGTTCCGTGTGTCTGGATGAAGAACTGGTTGTTGAAGGTGAAGATATTGTGGTCCAGGATGAAGCGGATGAGTTGTAAAATTGCATCTGGAAACTGGCAGTTGACGGCATTGAGTACTGAGGCCGTTGCAGCAATGCCATCATCGTGGGGGATGCTGGTGTAGAGTGCCGAGACATCCATTGTGACGAGGAGTGCTCCTGGTTCAACTGCTCCATGTGTGTTGAGTTTCTGTAGGAAGTCTGTAGTGTCGCGACAAAAGCTGGGGGTTCTTTGTACAATGGGTTTCAAGATGCCCTCGACATAGCCGGAGAGGTTCTCGCACAGGGTTCCGTTTCCTGAAACGATGGGACGGCCGGGTGTGTTTGCCTTGTGTATTTTTGGGAGGCAGTAAAGATCTCCAACGCGTGGAGTACGTGGGATGAGAGCACGGAGGGTGCTCTGAAGGTCCGGATCAAAGGTTTTGATCAGAGTGTTGAGTTGACGGGTGTGTTCTTTGGTCGGATCTGTGGGTAACTGTCTGTCGTGTTCCTCAGAGTCAGAGCAATGCCAGAGTCAGAGCAATGGAGAATTTCAGACTGGCGTTTACAGGAAAGGTTCAAATTCTGTGACTCGTAAACGAGAAAATGGAAATTTTAAATCAAAGATATCTGAGGACTGGGGGCCATTATGAGCACACAGTGATATCTGGAGTCTGGTGGGGTACACAGTAAAGGCAGCAGAATTGGAGTAGCTGAAGATAAAGGGCAATGTGGGAGGCCCAGCAGGAGAACATTGGAACAGACGAATGTATGGGTTGATATTTCTGCACTGACAATTATGCAGGAAATGGAGTTCAGCTTGATTCTGAACACTGAAGTCACAGATAGTCTGGCAGGGTCTCAGTGAGCGGCTGGGAGAGGAATTAAAATCAAGCAGTGATGAGATGGAATGTGTGTCAGGGTAGCAGACAACGGCGTAATTTTTTCCAATGTTTAAGGATGGAGGGAGTAAATTACGTTCCAAAGGCAGAGGCAGGAAATCAAGAAGTGAATGAACTCAATCTTATATTCCCCATGAAGACTGACTTTCCACAATGAAAAAATAGGGGCAGCATTCTTTTAAACACGATTCTGGCAGATGGAGTACAATGTTGGTAAATGTGAGGTCATCCATTTTGGTGGGAATAACAGCAAAATGGACCATTATTTAAATGGTAAAAAATTGCAGCACGCTGCTATACAGAGGGACCTGGGTGGCCTGATGCAAGAATCACAAAAAGTTGGTTTGCAGGTGCAGCTGGTAATTAAAAAGGCAAATGGAATTTTGCCCTTCGTTGCTAATGGGATGGATTTTAAAAACAGCGAGGTTATGTTGCAGCTGTATAAGGTGCTGGTGAGGCCACACCTGGAGTACTGTGTACAGTTTGTCTCCTTCTTGAGAAAGTATATACTGGAACTGGAGGGGGTGCAGAGGAGATTCACTCGGTTGATTCCGGAGTTGAGAGGGTTGGCTTATGAGGAGAGACTGAGGTTAAACTCATTGGAATTCAGAAGAATGAGGGGAGATCTTATAGAAACATAGGATTATGAAGAGAATAGATAAGATAGAAGCAGGGAAGTTGTTTCCACTGGCGGGTGAAACTAGAACTAGGGGGCATTGCCTCAAAATAAGGGGGAGCAGATTTAGGACCGAGTTGAGGAGGAACTTCTTCCACAAAGGGTTGTGAATCTGTGGAATTACCCGTGCTGTGAAGCAGTTGAAGCTAGCTCATTGAATGTTTTTACGGCAAGGATAGATAGATTTTTGAACAGTAAAGGAATTCAGAGTTATGGTGAGCGGGCGGGTAAGTGGGGCTGAGTCCATAAAAACATCAGCCATGATCTTATTGAATGGCGGAGCAGACTCGAGTGGCCAGATGGCCTACTCCTGCTCCTAGTTCTTATGTTCTTATTCCAGCTTCTATTCTGTAATTGAAGGCGGGCCTGGGTCAGGCGATATGAAGTGAATAAGGACCTCTGTTTCCCAGGGAGCATTGCAGGTTCACTGACGCGATCTCCTTCTTTGCTTTTGTTGTAGCCTGGACAATCACGTCTTCAGCTTCAATCTCTGAGTCCATTCCGTCATTATCTAGAGAGGCTAATGCGGACTCAGCTTTGAGTTGAGGGCCAACATTGGAAACAGCTGTCTCCCTGGCTGATAGTGAGACCTGTTCAGGAGTAGCCAACCTGCCTCTGAGATGATCCAGCTGTTACTTTAAGTTTAACCCTGGGCTTTAAGCTTAAGCTACAGGCCTCGTTTTCGACGTAACAATTCCAGGGACCCAACTGGGGCCATCGCTGAAGTTGATTGTGTGAATTAGATGATCTGTTTCAAACATTCTTTCTGTCCTTGCAGAATCTTGATTTCACTTCTGATTTCTTGTTGGGTCTCCACCCTCCCTGCCAGGTTTGGAAACAGTAGTCTCAGTCTGATATGAAGCTGCTATCCCATTAACAGTTCCACAGAGGCAACTCCATTTGTTAGTGGTGTGGTCCTATCGTCAAACAAATATCATGCCAGTTTGCTCTCCATGGTTGCCATCAGTTTTTCTCATGCCATTTCTGAAAGTTTGCACCGTTTGTTCCGCCAATCTATTTGACGACGGGCCAGTAAGTGCTGGTCGGATGATAGAGAGCCGAAATCCTGAAAATCATTGCTAGTAATGGCCATGCCATAATTGGAAACCAGGACTTCTGCTGTCCCATACGTACAACAGCTTTATCACAATTTATTGATCGTAGCCGAGGAGAAGTTGTGGAACTCGTGCAGTGCATGTCCAACCATTTGGAGTGTGTATGTACCATGATTAAAAACATGGAACCCATGAAGGGCCCTGCAAAGTCCACATGTATTTGGACCCATGGCCTGCCAGACCATGCCCATGGGTGTCGAGAGGCTGAGGGGGGAAGCTATTGATTTTCTTAGCACAAGTCACCCTGCTTCTCCAAGTCCGTAATGATGGAGTCGAGGCTGGGCCAGCAGACGGAGCTCCTGGCCAGCATTTTCATCTTTGATACTCCAAGGTGGCCATTATGTAGTTCCATTAATATTGGATGTCATCCTAGGGGTGGAACAACACTTGAGACCCTCAATGATCCCATCCTCAACACTGCTAGTCTGTCTTAGCTAGGTCAGGTTGCATTTCTTCACAGGGTCATCATTGGAATCCACCATGTAGGATCAAATGCTGCAGATTGATTGATGGTCCAGGCTCTTAATCTGCCTTGCGGGGACTGGCAAACTCCAAATGATTCAGTGTCATCACGACCTGATGCAATGCTGGTAAAGGAAACAGGCTTGTGGGCAACGGGATGCGACTCATTGTATTGGCAATCTGGGTTCCAGACTGGTGCTCTGTATGACATTTGTAGGCGGCCATTAAAAGGCCCAACACTGTATCTGGATTGAGACAATGCGGGGGTGCCTTGTCCTGTTTGAAACATCCCAATAAGAATTTGTGTTTGGTAATGATTGTGAAATGTCTACCGTAGAGATACTGATGGAACTTTTCCACACCAACCCTTCTTCCTCAAATCTGAGAATATCTTCACTCTACATCCAGAAAGATGCTGGATGCACACACACGATGGGCTTCTCCGTCCCATCTTTCTCGTGCTGTAAAAGCACCGGCCCAACCCTGTACAGGGAAACGTTGCACGTCAGCACAAGTTATTTGTCGGCATCAAAATGGGCCAATAAGTTAGATTACAATAAGCTGACATTTGACTTCGGCGAAAGCCTCTGCCGGTGGAACTTCCTAGGGCCATATCTGTATATTCATAGTAGGGCGTGCAAGGGGGCCAGCATAGAAGGCAAATTCAGGATAATTTTTCCATCATAAGTTACGAATCCCAGAAAGAATTTCAACCCTGTGGAGTTCCTTGGAGTTGATGCTTCCTTGATTGTTTTTCACCTTATCTTCAACTGGGTCTGACCCATTGCCATCTACCTGGTAGTCCAAGTAGGATACTTCAGCTGCTTGGAAGATGCATTTCTCCCTCAAGCACACTCCCATTTTTGAATATCTCTGCAAGACCTTTTTTAAAGTATGCCAGGTGTTCCTGTTCCGAAGCCCCCACGACCAGTCATCTATCTACACTGCTACATTGGGTTGCCCTTGAAGAATGTTCTCCATGACTCATTGGAAAATGACATGCTGATGAGATCGACGGGCAAGTGAGTTTACTTGTATTGTCCCTTGTTCACATTTCATAGAATCATAGAAACCTTACAGTGCAGAAAGAGGCCATTTGGCCCATTGTGTCTGCACCGACCACAATCCCACCCAGGCCCTACCCCCATATCCCTACATATTTACCCGCTAATCCCTCTCAGGGCACTAAGGGGCAATTTCAGCATGGCCAATCAACCTAACCCGCACATCTTTGGACCGTGAGGGGAAACCAGAGCACCCGGAGTAAACCCACACAGACACGAGGAGAATGTGCAAACTCCACACAGACAGTGACCCAAGCCAGGAATTGAACCCAGGTTCCTGGAGCTGTGAAGCAGCAGTGCTAACCACTTGCTTTCGTGCTGCACTGGTGATTTCTCATCACATATTTTTAGGAGGACTCATCCAAGCCGAAGATAGAGGTGGCCCATGTTCAAGTTGGAGAACATCTGGCCACCTGTTGAGTTAGCATAGAGATCTTTGATTCTGCGCAAGGGTGCCTATCGAGTTTGGAAAACCGGCTCACTGATAGTTTATAATCCCTGTGACAAAATGATTTGCTGGGTTTAAAAAACAGCCACGACCCATTCTGCAAATTGCACAGGCCTTATTCTATCTAAACTTTCAAGAGACCCCAGTTCAGTTTCCAATTTCTCCAGCATGGAGTATGGAACTGGTCTTGCCCTAGGTTTAGCATCGGGGTCGATGCTGATCTTGGCCTTGGCCCCTTTTGCTTTTTCAAGGCCTTGTTGAAAACTTCCAGGGCATCGACTGGACTTTGTACAGTCACCCAACACCTCGCCTAAAGATCTCCAACCGCATCAGCCAGATCTTCTGGAGCCAATCTCTCCCCATGAAGCTTGATCCTTGTGTGTGGGGGTGAGTTGATTACTGCCTTTACGTCACCAAGACCACTGTGGTGTTTTTTGTTTGTAAAGATTCCCATGTGCCGGTGGCTAGCCTGGCCTTCGTGTCTTCCAAACTTAGGAGTTGGATGCCAGGTTGGAGGTTTTTGTGTATCTGTTCTCCTATAACGGAGACCAACTAGGGATGGACCCAATGTCCATTATGGGTTCGTCATTTACCAATAAATCTGCAATTATGAGGGCAAACTTTGTTATGGTGATGTGATTCCGTTGTATATCCCTGACTCTGGAAGAGGGAATAGCAGCATGATACGGTCAGGTATTGGCCATGGTTTCTTCACTTGGCAGCACGCATTTTGCCTATTCCTAAAATTTCACTTTGGCTGTACCCTTTGGCAGTACTTGTAATAATTTGTTGTCTGTCTTCCCGCAACTCGCTGGTGTATGTTCTGTAACACGCTTAGTGTCATCATTGCCTTTCGTTGACTGTTTCATGGTGTTTTAAAGCTCCGATCTTGCCAGGGATCCTTTAACACCTGGTTTACACAATGACACTCTCCCTAGCTGGATGACTTTGCTGCCTGATGCCCCTTATAGCTCCAGAGCACTTCTTCTGCATTGTTCTGATAAGGTTGTTTGAATTATTTGTTGTAATCCAGACTGAGTTTTGCCAACAGCATCTTTTGGCTAGTTAGGTTATTTATGCTACATACCATTCGATATCGCCACAATTCATCGAGAGGCAGCATGACTTCACAAACGTTCTGCTAATTTTCCTAATCCAGACACGAACTGGGTGACAGGTTCCCGAGAGGTTTCTCGGCCACGTTGAAGCACTATCTCTGGAGTATAACAGAGGGCTTCGGGTCACAAAGGTTTTTCCCTGGGTCGACTAGCTCATCAAAAGTTTAAGTCAGGGACACGTGGCAAGCTTAAACTTTTTAAATCGCACTGAATGTCAGGGCCTCACATGCTGTCAACAATATTACATTTGTGTTTTATCTTCTTCAATGTTGCTAACATGACAGTCGTAATGCATGCACTCTGCACACTGTTATCATAGGGTTCAGGTTTCCCAAAAAGAAACATAATTGCTTTTCATTATCGAAGAAGATTCTTGACCGATGGCTGTTCCTTGCAGAGAGGAAAAAAAAGATTTTTTATTCACTCCTCATCACCAATGCAGTAAGACATCCAAATCCACTTTCCCATGACCAGAAACCATTGATTGAAAAGCAAAAGGAAGAGCCGCAACCACGACTTACCGCAAGCAAGTCTGTATCCCAGGACCTGCAATAGCTGTCCGGTTAAAGCTTCCGCTCAAGCAGGAAGTTTGTACTTCGAAAAGCCCACGGGGAGATCTAATGACTGTCTCCCATGTCCTTTATGGCAGTCGTAACATTCATCTGCACAACTCAGTGAGCCAGGGCCAAGCCTCTGATTTGATTTTAATGGTGCAGTGATGGATGTGCCATGCTATTATCAAATAGACTGTGGTGACAAGCAATGCTGCACCTGATAAATCAATCACATTGGGCGAGGGCAGAGCATCACACAACACCACTCCCACTCTTCAGTTTAAAGGGTTTAAAGAAGTTACTTCATCTCCAACACAGACTGTGTGCGGAGTCTTACCAACACGGCCATGGACAAGTGAATCTGGCACATCCTCAGCATGGATGATCAGTCTTTCAAGGCTGGAAAGTTCTGTCAATAATTGTGCTGCCAAGACATTCTTGATTGAAGAAATTAAGCTGCTTTGCCTCTTTTTCTAAACCATTTCTGAGGGCAGTGAACAGTCAACCATGCTTGTGTGTGTCTGGATCCACATAAAGGCCAGCTTGAGTCAGAACAGCAGGTTTCCTCAGATAAAGTCACAGGAGGTGAGATGCCTGAAGATTGGAGGGTGGCAAATGTTGTGTCTTTGTTGAACAAGGGCTGCAAGGAAAAGCCTGGGAACCACAGGCCGGTGAGCCTCATATCTGTTGTGGGTAAGTTGTGAGAAGGCATTTTGCGAGACAGGATAGATAGGCATTCAGAGATGCAATGACTGATTAGGGACAGTCAGCATAGCTTTGTGCGTGGAAAATCATGTCCCTCAAATTTGATTGAGTTTTTTGAAGGGGTAACCAAGAAGGTAGATGAGGGCAGTGCAGTTGATGTTGTCGACATGGACTTAAGCAAAGTTTTGACAAGGTACCACATGGTAAGTTGCTGCATAAGGTTAAATCTCACGGGATCCAGGCTGAGGTAGCCTCACAAAATTGGCTTGATGACAGAAGAGGGTGGTTGTAGAGGGTTGTTTTTCAAACTGGAGGCCTGTGACCTCAAGGATCGGTGCTGGGTCCACTGTTATTTGCCATTGATATTAATGATTTGGATGAGAATTTAGTAGGCATGGTTAGGAAGTTTGTAGATGACACCAAGATAGGTGGCATCGTGGAAAGTGAAGCAGGTTATCCAGGATTGCAACGGGATCTTGATCAATTGGGCTAGTGGACTGATGAATTTCAGATGGAGTTTAATTTAGATAAATACGAGGTAATGCATTTTGGTAGATCGAACCAGGGCAGGACTTACTTAGTTAATGGCAGGGCATTGGGGAGAGTTATAGAACAAAGAGATTGAGGGGCACAGGTTCATAGCTCCTTGAAAGTAGAGTCATAGGTGGACAAAGTGTTGAAGAAGTCATTCGGCATGCTTGGTTTAATTGGTGAGAACATTGAATACAGGAATTGGGACGCCTTGTTGAAATTGTTTAAGATATTGGTAAGGCCACACTTCGAATACCGTGTACAGTTCTGTTCACCATATTATGGACAGGAAATTATTAAATTAGAAAGAGTGCAGAAAAGATTTACTGGGATGCTACTGCGACTTGATGGTTTGAGTTATAAGGAGAGGCTGGATAGACTGGGACTTTTTTCTCTGGAGCATAGGAGACTTAGGGGTGGTCTTATAAAGGTCTATAAAAATAATAAGGGATATAGATCAGCTCGAAAATCAATATCTTTTCCCAAAAGTAGGGGAGTCTAAACGAGAGGGCAATAGGTTTAAGGTGAGAAGGGAGAAATACAAAAGGGTCGACAGGGGCACTTTTTTACACACAGGGTGGTGAGTGTCTGGAACAAGCTGCCAGAGGTAGTAGTAGAGATGGGTACAATTTTGTCTTTTAAAAAGTGTTTGGACAGTTACATGTATAAGATGGGTTTAGAGGAATATGGGCCAAATGCGGGCAATTGGGACGAGCTTCGGGGTTAAAAAAGGGGCAGCACGGACAAGTTGGGCCAAAGGGCCTGTTTCCATGCTATAAACCTCTCTGACTCTATAAAGGGTCTTAGCGAAACAAATTGTTTTTGACGAAAATCAAATATTATTTAATGTACAGACTGCCACAGTGAGATCAAAGCATGTTTCATGGTGTTTTAAAGCTCCGATTTCACAAGGGGTCCTTTAACACCTGGTTTAGACAAGCACTTTCTCTTGGATTTCTGGATCTTGAGACCAGATCTCGAGTTTGCATATCCAGTAAAATACTAATATGCTGCTGTCCCCATGCGTGGTGAAGTATCCAAAAGGATTTACAGATCTCAAAATTCCCAATCTCTGAGGATTCTCTCTCCTCATGCCTGGGTCTGGTGTCAACTAAAAACAGAAATTTTATTCGTCACTACCTCCATTATCAGTGCAGTATGTGATTACTTGTGTGCTAGAACATGATCTAGACAGAATCAGCTCTTCGACCATCATTTGTCTATGTATCCTGACGGTAACGCCAGGACTGTTATTCAGTGACAGCGAAGGTATGGAAATGTAATTTCAAGTAAGGATGGTTTGTGGATTGGAGGGAAACTTTCAAATTGCAATTTTCCCATATAGCTGCTGCCCTTGTCCTTCAAGGCTGGCAGAGGTCGTTGATTTGGAAATGTTGAAGGAGCCTCGGTGAGGTGCTGCAGTGCATCCTGTAAAAGATGCATTTTGCTATATCTGTGCATTGGTGGCTAAAGGAGTGAGGTGCTGGATGAGCCTCTGTTCAATTGGGCTATCTTGTCCTGGGCAGTATCGAGCTGCGAGTGCTCATGGAGTCACAGTCATCAAGCGAGTAGCAAATCTTCGAGTTGTGCCTTGTAGTTTGTGAACTTTTGGGAGACAGTTGTTGACTTACTGTCCACAGAATGCCCCATGTCTGACCTGTTGTTGTTGCTGCTATATCTATCTGGCTGATCAAGGTCTGCTTCTGGTCAAACTCACAGTGACCAACTATGAGGTAAGGAAATAACACACACTTGCATCAGAATGGGTTGGGGAGGGGCTGACAGTCCTGTAAGTGCTGGGGCAGGGGGACAGGGGTGAGGGAGTGTGGGGTGGGTCGCTCCCAGATGGGTCAAAGGCAGAAAGGCTGTGCCTGTGCTAATACACACAGTGCATGTGCAGAATTTGAAACACAAAATTACAGGACAACAAGCATCCCAGCAGCAGACAACCCAGGGACTCACGGCTTAAATACATCATTCCTTGAGATCATCATTCCTTGCCATTTGATCAGCTGGCATAGCAGAGGCAGGAGATCCTTCCTGATGGCAGCTTAAGTATTGCCGTTCAGTCCTATGGTGCTTATTTTGTTCAGAAAATTCCTCGCCATACAAAGATAGACACTTAAATTTTCAGCCTGAGTGGGGGACTCTGGGCCACCGCATCACCTCTACGATGAGGTGGCTTGGTAAAAAATTCAAACTTACACCTTTCAGGAGTGAAATCAGAAGAAACCTTTACAAGAACTCTCATCTGTAAATGATGCTAGATGTGAGGGGTGGTGGGGGGGGGGGGGGGGGGGGGGGGGGGTCGCTGCCTTTGACACCAAGGGAATATTTGACTGATTCTGGCATTCGGATGTCCTGGTAGAATTGAAACCAGTGAGAATCAGAGAAATCTCTCCACTGGCTGCAGTCGCACCGAGCAAAGAGGAAGATTATTGTGGAGGTGAGAGGTGAATCATCTTTACTCCAGGACATTGCAAGAGTTCTGCAGTGAGGTGCTCGGCCCAATCATCTTCATCAATGATCTCCTTTTCATCATAAGGTCAGGAATGGGGATGTGGACTGATGATTGCACGACGTTGAGTTCCATTCATGACTGTATAAATACTGAAGCAGTCCATTTCCCGATACAACACGAACAAGACTGTATCCAGGCATGGGCAGATAAGTGGCAGGTAACATTAACACCAGACAACTCCCACACAATGAGCATTGCCAACAACAGATAATCTAATCGCCTCCTCATGACATTCAACAAAATGACCATCACTCAATCTTGCACTGACAATATTCCCTGGGTTACCATTAAGAGAAAACTGAACTTGACAAGCAATATAAATTCTGTGGCTACAAGGGCAGGTCAGAGGCTGGGAATTCTGCAGCAGATATTTCTCATTTCCTGATTCCCCAAAGCCTGTTCCCTGTTAAAAATGAACAAATCAGTAAAGTGATGGAATATTCATCTCTGGCCCAGAAGAAACCAGCTCCAATGACATGCAATAAGCTCAACACTTCCAACAACAAAATAACATGCTTGACGGCAACCACTAGAGCAACTTCCAAATCCATGACCTCTATCACCTAGCAGGGTGGCAGATGTATGGGAACACGACCACATGAAAGTTCTCCTCCTTCCCATCCTGACTTGGAATTATATCCCACCTCTTTCGTTGTCATTGGGTCAAAATGCCAGGACTCCCTTCCTAATATACTGTGGGTGTAACTGCACCACAGGGACTGCAGAGTTTCAAGGCAGCGACAGCTCATCACCACCTTTCAAGGGAAGATAAGATGGCTAATTAATGCTGGCCTCACCAACAAGGCTCAAATCTTTATAATGAATCTGAGAAAAATGCCTCACCTCCTTTTAAATGCTGGAATGAACCCTATCCCTGATTCAACATTAGTTTCCTGGAGATGTCGGGCACGTTGTTCTCTAATTTACTGTAAATTCTGATGCAAAGTAATTATTTGACACAGTCCCATTTCCATATTTTCACTGACTGTCACTATTATCAGTTTCACAGGGTCTACATTCTTACTGATCACCGTCTGTTCCCAAATGTAAGTGAAAAAAATGTTTGTGTTGATTTAATATCACTTGCAAGTTTCTTTCCATGCTCTTGAAATATGCTTTTTCACTCCTTGCTGTTCTTTTCAGGTAACAGTATCGATGCTAACTTTGTATTTTGTAAAAGGCGTGTGAGGAACAGGTAACTACGGCAGAGTAAGATAGAGATCGAGAGCAGCAAATTAGCTTCAAGTGGGATTTCAGTTCATGGGGGAAAGAGGTGTGTTTTACATACATACACCAAATTTGTATTTGTTACAAATACTATTTGTAACCCCCACAGCCTGCCTGGACCTGCAGAGTTTCACTGGCTGTCTTGTCTGGAGACAATACATATCTTTTTAGCCTGTCTTGATGCTCCCTCCACTCACGTTGTTTGTATCTTAAAGACTTGATTAGCTGTAAGTATTGGCATTCCAACCATTATTCATGTAAATTGAGTCTGTGTCTTTATATGCCCTGTTTGTGAACAGAATTCCCACTCATCTGAAGAAGGGGCTTGGAGCTCTGAAAGCTTGTGTGGCTTTTGCTACCAAATAAACCTGTTGGACTTTAACCTGATGTTGTTAAACTTCTTGCAGAACATTGAAGACAGGAGTTGGGAGGTCTTGTTGAAGTTGTAGAAGACATTGTTAACGCCACACTTGGAATACTGTGTATAGTTCTCGTCACCCTATTACCGAAAGGATATTATTAAACTTGAAAGAGCGCAGAAAAGATTTACGAGGATGCTACCGGGACTCGATGGTTTGAGTTATAAGGAGAGGCTGGATCGACGAGGACGTTTTTCCGTGGAGCGTAGGAAGCTTAGGGGTGATCTTATAGAGGTCTATAAATTAATGAGGGGCATAGATGCAGTAGATAGTCAACATCATTTCTAAAATGTAGGGGGGGGGGATCTAAATCTAGATGGCATAGATTTAAGGTGAGATGGGAGAGATTTAAAAGGGTCCAGAAGGGCAATTTTTTTCCACACAGGGTGGTGAGTGTCTGGGACAAGCTGGCAGAGGTGGTACGCGAGGCAAGTACAATTTTGCCTTTGAAAAAGCATTTGGACAGTTCCATGGGTAAGATGGATATCGAGGGATATGGGCCAAACGCAAGCAATTGGGACTAGCTTACCGGTTATAGAAGGGCGGCATGGACAAGTTGGGCCAAAGGGCCTGTTTCCATGCTGTAAACCTCTGTGACTTGATGGATATTGTGCCCAGTTAATGAGCTCATTATTTAACAAAGATATTAGTGCATTAGGTGCTATTGAGGGGAAGTTAACTCGGCTGATACCCAGAAAAAGTGGGTTGTCTTATGAGGAAACACGAGACAGAACTGGGCTTGTTTCCTCCAAAGTCTGGGAAAGTGAGCGATGACTTGATTGAAGCCTATAAAATCCGGCATTGACAAGGAGGACGTGGAAAGGATGCTTCCTCTTGTGTGTAAGTCTCGAACTCGGGGACAGTATTTCAAATCTTGGAGTTGCCTTTTTAGGTCAGAGATGAGGAGAATTGTTTTTTCTTTCTTTCAAAGGGCTGTACGTTTCTGGAACGCTCTGTCTCAGAAGGCATCGGAGGCATGGTCACTGAATATTTTAAGATGGAGGTAGATCAATTCTTGTTAGGCAAGCAAATCAAAGGTTGTTGGGGATAGACAGGAACGTTGATTTCGAAACACAAATGTATCAGTGATGATCCGATTGAATGACTGAAGCAGCGAAGGGGCCAAATGGCCGACTTCTGCTCCTATTTCATCTGTTTGTAAGAACTGTTTGTTCTCACTTTTCCACATATCTTCCAACTGTCGTTGATGGGTTCCTGGTACGGACGTTAGGGCCCTTTCCTTCTGAAGCCGAGAGTGAGAAACTCCACTCCTGATCCAGCCTTGCAGTTTCACATTGACCAGCTTTCTATGTCCTTATTTCCCTCCTTACCTGACCCAGCACAGAACAATTCAGATATCACAAACTCATGCCTTGTTTTTTTTCACTCCAGTGCTTCAGCTTTAACAGCCCCTCGATGAACATCCTTCCATCGGTGTCACTACTTCTAAACATGGATCTTTTCTGGTCTTTCCTCCTTCTCAAAGATGATCCCACCAGTTCCAGGATATTCTTTCCTCTGGTACAAAGGAAGTAACTGACATTTGTGATGTGCCAGGGCTGTAGAACAATCTGTCTATTCCCCTGACAACAGATACTCCGACCACTATCACTCTCCTATTTCTGTGGCCCAGATGTCACACTGTTACTCAGGAATACTTTGCTCGAGTCGCTTTTTGTCAACCTTACAAGGCCCAATTCCAGTTGTCGATTGGACAGTTTGAGTACGTCGGAGCTCCCTCAATCTGTGACTGTGATCTCACTCTAGATCAGGCTTGTTCAACTTTACACCTCAGGGGCCATATATGCATTTTTCAATCACTCAAGAGGCCGAATTTCGGAAAGATAACAAGTGGAAGATACTAATTTATTTTGTCTGTGAACTCAGCTGGAAAAGTGGGATATAGACCACCAGCTGCACTGTCGGATTTTCATGCCAGATCTTTTGACAATTAGCAAAGCAAAACAGGAGGCGGCTCCCAGAGAACCAGCTCTCAAAATATTGGCATCCCGATGTAAGAACAAAATGATAAAAAAGAAAAAGACCCCTCGGACCCCTACCCCACTGAGACACAGAGAGCCCTCCCCCCACTGAGACAGAGAACCACCCCTTCCCTGAGAGACAGAGCTACCCTCACCCACTGTGACACAGAGCAAACTTCTACCCCCCCCCCCCAACTGAGACACAGAGCGACCGCCGCCCATCACCACAGATTTTCTCCCTTTTCCATACATGGAACTCACTTAGAGACATTTAAGTCATGGCGCGCACTCTCCCACCCTCTGAGGCAGTGCCCTCGTGTGATGTGGAGTGGGTGGGGATGAGTGTGAATGCATACGTCCAGTCTCAAATTTTCTTTCTCACTCTCACCACCCCACACAGACACATGGTCACTCTTTCTCCCACACACCCTCACTCATTCACATGTCCCTTTAGTCACCTGTAAAATGGTCCCATGGTCTCACGAAAATGACAAACATTCCACCTTTGGCCCTGATTCGATTTTGCCCGACTGACCTGCCAAGACTTCACCCACTCTGGCCCTGCCACGTCTGCTCCCTCCCATCGGCCTCCAGCCCCACTGCAGTTTGCCCCACCCAGAGATACCATTGATTCTTTCTCACACCAGCCTTCAGCACACTGTTCACTGCACCACCAATCATCGATTGTTTCTCCCATGCACACTCACAAGTCGGCCAATCAGCAGCAACGGGGGAGAGAAACAACCTCTGATTGGAGGAGCAGCTCCAAGCAGAATCTTGAATTGGAACTCAGCTGTTTGACAATTTGAAAACTGCCTCCGGGGCCGCGGAGAGGAGCTTCACAAGTCACACCCGGCCCCTGGCCGAACCTTGGTTAAACCCGCTCTGGATGGTCACTCACTCCAACTTTCTACTCTGTCCCTGTCCTGTTCCCTCTTCCCGTGTGAGTGGCAGACAGGACAAATGATATTTGTATGGTTTTGTGATCCTACCTGTGTCCATGCTCATTCTTGTTGAAGGTGTTGGATATTTTCCCCTATTTGAACCTTCAGCCATGACATTGACAGATGTTCTCTGATTCTGAGACTCTGTAGTGAGGATAATATCAATGTCAGGATCAGGTGTAAATATTAAAATCAGAAGCAGAGCATTGAGGTTTTCACTGTTATGCCAGATATATTTCAGAATATTACAATTGCACACGTGTTACCGCGATATTTGTGACAGCTGTTTCATAAAATACCTCATCAGGTCCCTTGAAACATTCAGCCTTCACCCTTGCAATCCTCTGCCCCATTTCCAGTTTCCACTTCCCTCTCCAAAGTCATTGAACATGTTGTTACCTCCCAAATCCGTGACCATGTTTGCAGGAGCATCATGCAGTCAATGGAGGATTTTTAAGGCGATCTTTTTCAGACCTCAGCAAAAATATATTCCGGTGATAAAGAAGGACTGTAAGAAAAGAGATAGCCAGCCGTGGATAATGAAGGAAATAAAGGAGAGTATTAAATTAAAAATCGATGTGTACAGAGTGGCCAAAAACATGGAGTTGGGGGTAGGGTGTAGCATGGATTGGGGATTGGCTACTCAACAGGAAGCAGAGAGTTGCAATAAATGGGTGCTTTTCTGGTTGGCCGATGGTGACTAGTGGAGACTTCGAAGATTGGGAAAGCTTTAAAAAAAAAGAATGACTCAGAAAGCGATAAAGAAAGGAAAGATAGATTATGAAACTAAACTAACTCTAAACATAAAAGATAACAGTAAAAGTTTTTACAAATATATATAAAGGAATAGAGTGGCTCGAGTGAATGTTGGACCCTTGGAGGACGAGAGGGGGGATTTAATAGTGGAAAACGAGGAAATGGCTGAGACTTTAAATAGGTTTTCTGTGTCGGTCTTCACGGTGGAAGGTACAAATAGTTTACCGAATATTAACGATCGAATGTTGGTAGGAGGAGAGGTACTCAATACAATTATTGTTACTGGAGAGGCAGTGCTTGGTCGACTAACAGGACTGAAGGTGGACAAGTCCCCGGGCCCGGATGGAATGCATCCCAGGGTACTGAAAGAAATGTCAGAGGTAATAGCAGATGCGTCAGTAGTTATTCATCAAAATTCACTGGACTCTGGGTAGTGCCAGCTGATTGGAAAACGGCTACTGTTACGCCGCTGTTTAAAAAAGGAAGTAGACAAAAGGTGGGTAACTACAGGCCAGTTAGCTTAAAGTCTGCAGTTGGGAAAATGCTGGAATCCATCATTAAAGAAGAAATAGCAGGCCATCTGGAATGGTTCGATCAAGCAGACGCAGCATGGATTAATGAGGGGAAAGTCGTGTTTGACGAACTTACTGAATTTTTATGAAGATGTGACTCGTGCGGTAGACGGAGGGGAACCGGTAGATGTGATGTTTTTGGATTTCCAAAAGGCATTCGATAAGGTGCCACACAAAAGGTTGCTGCAGAAGATTGGGGCACATGGAGTTGGGGGTAGGGTGTAGCATGGATTGGGGATTGGCTACCCAACGGGAAGCAGAGAGTTGCAATAAATGGGTGCTTTTCTGGTTGGCCGATGGTGACTAGTGGCGTGCCGCAGGGATCGGTACTGTGGCCTCAACTGTTTACTATTTACATAGATGATCTGGAGGAGGGGACTGAGTGTAGGGTAACAAAGTTTGCTGACGACACGAAGATAAGTGGGAAAGTGAATTGCATGGAGGAAGCGGAAGGTCTGCAGAGAGATTTGAATAGGCTGAGTGAGTGGCCGAGGATCTGGCAGATGGAGTATAACGTTGGCAAATGCGAGGTTATCCATTTTGGAAGAAATAACAGCAAATTGGATTATTATTTAAATGGAAAAACATTACAACATGCTACTGTGCAAAGGGACCTGGGGGTCCTTGTGCATGAGTCACAAAACCTCTGTCTGCAGGTACAACAGGTGATCAAGAAGGCAAATGAGACGTTGGCATTCATCGCGAGGAGGATAGAATATAAAAGCAGAGAAGTCTTGTTGCATCTGTACAAGGCATTGGTGAGGCCGCAGCTGGAATACTGTGTGCAGTTTTGGTCCCCTTACTTGCGAAAGGAGATATATTGGCCTTGGAGGGAGTGCAGAGAAGGTTCAGCAGGTTGATACCGGGGATGAGGGGTGTAGATTATGAGGAGAGATTGAGCAGATTAGGTTTGTACTCGTTGGAGCTTAGAAGGCTGAGGGGTGATCTTACAGAAGCACATAAGATAATGAAGGGGCTGGATAGGGTAGAAGTGGAGAGATTCTTTCCACTTAGAAAGGAAGCCAGAACGAGAGGGCACAGCATCAAAATAAAGGGGGGTCAGTTTAGGACAGAGTTGAGGAGGAACTTCTTCTCTCAGAGGGTGGGGAATCTCTGGAATTCTCTGCCCACTGAAGTGGTGGAGGCTACCTCGTTGAATACGTTTAAGTCACGGATAGATGGATTTCTGATCGGCAGGGGAATTAAGGGTTATGGGGAGAAGGCGGGTAAGTGGAACTGATTCACTTCAGATCAGCCATGATCTTATTGAATGGCGGGGCAGGCTCGAGGGGTAGATGGCCTACTCCTTCTCCTATTTCTTATGTTCTTGTGTTCTTATGTTTGCACCCTGCCACTGCTCTTAAAATCACAAATACTATCCTATCCAACTCTGACAAAAGTCAATGAAATATCTTCATTCACCCGTCTGCAGCCTTTAACATGCTTGACCATGTCATCCTTCTCCAACCCCTGCCTCCTGTGCTCCAGCTGAGTGGGAATACATCAAAGGCTCTTGGTTCAATTCTTCTCTGTTCCTGGACATCAAAAATCAGTGACCTTGGTCTCTCCCACACCATTATCTCTATCATTGGCCCTCTTCAATTTCTCATCAACATGCTGCCCCTCGGTAACCTGGCAGCATGTTCCACATGCAAGCTGCTGATATCAAGCTCTACATTCTCACTGCTCTCAAACTCTGCTTCCTAAATCAAAACCAACTCACACCAAGTCTGAGTTCATTCACCTGTGTTCACCAACTCACACTGGCTCACAGCACCTTCATTTTAAAATGCTCAAACCAGCTTTTCAATCTCCCCATGGCCCTCTCTTCCTATTCATGTAACCTACAGCAGCTCTAGAAGCCAGCGACATATCTATCTTACCCAATGTGACAGGTTGTGTATCTTGAGGATAATTTGTCCACAATACAGGCCAAGTCCTGAGCTCTGGAATTCCCTCTCTAAGCCTCTCGGCTGCTTTAGAAATCTTCTTAGAAACGCTACAGCACCGAAAGAGGCCATTCGGGCCATCGAGTCTGCACCGACCACAATCCCACCCAGGCCCTACCCCCATATCCCTACATATTTACCCACTAATCCCTCTAACCTACGCATCCCAGGACACTAAGGGCAATTTTAGCATGGCCAATCAACCTAACCCGCACATCTTTGGACTGTGGGATGAAACCGGAGCACCCGGAGGAAACCCACGCAGACACGAGGAAAATGTGCAAACTCCACACAGACAGTGACCCAAGCCGGGAATCGAACCCAGGTCTCTGGAGCTGTGAAGCAGCAGTGCTAACCACTGTGCTCCCATGCCGCCCCACTTTACTTTTCCCTCTCCTCAGATTCAGCTCAAAAAGATCAACAATCTGATTAAAATTAATCACCGGCCCAGCTACTCCATCGAATGTCTGATGTCTTTGTTTTCCCACTGAATTTTTCTCTAGTTGTGTCTTGGGAAGTTTTGCTCCATTAAAGATGCTATAGAAATGCACGTGGCTCCATATTCTCCACTTGTGAGAATGGGTCAGTGTATGTGACCCGACACCTGTGCACCTAATCAAACTCAGTTGATGTCCTCTCCTTTCTCCAATATGGAAATGGAAAAGTGATTCAGTCACTTAATTTCTTCAAATTTGAATTGGAAGTTATTCAACAACAATAATTTAAAACCAGGTTTTGAAACAAACAATGTAAACTGCAGTTACCTGTTTCACTCATACTCTCACACAACAACTCATACTTCCAGTGTCTGATTTTGTCAAAAAAAAATCCCAAAGCACAAATTCATTCTCCATTACGAGTCTCTTCAATTTAACACTAAATTTACAATATAATTCTAGTGAGGCTCCCTCTGTAATCCACATCGAGTCATCTGAACAGATCAGGATTAGTTCCTCATCAACCCCAATGACCCGGCCTCGCCCACACCCAGCCAGCATCAGTTACTGGCTGAAGCCACATTGACTTTCAAGAGGGCCCTTGAAATTTCTCAGGGCATGGAAATGGCTGCAATGCAAAAGATATTCAGAAGACCAATGTTGATGTGCAGGAGGGTGCACTGCATCAAGCAAAGAAAGAGGCAGCAAGCTGAAAGGTGAAAGCAATGCAATGTTTCAGGTGTCGAGGGACACACTATGTGGATCATTGTAAATTTATTGATGCTGTTTGTCACCACTGCAACAAAAAGGGGTGTTTAGCTAAGAACCGCAAGAGTGTGAAGAGCAAGTCGAAGGCGGAGCAAGGAAATTCAAATTTGAAAAAGCATCAGTCAGTATGTCGCTTCTCGGCCTTTTGGCTAAGATCAAGTGTAGTATGGATCGCCTGCACTTGGTTGGGGTCATTGGGTTACACTGAGGCTTCATGTGTTTCATATGAAGCAATTTTGAAAAGCGGCATCTCGGCCTTTTGGCTAAGATGCAAATGAGCTCAAGTCTTGGAGGAGGATCCTCCCCCTTCTCCAATCAGCTTGACTCATGTAGATCAGGCCCAGGACAGGGTGGTTTTGGTCTCCCGCCCTGTCTTGTCAGCCTGGATCTGAAATGTCTCAACTTGTTGAGACTCTGAATTGGATTTGATTTGATTGAATTGGAAAAGTATAAAAAAAAATCAGTCAGTATGTCCTCGACCGAGTGCTACAGACTGGCACATTCCAAGGTCCAGGACTACGTGCTCAGGGTGCGCTCAAGCTTGGGGCAGCCACCGCAAAGGCACAATGGGAAAAGGCCACCATGTAAAGCGTCTCAACCGAGGCAGACCGAGGGCCGGGTAACTGCAGAATACCCTCGGCCTGCGTAACTGTGTGCCAATCTGAAAAATAACCGCACACAGTAAACTCTGATGTATGCACATAGTTTTTAAGTAATGAAATATAATGAATGTAATGTTTTGTAAATGAGCACTGTATTGTACAATAAAAATTATTCATTTTTTGCACTGTTGGTAACTTTTGGATCTGTCGTTTGCAATGTCTTATTTGAGAGTTTTTCTATGAATAAAGTATATTTTTGAAATTAAAAAAAACAGTCAGTTACACATAACCTGGAAAGCTCAGACCAGACAGGAGCAAAGGATTCCATGATTCCATAAGATTTCGGGTAGTAATGGATAAGGACAAGAGTAACCCTTGGTTCAGGGTGCTTTATTGGACAAGGGCCAAATACATACAAATTAGACAGGAACTGGGGAATGCGGACTGGGAGCAGCTATTTGAGGGCAAATCCACGTCTGGAACGTGGGAGGCGATTAAAAGCCAGTTGATTGAAGTGCAGGACATGCATCATCAGGAAAAATGAACAACAGAAATGGCAGAATTCGGGAACCATAGATGGAAAGGAAAATTGTAAACTTAGTCAAAAAGAAAACATAGGTCTCGGCAACTAAAAAAACTGACAAAGCCCTTGAGGAACAGAGAGAAAATAGTAAGGAATTTAAACGCTGAATTAGGTGGACTAAAAGGGCCCATGAAATGTTTTTAGCAAACAGGGTGAAGGAGAATCACAAGGCTTGTATGCATATATTCGGAGCAAGAGGGTAGCCCAAGAAAGAATAGGCCCACTCAAGGACAATGGAGGGAAGTTATGCATGGAGCCACAGGAAGGCGGTGAGATCCTTGAAGAGTACTTTGTATTGGTATTCATCAAGGAGATGGGCATGAAGGATGTTGAGGCCAAGCATGGGTGTGTGAATGCTCTGGAGAATACCAATATAATCAAAGGAGATGGTGATTGGTATCCTAAATTGCAGTGAGGTAGACAAGTCCCCGGGAACAGATGGGATCGTCCCCAGTTTACTGTGGGAGGTAACAAAGAGGCGAGTAGAAAGATATCTTCACATCCTCTTTAACCACAGGCGAGGTTCCAGAGGACTGAAGAATAGCCATTGTTGATCCCTCGTTTGAGAAAGAAATCAGGGATAATCCAGGAAATCAAAGGCTCGTGAGCCAAACGTCTGTGGTGGGGAAGCTTTTGGTGAAGATATTAAAGGACAGGATACATGCACATTTGGAAGAAATTGACTAGCTTGTGTCAGGCAGCATGGTTTTGTTGGGGGAAAGTCATGTCTCAACAACTTGACGTGACAAAGATAATTGATGAGGGAAGGCTGTGGATGTAGTTTATAGGGACTGGAGTAAGGCGTTTGACAAGATCCCACATGGCAGACTGGAACAAAAACTGAAATTACAAGGGATTCGGGGTGAGCTGGCGAGATGGAAACATAATTGGTTTGGTAATAGAAGAGGGGGCAGGATGTTGCGGCCGTGCTTGCCCCAAAACCGTAAAATCCAATCCGAGGTCAGTGGACCTCTCCATGGTCCACCCCTCAGCATTCCAATTCTCGTGGTCGGCAGAATGGGAAAATTTGCCCCAGAGAGCAGCAGGGGAAGGGAATTTTTTCAGAATGGTGATTTGTAGCAAGCAGTGTTCTGCATGGATCAGTGCAGGACCTATTTTGTTTGGAGGAAAACGTTGGTGGTCTGATTAGTAAGTCGTTGGGTGACACAAAGGTTGGTGGAGATGCTAAAAGTGCTGAGTTTACAACGGGATATAGATAGATTGGAGACTCGGGCACAGAAATGGCAGATGGATTTTAATCTGGACAAGTGCGAGGTAATGCATTTTGGAGGATCAGATTTACGTGTGAATTGTACTTTAAATGGCAGAACTCATTGGAACATTAAGATACAGAGGGATCTGGGTGTGCAGGTCCACAGTACCCTAAAAGTGGCAACACAGGTGGCCAAGGTGATTAAGAAGGCATATGGCCAGGGCATTAAGTATAAGCGTTAGCATATCATGTTGCAGCTATATAAAACCTTGGTTAGGCCGCACTTGGACTATTGCATGCAGTTCTGGTCGCCACACTTCCAGAAGGATATGGAAGCTTTGGTTTACCAGGATGTTGCTTGGTCTCAAGAGTATTGGCTATGACAGTTTCTAACTTCCTTGCCTGTCTGCATTAGCGCATCTCTCCCCACCTCTTTGTTTTTCCTTTGCTCCTTTACTCCTGTCTGTCTCGGATTGCCCTGGTCTCCCTCTCCTTCTGCCTTGTATATCTGATTGCTTCTGTCAATCTCCAGAATCCCGCCCCTCACATGCTGATCCCCTCGCCTGGCCCCCACCCATCCAATTTCTCTCCACCAGTTGGTGCTCGCACCTGTCTCTGGTACTGAGATCAGTCAGATTGTTACCCTGGCAACAGAGGAAATCCGTCAGCAAATATAACTGAAAACAGAAATAACAAAACCACCACCACACACCCTCAGTTCAGTTAAGAGGAAGATGAACCCATAACAGTCAACCAGTTTGTTTTGAAGTAAGACTGAAGCTGCGATTCCAATATTGCGTGTCTTATCTAACGAGCCCTAACTGTGGTTTTATTAAATTAAAGTTTACTGAGACACAAACTAATCCAACTTGACAGTAAATAACACTTTATCTTGAATAATTGTACTCAGTGCTCAGACTCTCCTTTCTCTCACTCAGCATTTCTGACCTCACCTTGGAACCTTTGTGTTCTGTCAACAGGACCAGAGTAAATGCAACTTTCTCTCGCCTTATTCTCCAGAAAATATACAGAAGTTCTTTCAATCTCAAGGTCTCTCTCTGATTGGCGCTCACAATCCTGTGCTGGTTCACCTCTTACAGTCCCGCAGTCCACACTCCTTGCTTACTTCCAGCTGTGGATTTTCTCAATTAATCCAGCATTCACCGGACATCTGATTAAAGCAGGAGAGAAACAAAATGACAAATAGTGCCAGGTGAATGAGAACGACAATTTTCTCACTCCCAGGTCAGCCCACCATCCAGACCTGAAAGAAAGATTCAATAAGACTGTTGGAAATGTTTCAATGAGAATGACAATTTCCTCAATCCTCGGACAGTCCATCTCACGGAGTGAACAGGGAATTTGAATAAGAGAGTTGAAAATGTTTGATTACTTTAAGTCCATTGGACACATTAAATGAAGGTTACACAATGTCTGATCAGACGATGGTATTGATGTTCATAAGGAGGAGGTGTTAGCAATTCTGGAAAGGGTAAAAATAGATAAGTCCCCTGGGCCGGATGGGATTTATCCTCGGATTCTCTGGGAGGCTAGAGAGGAGATTGCAGAGCCTTTGGCTTTGATCTTTGTGTCGTCATTGTCTACAGGAACAGTGCCAGAAGACTGGAGGATAGCAAATGTTGTCCCCTTGTTCAAGAAGGGGAGTAGGGACAACCCTGGTAATTATAGACCGGTGAGCCTTACTTCTGTTGTGGGCAAAGTATTGGAAAGGATTATAAGAGATAGGATTTATAATCACCTAGAAAGGAATAATTTGATTAGGGATAGTCAGCACGGTTTTGTGAAGGGTAGGTCGTGCCTCACAAACCTTATTGAGTTCTTTGAGAAGGTGACCAAAGAGGTGGATGAGGGTAAAGCAGTTGATGTGGTGTATATGGATTTCAGCAAAGCGTTTGATAAGGTTCCCCATGGTAAGCTTTTGCAGAAAATACTGACACATGGGATTGAGGGTGATTTAGTGGTTTGGATCAGGAATTGGCTAGCTGTAAGAAACCAATGGGTGGTGGTTGATGGGAAATATTCATCCTGGAGTTCAGTTACTAGTGGTGTACCGCAAGGATCTGTTTTAGGGCCACTGCTGTTTGTCATTTTTATGAATGACTTGGATGAGGGCGTCAAAGGATGGATTAGTAAATTTGCGGATGACACTAAAGTCGTTGGAGTTGTAGACAGTGCGGAGGGAAGTGACAGGTTACAGAGGGACATAGATAAGCTGCAGAGCTGGGCTGAGAGGTGGCAAATGGAGTTTAATGCGGAAAAGTGTGAGGTGATTCACTTTGGAAGGAGTAACAGGAATACAGAGTACTGGGCTAATGGTAAGATACTTGGTAGTGTGGATGAACAGAGGGATCTGGGTGTCCATGTGCATAGATCCCTGAAAGTTGGCACCCAGGTTGATAGGGTTGTTAAGAAGGCGTACGGTGTGTTAGCTTTTATTGGTAGAGGGATTGAGTTTCGGAGCCAGGAGGTCATGCTGCAACTGTACAAAACTCTGGTGCGGCCGCATTTGGAGTATTGCGTACAGTTCTGGTCGCCGTATTATAGGAAAGATGTGGAAGTGTTGGAAAGGGTGCAGAGGAGATTTACCAGGATGTTGCCTGGTATGGTGGGAAAGTCTTATGTGGAAAGGCTGAGGGTACTTGAGGTTGTTTTCGTGAGAGAGAAGAAGGTTAAGAGGTGACTTAATAGAGGCATACAAGATGATCAGAGGATTAGATAGGGTGGATAGTGAGAGCCTTTTTCCTCGGATGGTGTTGGCTAGCACGAGGGGACATAGCTTTAAATTGAGGGGTGAGAGATATAGGACAGATGTTAGAGGTAGGTTCTTTACTCAGAGAGTAGTAAGGGCGTGGAATGCCCTGCCTGCAGCAGTGGTGGACTCGTCAACATTGAGAGCGTTCAAGTGGTTATTGGATAATATGGATGATATTGGAATAGTGTAGATTAGAGGGGCTTTAGATTGGTACCACAGGTCGGCGCAACATCGAGGGCCGAAGGGCCTGTACTGCGCTGTAATGTTCTATGTTCTATGTTCTATGATCCTAATTTTCAATCTGGGTTTTCATAGAATTCCTACAGTACAGAAGGGGGCCATTCGGCCCATCGAGTCTGCACCGACCACAATCCCACCCAGATCCTATTCCTGCAACCCCACATATTTACTCTGCTAATCCACTGCGACTTGGGTCAATTTAGCATGGCCAATCGACATAACCCGCACATCTTTGGACTGTGGGAGGAAACCGGAGCACCCGGAGATATTCCATGCAGACATGGGGAGAATGTACAAACTCCACACAGACAGGCCAGAATTGAACCCAGGTCCCTGGCACTGTGAGGCACCAGTGCCCACCACTGTGCTACCCATATGGTTTTTTGAGTGAAAAACAGCATCGTCATTTTCTCCCCAAGCTTCGAATGAATGTACAGATAGTGCATGTTTGAAAAGTGTAGCAATAACCACAGATGTTCTCCGTGTTATGATGCAGTTAATTCTCTCTGTTCAGCCTAGAATCACCCAGATACACTCAGTGTTAGAATTCTGTCTCTGTATTCAGACTAGATCACCCAGATGCAGGGGCAGCATGGTGGCACAGTGGTTAGCACTGCTGCTCACAGTGCCAGGGATCCGATTCAATTCCTGGCCTTGGCTCACTGTCTGTGTGGAGTTTGCACATTCTCCCCGAGTCTGCGTGAATTTCCACCGGGTGCTTCAGTTTCCTCACACGGTCCAAAGATGTGTGGGTTAGGTTGATAGGCCATACTAAATTGACACTAGTGTTAGGGAGATTAGCACGGTTAAATATGGAGTTACGGGAAATAGGGCCTGGGTGGAATTGTGTTCGGTGCAGACTCCATTCGCCGAATGGCCTCCTTTTGCAATGCAGGGATTGTATGATTCAACAATATTGGTTGATGGTCTGTATTCAGCCTCGAGTCACCCAGATATACTCAGCATTATAATGCTGTCTGTATTGAGACTGGAATCACTCAGAGATACTCAGTATTATAATGCTGTGTCTAGTCAGACTAGAATCACCCAGATATTTTCAGTGTTGAGGCTGTTTCTATTCAAACACCGCTGTTCGCGAACCGTTTTATCTCACGTGCAGACAGACAGAGAGCATGGTTCAGGGAGAGAGAGGGAGAAAGAATGAAAAACAGAGAGAAAATGGTTCAGGGAGAGAGAGAGAGAGAGAGAGATCTTCCCTTCCTTCCAAACACCTTGTGACTGACTCCCTCCCTATCTCTTCAATCTTCCCCATTCACTTCTCCTATTCTCCACTACTCTGACCAATGTGTGGGACAAGATTACTTTTTATTGACGAGACTCTGTTCCAACATCAGCAGGAGTTATTTGAGGAACCTCACCACATCAAGGAACCACCGCAGGTATTTACAAACTTACAGGAACAGAAGTGAACACTCCCGAGTGTTCGCTCGTTCATTCAATGAGATTATTGTTCACCTGTCACTGAACACAATCTACCAGACTGACAATTCATCAAACATCCACTGCCAGTTTGCTCAAAATTAATACAAATTTCAGAACTCATAAATTTGTACATATGTTTTTTCTAACCACTGCAACTTACAATTGGTTACCCCCGCCACCTCTCACTCCATCTCTATCTCACCCTTGTTGTCCCCCTCCACCCCATGCCTTCTCCCTCCCCGTCCCAGGGGTGCAGCAGCTGCTGACAAGGAAAGCCCTCTGTTCTTTGTTAAAATGAGGGGGGACATTTCTGCAAGGTGACTGACTGTGGACTGTTGGCATCGAGGGAAAAGTCCAGAGATTGAGATGCCAGTGAAATTCTGCATCTTGCAATCTGTATCTTAACCAAATAAACCACATCAACAAATTAGAAATCATAGAAAGAATCATAGAAACCCTACAGTGCAGAAAGAGGCCATTCGGCCCATCGGGTCTGCACCGACCACAATCCCACCCAGGCCCTACCCCCATATCCCTACACATTTACCCGCTAATTCCTCTGACCTACGCATCTTAGGACACTAAGGGGCAATTTTAGCATGGCCAATCAACCTAACCCGCACATCTTTGGACTGTGGGAGGAAACCCGAGCACCCGGAGGAAACCCACGCAGACACGAGGAGAATATGGAAACTCCACACAGACAGTGAGCCAAGCCGGGAATCGAACCCAGGTCCCTGGAGCTGTGAAGCAGCAGTGCTAACCACTGTGCAGGAATTAAAATGCAGCATCCTAAAAATGAACAGAATCTCCAAGGAAACTTAAACAATAAAGCAAAATATGATGAAAGGGGTTAAAACACACTCCAGTCCTCACAGTGCCCACCAGGTAAGGAAAGCTCCCATGTTGCCAGCAGAGATCACATGCTCCCTTTCACCTGGCAGTGAACATCCCTGCGGTAGATGGGTAATCAGTTGGGACGGACGACCCACTCAACCTCCTGTTGCCTGGATCTATTAATGGCCAGTTCGGCCAAGCACAGGAGCAGGCAAATGAGGAGGTCCTCCTCCATTCCCGCCACCCTCCATAACGGGTGCCTAAGGATCGATGCTTGGGGTGAACTGCCACCAAAAAATAAAGTTACAGATTTTTCAGGAAACTAAAAATGAAGTGCAGCCTTTGACAACTTACATATATGGACCCCACAAGGCTGCAAAAATTACCGACGTACTTTAAATCCATGAACCAATTCAACCTGTGGCTGTATGGTGCTGCTGCATGCAAAACCCTCCACCCGAGGTCCTGATGATAAAGGGGAGGACTCGCGCATGAATGGCCATCCACTGGGGACCGTAGCTACAGTAAGAAGTTTCACAACACCAGGTTAAAGTCCAACAGGTTTATTTGGCAGCAAAAGCCACATGTAGCTGCCAGAGAGCAACAAGGCAGACCAGGGTGTGTCCGGACTGCGGGCAAAGGCAGGGAGGTGAAAGTTGTGCAGTAGAAGCCCAGACAGGGCAAAAGGGTGGGGAGGGGATTTCCATGAGGCACAAACTTTATGGGTACCAGTTCTCTCTTTAGAAATAAGAGTTTGGGATTTGTGGCTGCTGTGACAAAACATGTATTGCACTGTGAATGTGCACGTGTCCTCATATTCAATCAAGCTCTCAGTCAGTTTCCTTGCATTTGTTGAATGTGCAGCTGTAAAAGCAATTTAGTTGCATGTTCTGCAAATGCTCATACAGGGCCCAGACTGAAATAACTAAGAGATCTGTTGCTCTATTTACTAGATTGTAATAATTTAGATGGTGCTGTAGTGTTTATGCATCCAAGGCCTAGATTGTAATAGCGGAGATCTTTCTATGAAATATAGAATCATACAAACCTTGCAGTGCAGGAGGAGGCCATTTGGTCCATCGAGTCTGTACCGACCACAGTCCCACCCAGGCCCTATCCCGTATTAACCCTGCTAATCCCCCTGGCACTGAGCAGCAATTTAGCATGGCCAATGCGCCTATCCTGCTCATCTTTGCAGAGTGGGAGGAAAGCCCCGCCAACATGGGGAGAATGTGCAGACTCCACACAGACAGTGAGCCAAGGGCGGGACTTGAACCCGGCTCCCTGGCGCTGTGAGGCAGCAGCGCCAGCCGCTGTGCCGCCCATAATGTAATTTAACGTCGCCGCTCTGTTATTATAAAATGAATCGCTGTATTTACACAGTAAATCGCTATTTTATTCCTGAAACTGAATTTTGAAAGTGAGACTTTTTCTCTACTGTTAATTCCTTACCATTATTCACAAAGGGGAAGTTGTGGCATCGGGGAATTGTTGCTGGACTGGTAATCCAGAGACCCAGGATAATGATCTGGGGACCCAGGGTCAAATCCCACCAAGGCAGATGGTGGAATTCGAATTCAATTAAAATGGAACCTGGAATTAAAAGTTTAATGATGGCCATGAAACCATTGTTCTAAAAACCTGTCTGGTTTGCTAATTTCCTTCAGGGAAGGAAATCTGCTGTTCTTATTAGGCAGGGACATGACCGGCGCAACTTGTGGGCCGAAGGGCCTGTTTGTGCTGTATTTTTTTAAAAAAGTCAGTCCCAGCACGTCACCCAGTGGGCGGAACCTCATTGCGTCATCATTCCTCATTGGCTCATTGCGCAGTCCATCAGTTGAACACAGCCAATAGGAACCCGCTCCAGCAGAATGATTGGCAGCCGGTGTGGGTCCACTCGGGCAGATTTTGATGAGTAACTGTCCTGGCTGGAGACAATATCGCACCTCTTTAACCTGTGCTTCACCCTCTCTCCACTCACATTGTCTGGACCTTTAAGACTTGATTCCCTGTCAAGACTCGCATTCCAACCATTATCTTGTAAATTGAGTCTGTGCCTGTGTCTGCCCTGTTTGTGAACACAGCTCTTCACACACAGGAAGAAGGAGACACTGGGAAAGCTTGTGCTGCCAAATAAACCTGTTGGACTTTAACCTGGTGTTGTGAGACTTCTTACTGAGCTTATCCCAGTCCAACGCTGGCATCTCCACATCAAGATTTTGATGAAGCAGCAACTTGCTGTGGATTCGCTGCCATTGGGGACAGTCCCAGCCGGCAAGAGGCGGCAAGGGCGGCACCTTCCGTCCCAAAGCAGCATTCGCACCATCCCGCTTTCTCTCCCATTTGGGCAGTACCACAGTTTGTTATTTCTTTCATTGGCAGCACCCCCGGGTGCCCTTGGTGCTCCCGTTCCAGCACCTTTCCATTGAATGATGGGGGAATGAGGCTTCCAGCAACACCGACAGCTCCCAGCTTCTGCACATTGACCGCTATAACTCTGGGTGCTTTCTACTCTCCCTCTCTGGACAAGTTCCACTCCCTGCCTCATAACCAGATCATTCCGATTGCTTTCCATACCTGGTTAGCGGTTACCGGAACTTTATCTTCTTGTGTGAAATGCATTATCTTCACATTCCAGCCAGGAACATCTTTATCTCCAGGCAAAGGCAGCCTTGGCAGAGCTTCCGCATTGCTGTGTTTCTTTGACTGGGGGGTCTACTGACAGCACCAACGCCCACCTCTGCAATCGAGCTGCTGCCATGGATGGTACCCCAGTGTATGGTCCAAGGATGGAAGATGAATTCTAGGAATTAAGAGTGGGAGTCGGCAATTCAGCCCTTCGAGTTTGCTCCATCACTCAACATAATCATGGCAGATCATTTAATTTCTTGACATAACGACGATGCCGAAGCCTTCTTTTTCCACCCAAGCATACTTTTCCTCACCTTTCATCAATGATCTAGAAGCGAATACAATGGATCTTCCTCTAATGAGAGACAGGACAGCCCCAACCCCATTGGGCGAGGTGTCGCATCTAAGCTGCAACGGTAACTTTGGGTTAAAGTGAACTATCATTTCCAATCTCTTCAAAGCCTGCTTTACCGCCACGAAGGCCTCCTATTTTTTTTTGTTCACTTCCACAGCTGTCCTTTCACCAGCAAACGGAGCATCAGTTTCAATGCTGTTGCCATAGCAATTGATTAGACCCAAATACATTAATTGGGACACATTGCCTGGTCTTGGGGCCTTCAAGATGGCCTCCATCTTCGGCCTTGTATAATCCATTGCCATCAATTACATGACCCAGGTATTCAATGGACTCCTGGAAGAACTCACATTTCCCTCTTGACTTGCAGGCCGTGCTCCTGCAACCTTTATATATTCTCCAACTGCTTGGAAAATAGTTGAATCCATGACCAAGATATCTTCCAGGTGACACTGGACTCCTGTCAGTCCACTCAGGATTTGGTCCATGGCCCTCTAATTGAGATAAGGACACACATAATCGAGATCGGGCACTCCAAATCGAGATAGGCGGCATTCCTAATTGACCGGGGACAGTCGGAAATGACAGAGGCCACTCTTAATTGACAATAGGCACTCATAATTTAACCGTGCGCTCATAATTAACAGGGGGCACTCCAAATCGCGACAGGGGACACTCCAAATCCAGCCAGGCCTGTGACACTGTATCTAAAAAACAGTGAATCCAGCCATGTCTGTGATACTGAATCACAAACGACAGAGTGAACGCAGCCAGGCCTGTGACACTGAAACTCAAGGGACAGAGTGAATCCAGGTATACATGTGACGTTGAATCTCAAAGGGCGCAGTGAACCCAGCCAGGCCTGTGACACTGAATCTCAAAGGGCGCAGTGAACCCAGCCAGGCCTGTGACACTGAATCTCATAGATCATAGTCAATCCAGGCATATGTGTGACACTGAATCTCAAAGGAGACGTTCAACCAAGCCAGGTCTGTGACACTAAACCTCAAAGGATGCAGTAAACTCAGCCAGGCCTGTAGCACTGAATCCCAAAGGACACAGAGAACCCAGCCAGGCCTGTGACACTGAATCCAGCCATGCTTGTGACACTGAATCTCAAAGGACAGACTGAATCGAGCCTGGCCTGTGACACTGAATCTCAACGGACAGACTGAACCCAGTCAGGCCTGTGACACTGAATCTCAACGGACAGGCTGAACACAGCCAGACATTTTCACTGAATCTCAAAAGGACACACTGAATCTGGTCAGGCCTGTGACTGTGAATCTCAAAAGGACAGAGTGAACCCAGGCAGGACTGTGACACTGAATCTGAAAAGAAAAAGTGAATCCAGCCAGGCCACTGTAAGACCATCCCCAAGCCTCCTACGCTCCAGGGAAAAAAGTCCCAGTCTATGCAGCCTCTTCTTATAACTCAAACCATCAAGACCTTGTAGCGTCCCCATAGTTCTTTTCTGCGCACTTCCTAGTTTAATAATATCCTGTGTATGATAGGGTGACCAGAACAGTACACAGTATTCCAAGTGAAGTCTCACCTATGTCTTCAACAACTTCAACATGACATTCCAACTCCTGTATTCAGTGTTCTGATCAATGAAACCAAGCATGCGGAATGCCTTCTTCACCACTCTGTCCATTGTGACTCCACTTTCAAGGAGCTATGAATCTGTACCCCTAGATCACTTTGTTCTATGACTCTCACCAACGCCCTACCAATAACTGAGTAAGTCCTGCACTGGTTCGATCTACCAAAATGCATCACCTCGCATTTACCTAAATTAAACTCCATCCGACATTCATCAGCCCACTCGATCAAATGATCAAGATCCTGTTGCAATCCTCGATAACCTTCTTCACTGTCCACCGTGCCACAAACCTTGGTGTCATCTGCAAACTTACGAAGCATGCCTACTAAATTCTCATCCAAATCATGAATGTAAATGACAAATAACAGGGGACCCAGCACCGATCCCCGAGGCAGTGGTCACAGGCCTCCAGTTTGAAAAACCACCCTCCGTCTTCTGTCATCGACCAATTTTGTTTCCATTTGGCTACCTCACCCTGGATCCCGTGAGATTTAACCAAATCCCGTCTGCTTTTGTTTTTAAATGTTTACATTTTTTAAACACTGAAACCTCTTGCCCTTGTTGGGAATATCAGTGCGGTTTGAGAAAAGCAAACACTGATCCCACACTCAACATCCCCCAACACAGGACTGAGCAAGAGTGTGAAATGTGACTGGTGTGAGTGTGGATTGTCTTTTAAAAGTGGGTAAGAAACACTCCTCCATTTTCAAATCTTTACCTTGCTAATGTAGCGTCTTGTACTTCCCGACACTCACTATCCATCTGAATTAATCTCTATTCCAAATATCTCACTGTTACTCTCTGCATTGCTCCCTTACCCTCTATCTCTGTTACTCTGCATTGCTCCATCTCTCTCTTCCTCTCATCCACCATGGTGTTTATCATGAAGGGGTCTAATCATGGAGAATTCAAACACTCTTTCTGTCTTGGCAAAATTAGCAACATGAGTGCAAATTTCAAGATTGGTTTCACCACAATACAGGCAGAACGGTATTTATATAATGGCTTCTGCAAATGCTGGTGAGCTCAGTACATGTGGTACCTTAATGTTACGATAAGATAGAATCTGTATTCAGACAACTGTTACTCTCCGCATTGCTCTCTCTCATTCTCCCGACCTCTCTGTTACACTGCATCTCTTCCTCTCTCTCTCCATCCCACTCATCAACCATGTTGTTTATCATTAAGAGGTCTAATCACGGAGAATGCAAACACTCTTTCTGTTGGCAGAATTAGCAACATTAGTGGATATTTCAAGATTGGATTCACACAATACAGAGAGAACGCTGATGAATTCAGTACACGTGGTACCTGAATGTTACAATAAGATAGAATCTGTATTCAGACAACTGTCACCCCACAGGGTCTAACTTCACGTGTTAATTTGACTTGATTTATTATTGCCACATGTATTGGGATACAGTGAAAAGTATTGTTTCTTGTGCGTTATACAGACAAAACATACCGTACATAGGGGAGGAGGAGAGGAGAAGGTGCAGAATATAGTGTTGCGGTTACCGATGGGATGTAGAGAAAGATCAGCTTAATATTTGGTCGGCCCACTGAAAGGTTAACATTCTGGCCAAGCACTAAAGCTTTCCACAAAGCAAGGCTCACAAATTCAACACCATTTTCTTTTGTCCGCTCTCCCATCATGCTGTGTTCGGAGTCTCTGATGGGCGGCACGGTAGCACAGTGGTTAGCACTGCTGCTTTACAGCTCCAGGGTCCCGGGTTCGATTCCTGGCTCGGGTCACTGTCTGTGTGGAGTTTGCACATTCTCCTCGTGTCTGCGTGGGTTTCTTCCGGGCGCTCCGGTTTCCTCCCACAGTCCAAAGATGTGCGGATTAGGTTGATTGGCCAGGTTAAAAAAAAAAATTGCCCCTTAGAGTCCTGGGATGCGTAGGTTAGAGGGATTAGCGGGTAAAATATGTGGGGTTAGGGCCTGGTTGGGATTGTGGTCGGTGCAGACTTGATGGGCCGAATGGCCTCCTTCTGCACTGTAGGGTTTCTATGATACCCAGGGCCTAGTATTTGAGGCTCTGAGCTGAACCCACAATCTGTCTGATTCTGAGGGAAGATTACTGCCCACTCACACACAGCTGGCTGCAACATCCTCTTGAAATATATCTGTTGTGTAAAGAGCCACATGTTTTTTCCGTTTCTGGTGCCCTTAAAGAACTACTGAATAATCTTTAAACATCTGTATTATCATAGAACAGAGCCAACATGGGGGAATCTCGTATCGAGGGGCAGAGTTTAAAATTCATGGAGATGAGGAGGAATAATTTGTTCTTTCAGGGGGCGGTTAGTGTTTAGAATTCAAAGTTAAAATTCATTATTGGTCACAAGCAAGTTTTACATTAACAACGCAATGAAGTTATTGTGAAATTCCCCCAGTTGACGTCTGTTCCTTTCACTGCACCTAACCAGTATGTCTTTCAGAATGTGGGAGGAAACCGAAGCACCCGGAGGAAACTCACGCCGACACAGGGAGAACATGTAAACTCCACACAGACAGTGACCCAAGCTGGGAATCAAACCTGGGTCCTTGGCGCTGTGAAGCAGCAGTGCTAACCACTTTTCCCAGAGAGTGAGTTGAGCATTGTGGGGAGACAGGCAGCAAAGTAGAGTTAAGGCCACAGTCAGATCATCCATGATCTTATTAATGGGAGGAGCAGGCTCAAGGCGCAGAGTGGCCTACTTCTGCTCCTATTTTTTGTGTTCTGTGTGGTACCTTCAAAGGCCACTGCACTCAGCATTGCAAAACTCTGCCTAACACACTCCATCTCAATCACTTTCTCTCCCTGTCTGTGACTCTCACTCCATTGCTTTCCTCCTCTCTGTTACTCTCTCTCTCTCCTTGTTTCTCTCTGTTACCGATTCCAGCTGGATGGAAAGTGGGAAAGAGAGGCTAATATGAAGGGAGTTTTCATCTGTATCTAACTGTATTTTCTTAACTGCCTTGTTTGATGAAATAATGAAATGGGAGATTGTATTTGTTTGTGTATGTACGTACCTGTGTAATCGTGTATATCAGTGTGTGTGTCTGTGTATGTATTTTGGTGCCTGTATCAGTATGTGTGTGTGTGTATCAAGGTGTGAGGTGCTCTGTATTTGGGTGTGTATTCTGCATGTATGTCTGTGAGAGTATATGTGCATGGGAAGGGTGTGTGCATCTGTGTGCTTATATGGGCAAGTGTGTGTGCGTGAGAGAGAAATTGTGTGTGTGATCCTGTGTGTAAGTGTTTGCCTGCTTGGGGGTTAGTGTATGAAACATAGAAATGAGAAGCAGGAGGCCATTTGGCCCTGCTCCGCTATTCATTTTGGTCATGGCTGATCATCAAATTCAATATCCTGATCCCTTTCGCCCCAAAAGTTATATCTACTTTCATTTTGAAATCACATGTGCAAGTTCCAAGCCATGTGTGTGCACATGTATTTGTACATGTGTGTATGACTGAAGTCAATGGTGAGATATGGTTAAAATTCCATATGTAACTTGATATTGTTATTCCCATATATTCCCAATATTTAAGGGGCAATTGATTGACAGCTCCTCACGTGAGCTGACGTCAGCGGATTGCAGAGGAGAGGCACCGCGCCTGCGCAGTGACGAGGCCAGGTTCCCTTTGCGACGGGCCGCGCCTGCGCAGTGACTGAGCCGCGTTCCCTCAGCAACGGGCCGGGCCTGGCTGAGGAGGCTGTTTCTTCGCTGTGAGTGTCCCTCGCTTCGGGGGAAGATCAGCAACATTGGGTCCCAGTAACATGGATAGAGTGTGTGTGAATCTGCACATTGTTAATGACCCTTCAGGAAAAATAACACAAAGCTCACCGACATCAGACAAGGGATAAACTGTCTGAAAGGTGGGCTGTCCCATATTGAAGCGGCCGAATGGCCTCCCCCAGCTCCAGCAGCAGCAAGAGGAAGAGCCTGACATTCAGTCCCTCCAGCCTGAGCCGCCCATTGATCTGGGAGACAAACTCCATCCAGCCGCCTGGGCTTCAGATCCACATCTTTTGGCAGCAGAAATATCCCCATCTCAGACTGAAAATTGTTCACAGAATCCCCACAGTGCAGAAAGAGGCCATTCAGTCCATCAAGTCTGCACCAGCCACAATCCCACCCAGGCCCTATTGCTGTCACCCCACATATTTACCCTGTTTATCCCCCTGACATGAGGGTCAATTTAGTATGGCCAATCCACCTCACCTGCACATCTTTGGACTGTTGGAGGAAAGCGGAGCACCCGGAGGAAACCCATGCAGACATGGGGAGAATATTCAACAGCGAGTATCTGCAGCTATCTGTGGGAGAGAGTTCCACACTTCTGCCACCCTTTGTGTGAGTAAGTGTTTCCTAAATTTATCTCCTGAATATCCTGGCTCTGATAAGATATTTGCCCCCTTGTCCTGAGCTCCCATATCAGTGAGTAAAACTTCTGTCAGCTGATAATTCCATTCAAAATCGGAAAATCAATTAGAGCAGACAGTTGGAGGGGGAACAGGAGGGGAGGTTATTTGTGGCCTCACTCTTTCAGATAATTGCTTTTCGAGTTGGGTGGTATGGTAGCACAGTGGTTCGCACTGCTGCTTCACAGCTCCAGGGACCTGGGTTTGATTCCCAGCAGGAATTACCCCAGTTTTTAACAAATTTGGCAGTTGGAATTTTTTCCCAGCTTTTTAAACAATGTTTCAACCAGTGTTGTGTTTAAAACTCTCTGCCTGTTATCCCAAGTCTCACTGTTTTTTGAACTACCTTTCAAATTGCACCATAAATTATCATTAAGGATTTCAATTCGAAGTGAAGCTGGAAGCTGCAATTGAATAAATAGAGAGCAGTGGGTTGATGCATTCTTCATTTTTATTTTGGGAAATGGAGAAGCTGGTGATTGTAGATTCAGTCAGAGTTTTACTGTGTTTACTGTGTTTACCCCAGTCCAATGCCGGCATCTCCACATCACGATTGTAGATTCAGACAAGGTGATGGTTTTTAAGACTGTCCATGCTCCACCTGTAAGATCTTTCTCTTTTCTGTTCCAGCCATTCCTAATTGGCTAAATGTGTGAACTTGACTGCCTCTTTGACCCTGACTACTTCTCCATGGACATTAATATCTTCTTTTCCTGTCTGCCAGGCAGTGAACTGTAAGTGTTAATTTGTATATTACTGCCTGGGCCCCCAGTTGGGAAATGTCTGGCTTTTAATTTAATAACATCAGAAATAGTAGCAGTTGTAGACTGTATGGCCCCTTAGAACATAGAACAGTACAGCACAGAACAGGCCCTTCAGCCCACGATGTTGTGCCGAGCTTTATCTGAAACCAAGATCAAGCTTTCCCACTCCCTATCATCCTGGTGTGCTCCATGTGCCTATCCAATAACCGCTTAAATGTTCCTAAAATGTCTGACTCCACTATCACTGCAGGCAGTCCATTCCACACCCCAACCACTCTCTGCGTAAAGAACCTACCTCTGATATCCATCCTATATCTCCCACCACGAACCCTATAGCTATGCCCCCTTGTAATAGCTCCATCCACCCGAGGAAATAGTCTTTGAACGTTCACTCTATCTATCCCCTTCATCATTTTATAAAGCTCTATTAAGTCTCCCCTCAGCCTCCTCCGCTCCAGAGAGAACAGCCCTTGCTCCCTCAACCTTTCCTCATAAGACCTACCCTCCAAACCAGGCAGCATCCTGGTAAATCTCCTCTGCACTCTTTCCAGCGCTTCCACATCTTTCTTGTAGTGAGGTGAACAGAACTGCACACAATATTCCAAATTTGGTCTCACCAAGGTCCTGTACAGTTGGAGCATCAGCCCACGGTTCTTAAACTCCAACCCCCTGTTAATAAAAGCTAACACACTATAGGCCTTCTTCACAGCTCTATCCACTTGACTGGCAACCTTTAGAGATCTGTGGATATGGACCCCAAGATCTTTCTTTTCCTCCACAGTCTTCAGAACCATACCTTTGACCCTGTAATCCACATTTAAATTAGTCCTACCAAAATGAATCACCTCACGTTTATCAGGGTTAAACTCCATTTGCCATTTTTCAGCCCAGCTTTGCATCCTATCTATGTCTCTTTGCAGCCTACAACAGCCCTCCACCTCATCCACTACTCCACCAATCTTGGTGTCATCAGCAAATTTACTGATCCACCCTTCAGCCCCCTCCTCTAAGTCATTAATAAAAATCACAAAGAGCAGAGGACCAAGCACTGATCCCTGTGGCACTGCGCTAGCAAACTGCCTCCAATCCGAAAATTTTCCATCCACCACCACCCTCTGTCTTCGATCAGACAGCCAGTTACCTATCCAATCTGCCAACTTTCCCTCCATCCCACACCTCCTCACTTTCATCATAAGCCGACCATGGGGGACCTTATCAAACGCCTTACTAAAATCCATCATCAACACACTTAGTTGCCTCCTCAAGAAATTCAATCAAATTTGTGAGGCACGACTTGCCCTTCACGAATCCGTGCTGACTATCCCGGATTAATCCGCATCTTTCTAAATGGTCGTAAATGCCATCCCTAAGGACCTTTTCCATCAATTTACCAACCACCGAAGTAAGACTAACCGGTCTATAATTACCAGGGTCATTTCTATTCCCTTTCTTAAACAGAGGAACAACATTTGCCATTCTCCCTTGACCCTGCTCTGCATTGAATACAATCGTGGCTGCTCTTCTGCCTCATCTCCACTTTCCCAGCTGCTCCTCATATCCCTTCACTCTATAAGAACATTAGGACTAGGAGCAGGAGTAGGCCATCTGGCCCTCAAGCCTGCTCCACCATTCAATAGGATCATGTCTGATCTTTTCATGGACTCAGCTCCACTTACCCGCCCACTCACCATAACCCTTAATTCCTTTACTGTTCAAAAATGTATCTTTCCTTGCCTTAAAAACATTTACTGAGGTAGCCTCAACTGTTTCACTGGGCAGGGAATTCCACAGATTCACAACCCTTCGTGTGAAGAAGTTCCTTCTCAACTCAGTCCTAAATCTGCTCCCCCTTATTTTGAGGCCATGTTCCCGAGTTCCCGTTTCACCTGCCAATGGAAACAACTTCCCTGCTTCTCTCTTATCTATTCCCTTCATAATCTTATATGTTTCTTTAAGATTTCCCCTCATTCTTCTGAATTCCAATGAGTATAGCCCCAGTCTACTCAGTCTCTCCTCATAAGCCAACCCTTTCAACTCCAGAATCAACCGAGTGAATCTCCTCTGTACCCCCTCCAGTGCCAGTATATCCTTTCTCAAATAAGGAGACCCAAACTGTACACAGTACTCCAGTTGTGGCTTCTCCAGCGCCTTATACAGCTGCAACATAACCTCTCTGTTTTTAAACTCCATCCCTCTCGCAATGAAGGACAATATTCCATTTGCCTTCTTAATTACCTGCTGCACCTGCAAACCAACTTTTTGTGATTCATGCACAAGGACACCCAGATCCCTCTGCACAGCAGGATGCTGTAATTTTTTGCCATTTAAATAATAGTCTATTAAATCTCATTCCTGAATATTTTCAGTGCTGGATCATCCACCTTCTCTGGGGTAGAGAATTCCAAAGATTCACAAGCCTCTGAGTGAAAACATTTCTCCTCACCCCAATTCTAAATTATCCATTACTTATCCTGAGAATTTGCACTCCAGTTTTAGATTTCCGAACAAGTGTAAAACAGCTACTTAATGTCTACATTGCCCAGCTCTTTCAGATACCTGTATGTTTCAGTGCAATCACCTCTCATTTATCTCAGCTCAGAGTATAAGCCTAAATTATTCAGTTTGTCATCCGAGGAGAACTATCTCACCCTGCAATTCATATCCCTTTGAGGCTTCATTTCTTTTCAGCTTTGTGGCTTCTTCCAACCCTAGAATTTTCAACTTCCTGTTCACAGAGGTCCATGGTTTTTCCCGATTGAGATCTCTGCATTCCTCCATGTTTGGCCTGCTGTGTATCTGCACTCCCTTTGACACCAGCATTAGCAGCTGTGCCTTCAACTGCCAAGGCCTGCAGCTCTGAAATTCCTTCTCGAAATCCTTTGCTTTTATCTCTTTTACCCGGAGACGGAAATCACTTTTTTATCCAATGTCCCTCATAACTTCCTTCTGAGAAAATACTCAGAACTAATGTGGATGGCCTCACACTGCCTATTCATAAATTTCCAGTTTGTTGCTGTAGCTTTACCAACTCACATAGTCTCTCTGTGTCCAAGAGAGAAACTGCTGGAAAAAATAAATAATCATAATAATAAATAGGAATAATAAAAGTAAAATAATAATAAATAAATACTAGTCTCTCTGTGTCCCTGATTTCTCGGAACTCAATAGGGTCGAATTCTGATTCAATTACAGCTTGTAGGAGGAAACTTAAAGTATGAGCGAAAATAAAAGTTCTGACGAAGGGTCATCCTGTATCAAAACCTTTGCTCTGTTATCTTTTCACAGATGCTGATACACCGGCTGAGATTTTCCAGCATTTTCTGTTTTTGTGAATGGATATGATCTAATGTGGGCAGATGGAGTTGAGGTACAGATCAACTCAGATCTAATTGAATGTTAAAATAGGCTTAAGGGACTGAATGATCACCGATTCCTCCTGTCTACCAGGCTTGTTGTGCTGTACAGCATAACTTTTATTCCTTTCTAACATGTTCAATTCGCAGAATGGCTGCAGGTACTTCTGTGCAACAGGATCGAGAGGCTGAGTGTCCTCCTCCTGTTCTTAGATACTTGGAGTGACTTCTGTATTGTAGCCAAAGATACTAAAGCAAGTTGTGAGGGACATCTCAGGACTGTAGAAATTGAACTAGATTAAGTGAGAAAGCAAAAGCTTGGCAGATATTCAGGAAGAGAGCAACTGCTGATTGCTGCAGTACAGAGGGATCTGTTGGCCTTGTATGTGAATCACAAGTTAACATTCAAATAGGTAAATGGAACATTAATTCATTTTTTGTGAGGAGGAATGGAGTATGAGAAAGGAAGCCTTTCTGCAACTTTTTAAAAAAATCATTCTGGTTGGGCCAACACCTATTGCCCATTCTCCTTGAACTGGCTTGCTAAACCATTTCAGAGTTAACATTACTGATTCATGAGTCACAGATTTCCTTCAATTAGACTTTTAATTCTAGATTTTATCCCAAATTGATTCATCATCTGTCATGGTGGGACTTGGGAACCCAAATTCCCAGAGCATTACCCTGGGTCTCTGGATTACTCGTCCAGTATTAATGCCACTACTCAAACTGCCTCCTTCATCACTGTACAGCTTTGGTGAGAATACAACTGGAATACTGTGTCGGGGTTTGGTCTTCTATCTAAGGAGGATTACTGACATTGGAAGCAGTTCAGAGAAAGTTGAAGGGTTGTTTTATGAGGAAAGGCTGAGCAGGTTGGACCTATACTCAGAGTTCAGAAGAATAAAAGATGATAGTGAAATACAGTGGAGCTCCATTGTAACGCGATGGCTGGGGTCCAGAAAATGTTATCGTGAATGTCATCGGGGTCGCCCTAAATCACTAAACCGGAAAGAGCAAAAAAAAGGTCCAATGATTCATCGCGTCATATCCGATTTCGCGCTAAATCGTTACAACGTGTTACAACGGAACTCCACTGTTTGTGAAATTCTGAATGGGCTTGACAGGATAGATGCAGAGAGCAGAGAGGGGACACAGTTTAAAAATAAAGGCCAGAATTCACCAACCTCGCCTGTGGCTGGGATTCTCCAGTCCCGCTGCTGTGAATGGAGACTTGGCTGAGCGCCAAATTCTCTGTTCTCGCTGGTAGCAGGAGCGGGTTGTGTGAACCTGGAGAATTCTGACCCAAGGTGTCTCCCATTTAATTCTAAGATACAAGGAGCGACTTATTTCCTCAGAAGATAATTTGTCTTCAGAATTCAGTTCCTCAGAGTGGTGGAAATCGGGGGGGGCATTGAATCCTTTCATGACTGATCATTGACCAATAACGGAGTCAAGGGATATTGGGACAGACAAGAAAGCAGAGTTGAAACTGTAATCAATTCAGCAATGATCTTATTGAATGGTTCAGCAGCATCAATGTGCCAAATGTCTGACTCCTGTTCCTGTTTCTTATCAAACTGATGATCTTACGATCGCTCTCGTTCTTTTCACAATGCCTCACAAATAATCAAACAGTCCTTGATGCATGAAGGAAGGTCTGGGTCCGTTCAGCTTTCAACTGGTTATTGACAAGTACATTCATGCCACACAAATGACAAGTAATAAGAACATAACATAAGAAATAGGAGCAGGTGTAGGCCATCTATCCCCTCGAGCCTGCCCTGCCATTCAATACGATCATGGCTGATCTGAAGTGGATCAGTTCCACTTACCCGCTTGATCCCTATAACCCCTAATTCCCTTACCGATCAGGAATCCATCTATCCATGATTTAAACATATTCAACAAGGTCGCCTCCACCACTTCAGTGGGCAGAGAATTCCAGAGATTCACCACCCTCTGAGAGAAGTTGTTCCTCCTCAACTCTGTCCTAAACTGACCCCCCTTTATTTTGAGGCTGTGCCCTCCAGTTCTTGCTTCCTTTCTAAGTGGAAAGAATCTCTCCACCTCTACCCTATCCAGCCCCTTCATTATCTTATAGGTCTCTGTAAGATCCCCCCTCAGCCTTCTAAATTCCAACGAGTACAAACCCAATCTGCTCAGTCTCTCCTCATAATCAGCACCCCTCATCTCCGGTATCAACCTGGTGAACCTCCTCTGCACTCCCTCCAAGGCCAATATATCCTTCTGCAAATAAGGGGACCAATACTGCACACAGTATTCCAGCTGCGGCCTCATCAATGCCCTGTACAGATGCAGCAAGACATCTCTGCTTTTATATTCTATCCCCCTTGCGATATAGGCCAACATTCCATTTGCCTTTTGGGTCACACGGAGTTGGGGGTAGGGTGTTAGCGTGGATTGGGGATTGGCTATCCGACAGGAAGCAGAGAGTCGGAATAAATGGGTGCTTTTCTGGTTGGCAGATGGTAGCTAGTGGCGTGCCGCAGGGATCGGTACTGGGGCCTCAACTATTTACCATTTATATAGACGATCTGGAGGAGGGGACTGAGTGTAGGGGAACAAAGTTTGCAGACGACACAAAGATAAGTGGAAAAGTGAATCGTGTGGAGGGCGGAGAAGTTCTGCAGAGAGATTTGGACAGGCTGAGTGAGTGGGCGAGGATCTGGCAGATGTAGTATAACGTTGACAAATGCGAGGTTATTCACTTTGGAAGAAATAATAGCAAATTGGATTATTATCTAAATGGAAGAAAATTACAAAATGCTACTGTGCAAAGGGACCTGGGGGTCCTTGTGCATGAGACGCAAAAACCCAGTCTGCAGGTGCAACAGGTGATCAAGTAATGATTGTCCTCAAGACGAGAAAGTCTGACCAACTCCCCTTGACATTCAAAAGCAGTGCCACTATTGGCTCATCGACCAACCTTATTGTGGGGGTCACCATTTAATAGCAACTTGATCAGCAATCTGATTGCTGCAGCTGCAAGAGCCAGTCAGAAGCTACTGATCTCCACCTGACAGGTCCTGATACACTGAAACCCTGTACACATCCAGTAGCATCCTGATACACTGTGAAACTCTGTACACATCCAGTAGCATCCTGATACACTCTGAAACCCTGTACACATCCAGTAGTATCCTGATACACTGTGAAACCCTGTACACATCCAGTAGTATCCTGATACACTGTGAAACCCTGTACACATTCAGTAGCATCCTGATACACTGTGAAACTCTGTACACATCCAGTAGCATCCTGATACACTGTGAAACTCTGTACACATCCAGTAGCATCCTGATACACTGTGAAACTCTGCACACATCCAGTAGCATCCTGATACAGTGTGAAACTCTGTACACATCCAGTACCATCCTGATACACTGTGAAACTCTGCACACAACCAGTAGCATCCTGATACACTCTGAAACCCTGTACACATCCAGGAGCATCCTGATACACTGTGAAACTCTGTACACATCCAGTAGCATCCTGATACACTGTGAAACCCTGTACACATCCAGGAGCATCCTGATACACTGTGAAACTCTGTACACATCCAGTAGCATCCTGATACACTGTGAAACCCTGTATACATCCAGTAGCATCCTGATACACTGTGAAATTCTGTACACATCCAGTAGCATCCTGATACACTGTGAAACCCTGTACACATCCAGTAGCATCCTGATACACTGTGAAATTCTGTACACATCCAGTAGTATCCTGATACACTGTGAAACCCTGTACACATCCAGTAGCATCCTGATACACTTTGAATCTCTGTGCACATCCAGTAGCATCCTGATACACTGTGAAACCCTGTACACATCCAGGAGCATCCTGATACACTGTGAAACTCTGCACACAACCAGTAGCATCCTGATACACTCTGAAACCCTGTACACATCCAGTAGCATCCTGATACACTTTGAATCTCTGTACACATCCAGTAGCATCCTGATACACTGAAACTCTGTACACATCCAGTAGCATCCTGATACACTGTGAAACTCTGTACACATCCAGTAGCATCCTGATACACTGTGAAACTCTGTACACATCCAGTAGCATCCTGATACACTGTGAAACCCTGTATACATCCAGTAGCATCCTGATACACTGTGAAATTCTGTACACATCCAGTAGCATCCTGATACACTGTGAAACCCTGTACACATCCAGGAGCATCCTGATACACTGTGAAACTCTGCACACAACCAGTAGCATCCTGATACACTCTGAAACCCTGTACACATCCAGTAGCATCCTGATACACTTTGAATCTCTGTACACATCCAGTAGCATCCTGATACACTGTGAAACTCTGTACACATCCAGTAGCATCCTGATACACTGTGAAACTCTGTACACATCCCGTAGCATCCTGATACACTGTGAAACCCTGTACACATCCAGTAGCATCCTGATACACTGTGAAACCCTGTACACATCCAGTAGCATCCTGATACACTTTGAATCTCTGTACACATCCAGTAGCATCCTGATACACTGTGAAACCCTGTACACATCCAGGAGCATCCTGATACACTGTGAAACTCTGCACACAACCAGTAGCATCCTGATACACTCTGAAACCCTGTACACATCCAGTAGCATCCTGATACACTTTGAATCTCTGTACACATCCAGTAGCATCCTGATACACTGAAACTCTGTACACATCCAGTAGCATCCTGATACACTGTGAAACTCTGTACACATCCAGTAGCATCCTGATACACTGTGAAACTCTGTATACATACAGTAGCATCCTGATACACTGTGAAACCCTGTACACATCCAGTAGCATCCTGATACACTGTGAAACCCTGTACACATCCAGTAGCATCCTGATACACTGTGAAACTCTGTACACATCCAGTAGCATCCTGATACACTGTGAAACCCTGTACACATCCAGTAGCATCCTGATACACTGTGAAACCCTGTACACATCCAGTAGCATCCTGATACACTGTGAAACTCTGTACACATCCAGTAGCATCCTGATACACTGTGAAACTCTGCACACAACCAGTAGCATCCTGATACACTCTGAAACCCTGTACACATCCAGTAGCATCCTGATACACTTTGAATCTCTGTACACATCCAGTAGCATCCTGATACACTGAAACTCTGTACACATCCAGTAGCATCCTGATACACTGTGAAACTCTGTACACATCCAGTAGCATCCTGATACACTGTGAAACTCTGTATACATACAGTAGCATCCTGATACACTCTGAAACCCTGTACACATCCAGTAGCATCCTGATACACTTTGAATCTCTGTACACATCCAGTAGCATCCTGATGCACTGTGAAACTCTGTACACATCCAGTAGCATCCTGATACACTGTGAAACCCTGTACACATCCAGTAGCATCCTGATACACTGTGAAACCCTGTACACATCCAGTAGCATCCTGATACACTGTGAAACTCTGCACACATCCAGTAGCATCCTGATACACTGTGAAACTCTGTACACATCCAGTACCATCCTGATACACTGTGAAACTCTGTACACATCCAGGAGCATCCTGATACACTGTGAAACTCTGCACACAACCAGTAGCATCCTGATACACTCTGAAACTCTGTACACATCCTGTACCATCCTGATACACTGTGAAACTCTGTACACATCCAGGAGCATCCTGATACACTGTGAAACTCTGTACACATCCAGGAGCATCCTGATACACTGTGAAACTCTGTACACATCCAGTAGCATCCTGATACACTGTGAAACCCTGTACACATCCAGTAGCATCCTGATACACTGTGAAACTCTGTACACATCCAGTAGCATCCTGATACACTGTGAAACCCTGTACACATCCAGTAGCATCCTGATACACTGTGAAACCCTGTACACATCCAGGAGCATCCTGATACACTGTGAAACTCTGCACACAACCAGTAGCATCCTGATGCACTCTGAAACCCTGTACACATCCAGTAGCATCCTGATACACTTTGAATCTCTGTACACATCCAGTAGCATCCTGATACACTGAAACTCTGTACACATCCAGTAGCATCCTGATACACTGTGAAACTCTGCACACAACCAGTAGCATCCTGATACACTCTGAAACCCTGTACACATCCAGGAGCATCCTGATACGCTGTGAAACTCTGTACACATCCAGTAGCATCCTGATACACTGTGAAACCCTGTACACATCCAGTAGCATCCTGATACACTTTGAATCTCTGTACACATCCAGTAGCATCCTGATACACTGTGAAACCCTGTACACATCCAGGAGCATCCTGATACACTGTGAAACTCTGCACACAACCAGTAGCATCCTGATACACTCTGAAACCCTGTACACATCCAGTAGCATCCTGATACACTGTGAAATGCTGTACACACCTCGCAGTAGCAGGATCCTAGATAATGTTTAAACTTCTGATAAAGCTGTCCATTTCATAGGAGGTTTGATCCAATGCAGCTTGTTTAAGGGCATATTTGATGAGCTAATATTACTGAATTTATCAGTGTTGGTTTTAGTGTCAGTAACGTGAATTAATAACGCGAGGCCAGCAGTGAAAGCACAAAAATATCTTTTTCCAAAAGATCAAAATCAGTTCAAAAATGGAAAACTAGGTACAGGTCATAACACTGCTCAATAAAGTTGTTGGAACAGACAAGCTTTTTTGCTGTGGTTCAAAGTAAATCATTAGGACACTACAATGTGTCTGTAACTTACTCGTAGTCAAACAACAACCTGAGTACATGTTGTCTTGTCCTGCCAGCTGGGCGCAGGAGAACCAGTGGACCTTGTCCAACAGAGCTGGAGAGTTGGAAACAGTGTCAGAGTGCACACTGCTCTGACCTGTCTCACTGTTATCAGTTTGACATCAAAATTAATATTTAACCTCATGGATCCATTCTAGAATCCTCAGCATATTGGATCAGGTTATAAATCAGTTATTTCCAAATCTGTATATTTAATATCACGAGATAGTAAATCTCTTGTTCAGAGTTTTTGGTTGAACCCAGAATAAAACCAGCAGTAAGTTTAGGGGCCTGATTCTATAACTGGCACAGGATGGAACATTGCATGTGTTTTTCTGAACTATCATTTATAAAGTTTGCCCCTTGAAACCGATTATCTGATCATTCTCTGAATAAAAATGTTGCACGATCTGAAATAAAGAAAACAAGTTCAACTAATTAAAAGGGAGGTACAAATCCTCCAGAAGTTTCACACATCATTATTCAACCAACATTTAAATATAGTAACAGGAGGCAGTCATTCTGCCCCTTGAGCCCTTCCTCTATTTAATTAAATTTTGACTAATCTGCATCTTAACTCCATTTACTCTGAGTAGATGTCATCCTCGATAAGGACAGTTAACGATGACCTGCCATTGATTCACTTCACTTGTCATCCTGAATTAATGAAATTCTGAGCATCTTCTTGAATAACTCCACTGGGCCAGAATCCACCCCGTTTGCTGTATTTGTTGCTGGTTTACAATAATACAGAAGGCATATGTCTTGCTTGTCTTTATTGGTCAGGGCATTGAGTTCAAGAGTTAGGATGTCATGTTGCAGCTTTATAAAACTTTGGTTGGGCTGCACTTTGAGTATTGCATTCAGTTCTGGTTGCCACATTACAGGAAGGGTGTGGAGGCTTTGTAGAGTTTGCAGAAGAGGTTTACCAGAATGCTGCCTAGATTGGAGGGTATGAGCTATAAGAAGAGGCTGGACAAACTAGGGTTCTTTTCTCTGCAGGGGCAGAGGCTGAGGAGAGACCTGATAGAAACCTATAAAATGATGATCGGGTTGACAGTCAGAACTTTCTATCCAGAGTTCAATTATCTACTACTAGGGGGCGTGCACTTAACGTGAGAGGGGGAATATTCAAAGGAGATGTGAGTGGCAAGTTTTTCACACAGAGAGAGGCAGGTATCTGGAACGCGCTGCCATTGGTGGCAGTGGTAGGTGTTTGGAACAAATTGCCAGGTGTGGTGGTGGAGGCAGATTCGACAGGGGCATTTAACAGGCTTTTAGAGAAGCACATGAATATGCAAAGAAGAGAGGGATATGCTTGAACCAAGGGCAGGCAGAAGGGATTAGGCATGTTTAATACAACATTATGGGCTGAAGGGCCTTTTCCTGCACTGTACTGTTCTATGTTCTATGCATTGAAATGTAGAAGATAGGAGCAGGAGAAGGCAAGTTGGCCCTTCAAGCCTGCTCCGCCATTCATTCCGATCATGGCTGATCATCCAACTCAATAGCCTAAGCCTGCTTTCTCCCTCTATCCTTTGACCCCATTCACCCCAATTACAATATTGAGCCGCCTCTTGAATACATTCTTCTCAGCAATTTCACTACATATTTGCTCATTGACTTTCTTTTAAGAGCAGAAGAACATAAGAAAAAGGAGCAGGAGTAGGCCATCTAGCCCCTCGAGCCTGCCCCGCCATTCAATAAGATCATGGTTGATCTGATAATGGTTTAGTTCCACTTACGCGCCTGCTCCCCATAACCCTTAATTCCCTTATTGATCAGCAATCTATCAACCTGTCACTTAAACATATTTAACAAGGTAGCCTCCACTGCTTCAATGGGCAGAGAATTCCAGAGATTCACTACCCTCTGAGAGAAGAAATTCCTCCTCAACTCTCCTAAACTGACTCGCTCTTATTTTGAGGCTGTGTCCTCTAGTTTTTGTTTCCTTTCGAAGTGGAAAGAATCTCTCTGCCTCTACCCTGTCAAGCTAGCCCCTTCATTATCTTATATGTCTCTATAAGATCTCCCCTCAGCCTTCTAAACTCCAACGAGTACAGGCCCAATCTACTCAATCTCTCCTCATAAGCTAACCCCCTCATCTCCGGTATCAACCTGGTGAACCTTCTCTGTACTCCCTCCAAGGCCAATACATCCTTCCGCAAATAAGGGGACCAAAATTGCATGCAGTACTCCAGTTGCGGCCTCACCAGTACCCTGTACAGTTGCAGCAAGCCCTCCCTGCTTTGAACTCCATCTCCTTCGCGATAAAGGCCAACATTCCATTTGCCTTCTTGATCACCTGCTGCACCCTCAAACTGAGTTTTTGCGATTCATGCACAAGGACCCCCAGGTCCCTCTGCACAGTGGCATGTTGTAATTTTTCACCATTTAAATAATAGTCCATTTTACTATTATTCCTTCCAAAGTGGATAACCTCACACTTGTCAACGTTATACTCCATCTGCCAGATCCTCGCCCACTCACTTCGCCTATCCAAATCTCTCTGCAGACTTTCCGCATCCTCCACGCAATTCGCTTTCCCATTCATCTTTCTATCATCCACAAACCTTGTTACCCGACACTCGGTCCCCTCCTCCAGATTGTCTATGTATATGGTAAACAGTTGAGCCCCCAACACCGATCCCTGCGGCACGTCACTAGTCACCAACTGCCAACCAGAAAAGCACCCATTTATTCCAACTCTCTGCTTCCTGTTAGATAGCCAATCCTCAATCCACGCTAACACTTTACCCCCAACTCCCTGTACCCTAATCTTCTGCAGCAACCTTTTGTGAGGCACCTTATCGAACGCCTTTGGAAATCCAAAAACACCACATCCACCGGTTCCCCTCTGTCAACTGCACTCGTTACATCTTCATAAAAATCCAGTAAATTCGTCAAACACGACTTTCCCTTCATGAATCCATGCTGCGTCTACTTGATCAAACCATTTTTTTCCAGGTGTCCTGCTATTTCTTCTTTAATGATGGATTCCAGCAATTTCCCAACTACGGACGTTAAGCTAACCGGCCTGTAGTTACCCGCCTTTTGTCTACCTCCTTTTTTGAACAGTGGCGTCACATTAGCTGTTTTCCAATCACCCAGCAGTTCCCCAGAATCCAGCGAATTTTGATAAATTACAACCAACGCATCTGCTATTACTTCTGCCATTTCTTTCAGTAGCCTGGGATGCATTCCATCTGGGCCCGGGGACTTGTCTACCTTGTTGTAGGGAAAAATCCCTTACCAGCACAGAATAGAAGTCGAGTCGCAAATCAAGGTTCAAAGCGTGTCTTTATTGTACAATTTACTAGGATCCTAGGGAGACCCCCGTAGCCAGCTCAGAAACAGTGGCTTGGCCACGTTGATCTCAATTGAATTACATCAGCCCTGGATCTTTATAGGGCTCCAAATTTGAGCGGGAACATTTGATTATGCATCTTTTTACAATATGTATAAAGTGGTCTGTCAGGTCAGGAAGTTCTCTGGGAGGCTTGTCAATTTGCATTTGTATGGTGTGTGTTCGTGTTAATGGGATTACTTGGTCCTGCCCCGGTGTCTAAATGCGTTTCCCATTATCATCTCTATGTGTCCTCTTATTTGAATTTGATCCTATTGTCCCGTGTCTGTGTTTCCTGCTTGTGAGATTGAGTGTTAATGTCATCCTGTCTTGTTGGATGTCTGGAGTACTTCATTCTAACCTTTTATTCTTATATCTTGGTTTATCAGATTTTTATGTCTGCCTTGGCCGAATTAGTAATATTTCAGTGATAGCTTGGTTTTGATAACCCACTCTATGTCTCGTTTCATAGGGATCTTGGTCGTCCTTGGCCAGTTTAAAATGCAATTGCGCGCTGTTGCTAGGCAGATTAGGGATCTCCCGTAGTTTCTGAAATTCGTGAGTCTCTCAGCTGTGCAGGGGGGGACCCGATCGAATATCCATCCGGGGGTGCCCCTCTGCATTGTTGGCCCGTTATGAGTGGTGCCAATTAGTCCAATATGTAAATATGTTTGACGATGTAAAATATGGTTTTCTGGAAAATTTTCTCCTTCAACCTTTAGTCCCATTAGCCTACCAAGCACTACCTCTTTAGTAATAGTAATCATTTTAAGGACCTCACCCCCTACAGCCCTATGACCATCAATTTTCGGTAAGCTATTTGTGTCCTCTACCGTGAAGACCGACACAAAAAACTTGTTGAAGGCCTCGGCCATTTCCTCGTTTCTCATTATTAAATCCCCCTTCTCGTCTTCTAAGGGTCCAACATTTCCTTTAGCTACTCTTTTCCTTTTTATATATTTGTAAAAACTTTTACTATCAGTTTTTATATTTTGTGCTAGTTTAGTTTCATAATCTATCTTTCCTTTATTTATCGCTTTCTTAGTCGTTCTTTGTTGTTTTTTAAAGCTTTCCCAATCTTCTAATTCCCCACGAGTTTTGGCCACTCTGTGTGCATCGGTTTTTAATTTAATACTCTCCTTTATTTCCTTAGTTATCCATGGCTGGTTATCCCTTTTCTTACATTCCTTTTTTATCACAGGAATATATTTTTGCTGAGTACTGAGAAAAATCTCCTTAAAAATCCGCCACTGTTGCTCAGCTGTCCTACCAACTAGTCTGCGCTCCCAGTCTACATTAGCCAATTCTGCCCTCATCCTATTGTACTCCCTTCTATTCAAGCAGAGGACACTGGTTTGGGACCCTACTTTCTCACCCTCCATTTGTATTAGAAATTCAACCATATTGTGATCACTCATTGCAAGAGGATCCCTCACAAGAAGATCATTAATTTTACCTGTCTCATTACACAGGACCAGATCCAAGGTAGCTCGCTCCCTCGTAGGTTCTGTAACATACTGTTCGAGGAAACTATCCCGACAGCATTCTAAGAACTCTTCCTCAAGTCCACCGCGTCCGACTTGAGTCAACCAATCAATGTGCAGGTTAAAATCCCCCATGATTATTGCTGTTCCGTTTTTGCACGCATCCATTATTTGCTTGTTTATAGCCCGACCCACCTCAAAGTTATTATTTGGGGGCCTATAGACCACACCCACCAGTGACTTTCTCCCCTTACTATTCCTTATCTCCACCCACAACGATTCCACATTCTGCTCCTGAAAGCCTATATCGTCTCTCACTTCCGCCCTGATGTTATCTTTAATTAACAGAGCTACCCCACCTCCTTTTCCTTCCTGTCTATCCTTCCGAAATGTCTGATACCCCTGGATATTCAGTTCCCAGTCCTGGTCACCCTGCAACCACGTTTCTGTAATGGCCACTAGATCATACCCATTTGTACCGATTTGTTCCATCAACTCATTCACTTTGTTTCGAATGCTACGTGCATTCAGGTAAAGTGTCTTTATGCTAGCCTTTATATGGACCCGATTTGTTAGTGCATTCTTTTGATTGCACGCTCTGTCCCTACCTGTCGCAAACTGGTTATCCTTCCCCAGACCATCTCCTTGCAGTGCGTTGACCACCTCCCTTCTTGTGTTTGTCACCTTTTTTACTCTGCCTGAGCCCTTGACTCCTTTAACGAGGTGAATGTCCTCATCATTAACCCTCACTCGTACCCTCTCCTTACCTTTGATTTTGTAATTCCCCATACCCCTGAACCCACCCACCCCCCACTATTTAGTTTAAAGCCCTATTTACAGCCCTGGTTATACGATTCGCCAGGACTCTGGTCCCAGCACGATTCAGATGAAGACCATCCCATCTGAACAGTTCCCATCTTCCCCAATACTGGTGCCAATGTCCCATGAATTCAAACCCATTCCTCCCACACCAATCTTTGAGCCACGCATTTACCTCCTCAATCTTATTGACCCTGCGCCAATTCGCTTGTGGCTCAGGTGGTAATCCAGAGATTACCACCTTGTTGGTTCTGCTTTTTAATTTGGCTCCCAGCTTTTCATATTCCCTCTGCAGAACCTCTGTTCCTGTTCTGCCTATATCGGTGGCACCTACGTGGTGCCAACAATATAGGCAGAACTGTCTGGGGCAGATGTTATACTCCCAGAAATGTGATTATCCCTTTCTTGTTCTTCAGTTCAAACCATATGACCTGATTTAGTGATTCCTTTATTAATTACAATATTATACATCAGTGTTAATATTAGTCGAAGAGTGGTAACTATTTTCACCTCCTACAGTGTTCATTGGTCAAGTGCTGACGCAATGAGTAATATGGTAACTATATTCAAATTGGAGCTTCAATCAGGGCACACATCTCATGGAGAGTGTGACTGTCCAGAGGAATCATATCCACTTAGAATGTATAAGTGTAGAGATATAATTCATAAATTACCAGAGCTTAATATCAAAACTCCGTCAAATCAAACAGATCATATATACATTTTAACATAATACAAACCTGCCAGGCTGTCAGAAACCAAGTGAAGGATCATTTAATTCACCATTGATCACCAAATTCCACATTTCCCTTGAGAATATTCTCTACCATGGGAATCAGTCTGGTTTCACCCTGCATTGGGAGTAAATCTTTAACCAATGGGATTAGCCAGTGTGGAGTCTCAGTGAACATGATCCCACCTGGAACCAGGTTGTGGAGATCTGTGGGACTCACTGGATTTCACTGGGCAGCTGTCTGTGTCACATCTGATGTAGAGAGTTAATGATAACTCTTGGGAAATGCCCGATCCCAGAGCTAACAGCTGTTGTACTGATGGGGGAAGATGGATTTATTCACTGGTTTGGCTAAAGGCAACACTTTAGTCAAATTGATCTTCGTCATGCTTATCTCCAGATGAATGTGGATCCAGATTCACAACAATATTTGACTATTGTGACACACCAAGGGCTATTCAGATATACAAGACTTCCATTTGGTATCACGTCTGCACCTGTGTTGTTCCAATGTGCCATGGATCAAGTTCGAAGCAGATTAGAAAGAGTCCAGTGTTTCATAGGTGATGTCTAAGTCACTGGAAAGAATGAGGAAGAACATCTCCATAACCTAGATGCCGCACTCCAGAGACTAGAAGATCACGGATTAAGAGTACGGAAAGATAAATGTGATTTTTTTCCAATCTTCTGTTGACTATCTGGGTCATGTCATAGATGCAAAGAGACTGCACAAATTGCCTTCAAAAGTCAAAGCCATTACTGAGGCACCTGCACCTCAACATCAATCATCTTAGTTCTCCTTTGGTCTTATTCAAGTATTATTTACGAAAGGTTTGTCACTAATCTAGCGACTATTCTTAAACCTTTGCACAACCTTTTGTGTCGTGACAGGAAATGGAAATGGGTGGGTCCGTGTGAGAAAACCTTCATACAAGCTAAAGAGGCACCAGTAAAGTCAGAAGTCCTGACACACTTGAATCCGAATTTACCTTTGCAATTGTCATGTAACGCATCACGGTATGGGATGGAGGCAGTAGTTTCTCACATAATGCCCGATGGGAAAGAGAAGCCGATAGCTTTTGCATCAACACCTTGAACAAATCAGAAATGAACGAAGCACACACACAAAAAGAAGCTTCAGGAATCATTTTCAGAATTAGGCCAATGCCTATGTGGAAGGAAATTTACTTAATTAATGGATAATCAACCACTAAGAATGATTTTTGGGCCTCATACCGGGATTCCATTTCTCACAGTCAGCCAGACATACTATAAAATATCGTAAGTCAAGTTTCCATAGGAAAGCTGAGTTATTAAAGAAATTATTTTTGGTGGTCAGGGCTCGATACCCAAATCGAGGAGAGAGCGGCGATCTGTTTGTCTTGTGCAAAAGTTCAGAACCTGTCGCCACTAGCGCCATTTCACCTATGGGAATGCTCGCAAGGACCATGGTCAGCTCTACTGAGGGTCATTGATTCTATTCACTCTCCGCACATGCTGTCAGACCTGCTGAGATTTTCCAGCACTTTAGTTTAAGTGTATTTGTGAGTGTCACAAGTAAGCTTATGTTAACACTGCAATGAAGTTGTTGTGAAAATCCCCGAGTCGCCAAACTCCGGCACCTGTTCGGGTGACATTGAGGGAGAGTTTTAGCATTGCCATTGCACCTAAGCAGCACGTCTTTTGGACTGTGGGAGGAAACGGGAGCAACAGAGTAAACCCAGGGAAACACTGGTAGAACATGCAGAGTCCCCACATAGTGCCCCAAGCCGGGAATAGAACCCGGATCCCTGGCGCTGTGAGTTAGTGGTGCTAACCACAGAGCCACCGTGCCACCCTTTGTTTCAGATTCCAGCATCCACAGTATTTTGCTTTTATTTCAACAAAAGCAATTTGCATTTATATAGCTCCTTTAACGTTATAAAATATTCCAAAGTCCTTCACTGGTGCAAAATCAGGCAAGTTTATTGTCTTATTGTCCTGACTGGACAGGTGAGTAAAAGCTTGATAAAAGAGGCAGATTTTAAAAAGATTTTTAAGGGATAGAAGGGAATAAATTCTGGAGCTCAAGACCCAGGCAGATGAAGGCACGGCTGACAATGGAGGGATGAAAGAAATGAGGGATGCAGAATTGAAAGAATGCTGAAACTTTGAATGGTCACAGCATTGGAGAATGTTAAAGAGATCGGAAGGAGTGAGATCATTCAGAAAATTGAACATGAGAATGAGAACTTTAAAATCGAGACATTTCTGAACTGATTCCCAATGTCAGTCAGTGAGCACAGGATGCAGGGTCGACAGGCAGCTGGAGTGAATAAGATCCAATTTCATAATATGAGTGAGCCTGGGGAAATAAATTTCTCTCTGTGCAACCACACTTTCATTCAGCAGTTAAATGGTTAATGTGTTCACCTTTTTAAGTTATCAAATCCTGCATTGAAACATCTGACACTGGCTCTTAGTTTGAAAGTCCAAACATGAGAAAATCGATGGGGTTTTGACACAGTTTCAGGAGGAAACCCAGTGATTCATTTGAGAGGCATGAACTCCTATTGAACTCAACGACAGCAATTAATTACAAATTGTTTGTAACTAACTTTATTCATAGTTCAGAGTTTTTAAACTGGCTCAATGATGTATTTTCCAAATAGCATCTTCCAGTCGGAGGACGGAGACAGTCAGAGTCATTCCAGCACAACAGGAAGCCATTCTGCCCATCGAGATGTAGTACAAATCTCAAATTACAGAGATCAGCTCCAATTACTGAGGTGTGATTCGCTGAAAGAAAACCAGGAACAACATCACGTTTGGTAGCAATGAGTTTACAAAGAGAAAACGAGCAGACTCTACATGGAAGCACAGAATCTGCAGGTTAGGTTAAGATTTGTCTGCTCCACTACTTTGTCTTTCTTTATTTGACGGCATTTTCTCAGTCAGATTATGTTACACAAGCAACCTAACCCGCACATCTTTGGACTGTGGGAGGAAACCAGAGCACCCGGAGGAAAGCCACACAGACACAGTGAGAATGTGCAAACTCCACACCGTCACCCGAGGTCGGAATTGAGCCCGGTTCCCTGGCGTTGTGAGGCAGCAGTGCTAACTGCTGTGCCGCCCATGCAGCCGTAAATTGTACCGGTTCACAGGCTCTCAAGAAACCGATCCTGCACATCTTTGGAGTGCAGACTGTGCAGACTCTGCACAGACAGTGACCCAAGCCGGGGAGTGAACCCGGGTCCCTGGTGCTGTGAGGCAGCAGTGCTCACCACTGAGCCACCATGCGGCGTCTATATAGATAGAACATAGAACAGTGCAGCACAGAACAGGCCCTTCGGCCACGATGTTGTGCCGAGCTTTATCTGAAACCAAGATCAAGTTATCCCACTCCCTGTCATCCTGGTGTGCTCCATGTGCCTATCCAATAACTGCTTAAATGTTCCTGAAGTGTCTGACTCCACTATCACTGCAGGCAGTCCCACTCCACACCCCAACCACTCGCTGCGTAAAGAACCTACCTCTGATATCCTTCCTATATCTCCCACCACGAACCCTACAGTTATGCCCCCTTGTAATAGCTCCATCCACCCGAGGAAATAGTCTTTGAACGTTCACTCTATCTATCCCCTTCATCATTTTATTAACCTCTATTAAGTCTCCCCTCAGCCTCCTCCGCTCCAGAGAGAACAACCCGAGCTCCCTCAACCTTTCCTCATAAGACCTACCGTCCAAATCAGGCAGCATTCTGGTAAATCTCCTCTGCACTCTTTCCAGCGCTTCCACATCCTTCTTATAGTGAGGTGACCAGAACTGCAAACAATATTCCAAATGTGGTCTCACCAAGGTCCTGTACAGTTGCAGCATAACCCCACGGCTCTGAAACTCCAACCCCCATTAATAAAAGCTAACACACTCTAGGCCTTCTTCACAGCTCTATCCACTTGAGTGGCAACCTTTAGAGATCTGTGGATATGGACCCCAATCTCTCTGTTCCTCCACAGTCTTCAGAACCCTACCTTTGACCCTGTAATCCACATTTAAATTAGTCCGACCAAAATGAATCACTTCACATTTATCAGGGTTAAACTCCATTTGCCATTTTTGAGCCCAGCTTTGCATCCTATCTATGTCTCTTTGCAGCCTACAACAGCCCTCCACATCATCCACTACTCCACCAATCTTGGTGTCATCAGCAAATTTACTGATCCACCCTTCAGCCCCCTCCTCTCAGTTATTAATAAAAATCACAAAGAGCAGAGGACCAAGCACTGATCCCTGCGGCACTCCGCTAGCAACCTGCCTCCAATCCGAAAATTTTCCATCCACCACCACCCACTGTCTTCGATCAGACAGCCAGTTACCTATCCAGTCGGCCAACTTTCCCTCTATCCCACACCTCCTCACTTTCATCGTAAGCCGACCATGGGGGACCTTATCAAACGCCTTACTAAAATCCATGTATCTGACATCAACTGCCCTACCTTCATCAATACACTAAGTTATCTCCTCAAAAAATTCAGTCAAATTTGTGAGGCACGACTTGCCCTTCACGAATCCGTGCTGACTATCCCGGATTAATCTGCATCTTTCTAAATGGTCGTAAATCCCATCCCGAAGGATCTTTTCCTTCAATTTACCAACCACCGAAGTAAGACTAACCGGTCTATAATTACCAGGGTCATTTCTATTCCCTTTCTTAAACAGAGGAACAACATTCGCCATGCTCCAGTCCTCTGGCACTATCCCCGTGGACAGCGAGGACCCAAAGATCAAAGCCAAAGGCTCTGCAATCTCATCCCTTACCTCCCAAAGAATCCTAGGATACATTTCATCAGGCCCAGGGGACTTATCGACCTTCAGTTTGTTCAAAACTACCAGGATATCCTCCCTCCGAACATCTATTTCCTCCAGCCTATTAGCCTGTAACACCTTCTCTTCCTCAAAAACATGGCCCCTCTCCTTGGTGAACACTGAAGTCTACTACTACTAATATCGTGGTAACAAGAGATTGTAATATTCTGAAATATATCTGACGCACCAGTAAAGATCTCAATGCTCTGCTTCTGATTTTAATATTTACATCTGATCCTGACATTGAAATTATCCTCATTACAGAGTCTCAGAATCAGAGAACATCTGTCAATATCATGGCTGAAGGTTCAAACAAGGGAGAATATCCAACACCTTCAACAAGAATGAGCATGGACACAGGTAGGATCACAAAACAATACAAATAGAATTTCTGTCCTATCTGCAGCTCACACAGAAAGAGGAAACGGGACAGGGACTGAGTAGAAAGTGGGAGTGATTGAGCATCTAGAGCAGGTTTGTCCAAGGTTCGGCGCGGGGTCCGGGTGTGACCCGTGAAGATCCTCTACGCGGCCCCAGAGGCAGTTTTCAAATTGTTGTCAAACAGCTGAGTTCCAATTCAAGATTCAGAGGTTGTTTCTCTCCCCCATTTGCTGCTGATAGGCCGACTAGTGAGAGTATCAGCAGCTAATGAACAAGAGAAGTAATCCATGATTGGTGGAGTAGTGAACAATGTGCTGAAGGCTGGTGTTGGGCAGATGTGGCGGGGCCGGGAGAATAAACTCGCTGATGTATTAGTGTTTTGAAACCCACATTCCCATCTATCCTCAATAACCTTTGGTTTGGTTGCAGAACAAGAATGTATCCACCTCCAATTTAAAATATTTAATGACCCCACCTCCAACCTCTTCTCAGGCAGAGAGCTCCAGAGGGGCACATCAGCTCTCAGAGAATCTCTTAATCTTTGACCTAAAAAGGCAGATCCTAATTTTAAAACAGTGCCCACTAGTTCTGGACTTGCCCACAAGATGAAAAATCCTTTTCATGTCCTTGTTGTGAATACTCTTCAGCATCTTAAATACTTCAGTTCAGTCACTGCTCACTTTTCTGAACTCGAGTGGAAACAATCCCAGTCTATACAGCCTTTCCTCAGAAGACAACCTGCTCATTCATGTATCAGTCCAGTTAACTTCCTCTGAATCACCTCCAATGCATTTTCTTCCTTTCTGAAATAAGGAGCCCAAAAACTGCATGCAATATTCGAGATCTGCTCTTACCAAAGCCCTGTATCACTGAGGCATAATATCCTTTCGAAGTTAAACTCCCTTCGTAATAAAGGATAGCATTCCATTAGCCTTAATTACTTGCTGCACCTACATGTTAACTTCTTGTGACTCATGTCTGCAGCTCTGAATTTTGCAGTCATTCTCCTGCTTAATAATACTCTGCTTTCTTATTCTTCCTGCCAAAGCAAACAACTTCGCATTTTCTCACATAATACTCTATCTGCCAGATTTTACCCACTCACCCATGCGCAACCTCCTTTGGTGGAGTTTTCCCGTCCTGCCTGCCACAGTAATGGTAGCAGGCGGGACATGGACCATGCAAAGGTCTATTGACCTCGGGCAGGAATTTCCAGCATTGGGGCGAGTGCGGCAGGAAAGTCCTGCTCCTTGTGTCCTTCACAACATACTTTCCTATCAATCTTTGTGTCTTCTGTAAATTTAGCCATGATGCCTTCACTTCATTTATTTCATTGATATAAGGTGCAACAAGTTGAAGCCCCAGCACAGACCCCTGCGGGACTCCACTTGTCTCATCCTGCCAATCAGAAAAACACCCATTCATAAATATTCTGTGTTTTCTGCCAGCCAGCCAATCTTCTATCAATACTAATATGTTACCCCCTAAACTGTGAGCTTTTATTTTCCACTAAACATTGACATGGCACCTTAGCAAATGGCCTCTGGAAATCCAAGTGCAGCGTGTCTGCAGGCTCTGCTTTATCTACTGAACACACTACTCCTTCAAAGAATGCCAATAAATCAGTTAAACACAACTTGCTTTGCGCAAAACCATACTGACTTTTTCAAATTTCCTTGAGTTTTTCAAGTACACGTCTGTAATCTTCTTAATGATCGATTTGTACGCCTTACCCACAACAGGCGTCAAACTAGCTGGCCTATAGTTTCCTGTTTTCTACCTCCATCCCTTATTGAATACATGGGTTAAATTTACTGGTTCTTCACCTGATGGAACCTTTCCAGAAGCGAGGGAATGTTAGGAAATTAACAGCAACGCATCTACTACCTCATTAGCCACCTCTTTAAGATCCTGGGATGAAGTTCATCAGGAGCTGGAGATTTGTCAGTCCACAGTTCCTGCAGTTTGCTCAGTACCAATCCTCCCAGTGATTGTAACTTCTTCAAGTTCCTCTCTCCCTTCAACCTCTTGATTTACACCTATTACTGAATGTTGTTTGTATCCTCCAGTGTGAATAAAGCAGCAAAATATTTGTTCACTTCATCTGCTATTTTATTATCTTCTATTAACTCCCAATTCTCACTCTACACAGGACCAACACCCACTGTACCTGCTCTTTTCTTTTTTATAATTATTTAAACCTCATGCTATCTGTTTTTACTGTCTTTTATCAGCTATTGTTTATTTAAGTTTAGAATAAAAGTCTCAGACCCACTGTTCGCCGTCAGACTGGCACCAGGCAGGCAACATTCTTTTGCATTCTTGTTCTTTGCTGCACTGAACAGTGTCAATCTCCCTCACTGTATTCTTTTGTGACAAAGTGAGTGGGGCTTGAATGGGGGTGATTGACAGGTCATGTGGCTCGGGACAGCTAATTTTCATAGAGCATTTCAGTTTTTAGTTTTGTTTTCAGAAGCAGCTGAGAGCCATTGCAGTTTCTACCTCTCTGGAATCTCAAGATTGGAAGTCACCTGAGGTTAAGTTTACCTCTCTGAAGTTTGGCTGTTTTGAGGATATATCCTTCTCTGCAAACAGCTGGTTTGGAATTCTGTCCATGGGTGTCACAAAGCTGAAAATCCAGCATCACGTGAGCATACTTGTTGCTCCGTCAAGTCTGAAGAAGGGTGTATGCCTGTGGAATGGTGTTCAACTTGGTGCAACAACGATGGCTCGCTGTGAGGAGCTACAATGTGTTGTGTTTAAATCTTGCAATTGGTAAAAGTTATGCTAATTATTTTTGTTACATTCTAACTGTGTTCTTAAACAAACTTTGCTGGAGCTTCCGAGTGGGTCACTTAAATCATAAGTGAAACACCTTATGCTCATCAATGATCAAAGTCAAATGTAAAACGTAGGGTCTCGGACAACTTCACAAAACACTTTGCAGTCTTTGGCCTGGATCTTAACACATCCACCACCTTGATCCCTTTGCAATTGATGCATCGTGGCAGCAATGTGCATTGATTATCGGATGTACTGCATTTCTCCAACTCCCCTTCTGCCACACTGGAAGGGCAAGGACAGCAGATACATGGGAATACTGCAAATTTCAGTATTTTCAGCTTTGTAACACCTATGGACAGAAATCCAAGCCAGCTGTTTGCAGAGAAGGATATATCCTCTAAACTGCCAAAGTTTAGAGAGGTAAATTTAATCTCAGGTGACTTCCAATGTTCAGACTCCAATCTACACACCATCCTTCCTTGGAACTATATTTCCATTCATTCACTGTCACTGGTTAGAAGTCCTGGCATTCCCTTCCCAATATCACTGTGAGTGTACATGCACCAGGTACATTGCAGCGGTTCAAGACGGTGTCTCACCCTTTCCAATAGCAATTAAGAATTCACAACAAATTCTGGCCTTGCCAACAAACCTGACATCTCGTGAGTGTTTGAAAAAAAATGTTGATTTTATATTTGAAATTGACAGCCTCTTGTTAACAATGGGTGTGAATGGATTTGGGATAAAGGTGGTTATAAGGAGTATGGTCAAATATGCTTTCACTGAATGTTTCTGGATTTCAAGAAGGTATCTGATGATGTGGTTCACAGGAGGTTCCAGTTGCTTCCTGGAAGAGAAGGCAGACCGGCATGGATAGAAATTCAATGACAGAAATGTGTTTATTTTTCTCCATTTGTATTTATAGATTCAAACTCCATAATCCCTGAGTTCCTGGCAGTGCGATAATTACAAACTGTTCCAATTGACAAAATTCTACCGGGACAGACTCGCACAGGCGATTGAAGAAGGGGTGGGTGGAGTCAGCTCATTGTTGAAAGATGAGTGGATTTTCAATGGACAAGAACATTGGGTAAATGGAAGAAAATGAGTTTAGATTATTTATAACATTACCAAACTTTCAGGACCTATTAACAACTGATAGTAAAATAGCAGGTTCTGTCGAGATCATCATCTTTGATTTGAATGATTAGTGTCACGTGTATTGGGATACAGTGAAAAGTATTGTTGCTCACACACTATGAAAAAAAACATACTGTTCATAGAGTACATAGGAGAGAAGGAAAGGAGAGCATGCAGAATATAGTGTTACAGTCATAGCAAGGGTGTAGAGAAAGATCAGCTTAACATAGAGTAGGTCCATTCAAAGGTCAGTTGGTACGTGATCTCAGACTTTTGTATCTTTTTCCCGAAGGAAGAAAGTGGAAGAGAGTATGTCAGAGGTCGATAGGATCCTTACTTATGCTAGCTGCTTTTCTGAGGCAGCGGGAAGTGTAGAGAGAGTCAATGGATGGGAGGCTGGTTTGCGTGTTGGACTGGGCTACGTTCAGAACCGTTTGTAGTTTCCTGCGGTCTTGGTCAGTCAGATCAGGAGCCATACCAAGCTGTGATTAAATCAGAAGGGATGTTTTCTATGGTAGAAATTTGTGAGAGTTAAAATGGACATGCCAAATTTCCTTAACCTCTTGAGAAAGTAGAGGTATTAGTGGGTTTTCTTAGCTATAGCGTCAGCATAGAGGGACCAGGAAAGATTGTTGGACAACCATGTCCCAGAAATGAATTTTAAAATGTTTCTCTGCAGAATGTTTTGTCAGCACCGTGTTGTCTGTAATCGGTCTGCTGTATTGTTACTGAGGCAGTAAAATTGATGTCATATTGATTTGAACCTCAACTAATGCAGTGTTCTATGGTTCTAATGGTCCCTTGGGATTGCTGAGTGGGGCTTGAATGGGGGTGATTGACAGGTCATGTGGCTCGGGACAGCTAATTTTCACAGATCATTTCAGTTTTTAGTTTTGTTTTCAGAAGCAGCTGAGAGCCATTGCAGTTTCTACCTCTCTGGAATCTGAAGGTTGGAAGTCACCTGAGGTTAAGTTTACCTCTCTGATGTTTGGCTGTTTTGAGGATATATCCTTCTCTGCAAACAGCTGGTTTGGAATTCTGTCCATGGGTGTTACAAAGCTGAAAATCCAGCATCACGTGAGCAGACTTGTTGCTACGTCAAGTCTGAAGAAGGGTGTATATCTGTGGAATGGTGTTCAACTTGGTGCAACAACGATGGCGAGCTATTAGGACACCTAGAAACATGAAGCTCTCGACCATTTCTACTTCACCGTTGATGTAGACAGGGGCATCTCCTGCACTACGCTTCCTGAAGTTGATGACTATCTCCTTTGTTTTGTTGACATTGAGGGAAAGATGATTTTTGCACTATTTCACCAGATACTTTATCTCTTTCCTGCACTACGTCTCACCGTTATTTTAGATCCAACCCACGGCAGCGGTGTCATTAGAAAAATTGAAAATTGAGTTGGAGGGAAATATGGCCACACATAGGTGTATATAGAGTATAATAAGGGGCTGAGGACATGCCTTGTGGAGCACCGGTGTTGAAGATAATTATGGAGGAGCATACAAGGAGCCATATGCTGCACTGAAAATGAAGTTATTGACCAATAAAATGCCTGTCATTAGACTACACTAGTCCCAGGCATGAGGTTAAGGAAGCCTCAGAGGTGGGGAGCTTTGAGAACTGAAGGTCCAAAGCCACCAATTCCTTCGGGGCAGAGCTTTGATCTCACTGTGGCAGTGATAGCTCTTTATTGAAGGAAACCTGCCATCCTGACTCAGCCTGTATATGGCTGCAGATATACAACAACATGGCTAATTCTTCACACCCCTCTGAAATTGCCTTGAAAAAGAGGCAAAACAGCTACAATAAGGATAATCTGGGTGGACCACCGTACACTGGATTTGGTCACATGCCCAGTCGACCCTAAAAGGTCCTCACTCACATTTGTAACAAATCTTATAGAGCCCATCCCACAGACTAGTCAAGCTAGGGAACATAGAACATAGAACATAGAAAGCCACAGCCCAAACAGGCCCTTCGGCCCACAAGTTGCGCTGATCATATCCATACCTCAAGGCCTATCTATAGCCCTCAATCCCATTAAATCCCATGTACTCATCCAGAAGCCTCTTAAAAGACCCCAACGAGTTTGCCTCCACCACCACCGACGTCAGCCGATTCCACTCACCCACCACCCTCTGAGTGAAAAACTTACCCCTGACATCTCCTCTGTACCTACCCCCCAGCACCTTAAACCTGTGTCCTCTCGTAGCAACCATTTCAGCCCTTGGAAATAGCCTCTGAGAGTCTACCCTATCCAGACCTCTCAACATCTTGTAAACCTCTATCAGGTCACCTCTCATCCTTCGTCTCTCCAGGGAGAAGAGACCAAGCTTCCTCAACCTATCCTCATAAGGCATGCCCCCCAATCCAGGCAACATCCTTGTAAATCTCCTCTGCACCCTTTCAATGGCTTCAACATCTTTCCTGTAATGAGGTGACCAGAACTGCGCGCAGTACTCCAAGTGGGGTCTAACCAGGGTCCTATAAAGCTGCAGCATTATCTCCCGACTCCTAAACTCAATCCCTCGATTAATGAAGGCTAGTACGCCGTACGCCTTCTTGACCGCATCCTCCACCTGCGAGGCCGATTTAAGAGTCCTATGGACCCGGACCCCAAGGTCCTTCTGATCCTCTACACTGCTAAGAATGGTACCCTTCATATTATACTGCTGCTTCATCCCATTGGATCTGCCAAAATGGATCACTACACACTTATCCGGGTTGAAGTCCATCTGCCACTTCTCCGCCCAGTCTTGCATTCTATCTATGTCTCGCTGCAACTTCTGACATCCCTCCAAACTATCCACAACACCACCTACCTTGGTGTCGTCAGCAAACTTACCAACCCATCCCTCCACTTCCTCATCCAGGTCATTTATGAAAATGACAAACAGCAAGGGTCCCAGAACAGATCCCTGGGGCACTCCACTGGTCACTGACCTCCATGCAGAGAAAGACCCCTCCACAGCCACTCTCTGCCTTCTGCAGGCAAGCCAGTTCTGGATCCACAAGGCAACAGCCCCTTGGATCCCATGCCCTCTCACTTTCTCAAGAAGTCTTGCATGGGGGACGTTATCGAACGCCTTGCTGAAGTCCATATAGACCACATCCACCGCTCTTCCTTCGTCAATGTGTTTGGTCACATTTTCAAAGAACTCAACCAGGCTCGTAAGGCACGACCTGCCCTTGACAAAGCCGTGCTGACTACTTTTGATCATATTAAACTTCTCTAGATGATCATAAATCCTGTCTCTCAGGATCCTCTCCATCAACTTACCAACCACTGAGGTTAGACTCACCGGTCGGTAATTTCCCGGGCTGTCCCTGTTCCCTTTCTTGAATATAGGGACCACATCTGCAATCCTCCGGAACCTCTCCCGTCTCCATCGACGATGCAAAGATCATCGCCAAAGGCGATGGCCTAGTGGTATTATCGCTGGACTATTAATCCAGAAACCCAGGTAATGTTCTGGGGGACCTGGATTCGAATCCCGCCACGGCAGTTGGTGATATTTGAATTCGATCAAAAATATCTGGAATTGAGAGTCTACTGATGACCATGAAATCATTGTCGATTGTCAGAAAAACCCACCTGGTTCATTCATGTCCTTTCGGCAAATAAATCTGCCATCCTTACCCGGTCTGGACTATTTGTGGACTCCAGAGCAACAGCAATGTGGTTGACTCTCCACTGCCCTCTGAAATGGCCTCGCAAGCCACTCAATCGCTCCAAAGAAATGAAACCGGATGGACCACCCGGCATTGAGCTCAGCACTGGAAAAGATAACGACAAAACAAACAGCCCTGTCGACCCTTCAAAGTCGTCCTTATTAGCATCTGGAGCTACTGCCAAAATTGGGAGGGATGTCTCACAGACTAGTCAAGCAATAGCCCGACATAGTCATTCTCACAGAGTCAGACCTTACAGATAACACCCCAGACCATCCCTGGATATGTCCTGTCCCACCTGCAGGACAGACCCAGCAGAGCGGCACAGTGGTATACAGTCGGGAGGAAATTGCCCTGGGAGTCCTTAACATCGACTCAGGACCCTAGGAAGTCTCATGGCTTCAGGTTAAACACAGGCAAGGAAACCTCTTACTGGTTGCCACGTATCATCCTCCTTGGGCTGATGAGTCAGCACTCCCCCATGTTGAACAACACTTGGATGAAGAACTGAGGTTGGCAAGAGCACAAAATGTACTCTGGGTGCAGGATTCCATTCTCCACCACCAAGAGTGGCTCGGTAGCAGCACTCCTGATTGAGCTGGTCGGGTCCTGAAGGATATAACCGCGAGACTGGGTCTGCAGCAGGTTGTGAAGGAAGCAACAAGAGGAAAAAACATACTTGACCTCATCCTTACCAATCTGCTGGCTGCAGATCTGTCCATGACAGTATCAGTAAGAGTGACCAACGCACAGTCCTTGTGGAGACAAAGTCCCACCTTCACATTAAGAATAACCCCCATCAAGTTGTGTGGCATGAACACCATGCTAAATGGGACAGACTTTGAAACAATCAAGCAACTTAAGACTGGGCATCCATGAGGAGCTTTTGGCCATCGGCAGCAGTGGAACTGTACTCCAGCACAATCTGTAACCCCATGGCCCACCACATTCCCCACTCAACCATGACCATCAAGCCAGGGGATCATGGAGACTGCAGGCGGGCATGCTAGAAGCAGCATCAGGCATACCTAAAAATGAGGTGTCAACCTGGAGAAGCTACCAAACTACTTGCATGACAAATTGCAAAAACAGCAAGTGATCGACAGAGCTAAGCGATCCCACCACCAACGGAACAGATCTAAGCTCTGCAGTCCTTCCAAATCCAGTCGAGCATGGGTGGTGGACAATTGGACAACTCACTGGAGAAGGGGGCTCCACAAATATCCCCATCCTCAATCATGAAAGAGCCCAGGATAAGGCTGAAGCATTCGCTACAATCTTCAGCCAGAAGTGTCGTGTAGATGATCCATCTCAGCCTCCTCCAGTGGTCCGCAGCATCTCAGATGCCAGAGCCCAGCCAATTCGATTCACTCCACGTGATATCAAGAAAAGGTTGGAGGCACTGGATACTGCAAAGGCAATGGGCCCTGATAACATTCCGGCAATCGTACTGAAGACTTCTGCTCCAAAACTTGCCGCTCCCTTAGCCAAACTCTTCCAGTACAGTTACAGCACTGGCATCTACCCGACAATGTGGAAAATTGCCCAGGTATGTCCTGTATATAAAAAGCAGGACAAATCTAACCCAGCGAATTATCACCCAGTCTACTCTTGATTATCAGTAAAGTGATGGAAGGGGTCATCGACAGTGCTATCAAGCAGAACCTGCTCAGCAATAACCTACTCAGTGACGCTCAGGTCAGCTCCTGGCCTTATTACAGCCTTGATTCAAACATAGAAGAAAGAGCTGAGTTCCAGACGTGAGGTGTGAGTGACAACCCTTGACATCAAGGCTGCATTTGATCGAGTATGGCATCAATGAGCCTTAGTAAACCTGCAATCAATGGGTATCGGGGGGAAAACACTCCTCTGGTTGGAGTCATACCTGAACATAGGAAGATGGTTGTGGTTATGGAGGGTCAGCCATGCCAGCTCCAGGACATCTCTGCAGGAGTCCCTCAGAGTAGTGTCCCAGACCCAACAATCTTCAGCTGCTTCATCAATGACCTTCCCTCTGTCACAAGGTCAGAAGTGGGGATGTTCGCCGATGATTGCACAATGTTCAGCACCATTCGTGACTCCTCAGATACTGAAGCAGTCCATGTTCAAATGCAGTAAGATCTGGACAATATCCAGGCTTAGACTGACAAGTGCCAAGTAACATTCACACCACACCAATGCCAGGCAATGACCATCACCAATAAGAGACACTCTAACCACTGCCCCTTGACATTCAATGGTGTAACCATCACTGAATCATAACAAATGGGATTATTATCTCAATGGAAACAAATTAAAACATGCTACCGTGCAAAGGGACCTGGGGGACTTGTGCATGAGACGCAAAAGCCCAGTCTGCAGGTACAACAGGTGATCAAGAAGGCAAATGGGATGTTGGCCTATATTGCGAAGGGGATAGAATATAAAAGCAGGGATGTCTTGATGCACGTGTACAGGGCATTGGTGAGGCCGCAGCTGGAATACTGTGTGCAGTATTGGTCCCCTTATATGAGGAAGGATATATTGGCATTGGAGGGAGTGCAGAGAAGGTTCACCAGGTTGATACCGGAGATGAGGGGTTTGGATTATGAGGAGAGGCTGAGGAGATTGGGTTTGTACTCGTTGGAGTTTCGAAGGATGAGGGGGGATCTTATGGAGACTTATAAGATAATGCGGGGGCTGGTTAGGGTGGAGGCGGAGAGATTCTTTCCACTTAGTAAGGAAGATAAAACTAGAGGACACAGCCTCAAAATAAAGGGGGGTCGGTTTAAGACAGAGTTGAGGAGGAACTTCTTCTCCCAGAGGGTGGTGAATCTCTGGAATTCTCTGCCCACTGAGGTGGTGGAGGCTACCTCGCTGAATATGTTTAAAGCGCGGATGGATGGATTCCTGATCGGTAAGGGAATTAAGGGTTATGGGGATCAGGCGGGTAAGTGGTACTGATCCACGTCAGATCAGCCATGATCTTATTGAATGGCGGGGCAGGCTCGAGGGGCTAGATGGCCTACTCCTGCTCCTATTTCTTATGTTCTTATGAATCCACCACTGTCAACATCCTTGGGGTTACCATTGACCAGAAACTCAACTGGACTCACCACATAAACACAGCTCGGAATACTGCGGTGAGTAACTCACCTCCTGACTCCTCAAAGCCATCCACCAACTACAAGGCACAAGTCAGGAGTGTGATGGAATGCTCCCCACTTGCCTGGATGGATGCAGCTCCAACAACACTCAAGAAGCTTGACACCATCCAGGACAAAGCAGCCCGCTTGATTGGCACCACATCTACAAACATTCAATCCCTCCACCACCGACGCTAAGTAGCAGTAGTGTGTACTATTTACAAGATGCACTGCAGCAATTCACCAAAGATCCTGAGACCGCACCTTCCAAATGCACGACCACTTCCATCTAGAACAACAAGGGCAGTAGGTACATAGGAAGACCACCACCTGCAAGTTTCCCTCCAAGCCACTCACAGTCCTGACTTGGAAATATGTCGCTGTTCCTTCGCAGTCGCTGGGTCAAAATCCTGGAATTTCCTCCCTAACGTCATTGTGAATCAACCTACAGCACGTGGACTGCAACATTTCAACAAGGCAGCTCACCACCATCTTCTCAAGGGCAACCAGGAATGGGCAATAAATGGTGGCCAGCCAGTGACGCCCAGGCCCCACGGATGAATAAAAAAAAACGACAGCCTGACATCAATATGATCCTGTGTCTCTCAGCATCAAACAACGTTCCAACCTCCTCCACCACTATTCCTGGATATGTACATTCCCACCAGATGGATCTATCAGGGATGACAGCCCAGTGGTATTGTGTGAACATGGAGAATCCTCAATATTAACTCTGAACCCAATGAAATCTGGTATCAGATCAAACGTAAAAGACAAAACCTGCTGTTTACTGTCCTCCTTCAGTTGATGAAAATGGATTCCTCCAACTTAATTGGAAAAAAGATCAGGCAGGGAATTTACTTGGGGCCAGGGTGCTTAATTTCTCCAGTCAAGAATGTCTCAGTAGCACGATTACTGACTGACCTTCCTGTCTTGAAAGCCCACCGCTCACCCCACTGCGTCTACTTGTAGCTGAATGTTGTTATCTGTCGAAAACTATCTAACTCCCCAATTCTCCTTAGCGAACTTTCATACTGGTAATACTTTGGAAAAAGTAGAGTTCTGTTTCTGGCATTTGAGTTTTTCAGTGGAAATGATTAAGTGATTACATTTTTCACCATTATAGAACATAGAATATTACAGCGCAGTACAGGCCCTTCGGCCCTCGATGTTGCGCTGAAGGGCCTGTACTATTATTATTACTACTGTACTGTCATTATTACTGTGTTATTATTATTGGCTTATTATTGGCTTGTTCTGCTGACACAATCAACATTCGGTATTGGGACTAGTAAATGTTAATTTGTCAGACAATTTTCATTTTAAAATTCCCATTTTTCTATTTAAAAAGCTTAATGGGCAAAATAATCCTGTCCTTACCACCTGAGTTCTGATTCACCACTGTCTTATTTACAGACACATGAGGAGCAGGAGTAGGCTGTTCAGCCCCTCAAGACTGCCCCGCTATTTAATAACATCATGGCTAATTTGATGGTAACCTAAAATCTGCATTCCGCCTGTCCCCAATACCCTGTCACCCACTTGCTTACCTGGACTCCATCTACCGCTGTCTTAGAAATATTCAAAGACTCTGCTTCCACCACCCTTTCAGAAAGAGAGTTCCAAAGACTCACCACCATCTCAGAGAGAAAGGAATTTACCTGATCTCCTCAGGATTTCTGCCTGAATCACAAAGTGAGGCAGCAGGAATGACGTGTGAGAAAAAAGTGAATAATATTGTCAATCAGGAACCTGATGTCATGCTGGACACTGAACTCATCAGATTGAAATACTCTGGATTCTCAGTCAGACCTCACGCCCTGGAAATATATTTTTGATTTCTAGTTTAGTTTATTCATATTTGTTTACCGTTAATGACTGGAATGAGATGTGAAGAGAATTTTCAGTCCGTGTTCATTATGGATCAGGACCCGTGACTGAGTTCTCAGCTGAAACAACTGGAAATCCCATCACTGAGCTGGTGTTTTCTCTCTCTTTCTCAGTGTTTGTCGTTCACTCCGCTCTTGAATATATTCATTATTGTTCTTTACAGAAAATCACTGAGCTCGTGGAGAAGGGAAACCGGGCGGACAGTTCCAAACTTCTCCTCAATCTGGTGATGGAGAAAGGATCTCGGGCTCGAAGGGTGATGTGGGAATCCTTTGTGAAAATGGGTTACAGAGTCCCAAAGCTGGATAAGATACTGAAAGACATACAGGAGCTTGGTCCGGTAAAATCACAGTGAATTCAATTTCCCATTTAAACAGTGTCGATATTACTGTAATATTACACAGAACTGATTTCATGAAAGTTCATTTATTTAAACAGGAGCTGATTTGTTTGATTATATGAACATCGCACAGGGTTTATCTGAATTACCCAGTCACCTGGAAGGTAAGGGAGGAAATGGAGATTATAAACTATTTCACTTCTGAGAATCTGAATGATTGATTGGAGCCTTTGTCTCAGGGATTGTGACAATCTGAAAGTTAAATACTGGGGAAATTGGTTGATTCGGGTTTTGTTCTTGATCCTAAAGAACACATGATTCGAATTACAATTCATAGGATTTCTCCTCTTTTCTGAAAATGTGTGGCTGTTCCATTTTTTCACTTAATCCAGCTGCTGATTGCTTTTATTTCTGAAGTTTGATACACACCTATCAGAATCTTGCCGCCCTTTGAATCTGTATTCAAACCTTCTCTGTGTGCACACATGCTCTGGACTCATTGTAAAGAGTGGGGTTTTGAAACAGACATAAAATGTTCCCTGCCCCTGATAAACATTTCCCACCGTAAACATCTCAAAATATCGAGCCGGAAAATCCCAGATGGTCCATCAGATCAAATCCAGACCACCAGGGCTCAACTGTCATGGCTAAACATGTAAATTGAGTCTGTGTCTTTATATGCCCTGTTTGTGAAAAGAATTCCCACTCACCTGAAGAAGGGGCTTGCAGCTCCGAAAGCTTGTGTGGCTTTTGCTACCAAATAAACCTGTTGGACTTTAACCTGGTGTTGTTAAACTTCTTACTGTGTTTACCCCAGTCCAACGCCGGCATCTCCCCATCATAAACACTTCTTCCCAGTGCTGACTCCCAATTTTCAGATGGAGGAAAGAAATAACCCAGGTGGCAAACCTGGTGAAGCAACAACACAGAACGACTTGCATGTGAAATTTATAAGCAAGAAATAATAGACACAGCAAAGCGATATGAACATCGCACAATGTTTATCCAGATTACCCAGATACCTGGAAGGTCAGTGATGAAATGCAGATTATAAATCACTTCACTTCTGAGAAAAGGATCAGGTCAAAACTCTGCATCCAATGGTGAATGGTGGTGGACAATTAAACAACTCACTGGAGGAGGAAGCTCCCTAAATATCCCCATCCACACGGTGGAGGAGCCCAGCACATCTGTGCCAAAGCTGAGGCTGAAGCATTTGCAACAATCTTCAGCCAGAAATGCTGAGTGGATGATCATTCTCGGCCTCCTCCGGAGACCTCCAACATCTTGGATATCAGTTTTCAACCAATTTGATTTACTCCACATCATATCAAGAAACGGCTGAAGGCACTAGATACTGCTGTCTATGGGCCCTGACAATGAATGTTTCTGCCAATATTACTGAAGACTTGTGCACCAGAACTTGCTCTGCCCCTAACCAAGCTGTTCCAGTGCAGCTACAACACTTGCATCCACCCGGCAAATGGAAAATTGCCCAGGTATCCCCCGTGCACACAGAGCAGGACAAAACCAATTTGGTCAATTACACCAGATCAGTTTACTCCTGATTATCAGTAAAGTGATGGAAGGGCTCATCAACAGTACCTTCAAGAGCCACTCACTCAGCAATAACCTGGTCAGTGACACACAGTTTGGGTTCCGCCAGCAATGGTTCAAACATGAACGAGCGCTGAATTCCAGAGGTGAGATGAGAGTGACTACCCTGGACATGGAGGTCACATTCAAATGAGAATGGTATCAAGGAACCCGAGCAAAACTGGAGTCAATGGGAATCAGGGGAACACCTCTGCTGGTTGGAATCATATCTGGCAATGGATTCTGTTAGTTTGAGGTCAGTCAACTCATTTCCAGGACATCACCGCAGGAATTCCTCAGGATAGAGTTCTAGTCACAGCCACCTTCAGCTGCTTTGTGAATGAATTTCCTTCCTTCACAATGTCTGAAGGAGGGATGTTCGTCGATGACCACACAAGGTTCAGTACTGTTTGCAGCTCCTCCGATACTGAAGCAGCCCATGTCTAAATGCAGCAACACCTGGATAATATCTCGGCTTGAGCTGACGCAAGTAGCGTTTGCACAACACCAAGTGCCAGGCAGCGACTGTCGCCAACATAGGAGGCTCCAACCATCATCCCTTGACATTCATTGGCATTGTCATCGCTGAATCCACCCCATCAACATCCTGGGAGTTACCATGGATAAGAATCTGAACTGGACCAACTGACTACAAGAATAGATCAGAGGCTAAGAACCCGTGGCAAGTAACTCACTTCCTGACTGCAAAGCCTGTCCACCATCTACAAGGCACAAGTCAGGAGTGTGATGGAATACTCCCCACATACCTGGGTGAGTGCAGCTCCAACACACTCATGAAGTTCGACACATCAGAGTTTAAAGTTCCCGAATGATTACTACCCCTTCCACAAACACTGATTCCCTCCACCACCGATGAACAGTGGCAGAAATGTATAGCACCTATAAGATGTGCTGCCGGAACTCAGCTAGGCTACTTAGATAGCACCTTCCAAACTCATGACCACGATGATCTGTCAGGACAACGGAAGCAGATACCATCTGCAGGTTCCCCTCCAAGTCAACATCCTGACTTGGAATTATATCCAATCAGTTCACTGCCGCTGGGTCAGAAGTCTGGAACTCCCTCCCTAACAGCATTGTGGTTGGTCTTATACCACCACACCTGCAGCAGTTCCGGAAAGCAGATCACCACCACCTTCTCAATGGCAGTTAAGTTTGGGCAATAAATAGTGGCCTAGCTAGTGATGCCAACATCCCATAAAGTGAATCAATAATTAGATATTCTATCAGCCATTCAGATATTTACCATCCCTCTTTCAATAGAGCCTATGAAGTGCTGCTTCAAAGTAAATAAACCAAGGCCCTCTAATGTGTCTGAGTAGCTGAGCTTCTCCAAGCTGGGAATCCATGCTGTTCCTCTCTTCGTGAATTTTACCAATGGCACCGTATTGCCGTCCACTTGGAGACAACCTACACTGTGTACATTGCGGTGTGACCAGGAACCTACACAGGCAATGTGATGTCCTTTGCTTTTTTGCTGATTGGTTCTATTAACAAAGTAGTGGGTTCGATAAAGTTCAGTTCAATTTTCTCAACATCGATTGCAGATCATCAGTGATCTGTGCGCAAGAACAGCAAAATCTTTGTCCCTCTCATCTTGCCTCTGTATCGTTCCCAATAAATGATGTGTCTCTTCAACTTTGGCTTGACCATTACATATGAAAAACATTGATCTCAATGGAAGACTGTTTGCCCATGTCTACCTACTCCAGTCGCTCATGTATATCCTTTTTCATATGATTGTTTTCTACTGTGACTCATTCCATAGTCATTGACAAACTTACTGTACTCCTAACACACTACTGCTGCTCCTGGTGTGTGTACTCATCCGTGTTCGTGAACACAGACCATGCAGAGTGATAAGTCCAGCACTAATCCCCAAGGAAGATCACTTGTGAAATGTTTTCATATTGAATGACACCTGTCAATCACCAAGTTTTAGCTGCGATATTGAATACAATCCCTAACCAAAGTTTCGATTTTCCACTGATACCACAACATTCTCACAAAGTAAGCTTGTGGGAGGAATCTTATCAAAGGCTTTTTGAAATTTGAGTGAAAATGTCCACCGGATTTCCCTCATCCACTATTCTAGTCACTTACGCAATGAACAATCCCCTCTATTTGAAATTGTATTGTGAATTTCAAATGGTCTTTTCCTTTTGTCTGTGATCATAAAGATCATCTTGTGTTATCCCTTGCAACATGAATTCCTGACCAAGCGTGGTCACAAATTCAGCCCAGGTAGAACGGGGATCGAACCCAACGCTGCTGGCACACGATGACCAACAGCAAGTCTCCGGCCAACTGACCAAACGGTTCCCTGATAACCTGGCAACAGCCTGATAGAATAGCAGAACTCTCCATGTTCTAAAGTGTTGCTGCTCCAATGCACACACAATATGAAATAGAACCTGCTGAGTTTGGGTACATTAACAGTGAGACTCCTGAACAATGACAATCTCTCCCTCTCCCCTATTCATATCCAATATCCTATGCATCGTTTCTGCAGCAGATTGGAGCACCAATTAGTTCACAGACTTATCGATTGTCATATAACCAAGATCTCCCAATGAGTTGTCAATATTAAGGGAAGTTTGGAAAGTATGAACCATCGGAAAAAAACAACGTTATGTTTTTTAAAATCAATATGTGACATGAATATTAGAGTGAAGTGATGATCTGAAACTTGAAATGGAAATTCTTCATTGTCAAGTGGTGTTTCCAATAACTCAGTTTTAATTCCTGCACAAACCATGACTGACACTAAAAAAAATAGAACAATTCAGCAAAGACGGTGTTTTAATGCAACAAACATTTTCTCTCTGTTCTAATTGAAGATGTGCAACAGAAACACAAGGAGACACTCCGGGTACAAACTGAAACACTGAGAGTGAACACTGTCCTAATAAAGGAGAAGGTTAAGATTTTCCAGCTGATTGATCGATACGCTGAGCTAACGGTTATTTCTACTGTTCAAGATCGGACACTTGTAGAACATGAAATGCTGGCAAGAGGCCGAGACCATGAAGAATGGAGAGAGAAACATCTCCGGAAAGAACTGGAAAAAATCCGAACTGATGAATTGTTCCAGAGCAGCTTTTCCCAGAGAAAATTCAATTCTGGGAATTCAGCAGCAGTGAGCGGAGTCGCTGGAATTGGAAAAACAACAATGGTACAAAAGATTGTTTATGACTGGGCCACTGGGAAAATATACCCACACTTTCAATTTGCTTTCAGTTTTAAATTCCGGGATTTGAACACTATTAACTGTCGAATAAACCTGAGGAATCTGATACTGTTTTTCTACCCTTACTTTAAGAATATTCTGGGAGAGCTCTGGAAGAGCACAGAGGGATTACTGTTTATATTCGATGGTTTGGATGAATTCAAGGACAGTATTGATTTTTCTGACAATCGGAGAAATGCAGAACCTCAGTCCATGTGCACAGACCCCGAATGCTGGTGTGAAGTGTCTGACTTTGTGTACAGTTTAATACAGCACAAGCTGCTCCCAGGATGTTCAGTGCTGGTGACCAGTCGCCCCACTGCATTACATTTATTGAAAAAGTCTGAGGTCAGTGTCTGGGCTGAAATCCTGGGATTTGTTGCTGATGAACGGAAGGAAAATTTCAACAATTTATTTGAAGATCAGATGGTGGCAGCAGCTGTTTTCAAACACGTGGAGGAGGATGAGATCCTGTACACCATGTGTTACAACCCTTCCTACGGCTGGATCCTTGGTCTGTCACTTGGTCCCTTCTTTACACAAAGTGACAGGAAAGAGCAGCAAGTTCCCAAGACCATCACCCAACTATATTCCTACTATATTTACAACCTTCTGAAAAACCATGGCCGAGTGATTGAAAACCCCCGTGATGTGTTGCTGAAGCTCGGTGAGATGGCCTTCACAGGAGTCTCCGTGAAGAAGATTGTGTTTAGAAATGGAGATTTGATGAGATACAATCTGCAACCTTCCCAGTTCCTGTCTGGATTCCTGATGGAACTTTTGGAGAGTGATGATTCTGCCCAGAGTGTGGATTACACATTTCTACACCTCACCATCCAAGAGTTTGTAGCTGCACTCTCACAATTCCTGACTCCAGATCCCAGGGACATCGGGGAAACTTCTCAGTGCAGCCCATAGTGAGGAAGATGGGCGATTTGAGATATTTCTCCGTTTTGTTGCTGGTCTGTCCTCCCCACAGTCAGCTCGACATCTGGAGGTGTTTCTGGGTCCATTTCTTCATCAAACAACCTGTCGGGTGATTGACTGGGTGAAGGAGAAGGTTGAAGGACAGATTGGGAACATGCGGAGTGAAACTGGGAAAAGGAAGCTCCTGAACACATTCCACTACCTGTTTGAGTCTCAGAATAAAACACTGGCTGCGAACACAGTGGAATCTGTGGAAACACTTTCATTTAGTGAATTGCGACTGACCCCGATTGACTGTGCGGTCCTGTCTCCTGTGATTGGACTCTGTGATACAATAAAACACCTTGATCTGTGGGCATGCCACATTCAGTGTGAAGGACTCCAGTGGCTGGGACACGTTCTGCATAAATGCCGGGAGTTGAGGTAACTGCTTGTTTGGTCTCATATCTGACATTTCCGTTGTTGAGGAACCATTTCCTTTCTTATAAATAAAACAGACCGGGTATAATTGAGGAAGTCAAGAGGGAAACAACGTCCAATGGTCACAAAGTGTGAGAGAATGGCGCAAAGTAATAACGCTCATTTGTGAGCAGCTGCAGACACGATTGTCCAATTGGCCTCCTTCTGAACCTGTAATAAATCTATGATTCTCCAATAAAACTACAGCGCTTCAAGAAGGCAGATTCTCATGGGAAAATAGGCATGGGCAATAAATGTTGGCCTAGCCAGCGATGTTCACATTCCTCCAATGAATAAAAACATTACTGGGAGAAATTTTAAATAATTAGAGCTGTAAAGGCCTCTCTACAAAATAAAAAAGGATTTTTCACTCTCCCAGCAGGAGTCTTCTGATTATTTATGATGCGAGATAGAGGTTATGTTTCTCTGGTGTTCGGTTCAGCTTACAATTATGTAGTTAATTATTATCAGGATTATTTTCCTGCACTCTGCCTCTGTTATGTATTATAGTTGCTGTGTATTATATCAGGACAATGTCCCTTTATAAGTCACGTGATCACCGGTGACACTATCAGTCAGGGTCACGGTGGAGGTTCAGTCTTGTATTAAACCTTACAGTGTGCAGTTATGAAAATAAATCTCTGTTAAGTTACAGCAACCCACGAGTTTTTATGTATCGTGGTTCCAGCTTCAGCCTCGTAAAAGGCCCAGTCTAAAATAGTCTCACCTCAATTCCAGGCAGTGCATTGCAGACCTGAACCATGCGCCGTTTTATACAATCGTTTTTTTTCCCCCCCTTTTCATTTGCTTCTTTTGCAAATCACTTTAAATCTTATTTCCAAGTAAGGATGGAGGTATTTTGGAAGGGAACATCCAGGTGGTGATGTTTCCATTTTCCTGCTGCACTTGTCCTTCCAGGGATAGAAATCACAAGATTGGAAGGTGCTGTATAACGAGCCATGGTGAGTTGTTGCACTGCATTTTGTAGATGGTCCAACTACCACAACTATCTTCCTTTGTGCTGGTATTACTCCAGCCGACAAAGTTTTTCTCCCTCATTTCCATTGACTTCAGTTTTTGTCTGGTTCCTTTTTGCGAGATGTGCTGCCTTGATGTCAAGGGCATTCTCCCCTCTCATTCTGAGTTCAGCTCTGATGTCCGTGTTTGCATCAAGATTGGAATGAGTGAGGGGTCTGAGTGACCCTGACTAAGCACAAGCTCAGAGTCAGTGAGCAAATCATTGCTAATTAACAGCCATTTAATAGTCTCAATGATGCCTTCCATTACTCTGCTGATTATCGAGGGCAGACTTATGGGGTGGTAAATGGACAGACTGGATTTGTTCTCTTTTTTTGTGTTCGGTCATACCTGGGCAATTTCCCATTATTTTGGGGAAACGCCAGTGTTGTAGCTGTATTGGAACAGCTTGGCTCAGAACAGAGCATCTTCTGGAGCAGAAATCTTCAGTATAATTGCTGGAATATTGTCAAGACCCATGATCTTCGCAGTATACTGTCCCTTCAGCTACTTCTTGACATCATGTGGAGTGAATCGAATTAGCTGAAGACTGATATCTGTGATGCTGAGGGCCTCTGGATGGTTCAGCCACTGAAGTTAGTTTCAGATATTTGATCCATATCTTTTGCACTGATGTGCCAGTCTCCTTCATCATGAGGATGGGATATTTGTGGAGCCTCCTCCTTTTGTTGTTTCATTGTCCACTACCATTCACAACTAAATATGGCAGGACTGCAGAGCTTAGATCAGATCCAAAGAAACCAAAATTTCCTAAATGAGGAAACCTGCTGCTGGAAAATCTCCAGTAACACTGTCAGTGATATCAAACAGCATTTTCTGGTAATCCTTTTCCTATGTGAGGGTCTATCAGAAAGAGGGAACTCCCGGAGATAGAAAACTAGCCATACCTGCAGAAAAGGTAGAGTGTTTTTAATGTGGAATAAAGGGAGAGACACTCCTGCCCCCATAACCTGTTCAGACAGAAATATTTCACGTTTCGAATAGGATAATAATCTTTCCTTGTTGTATAAAATCCAGGGGGAGGAATCGATTTTACAGCAACAGTTTGCACAGTTTCACAACTTATCTCACTCTGAGATGTCATACAGATTAATGTAATGTCAAGAGTTCAGAAGTGCAGGGAATTGCAGCTTTTCCATTTAACTCTCAGTAAATTGTACAATTCTTATAAAATCCTGGATTTATGGAATAGCAGAAATGATTTGAATTTCCATAAACTTGGCAGGATCAGTCACTTGGCAGGATAATTCTGCTGATCAGGAAATGAGGCTAGAATAAGGGGCAAGTTTAAAAATTACTTGCTTGTTCACAGGATGTGGGAATCGCTGGCTGGACCAGCATTTATTGCCCATCTGTAATTACCATCCTCTTCTCAGGGGCTATCAGCAGTGGGGAATAAATGCTGGTCGAGCCAGCGACACCCCATGGTCAATTAAACAAAATATTTATATATTGAGAGGTGTAAAAGTGGTGTTTGCCAGTAGACAAACCAGTGATAGTGAATTATTTATCAATTTTTACTGCTGACTATTTTCTTTTTCATTCAACTAAAAGGATAATTAGGTGAGGTATCGTAACTTGAATCAGTTCCCCGCTGGTGCTATGTTTCTGACACAAAAATAGACCCAGCTATTTTTCCTGCTGAAAATGTATCTGATTATAATATGTTTTTCACTCTCTCCATTTCGTTTGAGTGACAATAATCTGGGAGATTCAGGATTGAAACGACTGTCTGCGGCTCTGAGGAACCCAGACTGCAAAATACAGGAACTAAGGTAATTACCAGACTCTGTGGGATTGTATTAATAATCAGTGGATGTCTGACTCTGCAAATTATTATCAGTGTCAGTCATAGAGTCATTAATAATCACTACACATCATTCCTGTCAGTATGAGCGTTATTGTTGAACACCACGGATTTACTCTGGTTCCTGTAGTCTTTCTCTCTCTGATCTCCAGGTCGGAGGGTAAGAGCCTCAGATATTCTCACCGCTGCACTCAGTACAAACCATTCACTGATGTGTCTGAACCTGAGTTCCAATAAACTGAGAGATTCAAGAGTGAAAGCTTTAACTATTCATTTATAATTATTCTCCAAAACATTCATCAGAATAAAAAAGTTGGAGAAAACTTAAATGTTTATAAAGTTACCATATATGGCAGGTCACAGGTTCACTTTAGTTTAATTTGTCATTCAGATTAAAGGTGTTTAAGTCTGTAAATTTCTCAGTTTGATTCAAATAGAAAACTGTTGTATATTCATAGGGCAGTTAACAAACTACATTGAATTCTGATCAGTTACAGTCCAGGACATCCTGTTAAGCTCTGTTTTGTGTGAAACAGTGCTGAAGAAGCATCTTTAAAGAGAAGGGAGGGATTGAGGTGGAGAGGGTTAAGAAGGGAATTCCAGACCTTACAACCCAGGATCTCGAGGCTCAGCTCAGCTGCCAATGGCAAAAATCATAGGACAAAATAGTCGGAGTTAGGTCCCTATTAATAATGGTCAGTGCTGTTCATAACACAAATATTGATACTAAATATACCGTTGCTATCGATATTCATTAAAAACATGGTCAACTATGAATAGACACACAATCCAGTAAACAAAAGAGACAAAGGCAGCATGGATATGAAGTGATCTGAGTGACAGGAAACTGACAGCAGTGGTGAACTGTATTTTCCCCCTGAGAGGAAGCTTACAGTTGCTTTCACCAGCAATCAGTACAGTGTCATCGCTTCTCGGCCTTTTGGCTAAGATCAAGTGTAGTATGGATTGGATGCTGCACTTGGTTCAGGTCATTCGGTTACACTGAAGCTTCATATGTTTCATATGCAGCAATTTTTAAAAGCGGCACCTCGGCCTTTTGGCTAAGATGCAAATTAGATCAAGCCTTGGAGGAGGAATTCTCTGTCTCCTCCAATCAGCTTGGCTCATGTAGATCAGGCCCAAGACAGGGTAGAGGATTGCATGCCCTGTCTTGTCAGCCTGGATCGGAAATGTCTCAACTTGTTGAGACTCTGAATTGGACTTGATTTGATTGAATTGGAAAAGTATTTAAAAAAAACAATCAGTACAGTGTTACTATAACGAAATGTCTTTAACTATATTAAGGAAGTAGACTTGGGATAATCCAAAAATGAGATGTGAACCTGGTGAAGCTCCAGCACACGGCCACTTGCAGACCAGACAGCGGAAGCAGCATATAATAGACCGAGCTCAATCATACCAAAACCAATGGATCAGATCAGTGATCTGCAGTCTTGCCATATCCAGTCATAAACAGTGTTAGACATACCACAAATGTTGGACATGCCACTAACATTCGGCGACACGGTGATAGAGCGGGCAGCACTGCTGCCTCACAGCGCCAGGGTCCCAAGTTCAATTCCAGCCTTGAGTGACTATGTGGAATTTGCACGTACTCGCAGAGTCTGCGTGAGTTTCTTCTGAGTGCTCTGGTTTTCTCGCACAGTCCAAAGATGTTCAGGTTAGGTTGGCCATGCTAAGTTGTCCCTTAGTGTCTCTGGTTGTGTTGGTGAGAAGGATTAGTTGGGCAAATGTTACGGGAGGTGGGGCCTGCGTAAGCTATTCTTTCAATGACTTGGTGCAGACTCGATCGGCCAAATGGCCTCCTCTTGCACTGTGGGGATCCTATGCCTCTAGGAACATGCCACAAGAATCCCATCATTATGGATAAGGGAAGCCAATACATCAGGATAAATGATGAGGCTGAAACATTAGTAGCCATCTTAAGCCAGAAATGCCGAGTAGAATCATTAATCTCGGCCCCCTCTTGAGGTCCACAGCAGTGGAGATATCAATTTGATTCACTGTATGTGAGGTAAAGAAATGTCTGAAGGCACTGCATACCGCAAACTCTGTCAGCCTGGCAGTATCCCAGCAATGATACTGAAGATCTTGTGTTCCATAACCAGCTGTTCCCCAGCCAAGCTCTTCCAGAACAACCCCAACACTGGATCTACCCGACAATGTGGTAAAAAGCAGGACAAATCCAATCTGGTGAATTACTGTTCCATCAGTCTGCTCTTGATCATCAGAAAAGTGTCATCCTTCCAGTGCCTTATGAACATCACTGCAGGAGTTCCTCAGGGTGATGTCCGAAGCCTAACCACCTTCAATTATTTTATCAATGACCTTCCTTCCATCATAAGGTCAGAAGTGAAGATGTTCACTAATGATTGTACAATGCTCAGTGCTTGTCACAATTCCTCAGATAGTGAAGCAGTCCATGTCCGTAAGCAGCAAGACCTGAACAAAACAGATGATGCTGGGAAATTTCAGCACATCTGACAGCATCTGTGGAGAGAGAACAGAATTACTGTTTCACTTCTGGATGGGTCTTCAAAGAACAAAGAACAAAATAGCACAGGAACAGGCCCTTCGGTCCTCCAAGCCAGCGCCGCTCATGTGCCCAACTAGACCATTTGGTTGTATCCCTCTATTCCCAGTCTGTTCATGTGCTTATCTAGATAAGTCCTAAACGATCCCAGCGCCTCAATCACCTTGCTTGGGAGTGCATTCCAGGTCCCCACCACCCTCTGTGTAAAATACGTCCCCCTGACATCTGTGTTGAACCTTGCCCCCCTCACCTTGAACCTGTGACCCCTTGTGTTCATCACCTCCGACCTGGGAAAAAGCTTCCCACTGTTCACCCTATCTATGCCCTTCATAATTTTATACACCTCTATTAGGTCACCCCTCATCCTCCGTCTTTCCAGGGAGAACAACCCCAGTTTACCCAATCTCTCCTCATAGCTCAGACCCTCCATACCAGGCAACATCCTGGTAAACCTTTTCTGTACTCTCTCCAAAGCCTCCACGTCCTTCTGGTAGTGTGGCGACCAGAACTGGATGCAGTATTCCAAATGTGGCCAAACCATCGTTCTGTACAGCCGCAACATCATATGCCAACTTTTATATTCTATGCCCCGTCCAATAAAGGCACGCATGCCATATGCCTTCTTCACCACCCTCTCCACCTGTGCTGCCATCTTTAAGGATCTGTGGACTTGTACACCCAGGTCCCTCTGTGTGTCTCTACTCCTGATGGTTCTGCCATTTATTGTATAGCTCCCCCTTACATTAGATCTACCGAAATGCATCACTTCGCATTCATCTGCATTAAATTCCATCTGCCATTTCTCCACCCAATGTTCCAGCCTATCTATATGCTGCTGTATTCTCTGACAATGTTCATCACTATCCGCAACTCCAGCAATCTTTGTGTCATCCGCGAACTTACTGATCACACCAGCTACATCTTCCTCCAAATCATTTAAGGTCCCAGTACAGAACCCTGCGGAACTCCACTAGTCACAGACCTCCAACCGGAAAAAGACCCCTCCACTGCTACCCTCTGTCTTCTATGGCTGAGCCAGTTCTCCACCCATCTAGCTAGCCCACCTTTTATCCCATGAGATTTAACCTTTTGCACCAGCCTGCCATGAGGGACCTTGTCAAACGCTTTACTAAAATCCATACAGACGACATCCACAGCCCTTCCCTCGTCAATCGTTTTTGTCACCTCCTCAAAAAACTCAACCAAATTTGTGAGGCATGACCTCCCTCGTACAAAACCATGCTGTCTATCGCTAATGAGATTATTCAGTTCTAAATGCGCATATATCCTACCTCTAAGAATCTTCTCCAACAATTTCCCGACCATGGACGTCAAGCTCACCGGCCTACAATGACCCGGTTTATACTTGCTACCCTTCTTAAATAACGGGACCACATTTGCTATCCTCCAATGCTCTGGACCTCACCTGTGTCCAGTGAAGAGACAAAGATTTCTGTTAGAGGCCCAGCAATTTCATTCCTTGCCTCCCTGAGGAGTGTAGGATTGATGCCATCCGGCCCTGGGGATTTGTCTGTCTTCATGTTTCCTAAAAAACCTAACACTTCCTCCCTTGTAATTGAGATTTTTTCTAACAGGTGAACACCTCTCTCTGAGACACTACCAGTCAACATGTCCCTCTCTTTTGTAAATACTGATGCAAAGTATTCGTTTAGGATCCCTCCTACTTCCTTTGGTTCTCAGCATAATTCCCCTCCTTTGTCCCTGAGAGGTCCGATTCTTTCCCTAACAACCCTCTTGTTCCTAACGTATGTATAAAATGCCTTAGGATTCTCCTTAATCTGTCTGCCAAGGACATTACGTCACCCCTTTTTGCCCTTCTAACTCCCTGTTTGAGTTCTTTTCTACTTTCTCTGTATTCCTCCAGTGCTCCATCTGTTTTTAGCTGCCTGGACCTCATGTATGCCTCTTTTTTCTTTTTGATTAGACCCACAATTTCACTGGTTATCCACGGCTCTTGAATCCTACCTTTCCTATCCTTCCTCTTTACAGGCACATGCCTGTCCTGCAGTCCTATCAACTGCTCCTTAAAAGACTCCCACATACCAGATGTGGATTTACCCTCGAACAGCCTCTCCCAATCAACAGCCACCAAATCCTGCCTAATCCGGCTGTTGTTAGCCTTCCCCCAATTCAGCACCTTACCCATAGGGCAACACTCATCTTTTTCCATTACTATCCTAAAGTTTACAGAATTGTGGTCACTATTTGCCACATGTTCCCCCACTGAAACTTTGTTGACCTGACCGGGCTCATTCCCCAGTACTAGGTCCAGTATAGCCCCCTCTATAGTTGGACTGTCAACATATTGTTCCAAAGAACCTTCCTGCACGCATTTTATAAATTCTTTCCCGTCCAGGCCCCCAGCCCTAAGCGATTTCCAGTCTATGTGAGGGAAATTAAAGTCTCCCACTACAACAACCCTATTTTTTCTGCACCTGTCCAGAATCTCCTTACATATCCGTTCCTCAACTTCCCGTGGGCTGTTGGGAGGCCTGTCGTATACCCCCAGCATAGTGACTGCGCCCCTCCTGTTTCTGAGCTCCACCCACAGTGACTCGTTACCTGAACCTTCCAAATTGTCCACCCTGTGTACCGCTGTAAGATGCTCCCTAACTAGCATTGCTACTCCCCCACCTCGCCTCGACCCTCCTCTGTCTCGCCTAAAACACTTGTACCCTGGAATATTCAGCTGCCAGTCCTGTCCTTTTAACCAAGTCTCCGTCACTGCAACCACATCCAAGTTCCGCGCAAGCATTAAGGCTCTAAGCTCGTCTCTCTTGCCCATGACGCTCCTTGCATTGAAGCAGATGCACTCCAGACCTCCAGGCCCACTGAGGTCATCCTCCTCCAGAATGCTCTTCCTCTTAGATAGCCTTGTCTTGTCCCCAGCCTCTATGCTTATTGACCTATTGTTCTGATCCCCCCCCCCCCCCCCCGCCACATTAGTTTAAACCCACCCGAACCGCACTCGCAAAACTCCCAGCTAGAATATTCTTGCCCCTCCAGTTTAGGTGTAAACCGTCCTTCTTGTACAGGTGCCATCCTCTCTTGAAGACTTTCCAGTGATCCACGAATTTGAATCCCTCCCTCCTGCACCAGTCTTTTAGCCACGTGTTCAGCTTTACAATCTTCCTGTTCCTCGCCTCACCAGCTTGTGGCACTGGGAGTTGTCCAGAGATCGCTACCCTTAGAGGTCCTGCTTTTCAGCCTACTACCCAACTCCCTGAATTGCTCTCTCAGGACTTCCCTGCTCTTTCTGCCTATGTCATTTGCACCAATGTGGACAATGATGTCTGTCTGGTTACCCGCCCCTTTTAGGATGCTTCCTTCCCATTAAGAGACATCCAGGACCCCGGCACCAGGGAAGCAGACTACCATCCTGGAGTCTCGTTCGCGCCCAAAGAACCGCCTGCCTGTGCCTCTAACTGTTGCATCCCCACTACTATTGCTCTCATAGTCCCCCTCTTTCCCTTCTGAGCCACAGAGCCCGACTCCGTGCCAGTGACCCAGTCACCGTGGCTTCCCTCTGGAGGGTCATCCCCCCCCCCCCCCCCCCCCACCCCACAGTATCCAAAACGGTGTACTTATTCTGGAGGGGGACAACCCCTCCATTCGTCAGATCTCGAAGCTTAAGTCCTGAAGAATATTCAGGCTTAACCTGATAAATGGCAAGTAATGTTTCACTACACAAGTGCCAGGCAAGGACCATCTCCCACAGAAAGGAATCTAACCATATTCCCTTTACTTTGAATGGCAGCACCATTGCTGAATCCTCAACCATCAACATCCTGGCTGGTGGGGGCGCACTGGGACCATTGGCCAGACACGGAACTGTAAACACTACGGCTCCAAGAGTTGGTCAGAGTCTGTGAATTCAGATGAGGAATTTGCTTCCTGTTTCTCAAATGTTTGTCCTCCATCTACAAGGCACAAATCAGCAGTATGATGGAATCCACTCATCTTGATAGAATGAGTGCAGCTTCAAAAACACTCAAGAAACTCATCCATGACAAAGGAGCCACTGGATCAGCAGGCCGTTTACCAAATTAAACATGGACTCCACCACTGACACACAGCGGCAGCATTGTGTACCACATACAAGGTGGACTGTAGCAACTCACCAGGGCTCCTGAGACAGCATCTTCCAAACACGTACTACCTATCACCTAGATGGGCAAAGATATCAGATGAATGGAACAACAACGACCTTCAGATTCCCTTCCGAGCCAGACACCATCCTGACTTGGAATATATTCGCTTCTCGGCCTTTTGGCTAAGATCAAGTGTAGTATGGATTGGATGCTGCACTTGGTTGAGGTCATTAGGTTACACTGAAGCTTCATATGTTTCATATGAAGCAATTTTTAAAAGCGGCACCTCGGCCTTTTGGCTAAGGTGCAAATGAGCTCAAGTCTTGGAGGAGGTGTTGCTTTGCTCGTCCAATCAGCTTGGCTCATGTAGATCAGGCCAGGACAGGGTGATTTGGTCGCTCACCCTATCTTGTCAGCCTGGATCGGAAATGTCTCAACTTGTTGAGACTTTGAATTGGATTTGATTTGATTGAATTGGAATATTGCTTTTGCATCAGTGCTGTGGGATCAAATCCTGGACATCCCTTCCTAACGGCATTGTACCAGATGGCTGCAGATTTTAAGAAGTTGATTCACCACCACCTTCTCTAGGGCAATTGGGGATGGGTTACAAGTCCTCGCATTGCCAATGACACCATGAAGGTCACCAATCTCTCGCTGGAGGATGTCATTTATGTTCATACCTGAGACATGGTAACACTGCTGGCCTGGATTGACTCCTCCATGCTTTGTGTATGGAGACACGTAGCCTTTGTAAACTCCACCAGATGTTCAAACAGCTTACACTGCAGCTCCAGTATCTGCCGCCTTGTTAAAGACTTTAGTGATTTTTCATCTTCCTGAAGCTGGCAATGCTCTGTCCTCAGAGTGTGAGTGAACTCAGCTATTACTGCCTCCATCAGCTGCTCGGGTTTCTCTGTGCTGTCCTGTGCTGCCAGATTGTGACCCCTTTGCTAATCGTGTGAGACAGTAACTGCTCTGGTGGAGGTCACGATGGAATAACATGACAGTGCATCCTCTGAGGACCCTTCCTCATCTTCCGAGATAGATGCCTGTTTCCCGCTCACCGCAGCTGTTGATTTGTGAGAGAGTGAAGGATGTTACAGGGTAATGCACATTCCAACATGTCCTGCAGACTGTTCCTAATCTGGAACTCCATGTGACCAATGGTGAACACACAAACACCAGGTTATGGACTCAGCAGCAGAGTCTCTCCTCTGTCCATCCATTCACTCACACAATCTCTCTGGATCCACAACCCATCTCACCATCAGCGATTGCCCACCCAGCCTCCAGGTCTCCCAGCTCCAGCACTTCATCTTCCATTGCCATAAGGATGACACAATCCGCACACTGTCACTCTTGGCTGCTTCTCTGACATTTTGTGCTCTCTTCTACAAGCACATAAATTTACATTGTTACTCACCCATCGAAGACACGCCCTATCCTATTGGTGCTGCCTGCCTGACAGACCATCATGGGACCACCAGGCTGGTCACTCAGACTCGACAGTACAGCAGTCATCTCTGACTGGCCAGAACCCTTCACAGAGAACATAGAACATAGAACATTACAGCGCAGAACAGGCCCTTCGGCCCACGATGCTGCACCGACCAGTTAATAAAAAAAATAATAAAACACTGTGACCTCCAACCTAAACCAATTTCTTTTCTTCCATGAATCTATCTACGGCTCTCTTAAACGCCCCCAAACTAGGCGCATTTACAACTGATGCTGGCAGGGCATTCCAATCCCTCACCACTCTCTGGGTAAAGAACCTACCCCTGACATCGGTCCTATAACTACCCCCCCTCAATTTAAAGCCATGCCCCCTCGTGCTGGATTTCTCCATCAGAGGAAAAAGGCTATCACTATCCACCCTATCTAAACCTCTAATCATCTTATATGTTTCAATAAGATCCCCTCTTAGCCGCCGCCTTTCCAGCGAAAACAATCCCAAATCCCTCAGCCTCTCCTCATAGGATCTCCCCTCCATACCAGGCAACATCCTGGTAAACCTCCTCTGCACCCTCTCCAAAGCCTCCACATCCTTCCTGTAATGTGGGGACCAGAACTGCACACAGTACTCCAAGTGCGGCCGCACCAGAGTTGTGTACAGTTGCAACATAACGCTACGACTCCTAAATTCAATCCCCCTACCAATAAACGCCAAGACACCATATGCCTTCTTAACAACCTTATCTACTTGATTCCCAACTTTCAGGGATCTATGTACACATACACCTAGATCCCTCTGCTCCTCCACACTATTCAAAGTCCTCCCGTTAGCCCTATACTCAACACATCTGTTATTCCTACCAAAGTGAATTACCTCACACTTCTCCGCATTAAACTCCATCCGCCACCTCTCGGCCCAACATTGCAACCTGTCTAAGTCTTCCTGCAAACTACGACACCCTTCCTCACTGTCTACCACACCACCGACTTTGGTGTCATCAGCAAATTTGCTAATCCACCCAACTATACCCTCATCCAGGTCATTAATAAATATTACAAACAGCAGTGGCCCCAAAACAGATCCCTGAGGTACACCACTTGTAACCGCACTCCATGATGAATATTTACTATCAACCACCACCCTCTGTTTCCTATCCGCTAGCCAATTCCTGATCCAATTTCCTAGATCACCCCCAATCCCATACATCTGCATTTTCTGCAGAAGCCTACCATGGTGAACCTTATCAAACGCCTTGCTAAAATCCATATATACCACGTCCACTGCCTTGCCCCCATCCACCTCCTTGGTCACTTTCTCAAAAAACTCAATAAGGTTAGTAAGGCACGACCTACCTGCCACAAAACCATGCTGACTATCACCTATCAATTCATTACTCTCCAAATAACTATAAATCCTATCCCTTATAATTTTTTCCAACATCTTGCCGACAACAGAAGTGAGACTCACCGGTCTATAATTCCCGGGGAAGTCTCTGTTCCCCTTCTTAAACAATGGGACAACATTCGCTAACCTCCAATCTTCTGGTACTATACCAGAGGCCAACGACGACCTGAAGATCAGAGCCAGAGGCTCTGCAATCACTTCTCTTGCCTCCCAGAGAATCCTTGGATAAATCCCATCCGGACCAGGGGATTTATCTATTTTCAGACCCTCCAGAATATCCTGCACATCCTCCTTATCAACTGTAATACTGTCAATTCTACTCCCCTGCAACCCAGTGTCCTCCTCAGCTATATTCATGTCCCCTTGCGTGAACACCGAAGAGAAATATTGGTTCAATGCTTCACCAATCTCCTCCGGTTCCACACATAACTTCCCTCTGCCATCTATAACTGGCCCTAAACTTGCCCTAACCAACCTTCTGTTCTTGACATACCTATAGAACGCCTTAGGATTCTCCTTAACCCTATCCGCCAAAGTCTTCTCATGTCCCCTTTTAGCCCTTCTAAGCTCGCTCTTCAACTCCCTCCTAGCCAATCTAAAGCTTTCTAGTGCACTACCCGAGTGCTCACGTCTCATCCGAACATAAGCCTCCTTTTTCTTTTTAACCAACACAGAAACTTTTTTGGTGCACCACGGTTCCCTAGCCCTACCAATTCCTCCTTGCCTGACAGGGACATACCTATCACAGACTCGCAGTAGCTGCTCCTTGAAAAAACTCCACATGTCGGACGTTCCCAGTCCCTGTAATCTCCTAGTCCAACCTATGTTTCCTAATTCTCTCCTAATAGCCTCATAATTACCCTTCCCCCAGCTAAAACCACTGGCCCGAGGTTCATGCCTATCCCTTTCCATCACTAAGGTGAACGTAACCGAATTGTGGTCACTATCACCAAAATGCACACCAACTTCCAAGTCTAGCACCTGGTCTGGCTCATTTCCCAGCACCAGATCCAATATAGCCTCACCTCTAGTTGGCCTGTCTACATACTGAGTCAAAAAACCTTCCTGCACGCTTTGAACAAAAACTGACCCCTCTAACGAGCTAGAGCTATAACAATTCCAGTCAATATTAGTAAAGTTAAAATCCCCCATAACAATTGCCCTATTACTTTCACTCCTAAGCAGGATTGACTCCGCAATCCTTTCCTCAATCTCTCTAGAACTTTTAGGAGGTCTATAAAAGACTCCCAACAGGGTGACCTCTCCTCTCCTATTTCTAATCTCCGCCCATACTACCTCAACAGATAAGTCCTCATCAAACCTCCTCTCTGACACTGTGATACAATCTCTGACCAATAATGCTACCCCTCCCCCTCTTCTACCTCCTTCCCTACTTCGACTAAAACATTTGAACCCCGGGACCTGCAGCATCCATTCCTGCCCCTGCTCTATCCATGTCTCTGAAATAGCCACAACATCGAAGTCCCAGGTACTGATCCACGCTGCAAGTTCACCCACTTTATTGCGAATACTCCTGGCATTGAAGTATACACATTTCAAACCCTGCTCCACCTCACCTCTGCAATGCCGTGCATTGCAGTCCCCATCCATGCATCCCTCACTTTCAGCCCCACTACTCAGGATCCCTCCCCCCCCCCGAATCCGTTTAAACCTCCCTGCATGGCCTTAGCAAATTTACCCCCCAGGATATTGGTCCCCTTCCGATTCAGGTGTAGACCATCCTTCTCATAGAGGTCACACCTTCCCCAGTACGAGCCCCAATTGCTTAAGTACCTGAACCCCTCCCTCCTGCACCATCCCCTCAGCCATGAATTCAAACCCTCCCTCTCCCTATTCCTCTCTAAACTATCCCGTGGCACAGGCAAGAGTCCAGAGATAACCACTCTGTCAGTCTTGGTCTTTAGTTTCCACCCCAACTCCATAAATCCCTGCCTGATATCCCCTTCCCCTATCCTCCCTATGTCATGTGTCCCCACATGTACAATAACTTGTGGTTTATCTCCCTCCCCCCTAAGAGTTCTGAATACCCTGTCAGACACATCCCGGACCCCAGCCCCTGGTAGGCAACACACCAACCCTGAGTCCCTACCTTTAGTTCCGACCCTCCTATCTGTCCCCTTAATTGTGGAGTCCCCAATCACAAGGCCCAGTCTTTTACAGCCCCTAACCACCTGAGCTTTCTCACTCGGCTCACCCCCAGAGATCTGCTCTCTATGCTCAGTTGATTCCTCCTCAACTGTAGCCTCCAGCACCGAAAACCTATTATGGAGGGGAACCGCCCCAGGGGATTGTCCTCCCGATTGCTTCTTACCCCTCCTCCTGGCATTGACCCAAGCCTCATTTCTAGGAGTTACTATTTCTTTATAACTTTATATAGAGAGGCTGACATGTTCCTGACAGTCAATGCTGCTGTCAGATACATTGCCAAAGTATCTGGATTTCTCTTCCATTCTCATACACACATCAGCCTGTAGGTTTAACGCTCACCTTGTCAGAACATTTCAGTTTATTGATCCTTTTGCCTCACTGCAACCACGTACTGCCTGCTCAGGCCCTCGGCAGTTTCCATCCAGATCTGCTTGGGTTGATGTGACAGATCTCCTCCTCCAGTCCTGAGGGAACAGAACCTCCCTCCAAATCCATATAGCCTTGAGAATTTCCAGGGAAGTGTCAGCGAATTGGGTTTAATCTGCCTTCTGCCATTTCAGCCCTTTGTTCATTAACCAGGGCTCCCTCACTGGTCTCTGCAGAGCTGCTGCCTTGGAAAGTGCTGCTGGCTGCCTTTAAATATGGTGCCAGCATTGCCTGAATCGGATCTTCCTCTGCAGCGAGTGGTTGAGGTCTGGAATGCACAGGGTTACAGCGAGAAGGTGGGGAAATGACATTTAGTGCATTGCTCATTGGGGAGTCAGTGCAGACACCATGGGCCGAATGGCCTCCTTCTGCTCTGTAACAATTCTGTGATTCTGCCTGTGTTGCTTGAGTGGCGGCTTCCCCTCGCCGGTCAGACATTAATGTGCTGGTTCGAACTATCGTGTTGGGTTTGTTCCATTGGTTCGGTGTCTACAGTGTGATGTAAAATGACGTTAATGTAGTGGGTTTGATCCCTGTACCGGCTATGGGAGTTCCTGGAGTCCCACCTCCTCCCATTGCCCCACATTTACTGAGTTGTGTCCCTGAAACTACAAATAATAAATTGTCTCATACTGACCTGCAGGAGTCTGGAGTATATCTGGTGAGTGTTTTTGTTGTTTTTTAGTGTAGTAATTAAAATATCAATTGGATTTAAAATGAAGCTGCTGCATATTTCTCCCGGGATCTTCAGCACAGTGACTCCAGGGAGTTCAATCAGAACAGAGCAGAGTCAGGGAAGAGAGAGCACACACCCTATTTACAGCACAGTGACTCCAGGGAGCTGCATCAGAACAGAGTAGAGTCAGGGAAGAGAGAGCACACACACTATTTACAGCACAGTGACTCCGGGGAACTCCGTCACAGCAGAGTAGAGTTGGGGAAGAGAGAGCAGACACCCTGCACTGCGATAAGGTTAAAGGTCCAGACAATTAATGTTACTGAATACTGGTGTTTAAAGCCAGTTGAATGGTTCGTCGGAGACGAGGGAACAGGACAGAAGAATAGTTGTGGGACTCAGGGGAGTTGGGGGGGTTTAGTTCTGGTTCATTGGGGGATGTTAGTTGGGGGTTTTGGATGGTGATCATGTCATTGGGATCTAGTGGGATCTGGCTGAGTGATGGGTTTTGTGGTTGATTAGGAGAATTGGAGAAGGCAGTGGAGTCAGGTTGGGTCAGGGATAATGAAGATAAACCAGGTTATCCAAGGTTGTTGTATGCTGGTCAGTGGGGCATGATTGGATGAATCGGTTGTGGCGTTACTCAGGTATTAGATTAGATTGTGCGCTGTCTGACATTACCTGAGTAACTATCCAGGTGATCATGTGAATCTGTCCCAAGTCTCCGATTCTAACTGGGAGTCAGAGATATTCACCCAGGGTCGCAGGCAGCAGGAGATTCTCCATTGGCAATTTAAACTTCTCCAGCAGTTCCGAGGTAGATCCGTGCGTCAGGACATCCAAAGGGTCCCGATGCACATCTTCAGTTGTGTGTCTGGTCTCTGGCGATCCAGCAACCAGAAGATTTGTCCCATTAGCTCCAGTCTCCTGTTATTTACTCTGTTGTTCAATCTGTTTATTTTCTGTTTCTTCTTTAATCTATTTCAGGCTGAGGCGTAATCAGTTCAGTCCAAATGGAGAGAGACACCTGGAGTCACTGCGGGGATCCAGACCGGGACTGGAAGTGTTCGTGTGAACATTGCAATTTATAAACATTGCTGCTCCACCGGGTGCAGTGAATTCCTGAACTGTGCAGTTCTGTGCGCCATTTTCATCTCCACATTGAAAGAACAATTGCTGCAAACCATTGTTTAAACAGCAATGCGTTGTCAGTGTTCTCAGCAATAAAGTCTTCACCCTCCTTTCAAAAGGGAGCAGCGAAGATAATTCTCCAGGGAGAACAGTGGATGTGTGTGTGTGAGAGAGAGAAATTCTAACAGTACCCAGCAGAGGGCAGATTGGTCAATCTTGTCAGAGTTTCCTCTCTGTCTCTGTGAATGAATTAAAGGCTCCACCATCCTCTCCTCAAAACCTCTTTCATTGTCTTGTGATTAAAGTGATACAATGCCACCATCTGCTGGCGTTGCACAGCTACTGCAGGCACTGCACGTTGTGAGACTCAGACAGGTTCAGTACCTCCCATGTCTGCATCTGGGAATCGGTTGCTGAAGTGTGAATATTGAACAATATTGTCAGGGATTGAAGTTTGCAGCAGGAACCTCGGCTGGTGAATTAACCCTTTTATCACCAGACATTGTACATGAGCTCTGTTTCCTGATTTGGGAGATATTGTCTGGGGATTGTCGATGGGGATGATCTCAGACTGTAATGTGCACATTTGGTGCAGTTATCAGACACTAATCCCATTCAGAATGGGAGTGGGTAAACTCTGTAATTCCTGTGTCAGACATTGTCAGTTTTAATCTTCCACGATGGATCTTGCTAACGGTTTTTTAAATATTTCCAAGATAATTGCCTCAATTTCACAGACTGATTCTTTCAACATTGAAAACACAAACATTTTAAGACACAATGACAGCCGTTATTCACATTTTGTCTGTTCTCTGGCAAACAAAAATCAGTTCTAAACAAACTATTCCCATGTTGCAGCTCTTGCTGTACAATTCCACAGGTTTCGGTGATGCAGAGAGCAGCTCCATTGGAATCCAAATCCGCCCCTCCATCCCCTGTTTACCCTGCCAGTTATCAACCTCAACAATGCTTCCCACGTATTTATCAGGAAAAGTTTCAGTGTTGACGCTGGTGAAGCAGGGTGACCATTCCTTAACCCACAACAAACACACACACACACACACGGTAAATGTTACTTCAATTATTTCTGGAACTGTTAATATCCCGAATGCACGGGTTGGTTAAGATGATTCCAATCCAAAATTGGAAAGTGTTTCTGCTTTCCAATCTCAACCTCACACAGACAATGACATTCCCACACAAAACCACACTATCACAAACATAATCTCACACAGACACTCACACAGAGCAATGTACACAGAGACACAATCATGAAAACAATCACATACAGACACACGATCAGACACATACACACATCTACAAATCCTATATACATCCCTCCAGACACACACAAAGATGCACTCAGACACAAACTGACACCCACACACATTTACACACTGACATGCTCACAGGCACAGAGAAACACACTCAAACCCACATACTTGCACATTCTTACCCACGTACTGACACACAGAAAGACTTACAGAGAGAAACACAGAATCTGACTTAAATACACACAACACACAGCAATACACCCACAGAAAGGCACAGCACAAACCACAGCAAGCAACAAACACATGGACTGCAGTGGTTAACGAATTCTCAGCACTTCGAAACCAAATGGAATTCAAGTTGGACAACAAGTGATCACGTTTCTTCTGAAACCGACATCCCTGAAACGAAAGCAAAAAAAGGAACACTGTCGTAGCTTTGCAGAAGATGCAGTTTCCTCTTTCCTTGTTCCTTATATCTCACTGAGCAGATGCAGAGCTATAGCATAGAAAGCTCGAATTCACAATTCCTGTCTGTTCCTGCACACTCACCTTCGCTTTATTTAATTTTTGAATGCATGATTTATTTTGGATTATCCAAAGATCTCAGGACAGATGCATGATGTCAAACATTGCCATTATTTATAAAACTCTTTATTTTACCATGACAGATATTACCTGACGTTTGCCAGATAGTTGCTTTTCATCCATCTGCAGTTACAGCTGCCGGCG